>NW_026901471.1:0-600000 GCF_033783945.1 Neopsephotus bourkii
GTTGGTGGCCCAACAGGAAAAAAAATATCCAGCTTAATATGCTTACTCCTGTGGGATTTCCACTCTCTTTGAGAACTCATGGTAATTTGTATTTTTCGTTGAGATTTTATAAACACTATTCAGTGTTGCACTATATGGCTTTGCTGCTTTGGAACGAGCATCAAAAACTTGGGTGAATAGGTTTAGTTTGTTCATTACTGATATTCAAAAGACTATCATGGCTTTGGAATTCTGAGCTAACGAACAGGTTTAATTATGTATCATTTGACTTTGGATTTGCTTCCCTGAGCATAAGGACACACCTTGTTAACATTCTTCTGGCTATGGATATTAAAATATAATCCAGTTGGTTTCGTTACTAGGTCTGTGAATTTAGTACCTATTATGAAAGAGGAACTTCCTCAGCCTAAAGTCTTGGAATAGCTCTGGCTCCAAACTTCCTTTAGTACATAATCCAGTTTTTGACCTTAATTTAAATGATATATAGGCCTTGTATTGATCTCTGATGATTAATTCAGCAATTCTTAATCAATTGTTTGCTCTGCATATTTATTCAGTAATTTTGTGATCAAAAAGTTACCTTTGAATGAAGATGGTAATAAAACTGCTAGCTTACTGTGAGATTGCCTTAAAAAAAAACCACAAACCCAGATCCAGTTTATGTTGCCTTTCTCTTCATATGCTTAACACTAAAGTGCAACAAAAATGGGGAGGAAAAAAAAGGTTTTTAAATGAAATTATTAATTTTTTGAGTTTTAAATCTCTTAAGATTAAAATTCTTACAAGGTTTTAATCTGTACTATGAAAACACAGAAATCCAAATATAATGGGAATCAAGAAACAGTAATGATGAAAGTTGCCAGGTATCTAAAAATGCAGATGTTTGTGTTACTTCTCAGAAACCATGTATTTCCTGAAATTCTGGATCTCTTCCAGAAGTTTCATTTCTTCCCTAAATCTTATCTGATCTTATCTGTTCTCTTTTTCAGTTGTGATGATAGGGTTTTTTTTTTTTTTGTTTTGTTTTGTTTTTTTTAACCTGTCACTGTAGACATAGGTGTATCCTGCATAAGCAGCTGATAAACTGTTCATTTCCTCTAAGTATGTGCTATAAACTCATTTACCTATCATTTATCTTTTGTTCCAGCTCTTTTCCTGAAAATGGATCTTGCTTTTCAATGACTTTGAGAATTCATAACTTAGAATCTATGAGCTCTGAATAAATTAACTCATTCACCTGGTGTGGTTGGGAAGAGGAATGAAAGATTATTAATGAATTTCCTGCTAGGGAGAACTAAGTTATTGAGTCTTATCTTTCTCTTCTCCTCTTGTTATAAATGCAATAAGGTCACAAATTAGCTTTGCCCTTGTTTGAGATTTTTAGTGTTTTGATGCTGTGCTAACAGAAAAGTCATTTTGATAGCTTGCCAGTTTTCATTCTAGTTTAATTTTACAGAAGTTACTGTCTGAATTATGAGACAAAGAGAAATTTTTTAGCAAAAAAACCCCAACCCACTTCTGAATGTGTCACTGTTTGAAGATACTGTGTTTAAGTGAACTCCATTTGTAACTGTAAAGAGTTTTTTTTTTTTTTTTTTTTTTACATTGGACAAAGATGGTGAGAGGAACAGATGTAGTCGTTATACTGACTTTCTAAATGGATAAAATTGTAATTATAAGGCTATTCTTGACTGGGTTTAATCGGAACAGTTCTTCTGCAGTCTGTGAAACTACATGCTTTTGATAGCTGAAAATCTCTCTTGTGGTGTTTGCTTCTTGATATTTCTTGATGCTGTCTTGCTATCTTTTCCCCTTCCAACTTCCTCTACCTGTTTTAATTCCAAAATGAAGGAACAAGAGTTTGGAGATGAGGAGATAGAATTAAAGTGTGAAGCTGATGGATGTTTTTGCTAATCAACAAGTTGATTATCTTTCAGGAAAGGCAGACAGATTTGGCTAATAATATGCTCAAATACAGAAAAACACCATGCCTCAAATTCAACAATTAAAGGTGATAATAATTTCACTTGTGGAGGTACCACTCGTGAAAGAGGTTGGAGGTGCAGTGGCAGTAGCTCTGTTCCTAAAATGGATTTCCTGAATCAGAGCTTTCTGGATAAACAACAGCTACAAGAGAGATTTTCCTGGTAGGCTTGTGAGGTCTGGCCCAGGAAGATGTAGAGTCATTTAAAAGGCAAAATCATGGTGAGTTTAAAACATTGAAAAAGACCTAGTCTAGCTTTGTCATTTCACATTCATACTCTTTAAGCTGGCTAGATTCCTTTTGGCCCTGAGATTCAAGGAAAGGACAATGTATACAGGAAGCAAAATTTGTAGAAAACATTTTGTGTAGATAGATGCAATGTATTTTCAGAAGTGTGAATTTTGTCTAGTCATTCATTCGCTTCTGTATACAGGCAGTGAAGTGAAGTAATAAGGGTTTAGAAGCAGTCGTTCAGTGATGGGAGAATATAATTTACCTGTCAGAAATAATAAAGGGTCCACCATACCTGGCTTATATTATTCAAGCACCAAAATCTGTTCAATCAGTAGGTACACAAGTATAAAACAGTTAAAGGGAAACATTAGTTTTCTTACAGTTATTTCATGCATTTTATCTGAAATGTTTAAACTTTGCTGTTCAAACAGTACCTCATCTTGTCTTTAAATGCCACAACTACTTTTTCTCCATTATTTTATGTATCCTAATGTAAACATCCATTAACCTCCCTTCTGCCTCAATTAAATATGTTTAACAAGTAATCAGTCTGAATTAACAACAGGAGACTTTGTGCCATTCATCTGTTTTTAACAGATGTGTTCAGATAATTTTGTGAATATCTTTGACAATAAAGGGAATCTGGTGTGATTCACCAGTTTCCTGGGAGAAGACTTGGGGCACACATCAGCTTAATTAAACATTGTTATTTTAAGCCTCTGACACTTGTGATGAAGTTAAATAATAGGTCATTACTTTCTGTTTATCAAATGCTTGTGCATATGAAACTTTTTAATTTCATCTGTAAGAAGAGCCTTTTAAATTCTTTCTTGAAGTATTTTTCTGCTAATGGCTTTGGGGGATAGAGTGAAAAATAATTTATTAAACACATAGTAAATAATTTGTATGACTCCCAAAATTCAAGCAGCGCAAATCAGCTTCTCTGAAGTATTTAATTTTCGATTAATATACTCAACAAAAAATACAACAGGGATTAGTTAAATGAGTGAATGCTGGGCTTGCTATGAGTTGTATAGCAGCCTTTTTTTTTTAGTTTTCATATACTCTTTTAATTAAGTCTGGATTTTTAGCCATTTAGAATGTTTGCCCATACTGCCCACCCATAACTTCACTGTATTCAGTGTTCTGTGTTTCTCTGACGCTGGGCTCTGCTTATTTACTTTATGTGAATGTGTATTTAGGGTAGCAAAGCTTGATCTTTATTTACATGGAAGATTTGAATCCCTAAGCATGGTGAATTTCTGTAGAAGATTAAAAGTAGTTCTTGATTAAAAAATGTGGCTGAATGAGTTTTGTAACTTAAAAACAAGTCTAAATGCATGTTTGTAGCTTTGTCCTTCACCCAGCTTGTAAATAATGTACACCAGTGGCAGCATTTGCTTACTGTCTGGTTGGATGTCACAAATGTTGATGCTATAAAAGCCTCAGTAGTGGACAGTTGAATCAACCTCATAGAAAGAGTAGATAAGATTTTCTCAAATGACTTGATAGTTACATATTTATAGCATGTAAATTATTGACATAGCATCCTGGGGAGGAGGAAGGGAAGAAAAAAGTATCCACAATTTCCTAATCACTAGCAAACTAGGATCTCTTTTTTGCTGGACCTTAGGTGGGAATATAAAAAAACCCTTGGTAAGTAACATGACTATCATCCAGTCTCAGCCCTCTGTCCCCCACCTCCACCAAACTCTGAAAAGGAATGTTTTGTTTTCCAGGATGAGTCTCCTGAAGAGACCCAGTGGTTAAGGAAGATACCAAATGAGTTTTCTCAGTAGAACAGTAAAATGTTGAATAATGTAGATGTGCTTTTATATCCCACCAGCTTTTAGGCTCTGTACTTGACAAATTATCTTGCATAAAGCTGGTAGGATGTTTGATCAAATCTGCAAATTTAGATACGCAATTTATCAAAAGAGCACATACAAACCCAACAGGTCCTTTTTGTCTGTAGGCTAGAGCCTTGTTAATTTGTCAGTATTTTGTTTTGCTCCTATTTATACACATAACTGAGTAAAACAAATGTATTCTGTTGCTTGCTGCTTTCACATACCTGTATGGCTTTGGACTCCACACAGGGTGAGAAGTGTCACTAAACTGTATTAGTGGCACTTGGTTGCCTAGAAACATGGCAGTGTTGCAAGTTAGTGCTGGTGATTACATACTAGCTGCTTTCTCATCCCTCCTGTTAATGAATATGGATCAGTATATAAACTGAGAAGTGTAATATGAAAGAGCCTGTGAGAAAGGGTCTTGAGAATCTTGAGCTAAATCTTTTAGAAAGCAGCTATGAACGCCTTTTACCAAAATCTGATTGGTATGACAGCTCTGGTTCTTAAAAATGTCACTGCATGCTACTGAAAGCAGAGGGGATATCAGTAGCTGTGTTGAACTGGCTCAGGTGTTTCTCCTTACTCACCAAGCCTAACTTACTGCATCCTCTGTTCCTTCAAGTGCTGCTGTGCTTGACTATCAGTGACTTAGGAAAACAGTTTTATTGCTGTTACCTGGCTTCCTAGAGACATCTCTGTGGAGTCTGTACTAAGATATTGTGAAACTTTTGTAAGCTTTGATCCAGACTCATGGAAAGTTAGTAATCTTTAACTGCATGATGTCTTTGTCAGGTAACCTTTGTCGGGTACAGTGGGATAGGAGAGCAGTTCACTGCTTTTAGTCAGCTAAAATGCCACATGAAACTAAGTTCTTAGGAGCAGGCAGGTATCTAATACATTGAAAAATCAATATACTGATTTATCTTTCTGTGCTCCCCTGGACACGTTAAAAATATGTCAAATAAGCGCTGTCAACTTCAGACTGTATTATGCTTTGAAGCATGAACATAAAGTTAATGCGCAAAATTGGCTTTTGATTTTTCCAATTTAGCTTTACTTTGTGTTAGAAGTGGAAATTGCATCATCTATTTATCAAAATTATCAGGCTTTGAACTAAATAAAAGCAAATTATTATTCCTCTGCCAGATGCCTCCTAAGCCAGAGCCAGCTGCTTGACTCTTGGCATGTCAAAGCAGGGCTCATCTACTCTGCTGCTGAGGTTTTTTTTGCATATTTCATTGCCATGTTTGAGTGACTACCTAACACATCTTTAATAAACAGGACTTTAACAATTATGCAAGAAACTCAAATATTTGAAAACTAGCAGTTAGATTTTCCCCTCACATTTGCAAGCTTCAGTTCAGCTTGATCAATACAGCAATCAGGTTATGGCAGATAATTGGTTGGAACTTTGCGTTGGTTGTTCCAGAGTATGTACTGAATAGTGTGCATAGTGGTATATTAGCGATGTGGTGTACCAATAGGCAGCTATATGGATATATATTTAGTGTATTTATTTGTATTCATTCATGGACAAACCAATGTTAATACATAAAATGTTTATACATAAATAATATAAAATGCTTATATATAAAACAAAGTTTTATGTAGGTCTTTGTGATTAATTAGCAATGTTAGTACTGGAGTATTTTTTAGTTACAGTTAATGTGGCTTTGTATAATCTCTTTCTCACTAACTTAGTGAGAATCTTAACTGTTTTTGCATGCTCACACTAAGAGAGGTTGGATAGCAGGCAAAAATTGGAGCTGACCCTGGTTTGATTTTCTGGCAGTTAAGGTATTTGAAGTTGCAAGGAGTTAATTTTAAGTGCAATAAAATGTCATGGAATATAATTAACTACCACGGCTCTTGCTTTCTTGTCTGCCTGGAAGAGAGGTACTATCTTGAGAATTTAACATTTCTGGAAAATGTACATCTTACTGCAATTTTTGGATGGAGGAATTAACTAGCAATAGAGAACTGTTGTGAACTCAACAAGGAGTTCTGTGAAACAGCCAGACCTGGTAGTGGTTTCTGTTTCCCTACTGCAAGGCTCATGAAACTGTGAGATAAATTAATAAGGTTCTGTTAGCTGTACTTAGTAAAACTTTACTCCATGGCATACATACATAGCTGTACTCTGCTAGTCTTTTATAATCCTTCTGCTTTGGCTTTCTGACACTTTTTATCTGTAAACATGTTTAATTTATAAAGCTTTCAAGTGCATCCTTTGGAAAATAATTCCAAACAAACTATTTTTATGGGGTAAATTTTTCTGTGTTATCAAAAGATCATACTTTTGATGCTTTTGGGTGAAATTATTTTAACATAGTTCATGTTCTGTTTTCTCTTTCCTTTCTCCTCAGTGTATTTTGGCATGTTTTTATACCTTGAGATGAAGATGTTGTTTCTATTTAAATGCACAAAGATTTTTCTAATTTGAGGTTAGAAAGTGTATGAGAATGGGCTCCCATGACTTTCTGGTCTTTATCAACAGATCTTTTGTTAGGATCTGTTTTCCCGCAGAAAGCTAGGCTGAGTGCCCTAAATTCTGTGCTCTGTACATAGTAATGCTGTCCTCAACAGAATTACGCTGGCATGCTGCTAGTACATCTGTTGGCTTTTAACCACAGGCACTCAAAGATCTCAGCCCTGTGTCTGATGTATACAAGCCTGTCAGTCACAGCAAGGTTGGGATAAGCACAGAATTGTGCTTAATTATCTTCCTAGTAATACATAGACTGGATTCACTCAACTGTAGATCGTGGTGCAGGACAGGCTATGAGAAAGGGCAAAGCTCCTTTGAGTTCAGAAGCATGAGAGTCATGAAGACATGGCTCTAGGGTACTCTTTGCTGACCAAAGCAGTCACTACAGTGATCACACTGCACACTGATGTGGTTCTGTATCCGTCTGTAGGTTGGAGTTGCTAAACAAGGAGCTAGAAGACAAAGGGGAGACCTGGTGTGTTTGTGTTGTCAAGGCACTTAAGAACTTTGAAGTAAGCTATTTGCATTTCACTGTTATTTTGTACAAAAAATGTGCCCTTAAAATACTGTCTTCAGATGTCTGATAATGCTCCATGCCTGATTCCTTATCTTTCTTTCATTTACTTTAATTGAAAAGAGGTAATTTGTAAATACTGAAAGAGTAACAAACTAATGTATACAGAAAGCAACAATAGGATAAAAAAGATAAAGGAAAAATCTTTGATGAGTCCTTATATACACAAACTAGTTTTGTCTTGCAACAGAAATTGTGTCAGCTTGTATTTCAAATGTGTCACACTTGAAAACGAAAGTCTGGAAGTCTTATTTTTTGGGTAGTTCTGTTGTGTGTTTATTGGGACAAAAAAAAAGGTTATTTTGAATTAATTTGGACAAAATCATAGCAAATGGCTTTGCACAGTTGAGGATCATGACTTGCGAGGGAACAGGGAAAGCAAGGAAATAACTAAACATGATAGGTTGACTTAGGGCTTTGTGTAAACTCGTATTTTGAAAGGGTAAAGCAGGTGACGGGTATGGGGTTGGTGATGAGGAAAAATTGGAGGAAAAAGGGATGAATTAGCTTAAATTCAAGCCTTTGTGACTGATGATATAAACCAACCTGTAGGACAGAAGGACAGAAGTAAGCATGTGGTTTCTGTATATGAAGCCTACTGGGTAATTGCATACTATAAAATTTTGTGAGTTGTCTCAGACATCATCAGGCACAGAACTAATCCACTAACACAATTCCCTGTGAAAGGTGCTAAAGAATTTATGCATTTAAAAAGTTATGGAAATTGACTGACCATAATTGATACGATGTGAACATGTTAGCATTAAAATGGTCTCACTGAAAAAGCCTGCTCTGCAGAGTAGTGATTACATTATTTTTTGTCTGGCTATAAATAGTCTGATTAATGATCTTTCTTGTTAAAGTCACTGAAGTCCATAGCTACAGAGACTCTTTACATTATGACACGGATCTTCTGTTACTGCTGAAGCTGGAATTTCCTGATGGAAATCACTACAGAAAAGAGAATCTTTCTGTTTAGTTGGTTTAATCAGGAGAGATCACACAGCGAATACTTCGGTGCTTCTTGGCAAGAACTTGTACTATTATTACTAATTATAATGTTATGCTAATTACTGCAGTATCATAGACTTCTGTTCAAAAAGATGGCAGCTCAAAAAGTACGTACGAAAAAAAAAGAAGAGGCAATACAAAAAGATTCCCTCTGGAAAGCCCTTTCTTCATTATAAGGTGTGATGAACTTTAACATCAGAACATCAAATGTGGAGCATAAAGGCTGTAGTACCGGAAAGACTTGACTGTGTTAGCAGTGTCAGCAAACAAATTCCCCATGAAGTATGTCCTGGAAAGCAGAGCTTGCCTTCAGATCAGTAACTGGGGGTGTTTTGGTTCTCTTTTCATAGTCACAGTTGTAACAAGTTGTCGTTGTTCTTTCATTCCTCATGTGAGCATGAGGTTCCAGTAAAATATAAATTAAGTAGAACTCCCTTTGCCAATCAGTAGCATAAGGGTCACAGTTACCAATATTTTATATAATTAGCTTCTATGCTAGAGAATTCTGTGATTGCATTTGGAAGAGTGCTAGCTAGTAGAATTCTAAATCAAACTCTGGGTGCATGACTGCTTTGTGGTCTCTTGGGAAATAATCATGCAAGTGTTTTAAAGGGGACTTCATTAATGTGCTTCAGTTCAGAAAAGATTGGGAAATTATTTTTCCCTTGCTGGATGATATAGCAACTTGTCTGTCATCAAATACTTCGGGTTTGATTGCAGAAACAGATGTTGGAATCATTAGTCAGTGTTCTTTGAGTTATGGCTGTGCATAAGTAATCGCAGAATTGGCACATAGGAATAATGAATTCTTTATAGGAACCATACTGTTATTTGTCCATCTAGTTTTTCACAGTAAGGCTCTAATTCCAATTTCCTGTGTTTGCATTAGAATGCATATAAAAGTCAGAATTTTCTTTATATAATGCATATTATTCTATTAAAATATTAAGATTATGCATTCTGCATTTATACAGACAAAGATATGAACAGTTTTCACTCCCTGATATGTTTAGTCTCTCCCAGTGCTGGTGATGTGGGAGAATGTGTATATGACAAACAACTGAGGAAATGAGACAGATTCTCACTGTATTTTAAATGTTTCTTCCATTAATTTTGATTACCTAAACAGCCAGGGACCCCTCTCTGTCTAGATATTTGATGAAAAGTTTAATCTTAGTTAAAAACTTTGTAAGAGGTAGAAAAAAATAGATGCTCACAAATATGCACACTCAGTAAGAAGTTTGCAAATCCCTATAGGTGCCCAAGAGAATTTGATATTGGAATAGGCTGCAAGAGAAGGAGAAATTGCTGTATAATACTTATTTTTGAGAATGCACATGTATGAGGGTAGCTTTTAAATTACTGTGCATTCTCCATGGATGATTATGTTAGCACTAACAAACTACACCTTGAAGAATGTTTGGACTAGATTCTGAAAGACAAGAGGAGGAGGCTCTTCCTCTGTTGGATAAGGGTCATTCAGCCATTCAGGACCCTGAGTGTGTGACAAGACTGAGGGAAAGGAGATGGGATTCTTTGATATAATTCTAGCTGATGACACAAAGCTGTCTTTTGGAGGGTAAGGTCTTCTGCTTACCTCACATGGACTTCTGTGTGCACTGGCCAAGTGAATTTCAGTGTGACAAAGATCAAAGCTGGGTATGGAATGACTTCTGTTTGTCTTGGCTTTTAGTTCTCTGAAGCATTTCACTTTCATGTTTGAATTTTAGCTTTTAAATATTGCAGTGAATCTTGGATAAAATCTGAAGTGACTTTAAGGCAGAAAGGAAGTCTGAAGCAGTAGAAGAAGTTTAAATCTCAGACTTACGTCCCTCTTAGCCTATGTATGCAATTTTCTTCCTCAAGGTCCTGTTAGCTTCTGGGTATATCACAGTCTGTCTTGATACAGAGTCCATTAAATTACTGAAAACTGGAGCTAAGTGCTTATTAGATAATGATCAGAATCTTCTAAGGCTTTTGGTTTTTCTTTTGCTTTGGTTAGATCTGAATGAAATAATCTGATTTGTATACATTCCGTATGTCTTTAGCCTCTTTTAACCTTTTGAAGTTTTAAGTTCTCCATGAAGAGTATATAGAAGCTAGCCAGTAGGCTGCAGGAGTAAGCAAAAGAAGAATTAATCTTTGTCCTCTGTCTTCCTTTCAACCCTTGACTATTTGTTGGGAAGGTAAAGGGATATGCTGGTTCCCACAAGCCCTGCTTCCTGTGAATGAAACTGCATTTATCCCCTGCCTTTGTGCAATAGGTTGAGTGTCCCTTTTCAAATTCTGTTGTTAAAGATCATTTTACAGATAAAGCATGATGTCTGGCTTCAGAGTGGTAAGCTTGCTGCTTCTGCAGCACTTAGCGTTGTCAACTCTTTTTGTGTGTTTCAGAAATTACTACGATGAAAATATTTAGTTGAAAATCAGCCATGATACGAAGCAGCAAATGAAGATGAACAGAGTCAAACTGAAAAGTACAGGAGAAACTTTTAAATCCCAGTTCAGGTAATTAGTTTTTTCTTAGCTGGCCAATACAATGGAAGTGCTAAATCTGAATTTATACAAGGTGTTGTCCGTTGATTGCCAGAGTGAAGAAATACGTGACAGATGATAGCTCTATTGCAGTGGTATCTCCTTGCATTGGAAGGAATGGATACTTGGTGTCAGTATGTTCAAAACTGTATATGGGGAGAAAGCTCAAATGCATCTGTTTCTGGAGTGCCAAGATGGTCAAAGACTTCTCAATGGTAACAAATTCTGAAGAATGGTGGACTGCTGCTGCACACTAGCTATATAGGGGTGTTGTAAATGCTGAGGGGCATGTTGTGTGACTTCATCTGAGTGAAGAAGATACATTTTTTCCTATTTCTATATTATGCTTCATGGACAGGCCAACAGAAAACGCAGGTAGCAATTTAACAACATGAACTAGTAATTAAAGGTAAAGAAAACTTCTCTTCTGCACTGCAGAGTAGTATTTTGTAAAAAGCTGCATCGGTACAGTGCCTGTCACTGGAATTCCAGTAGCTTCAGTGCCTGTCACTGGAATTCCAGTAGCTTCAGTGCCTGTCAGTGGAATTCCAGTAGCCGCAGTACCTGGCACTGTAGTTCTATGCGGGTCAGTGCCTGACACAGATTTCCAGTGACCGCAGTGCCTGCCACTGGACTTCTAGTAGCTTCAGTGCCTGCCACTGGACTTCCAGTAGCTGCAGTTCCAGCCACGGGACTTCCAGTAGCTTCAGTGCCTGCCACTGGAACTCCAGTAGCTTCAGTGCCTGCCACTGGAATTCTAGTAGCTTCAGTGCCGGCCACTGGTCTTCCAGTAGCCGCAGTGCCTGGCATTGTATTTCCTGTCGGGTCAGTGCCTGACATAGAATTCCAGTAGGCACAGTTCCTGCCACTGGAATTCCAGTAGCTTCAGTGCCTGCCACTGGAATTCTAGTAGCTGCAGTGCCTGCCACTGGACTTCCAGTAGCCGCAGTGCCTGCCACTGGACTTCCAGTAGCCGCAGTGCCTGCCACTGGACTTCCAGTAGCCGCAGTGCCTGCCACTGGTGCCTGCCACTGGAACTCCAGTAGCTTCAGTGCCTGTCACTGGAACTCCAGTAGCTTCAGTGCCTGTCACTGGAACTCCAGTAGCTTCAGTGCCTGTCACTGGAACTCAAGTAGCTTCAGTGCCTGCCACTGGAACTCCAGTAGCTTCAGTGCCTGCCACTGGAACTCCAGTAGCTTCAGTGCCTGTCACTGGAACTCCAGTAGCTTCAGTGCCTGCCACTGGAACTCCAGTAGCTTCAGTGCCTGTCACTGGAACTCCAGTAGCTTCAGTGCCTGCCACTGGAACTCCAGTAGCTTCAGTGCCTGCCACTGGAACTCCAGTAGCTTCAGTGCCTGCCACTGGAATTCTAGTAGCTTCAGTGCCTGCCACTGGAACTCCAGTAGCTTCAGTGCCTGCCACTGGAATTCCAGTAGCTTCAGTGCCTGCCACTGGACTTCCAGTAGCTGCAGTGCCTGCCACTGGACTTCCAGTAGCCGCAGTGCCTGCCACTGGACTTCCAGTAGCCGCAGTGCCTGCCACTGGACTTCCAGTAGCCGCAGTGCCTGCCACTTCACTTCCAGTAGCCGCAGTGCCTGCCACTGGACTTCTAGTAGCTTCAGTGCCTGCCACTGGACTTCCAGTAGCTGCAGTTCCAGCCACGGGACTTCCAGTAGCCGCAGTGCCTGTCACTGGAACTCCAGTAGCTTCAGTGCCTGTCACTGGAACTCCAGTAGCTTCAGTGCCTGTCACTGGAACTCCAGTAGCTTCAGTGCCTGTCACTGGAACTCCAGTAGCTTCAGTGCCTGTCACTGGAACTCCAGTAGCTTCAGTGCCTGCCACTGGAACTCCAGTAGCTTCAGTGCCTGCCACTGGAACTCCAGTAGCTTCAGTGCCTGCCACTGGAACTCCAGTAGCTTCAGTGCCTGCCACTGGAACTCCAGTAGCTTCAGTGCCTGCCACTGGAATTCTAGTAGCTTCAGTGCCTGCCACTGGACTTCCAGTAGATGCAGTGCCCGTCACTTGACTTGGAGTAAGTGCCGTGCCTGTCACTTGCCTTGGAGTAGCTGCAGTGCCCGTCACTGGACTTGGAGTAGCTGCACTGCTTCTCAATGGACTTGAAGTAGCCGCTGTGCCTGTCAGTGGACTTGGAGTAGCTGCAGTGCCTGTGAATGGACGTGGAGTAGCTGCAGTGTCTGTCACTTGACTTGACATAGCTTCAATTCCTGTCAATGGACTTGGAGCAGCTGCAGTGCCTGTGAATGGACTTGGAGAAGCTGCCGTGCCTGTCACTTGCCTTGGAATAGCTGCAGTGCCCGTCACTGGACTTGGAGTAGCTGCACGGCCTCTCACTGGAGTTGAAGTAGCCGCTGTTCCTGTCAGTGGACTTCGAGTAGCTGTAGTGCCTGTCATTTGACTTGACATAGCTGCAATTCCTGTCAATGGACTTGGGGTAGCTGCAGTGCTTGTCACTGGGCTTGGAGTAGCTGCAATGCCTCTCACTGGACTTGGAGTAACTGCAGTTCCTGTCACGGGATTTGGAGTAGCTGCAGTACCTGTGAATGTATGTGGAGTAGCTGCAGTGCCTGCCACTGGTCTTCCAGTAGCCGCAGTGCCTGGCATTGTAGTTCCAGTCGGTACATTGCCTGACATAGAATTCCAGTAGCTGCAGTGCCTGGCACTGGTTCTTGGAATAGCCGCAGTGCCTGGCACTGGTTCTTGGAATAGCCGCAGTGCCTGGCACTGGTTCTTGGAATAGCCGCAGTGCCTGGCACTGGTTCTTGGAATAGCCGCAGTGCCTGGCACTGGTTCTTGGAATAGCCGCAGTGCCTGCCACTGGACTTCCAGTAGCTGCAGTGCCTGCCACTGGAATTCTAGTAGCTGCAGTGGCTGTCTCTGAATTTCCAGTCGGTACAGTGCCTGTCACTGGAATTCCAGTAGCTTCAGTGCCTGTCACTGGAATTCCAGTAGCTTCAGTGCCTGCCACTGAAATTCCAGTAGCTTCAGTGCCTGTCACTGGAATTCCAGTAGCCGCAGTACCTGTCACTGGAATTCCAGTAGCTTCATTGCCTGTCACTGAATTCCAGTAGCTTCAGTGCCTGTCACTGGAATTCCAGTAGCTTCAGTGCCTGTCACTGGAGTTCCAGTAGCTGCAGTGCCTGTCACTGGAGTTCCAGTAGCTGCAGTGGCTGTCACGGAAGTTCCAGTAGCCGCAGTGCCTGTCACTGGAGTTGCAGTAGATTCAGTGCCTGGCACTGGACTTCTAGTAGCTTCAGTGCCGGCCACTGGTCTTCCAGTAGCCGCAGTGCCTGACATTGTAGTTCCAGTCGGGTCAGTGCGTGACATACAATTCCAGTAGCTGCAGTGGCTGTCAATGGAGTTGCGGTAGCCGCAGTGCCTGGCACTGGTTCTTGGAATAGCCGCAGTGCCTGGCACTGGTTCTTGGAATAGCCGCAGTGCCTGCCACTGGACTTCCAGTAGCTGCAGTGCCTGCCACTGGAATTCTAGTAGCTTCAGTGGCTGTCTCTGAATTTCCAGTCGGTACAGTGCCTGTCACTGGAATTCCAGTAGCTTCAGTGCCTGCCACTGGAACTCCAGTAGCTTCAGTGCCTGCCACTGGAATTCCAGTAGCTTCAGTGCCGGCCACTGGTCTTCCAGTAGCCGCAGTGCCTGGCATTGTGTTTCCTGTCGGGTCAGTGCCTGACATAGAATTCCAGTAGGCACAGTTCCTGCCACTGGAATTCCAGTAGCTTCAGTGCCTGCCACTGGAATTTTAGTAGCTGCAGTGCCTGCCACTGGACTTCCAGTAGCTGCAGTGCCTGCCACTGGACTTCCAGTAGCTGCAGTGCCTGCCACTGGACTTCCAGTAGCCGCAGTGCCTGCCACTGGACTTCCAGTAGCCGCAGTGCCTGCCACTGGACTTCCAGTAGCCTCAGTGCCTGCCACTGGACTTCCAGTAGCCGCAGTGCCTGCCACTGGAATTCCAGTAGCCGCAGTGCCTGCCACTGGAATTCCAGTAGCTTCAGTGCCTGCCACTGGAATTCCAGTAGCTTCAGTGCCTGCCACTGGAACTCCAGTAGCTTCAGTGCCTGTCACTGGAACTCCAGTAGCTTCAGTGCCTGTCACTGGACCTCCAGTAGCTTCAGTGCCTGCCACTGGAATTCTAGTAGCTTCAGTGCCTGCCACTGGAACTCCAGTAGCTTCAGTGCCTGCCACTGGAACTCCAGTAGCTTCAGTGCCTGCCACTTGAATTCTAGTAGCTTCAGTGCCTGCCACTGGACTTCCAGTAGCTGCAGTGCCTGCCACTTGAATTCTAGTAGCTTCAGTGCCTGCCACTGGACTTCCAGTAGCTTCAGTGCCTGTCACTGAATTCCAGTAGCTTCAGTGCCTGCCACTGGTTCTTGGAATAGGCGCAGTGCCTGGCACTGGTTCTTGGAATAGGCGCAGTGCCTGGCACTGGTTCTTGGAATAGCCGCAGTGCCTGGCACTGGTTCTTGGAATAGCCGCAGTGCCTGCCACTGGACTTCCAGTAGCTGCAGTGCCTGCCACTGGAATTCTAGTAGCTGCAGTGGCTGTCTCTGAATTTCCAGTCGGTACAGTGCCTGTCACTGGAATTCCAGTAGCTTCAGTGCCTGTCACTGGAATTCCAGTAGCTTCAGTGCCTGTCACTGGAATTCCAGTAGCTTCAGTGCCTGCCACTGGAATTCCAGTAGCTTCAGTGCCTGTCTCTGGAATTCCAGTAGCTTCAGTGCATGTCACTGGAGTTCCAGTAGCTGCAGTGCCTGTCACTGGAGTTCCAGTAGCTGCAGTGCCTGTCACTGGAGTTCCAGTAGCTGCAGTGGCTGTCACGGAATTCCAGTAGCCGCAGTACCTGGCACTGTAGTTCTATGCGGGTCAGTGCCTGACACAGAATTCCAGTGACCGCAGTGCCTGCCACTGGACTTCTAGTAGCTTCAGTGCCTGCCACTGGACTTCCAGTACCTGCAGTTCCAGCCACGGGACTTCCAGTAGCCGCAGTGCCTGTCACTGGAGTTGCAGTAGATTCAGTGCCTGGCACTGGACTTCTAGTAGCTTCAGTGCCGGCCACTGGTCTTCCAGTAGCCGGAGTGCCTGGCATTGTAGTTCCTGTCGGGTCAGTGCCTGAGATAGAATTCCAGTAGCCGCAGTTCCTGCCACTGGAATTCCAGTAGCTTCAGTGCCTGCCACTGGAATTCTAGTAGCTTCATTGCCTGCCACTGGACTTCCAGTAGCTGCAGTGCCTGCCACTGGACTTCCAGTAGCTGCAGTGCCTGTCACTGGAACTCCAGTAGCTTCAGTGCCTGTCACTGGAACTCCAGTAGCTTCAGTGCCTGTCACTGGAACTCCAGTAGCTTCAGTGCCTGTCACTGGAACTCCAGTAGCTTCAGTGCCTGTCACTGGAACTCCAGTAGCTTCAGTGCCTGCCACTGGAATTCCAGTAGCTTCAGTGCCTGCCACTTGAATTCTAGTAGCTTCAGTGCCTGCCACTGGACTTCCAGTAGCTGCAGTGCCTGACACTGGAACTCCAGTAGCTTCAGTTCCTGTCACTGGAACTCCAGTAGCTTCAGTGCCTGTCACTGGAACTCCAGTAGCTTCAGTGCCTGTCACTGGAAGTCCAGTAGGTTCAGTGCCTGCCACTGGAATTCTAGTAGCTTCAGTGCCTGCCACTGGAGCTCCTGTAGCTTCAGTGCCTGCCACTGGAATTCCAGTAGCTTCAGTGCATGTCACTGGAGTTCCAGTAGCTTCAGTGCCTGCCACTGGACTTCCAGTAGATGCAGTGCCTGCCATTGGAATTCAAGTAGCTGCAGTGGCTGTCTCTGAATTTCCAGTCGGTACAGTGCCTGTCACTGGAACTCCAGTAGCTTCAGTGCCTGTCACTGGAACTCCAGTAGCTTCAGTGCCTGTCACTGGAACTCCAGTAGCTTCAGTGCCTGCCACTGGAATTCTAGTAGTTTCAGTGCCTGCCACTGGAATTCTAGTAGTTTCAGTGCCTGCCACTGGAATTCCAGTAACTTCAGTGCCTGTCACTGGAACTCCAGTAGCTTCAGTGCCTGTCACTGGAACTCCAGTAGCTTCAGTGCCTGTCACTGGAACTCCAGGAGCTTCAGTGCCTGCCACTGGAATTCCAGTAACTTCAGTGCCTCCCACTTGAATTCTAGTAGCTTCAGTGCCTGCCACTGGAATTCCAGTAGCTTCAGTGCCTGACACTGGAACTCCAGTAGCTTCAGTTCCTGTCACTGGAACTCCAGTAGCTTCAGTGCCTGTCACTGGAACTCCAGTAGCTTCAGTGCCTGTCACTGGAAGTCCAGTAGGTTCAGTGCCTGCCACTGGAATTCTAGTAGCTTCAGTGCCTTCCACTGGAGCTCCTGTAGCTTCAGTGCCTGCCACTGGAATTCCAGTAGCTTCAGTGCATGTCACTGGAGTTCCAGTAGCTTCAGTGCCTGCCACTGGACTTCCAGTAGATGCAGTGCCTGCCATTGGAATTCAAGTAGCTGCAGTGGCTGTCTCTGAATTTCCAGTCGGTACAGTGGCTGTCACTGGAACTCTAGTAGCTTCAGTGCCTGTCACTGGAACTCCAGTAGCTTCAGTGCCTGTCACTGGAACTCCAGTAGCTTCAGTGCCTGCCACTGGAATTCTAGTAGTTTCAGTGCCTGCCACTGGAATTCCAGTAGCTTCAGTGCCTGCCACTGGAATTCTAGCAGCTTCAGTGCCTGCCAATGGACTTCTAGTAGCTGCAGTGCCTGTCACTGGAACTCCAGTAGCTTCAGTTCCTGTCACTGGAACTCCAGTAGCTTCAGTGCCTGTCACTGGAACTCCAGTAGCTTCAGCGCCTGCCACTGGAATTCTAGTAGCTTCAGTGCCTGCCACTGGAGCTCCTGTAGCTTCAGTGCCTGCCACTGGAATTCCAGTAGCTGCAGTGCCTGCCACTGGAATTCAAGTAGCTGCAGTGGCTGTCTCTGAATTTCCAGTCGGTACAGTGCCTGTCACTGGAATTCCAGTAGCTTCAGTGCCTGTCACTGGAATTCCTGTAGCTTCAGTGCCTTTCACTGGAATTCCAGTAGCTTCAGTGCCTGTCACTGGAGTTCCAGTAGTTGCAGTTCCTTTCACTGGAGTTCCAGTAGCTGCAGTGGCTGTCACGGAAGTTCCAGTAGCCGCAGTACCTGGCACTGTAGTTCTATGCGGGTCAGTGCCTGACACAGAATTCCAGTGACCGCAGTGCCTGCCACTGGACTTCTAGTAGCTGCAGTTCCAGCCACGGGACTTCCAGTAGCTTCATTGCCTGCCTTTGGACTTCCAGTAGCTGCAGTGCCTGCCACTGGACTTCCAGTAGCTGCAGTGCCTGGCACTGGAGTTCCAGTCGGTACAGTGCATGGCACTGGAGTTCCAGTTGGTACAGTGCCTGACATAGATTTCCAGTAGCTGCAGTGACTGTCACTGGACTTGCTGTAGCCGGACTGCCAGGCACTGGTTTTTGGGATATTCGCAGTGCCTGTCACTGGAACTCCAGTAGCTTCAGTGCCTGTCCCTGGAACTCCAGTAGCTTCAGTGCCTGCCACTGGAATTCTTGTAGCTTCAGTGCCTGTCACTGGAACTCCAGTAGCTTCAGTGCCTGCCACTGGAACTCCAGTAGCTTCAGTGCCTGCCACTGGAATTCTAGTAGCTTCAGTGCCTGCCACTGGAACTCCAGTAGCTTCAGTGCCTGCCACTGGAATTCTAGTAGCTTCAGTGCCTGCCACTGGACTTCCAGTAGCTGCAGTGCCCATCACTTGACTTGGAGTAAGTGCCGTGCCTGTCACTTGCCTTGGAGTAGCTGCAGTGCCCTTCACTGGACTTGGAGTAGCTGCACTGCCTCTCACTGGAGTTGAAGTAGCTGCTGTTCCTGTCAGTGGACTTCTAGTAGCTGTAGTGCCTGTCATTTGACTTGACATAGCTGCAATTCCTGTGAATGGACTTGGAGTAGCTGCAGTGCCTCTCACTGGACTTGGAGTAACTGCAGTTCCTGTCACGGGATTTGGAGTAGCTGCAGTACCTTTGAATGTATGTGGAGTAGCTGCAGTGCCTGCCACTGGTCTTCCAGTAGCCGCAGTGCCTGGCATTGTAGTTCCAGTCGGTACATTGCCTGACATAGAATTCCAGTAGCTGCAGTGCCTGCCACTGGTTCTTGGAATAGCCGCAGTGCCTGGCACTGGTTCTTGGAATAGCCGCAGTGCCTGGCACTGGTTCTTGGAATAGCCGCAGTGCCTGGCACTGGTTCTTGGAATAGCCGCAGTGCCTGCCACTGGACTTCCAGTAGCTGCAGTGCCTGCCACTGGAATTCTAGTAGCTGCAGTGGCTGTCTCTGAATTTCCAGTCGGTACAGTGCCTGTCACTGGAATTCCAGTAGCTTCAGTGCCTGTCACTGGAATTCCAGTAGCTTCAGTGCCTGCCACTGGAATTCCAGTAGCTTCAGTGCCTGTCTCTGGAATTCCAGTAGCTTCAGTGCATGTCACTGGAGTTCCAGTAGCTGCAGTGCCTGTCACTGGAGTTCCAGTAGCTGCAGTGCCTGTCACTGGAGTTCCAGTAGCTGCAGTGGCTGTCACGGAATTCCAGTAGCAGTACCTGGCACTGTAGTTCTATGCGGGTCAGTGCCTGACACAGAATTCCAGTGACCGCAGTGCCTGCAACTGGACTTCTAGTAGCTTCAGTGCCTGCCACTGGACTTCCAGTACCTGCAGTTCCAGCCACGGGACTTCCAGTAGCCGCAGTGCCTGTCACTGGAGTTGCAGTAGATTCAGTGCCTGGCACTGGACTTCTAGTAGCTTCAGTGCCGGCCACTGGTCTTCCAGTAGCCGCAGTGCCTGGCATTGTAGTTCCTGTCGGGTCAGTGCCTGAGATAGAATTCCAGTAGCCGCAGTTCCTGCCACTGGAATTCTAGTAGCTTCAGTGCCTGCCACTGGAATTCTAGTAGCTTCATTGCCTGCCACTGGACTTCCAGTAGCTGCAGTGCCTGCCACTGGACTTCCAGTAGCTGCAGTGCCTGTCACTGGAACTCCAGTAGCTTCAGTGCCTGTCACTGGAACTCCAGTAGCTTCAGTGCCTGTCACTGGAACTCCAGTAGCTTCAGTGCCTGCCACTGGAACTCCAGTAGCTTCAGTGCCTGCCACTGGAATTCTAGTAGCTTCAGTGCCTGCCACTGGAACTCCAGTAGCTTCAGTGCCTGCCACTGGAACTCCAGTAGCTTCAGTGCCTGCCACTTGAATTCTAGTAGCTTCAGTGCCTGCCACTGGAATTCCAGTAGCTTCAGTGCCTGCCACTTGAATTCTAGTAGCTTCAGTGCCTGTCACTGGAACTCCAGTAGCTGCAGTGCCTGTCACTGGAACTCCAGTAGCTTCAGTGCCTGTCACTGGAACTCCAGTAGCTTCAGTGCCTGCCACTGCAATTCTAGTAGCTTCAGTGCCTGCCACTGGACTTCCAGTAGCTGCAGTGCCTGTCACTGGAACTCCAGTAGCTTCAGTTCCTGTCACTGGAACTCCAGTAGCTTCAGTGCCTGTCACTGGAACTCCAGTAGCTTCAGTGCCTGTCACTGGAACTCCAGTAGCTTCAGTGCCTGCCACTGGAATTCTAGTAGCTTCAGTGCCTGCCACTGGAGCTCCTGTAGATTCAGTGCCTGCCACTGGAATTCCAGTAGCTTTAGTGCATGTCACTGGAGTTCCAGTAGCTTCAGTGCCTGCCACTGGACTTCCAGTAGCTGCAGTGCCTGCCACTGCAATTCAAGTAGCTGCAGTGGCTGTCTCTGAATTTCCAGTCGGTACAGTGCCTGTCACTGGAATTCCAGTAGCTTCAGTGCCTGTCACTGGAATTCCAGTAGCTTCAGTGCCTTTCACTGGAATTCCAGTAGCTTCAGTGCCTGTCACTGGAATTCCAGTAGCTTCAGTGCCTGTCACTGGAATTCCAGTAGCTTAAGTGCCTGTCACTGGAGTTCCAATAGCTGCAGTGCCTGTCACTGGAGTTCCAGTAGCTGCAGTGGCTGTCATGGAAGTTCCAGTAGCTGCAGTGCCTGTCACTGTAGTTCTATGCGGGTTAGTGCCTGACACAGAATTCCAGTGACCGCAGTGCCTGCCACTGGACTTCTAGTAGCTTCAGTGCCTGCCACTGGACTTCCAGTAGCTGCAGTTCCAGCCACGGGACTTCCAGTAGCTTCAGTGCCTGCCACTGGAATTCTAGTAGCTTCATTGCCTGCCTTTGGACTTCCAGTAGCTGCAGTGCCTGCCACTGGACTTCCAGTAGCTGCAGTGCCTGGCACTGGAGTTCCAGTCGGTACAGTGCATGGCACTGGAGTTCCAGTTGGTACAGTGCCTGACATAGATTTCCAGTAGCTGCAGTGACTGTCACTGGACTTGCTGTAGCCGGACTACCTGGCACTGGTTTTTGGGATATTCGCAGTGCCTGTCACTGGAACTCCAGTAGCTTCAGTGCCTGTCACTGGAACTCCAGTAGCTTCAGTGCCTGCCACTGGAACTCCAGTAGCTTCAGTGCCTGCCACTGGAACTCCAGTAGCTTCAGTGCCTGCCACTGGACTTCCAGTAGCTGCAGTGCCCGTCACTTGACTTGGAGTAAGTGCCGTGCCTGTCACTTGCCTTGGAGGAGCTGCAGTGCCCGTCACTGGACTTGGAGTAGCTGCACTGCTTCTCAATGGACTTGAAGTAGCCGCTGTGCCTGTCAGTGGACTTGGAGTAGCTGCAGTGCCTGTGAATGGACGTGGAGTAGCTGCAGTGTCTGTCAGTGGACTTGGAGTAGCTGCAGTGCCTGTGAATGGACTTGGAGAAGCTGCCGTGCCTGTCACTTGCCTTGGAATAGCTGCAGTGCCCGTCACTGGACTTGGAGTAGCTGCACCGCCTCTCACTGGAGTTGAAGTAGCTGCTGTTCCTGTCAGTGGACTTCGAGTAGCTGTAGTGCCTGTCATTTGACTTGACATAGCTGCAATTCCTGTCAATGGACTTGGGGTAGCTGCAGTGCTTGTCACTGGGCTTGGAGTAGCTGCAGTGCCTCTCACTGGACTTGGAGTAACTGCAGTTCCTGTCACGGGATTTGGAGTAGCTGCAGTACCTTTGAATGTATGTGGAGTAGCTGCAGTGCCTGCCACTGGTCTTCCAGTAGCCGCAGTGCCTGGCATTGTAGTTCCAGTCGGTACATTGCCTGACATAGAATTCCAGTAGCTGCAGTGCCTGCCACTGGTTCTTGGAATAGCCGCAGTGCCTGGCACTGGTTCTTGGAATAGCCGCAGTGCCTGGCACTGGTTCTTGGAATAGCCGCAGTGCCTGGCACTGGTTCTTGGAATAGCCGCAGTGCCTGCCACTGGACTTCCAGTAGCTGCAGTGCCTGCCACTGGAATTCTAGTAGCTGCAGTGGCTGTCTCTGAATTTCCAGTCGGTACAGTGCCTGTCACTGGAATTCCAGTAGCTTCAGTGCCTGTCACTGGAATTCCAGTAGCTTCAGTGCCTGCCACTGGAATTCCAGTAGCTTCAGTGCCTGTCTCTGGAATTCCAGTAGCTTCAGTGCATGTCACTGGCGTTCCAGTAGCTGCAGTGCCTGTCACTGGAGTTCCAGTAGCTGCAGTGCCTGTCACTGGAGTTCCAGTAGCTGCAGTGGCTGTCACGGAATTCCAGTAGCCGCAGTACCTGGCACTGTAGTTCTATGCGGGTCAGTGCCTGACACAGAATTCCAGTGACCGCAGTGCCTGCAACTGGACTTCTAGTAGCTTCAGTGCCTGCCACTGGACTTCCAGTACCTGCAGTTCCAGCCACGGGACTTCCAGTAGCCGCAGTGCCTGTCACTGGAGTTGCAGTAGATTCAGTGCCTGGCACTGGACTTCTAGTAGCTTCAGTGCCGGCCACTGGTCTTCCAGTAGCCGGAGTGCCTGGCATTGTAGTTCCTGTCGGGTCAGTGCCTGAGATAGAATTCCAGTAGCCGCAGTTCCTGCCACTGGAATTCCAGTAGCTTCAGTGCCTGCCACTGGAATTCTAGTAGCTTCATTGCCTGCCACTGGACTTCCAGCAGCTGCAGTGCCTGCCACTGGACTTCCAGTAGCTGCAGTGCCTGTCACTGGAACTCCAGTAGCTTCAGTGCCTGTCACTGGAACTCCAGTAGCTTCAGTGCCTGTCACTGGAACTCCAGTAGCTTCAGTGCCTGTCACTGGACTTCCAGTAGCTGCAGTTCCAGCCACGGAACTTCCAGTAGCTGCAGTGCCTGTCACTGGAGTTCCAGTAGCTGCAGTGCCTGGCACTGTAGTTCTATGCGGGTCAGTGCCTGACACAGAATTCCAGGGACCGCAGTGCCTGCAACTGGACTTCTAGTAGCTTCAGTGCCTGCCACTGGACTTCCAGTAGCTGCAGTTCCAGCCACGGAACTTCCAGTAGCTGCAGTGCCTGTCACTGGAGTTCCAGTAGCTGCAGTGCCTGGCACTGTAGTTCTATGCGGGTCAGTGCCTGACACAAAATTCCCGTGACCGTAGTGCCTGCCACGGGACTTCTAGTAGCTTCAGTGCCTGCCACTGGACTTCCAGTAGCTGCAGTTCCAGACACGGGACTTCCAGTAGCTTCAGTGCCTGTCACTGGAACTCCAGTAGCTTCAGTGCCTGTCACTGGAACTCCAGTAGCTTCAGTGCCTGTCACTGGAACTCCAGTAGCTTCAGTGCCTGCCACTGGAATTCTAGTAGCTTCAGTGCCTGCCACTGGAGCTCCAGTAGCTTCAGTGCCTGCCACTGGAATTCCAGTAGCTTCAGTGCATGTCACTGGACTTCCAGTAGCTGCAGTGCCTGCCACTGGACTTCTAGTAGCTTCAGTGCCTTTCACTGGAGTTCCAGATTCCAGTAGCCGCAGTGCCTGCCATTGGAGTTGCAGTAGCTTCAGTGGCTGTCACTGTAATTCCAGTAGCTGCAGTGCCTGCCACTGGACTTCCAGTAGCTGCAGTTCCTTTCACTGGAGTTCCAGTAGGTGCAGTGGCTGTCACTGAAGTTCCAGTAGCTGCAGTGCCTGGCACTGTCGTTCCAGGTGGTTCAGTGCCTGACACAGAATTCCAGTAGCTGCAGTGCCTGGCACTGTAGTTACAGTTGGTACAGTGTATGGCACTGTAGTTCGAGTTTGTACAGTGCCTGACATAGGATTCCAGTAGCTGCAGTGGCTGTCACTGGAGTTGCTGTAGCCGCAGTACCTGGCACTGGTTTTTGGAATATCCGCAGTGCCTGTCAGTGGAGTTGCAGTAGCTGCAGTGCCTGTCACTGGAACTCCAGTAGCTTAAGTGCCTGCCACTGGAATTCCAGTAGCTTCAGTGCCTGCCACTGGACTTGCAGTAGGTGCCGTGCCTGTCACTTGCCTTGGAGTAGCTGCAGTGCCCGTCACTGGAATTGGAGTAGCTGCACTGCCTCGCACTGGAGTTGAAGTATCCGCTGTGCCTGTCAGAGGACTTGGAGTAGCTGCAGTGCCTCTGAATGGACTTGGAGTAGCTTTAGTGTCTGTCACTTCACTTGACATAGCTTCCATTCCTGTTAATGGACTTGGAGCAGCTTCAGTGCCTGTGAATGCACTTGGAGTAGCTGCAGGGTCTGTCACTTGAATTGACATAGCTTCAATTCCTGTTAATGGTCTTGGAGTAGCTGCACTGCTTCTTAGTGGACTTGAAGTAGCCGCTGTGCCCGTCACTGGACTTGGAGTAGCTGCAATTCCTGTCACGGGATTTGGTGTAGCTGCAGTACCTGTGAATGTATGTGGAGTAGCCGCAGTGCCCGTCACAGGACTTGGAGTAGCTGCAATGCCCGTCACAGGACTTGCAGTAGCTGCAGTGCCTACCACTGGAGTTCTAGTAGCTTCAATGCCTGCCACTGGACTTCCACTAGCTGCAGTGCCTGCCACTGGACTTCCAGTAGCTTCAATGCCTGCTACTGGATTTCCAGTGGCTGCAGTGCCTGCCACTGGTCTTCCAGTAGCCGCAGTGCCTGGCACTGTAGTTACAGTTGGTACAGTGCATGGCACTGTAGTTCGAGTTGGGACAGAGCCTGACACAGAATTCCAGTATCTGCAGTGACTGTCACTGGAGTTGCAGTAGCCGCAGTGCCTGTCACTTAAATTCTAATAGCTTCAGTGCCTGCCACTGCACTTCCAGTAGCTGGAGTTCCTGTCACTGGAGTTCCAGTAGGTGCAGTGGCTGTCACTGAAGTTCCAGTAGCTGCAGTGCCTGGCACTGTAGTTACAGTCGGTACAGTGCATGGAACTGTATTTCGAGTTGGGACAGTGCCTGACATAGAATTCCAGTAGCTGCAGTGGCTGTCACTGGAGTTGCTGTAGCCGCAGTACCTGGCACTGGTTTTTGGGATATCCGCAGTGCCTGTCAGTGGAGTTGCAGTAGCTTCAGTGCCTGTCACTGGAACTCCAGTAGCTTCAGTGCCTTCCACTGGACTTCCAGTAGATGCAGTGCCTGTCACTGGAACTCCAGTAGCTTCAGTGCCTGCCACTGGACTTCCAGTAGCCACAGTGCCAGTCACTGGACTTGGAGTAGGTGCCCGTGCCTGTCACTTGCCTTGGAGGAGCTGCAGTGCCCATCAGTGGACTTGGAGTAGGTGCACTGCCTCTCACTGGAGTTGAAGTAGGCGCTGTGCCTGTCAGTGGACTTGGAGTAGCTGCAGTGTCTGTCACTTGACTTGACATAGCTGCAATTCCTGTCAATGGACTTGGAGTAACTGCAGTGCCCATCACTGGACTTGGAGTAGCTGCAGTGCCTCTCACTGGCCTTGAAGTAGCCGTGCCTGTCAGTGGACTTGGAATAGCTGCAGTGCCTGTCACTTGCCTTGGAGGAGCTGCAGTGCCCGTCACTGTGTTAGAGAATAGTGAAGTTTTCTCGTGAAGTTTTTCTCTGTAACGTTTTTTTGTAACTCTGTAACGTTTTTTTGTAACTTTGTGTGGTTGTTCTATCATAGAACTCCCCTCTTTTGATATTAAGGAAGGGGGGGTGTTTTATGATAGGATAAACATATAATAACAATAGAAGAAAGCATAGTAGAAATAGTTATATTTTATATTTTAAAGGTTTATAAATTGAAGGCCTTTATATGTGGCTAAAGCTTTGCTGTTTTAAATTTTAGCTATGCTGCAGATTTAGCAATAACTATGCCTGTACCATCCTGTAACTGTGGTTCTTAGCAACAGAAACTAACTTAACCATATATGGTACAGGGAGTGTAGAAAGGAATGAACTGTGAAGCTATACCCGAGTAGAACCGATATTTTAGAAAGCCAAAAAGGCATACCAGAAACTGATAAGAAAGTGCTAGCATCCACACAAGGGTTGGGATATGTCCCAGTAAGGGAAAGGTGAAGAGGGCGACCTGAGGAAGACTTCTTACTTCATCTGAGGAAGACTCCTTACTTCATCAGGACGACCACCAGAGGGGGCTGCGCAAGCGCAGAAGAGGCTGATGTTGTAACATTTATGATGTGGCAATCCTTAATGAATATGTATTAGTAGATGTTGTAACCTGTGCTAAATGTGTATAAATTGCGAACGCGATGTGACGAGGTTGGAGCCAGATTTGGGTGCGTACCCCTGGTTCCCCAGCGCTGCAATAAAGCACCTCATATAACCATTCCGGTGGTTATGTGTTTGTTCCTACGCTAACAACTGGACTTGAACTAGCCGTTGTGCCTGGCAGTGAACTTCGAGTAGCTGCCGTGCCTGTCACTCGACTTGACATAGCTGCAATTCCTGTCAATGGCCTTGGGGTAGCTGCAGTGCCTGTCACTGGACTTGGAGTAGCTGCAATTCCTGTCATGGGATTTGGAGTAGCTGCAGTACCTGTGAATGTATGTGGAGTAGCCACAGTGCCCGTCACAGGACTTGCAGTAGCTGCAGTGCCTGCCACTGGACTTCCAGTAGCTAAAGTGCCTGCCACTGGACTTCCAGTAGCTGCAGTGCCTGCCACTGGACTTCCAGTAGCTTCAGTGCTTGGCACTGGAATTCCAGTTGGTGCAGTGCCTGGCACTGTAGTTCCAGTCTGTACAGTGCCTGACATAGATTTCCAGTAGCTGCAGTGCCTGCCACTGGACTTCCAGTATCTACAGTGCCTGCCACTGGACTTCCAGTAGCTCCATTTCTTGCCACTGGACTTCCAGTAGCCGCAGTGCCTGTCATTGGAACTCCAGTAGCTTCAGTGCCTGTCACTGCAATTATAGTAGCTTCAGTGCCTGTCACTGGACTTCCAGTAGCCACAGTGCCTGTCACTGGACTTGGAGTAGGTGCTGTGCCTGTCACTTGCCTTGGAGTAGCTGCAGTGGCCGTCACTGGACTTGGAGTAGCTGCGCTGCCTCTCACTGGACTTGAAGTAGCCGCTGTTCCTGTCACTGGACTTGGAGTAGCTGCAGTGCCTGTCATTTGACTTGGCATAGCTGCAATTCCTGTCAATGGACTTGGAGGAGCTGCTGTGCCTCTCACTGGAGTTGAAGTAGCTGCAGTGCCTGCCACTGAACTTGGAGTAACTGCAGTTCCTGTCATGGGATTTGGAGTAGCTGCAGTACCTGTGAATGTATGTGGAGTAGCCGCAGTGCCCGTCACAGGACTTGGAGTAGCTTCAATGCCCGTCACAGGACTTGTGGTAGCTGCAGTGCCTGCCACTGGAGTTCCAGTAGCTGCAGTGCCTGCCTCTGGACTTCCAGTAGCTGCAGTGCCTGCCACTGGTCTTCCAGTAGCTGCAGTGCGTGCCACTGGTCTTCCAGTAGCTGCAGTGCCTGTCACTGGAGTTCCAGTAGCCGCAGTGTCTGGCACTTGAGTTCCAGTTGGTACAGTGCATGGCACTGTAGTTCCAGTCGGTACAGTGCCTGACACAGAATTCCAGTATCTGCAGTGGGTGTCACTGGAGTTGCTCTACCCACAGTGCCTGGCACTGGTTTTTTGATTATTCGCAGTGCTTGTCACCGGAGTCGCAGTAGCCGCAGTGCCTGTCATTGGATTTGCAGTAGCTTCAGTGCCTGTCAGTTAAATTCCAGTAGCTTCAGTGCCTCCACTGGACTTCTAGTAGCTTCAGTGCCTGTCACTGGACTTGCAGTAACTGCAGTGCCTGCCACTGGACTTCCAGTAGCTGCAGTGCCTGACACTGGACTTCCAGTAGCTGCAGTGGCTGTCACTGGACTTCCAGTAGCTGCAGTGCCTTGCACTGTAGTTTTAGTCGGTACAGTGTATGGCACTGTAGTTCCAGTTGGTAGAGTGCCTGACATAGAATTCCAGTAGCTGCAGTGGTTGTCACTGGAGTTGCTGTAGCCGCAGTGTCTGGCACTGGTTCTTGGAATAGCTGCAGTGCCTGTGACTGGAGTTGCAGTAGCCACAGTGTCTGTCACTGGAGTTGCAGTAACTGCAGTGCCTGTCATTGGAGTTGCAGTAGCTTCAGTGCCTGTCTCTGGAATTCCAATAGCTTCAGTGCCTTCCACTGGATTTCCAGTAGATGCAGTGCTAGTCACTGGAATTCCAGTAGCCGCAGTGCCTGGCATTGGAGTTGCAGTAGCTTCAGTGCCTGTAACTGGACTTCCAGTAGCTTCAGTGGCTTTCACTGAAGTTCCAGTAGCACTTGAGTTGGAGTAGCCTCCGTACCTGTCCCTTGAATTGGAGTAGCCGCACTTCCTCTCGCTGGGGTGGAGTTGCTGCAGTGGATGTCTCTGGTTTTGGAGTAGGAGCGTTGTCTCTCGCTGTAGTTGGAGTAGTTGCATTGTCTGCTGCTGGAGCTGGAGCAGTTCCAGTGCCTGTTAGTGTAATTGGAGTAGCTCCAGTGCCTGTCACTGGAGTTGGAGTAGTTGTAGTGCCTGTCGCTTGGTTTGCTGAATATAGCCATAATGTTTGGGAATGTGCAGTAAGCTGTTTGGGGAGATACGTTCTTAATATCAGGACAGAGGCTGTTAATAGGACATAGAAGTACTTTTACTTTGTGGCTGTAATTACTGTTAATGCAGTGTAACAACAGGCTTTTTTTTTAGTAAAAAAATTATATTGTGTGTGGAATAAGATTGTCATTATATTGGGTTGGTTTTATGTAAGTGGATAGTTGCTGGAGATTTAGTGCACTACAAGTTGGGGATTGTGCTGTTTATGTTGCTGTACCAAATGTCTTATAAACATTAGACATTTTCATTTGTTTTGTGGCCAGATTGCATACTCATAGAATCCTGAAAAAGGTGTGTCCACAGAGCTGCTTCTTTATTTCTGAAGGTAATGCAGCAATGTTTTTATTAATAACAAGATGGGATTATGTTTATTGAAGATGGTCTCTATTTTACTGAAGTTCAAGTATTGTCTTTTAACAGTGGGTACTTAGTTGTAAGGTTTGGGAGATCACCTGGCTGTTGAGGTGGATGTATTTCCAACTGAACAGACACAAAGATGAACCTCCCACCAGGGACTGTGAGGGAAGCAAGTGGTTCTTAGAGTGTTTTTAGATGGCATACTCTTTTTCAGGTATTATACACTGATGAACAGGAGTGGCATCTCTCAGGTATTTTCACAATTTAGGAGTGAGTACCTAATGGAGATCAGGCATTTGCTTTGCCAAGTGTGCTTTCTTACATAGTTATTAAATGTTTTTGAAGGGATGAGCAGAAGCTGAAACCCAGTCTGAATTTCCTGAGATTTGTTAACATCTATGTAAGAATACCACTGTGATGCTACTCATTTCCCAGATGTGAGACATTTCTATCCTAACCCACTTCACTTGTAAAGCTTGTGGTTCTCTTGATCTTCAGTATCATGTAAGTGCTATGGCAAGTCACATTTGTCTGTCACCAGTTCAGTCTTTCACTGCAGATGAATGAACACTGAGGCAATTTTAAAGCTCATAAAAATTTGTAGTTGATAGCTCTGAAATTCCAAATAAACTTCTTTTTTTTTTAATACTTCTATTCCATCTTCAGTTTTCTCTAAAATCAATCAGCTTCTAGAATGCTCTGCTCCTTATGGAGATACTGTGTAAGAGCAGCAAGCATGTTGTCAGGAAACTTCCTGAATGGATGACATACATAAGTAGTTTAATATCTGCTATTTTCAGATAGGCAAGACTGAATTTTGTAAAATCCCAGAAGCTAGAGGTATTGGTTAATGAAAAAGAATATTAGCGTTGGCCTTATGGTTCTATTTTGCGTTTTGTTCTAATAAATGCTTCTTTGGAGCAAGGGAGGCAGATGAGCTTGTAAGAGAGAAGGTCTTCTTCCAGGTCTGTTTTAATCTGCGAGGTGATACCTCTCGCAGAAGATGAGAGAAAGTGCAAGCAGGAGGTATTTAATTACAGGCTCAAACTTTAGAGCTGAACGCCACTCACTGTTTAAGAGTAGGATAAACATATTTATAGGTTTGCAGACTTGAAGAAAGCACCTTTACTAATAGTTGTTTGTCCCAGTGGCGGAATAACTATTTAGAACCATGTGAGTTTGTTGTTTTCTGGTACACAGAAATAAACTGTGCTAATTTTTGCATGTGTTAGTACATTTGATCTCTTCCAGTTAGAGGCAGATTGAATTATTTTGTGTGGTTTCAAGCTGAAGATATTTTGTTTGTGAATCTTTCCATCCAACCTTGCATTGAAGAAACTTGTGGTGTGGCGCCATTCTGGAAATGCAGTTGTTTCCTCAGCCATTCTCCATGGAGAAAAAAAGACCTCTATAGAGCTCCTTCTCTCTCTCTCTCTCTCTCTCTCTCTGAGTTTGCTATTATAAATAGTATTCTGGTACTGTAATATGTACTGAATGAATGCCATGAGTGAGGTTACTAAGCACTTGAATATACAGAGAATTTATTATGTTTTTTTAAATTCAGGTCACAATCTTCAAGTATGAAATGAAAAAAATCAATAATAAAGACATTCTTTTCCTTCTAAAAGAAAGTTTGCTTTCACTAATATTGCAATATTTGATTTTATTGTAACTGACACCTGTTGTGACTCTATCATAAATTTGTTATGTGAGCCAAATATCAGATCGTGTTACAACAAAATGTCTGTACCTAGCACAATTACATGCGAAAACCTCTAAATTACTTGTCATTTTATTATTAAAAATTAAGTAGAGATGAACACAATATAAAAGTATTACATGTTAGAAGAATTCCATTTTAAGGGATGGAATTCATCCCTGATTTCTGAAAACCAGCACTTAACACTTAGATAGCAGACAAAGAAGTTCATTACTTGGGGTTTTTTTAACTTGTTTTTCAGGAAAACATCTTATGGCTCATGTGCCTGAATCCCTGGCATTATTTGTCAGACTGGTGAAATATTTTAAAGTACTATGCCTGCAGCCACTCTGAAGTCGCTTTTTCTTAACAGATATTCATCTTGGATATCTTTTTCATGGTAACTTCTGCTCAACCTTACTTGTCTGTAGCAATATGAACCCTTTCCTGCTTTCCACCATAAAGCTGACTGTCAGGCTACAGCTATCTTTATAATCCTGCCTGACTATACTTTGCCTGTCATCCTCCTCTCTGGATTTCATAAACATCTCAAGACCATGTAAAACTGCAGTAAGATGTACTTATGCAGTGCAGGAGATACCATAATACAATATTACACAGTCAGAAGTTTGAAAGGACTGTTCAATAATACTTTTTCAGGAGTATTACAACAGAGTTCTGCCTGAAAGCAACTGGATTTATCTACAATCTGTCTTTATGTTAAATTCTACCCAAATTATTTTTGGTTGCATAATTTATGCAAATATCAGATGATAGACAATTTTGTGGAGGTGAAAGAAATTTAAGGTAATACTGATCACTGCTTTCAAGAAGTAGACTGCCATTCAGCAGACATTGCTTATGTCTGCATTAGTGGGAGATTTGTAGAGACACACTGCTTGCACTGAGGACCTGATGTTCCTGCTTTGTTTTTAAGGAGGAGGGGTTTCCTTGCAGTATGTCTAATCTAGTTCTCTTGGTAGAATGCCTGCTAGTCTTTAGAGTGTGTCTTTGGGTTAATCTCCTCTGGGAGATAAAACTAGACATTTGGAGGTGTGATCCAAAGTGTTGGCTGGTAGGAGTGGCATGACTAAAAGACTTGTTTCAAAAGCACACTCCCAATTCAAGTAAAACCACTTATGCAGCATGCACCTATGCATTCAAGCACTGACCAGGAAAATCTTGCTATAGTAGTGTAAGATGCAAGTGTTCTAGGTATTGTGGTGCTAAAGAAGAGCAAGAGAGAACAGGGGACCTAGCAGCAGCTTCTTAGCGGCAGTAGTCTTTAATCCCTAAATAAGAATAATTACTATTCCTAACATCAAGTCTGTCTTAATGGCCTTCAGAAAAAGTATCAAATCTCAGTTGTCTCAGGAAAACAAAGAAAGTACATCAAACAGAAGGAAAAGTATTGGTCTAAAATTCAAACAAGAAATTAATAAGAATGAGGCTTTATGAATAAAGTCTGGTCTTTACTGGAGCTATTGGAATGAATAAAATTCTCTTTAGAAAATTGCTAGGACAGCTAGTCTTGTACAATGGTATACTTTTTATCTTAACGTTTAAAATAGGTTGTAGCGATTACCCATAGAGTCCTCTAGCATTCTTTTGTTGCAGGAAAATCTACCTGAAGTTATTTTACTGTATGCCCAATAGATGCACAGAGGCAGTTAAAGTCTAGATGAATCATCTGACACATGGCAAGTTTCTATTTCATGATAACTTGTTTATGTGTCTTAGTACTTAGATTATCTTAGCAGGGTATAATACATATTTTAAAATTGTACTACTAATTATGTTATAAATATTTATGACATTTAAAAAATCTGTAGTTTAACTCAGTGGTTTTAAAATGTTTTAATGAATTCCCTTAGAGTTCCAACACTTTGAATAAAGATAAACCCAGTATTTATAACAGGAAGTGATGTGAAAGTGATTCTGATCAGAAAGTTCAGCGGTTTTCTCTCAAAGTTCATCTGAAATCCGTTGTGTCCAATTAAAAATGAGCACACAACAAAGCAAACAATGTGTCAAGTTCCGTGTTGTGAGAGAAATCAATGCTAAGAGGCAAACACAGACATGAAGTGATAGTTGATGTATTATCACACTACATGATGCCAAACACCTTAAATGTGATACTGGAAAAATTTGAGGTAAAACTAGGAATATTTCAAGTCCATAATCCAGCAATAATATGTACATGTGTTTATGATGTCTGTAAATTATTATCTGCTAATATATCCGAATACGTCTGCCAGCACATCCAAAACTGTCATATTTAACCATCTGTATCATTTCTATTTAAACAAGTGCTGGATGTCTGCACTGTGGAGTTCATCCCAAACATGCCTGCAGCTGCCAGTATTTTGCAGCCAGGCTGAGTCTGATGAAGAAAGCATGGTTTTCCATTGATGGCTGATGTTAGCGAATGCTCAGAGAAAAGGCTGTGGGTCAGGAAGCAGCTGATGGAAGCTAGGACTTGCTCCTAGTCCTGCTGCAATCACTGAAAAGGAAGAGGGAGAATTGACATAGGAGACTTTCCGTAACTTTACAGCTGTCACTATTCCCAGACTTTGAACAATATTTTAATAATGTTTAAAACAAAAAGGCTAAAATCACTCTTACTGTAACACAGTAAAGCCCTTCTTAATTTAGAAGGTGATTGGTCATATACACCAGAAAAGGGTCTGGCCAAAGCACTGTCTATTCTGAAGTGTTCTTTACATGGATATGAATGGAAGCTGAAGTAGAGCTAGTGCTGATAGGATGTCAGTTCATTAAGAGCCCTCACCAGGTAGCCCCACCCAGTGCTGGAGACTAGGTAGCAGTGTTCTATCACTGCTACGGTGGTTCCAGAGAAGTAACTGCAATATTAAACTTAATTTCTGTTGTAGCAGTGGTTCATATTTACCCTCCTTGAGTGGTGTACAGAGAGATAAAATGACTTATGGGTATGATAGTTATGAAGCTTTCTTTTGTAACTTCAACCTTTTCTTTCTATTGATGAAAAGAATGAAAGGGAACAGCATATTAAAAGCATCATTCAGAGGAGGACTTTCTAGTATTGCAACTGCAGACAGGAAACTAATCTCACTAATCATATATAATACTATGGGGCATCTTCTTAAGGTGCATCTTTCTTTTCAGTTATTTTTTGCTGTATTCAATTACTTCATGTGAAATTTTGTCAAATTCGTTGCCAGTAGCTTTTCTGTAATCCATAGCAAAAAGATTTGTGGGGGTTTTCTCCCTTGTCTGAAACACTTGAACTAGCAACTGGTGAAATCAAAAGAATCTTGTTAGTGAAGTTTTTCTATATGTAGAATTTGTGAGAAACCCCTAGCCCTTTGTTCTGTGCTATGATGAGTCTGAAGGCAGATGTAATTTTTTACATCAATTTGACTTAAATATTTCAAGCTATACCTCTCAACAGCCTGATGGAGGTTCTGATTTCTTCATCATTTAAATGATAAAATATTGCAATGAAATTCTGCCTTTTTACTGCTGTGCTTGGAAAATAACATGTCCTGGAGAAACTTTCCTCAAGTTAATGTATTTGTTCTGTTTTTAGGCTGTTATGTGCCTGGAAATTCTGGAACAAGATCAAGAATGAGCTTGCTACTCTTTTAGTCCATGAAAATGTATTTTCACAAAAAAGTGGCCTTAAGTTATGGAAATAATTTATTCTCGTGGAGATGCTTTATAGCATTTTTTCCTGTGCATTATGCAGGAGACATCTAAGGGAATTTATTTGATGTTTTTCTTTGAGAATCTGTTTCCAGAAAAATTATTGAGCAGTTGTCTTTGCTATAATATCTGTATTAATTCAGAACAGTGATATACTAGGATACCAGTATTTACTCTTTCAGCATGCATTATTCTGCAGTGTAATTACTTATATCAAATTATAGGAGGTGAAAGACCTCTGTGGTTCTCTAGGCACTCTAATCCAGAAACTAAGCTACAAAGCACAGAAGAAAAGTACAGGCAGAATACATGGAATAGGCCAAGTATAGTAGTTCCTGAGATTTTGTAAAGAAACGAAAGCCTAAGACAAGGGCACAGGCCCAGTTCACTGCTCTAATACGTCAAATATGTTTGTTCAAAGGAAGTCAGAAGTGTCACCAGTTTCCAAACTGCTTTTTGAGGAATGTAAATAGGGTAGAATTTGAGAAGCCAAGTGGCGTGTGAAGTTGCTGTGTATATATGAGACATTGCCTCATGTGGTACCAGTCACCAGTGATCTCTATTTCAGTCGCATTTCTCAGACTGTTCTACCCTTTTCTGAACTGCTAGCTCCTGGTGTGTAGTTCTTGATCTCAGTGTAGTTCTCCCTGTGCTCTAAACCTGTTAACTCTTCTTCATACAATGTTCTTGCAGATGTATAAACCCTGTGGAGGCTAGGTGCTGAACTGAGAGTTAATAGTTGCACCTGGTAACAAACCAGGTAGGGCTTTACATATGCAGTTACCTTTGGAAGGGACCTTAAAGATCATATAGTTCCAGGCTACCTGCCCCACAGTCAGGAACACCTTCCATTAGACCAGGTTGCTCAATGCCCCATCCAACCTGGCCTTGAACACTTTCAGGGACAGGGCATCCACAACTTCTCTGGGCAACCTATTCCAGTGTCTCCCCACCATCACAGTGAAGAATTTTAAACTAATGTCTAATTTAAATCTCCTCTTTGCCAGCTTAAAGCCATCCCCTCTTGTCCTGTCGCTATATGACCGTGTAAAAATTCCCTTTCCAGATTTCTTGTAGGCCCCCTTTAGGTATTGGAAGACTGCTACAAGATCTCCCATGAACCTTCTCTTCTGCAGGCTGAATAAGCCCAACTCTCTCAGCCTGTCTTCATAGGAGAGATGCTTCAGTGGGTCTGATCAGATTAGTGGCCACTGGACTCATGCTGAGCAGGTCCACATCCCGCTTGTGGTGGGGTCCCAGAACTGGATTCAGTACTCCAGGTGGGGTCTCACGAGAGCAGAGTAGAGGGTTAGGATCACCTCCCTCAACATGCTGTCTATGCTCCTTTTGATGTAGGCCATAGTACAGTTGGTTTGCTGGGCTACGAGTACATGCTGCTGGCTCATATTGGGCTTCTTGTCAACCAACACCCCAAGTCCTTCTCAGGGCTGCTCTCTATCCAGTCTCCTCCCAGCTTGTAGCTGTGTTTGGGATTGCCCTGACTCAGGTGCAGGACCTTGCACTTGGCCTTGTTGGACTTCATGAAGTTTGTGCTGCTCCACCTCTTGAGCCTGTCAAGCTCCCTCTAATCACATCCCTTCCCTCCAGCATGTTGATTGCACCACACAGCTTGATGTGTACTGATGCAGTAGTACCTCTGCATTGCTCTGCAATGTTAACTTACTTCAGGTTTCTTTATCACAGTAGAATGACAGTCCTGGACACTGATATTTTAGTGCACGTTTACTCTAGCCTCTGTCTATGAATTAGTGAAATTAGGAACTCAGGAAAAGCTTTCAGTTGCAGCAAGTTATGTTAAACTGATGGTAAGCTCAGTATCTAAAAATAGAAGTTTTCCAGAGGTGGTAATCATTGAACAGCAGGACTCACTTTGAAGTTCAGTGCCTGATGCTGATTTCTGAATGGTTTAGCAGCCATTGATGACAGCTTGAAATCTATCACATTAATAATTAAAGACATCTCAGTGAGTAAATCACTGTCAAATCTGCTGTTTGGTTCATCTGTTACAAAATAATAACAGCTTGATGACCTATCTAATAATCTGTGCCATGTTTGATTATAAAAAACGTTTATCATTGTGAACAGTTTATTTGTGAATTTGCAAAGGCATCCTCAGCTTTTTAGAACATAACCAATTACATAGATATGCATTTTTGTAGGAATTAAAATTAAGGGATTGATTAAAACCAGAAATAATAAGTTTGCAAGACACCCTGACTCGTATTATATTCCACACAAGTTCCTAAGCATTTAAGGACATCAGACAGCTTCATTTCCCTCAAAACAATCTGTAAAATGACAGACTTCCCTATCATGAGACTTTACAATGACAGTTCTGCAAAACTGAATGCCCCATGAACTGAGGACACTTAAAGAAGGGGAGGGGGTGTCCATGTTTGGCTGTCTTAGGAACACTAAGTTATTGCAATATTTTTTGTCATGCATTCTTGTCCATTTTAGAGACTGTGCTATGACTACTGCTCTAGCAAATGGTCACGCCTCAGAAGAGCAGTACATAGAATTGTTCATGCTCCATTACTCTTTTCATCTCTTTAACTTGGTAGAGCCAAGCAAACTTAGATAGTGATTTGCTGTTGCACAAAGAACCTAGAGAGAATAAGGATCTTTACAAATACATGAGGAGAAAAGTAAAATTAATCAACAAGAAGAAACCTGAAAGTTAGTTATTTGCTATTCAAGTAGAAAATGCACATTGAATAAAAACTTGAATCTCTGCTTTTAGGAAGGCCTGTTGCTGTAAAAGCCTATGAATATCTATATAAATATGAGGTGTAATGAAATAGACCAACTTAAAAAGCCAAGGAAAATCGGTGTTTTCCTTGGAAGTGTCATAAGACAGAACAGCAAAATAACTGTCTTTTCTTCCTGTGCAAACTTCACCTTGACTTACAACCACACGTTTAATTACATCTCTTAACTGGAGCTAGAAAGTGATGCTAGAAGTAGGCAAGAAAAAAATCAACAGTACTAAGTTTAAAAAGAAACAAAATATAAAAACCTGGTGGAAATTATTTGAGGAGGAGGTAAATATGAATTGGAGTAGGATTAGTCACTGAAAGGTCTTATGTAAATGGAACAGAATGGGTTATAGCTAAGATCAGTTTTATTCAGTTTAAGAAAAGGCAACTTTTTTACTAACGGAAAATATCTTCTGACAAACAGATTCATGGGCATCAAAAATTTCCAAAGGCAAATCCAGGAATCTGTTTCTTCCAATTTTTTTAAAGTATGATATGAAAAATATTATAAAATGAATTGTAAAACCTTTTTTTCCCCCTTTTTTCCTAGCAAAGCTATCAGCTGGGAGATGTAGTGGCTCTATAATTAATATATATCCATGAATCAATGACTTAATCATTATATTAATTCTGATTTTTTCATTTTGCTATAGTATGTGTGAAAAGCCCTTATTACATTTTGATTTTGTTTGTAACTTACATATCAAAAAAGAAAAAAGTAGTGAACCAATCCAACCAGGTTAGATAAAACTGAATTGAAAAAGAGATTATTAAGGATTTTATTTTTTTTTTCCTGACTGCCTATTACCTGATTCAAACATATTTCTGTGTTAGAAAACCAGCACTGTGGTCACCTGTAATGCGTTGCAGATAACACTACAGTATTTGTAATTGCTAGGGAGCCTGACAATGTGTACTTTCCTGTAGAGCATGACAGCATTTATTTGGTAGAGGGACAAATGAAGTGCAGAGGGTGAACAAGTAGCTGAGAAGAGTTGAACACGGCACTCCATCTCACCTACAAGGTTTGTATTTCCTTTTGCTCTGTGAATCAATGTGTATCAGATTTTTTTGTTTTTCATCTTGTGTGCTTAAGCCTAGAGATACCTGTAAAAGTAACGTACACTTCAGAAGAAGTCTCTGAGTTCTGATGTTTCCTGTTCTACTTTAATCAAATGCTATAGGAAAGTAATTTACTTACGACAACAAAACTTTTATCAAAACTTCTAATGGATGTTACTGAAACCTTATGAAACTGCTGAATTTGCCTGAGGAAAGTAATTTTAATTTAAAACACTAGTTTAAAGATTCCATATGTTGCACCAGCTCTGAAGGAGAAAGGGATTAGCTTTTATAAATTGTTCTTAACTTTTGTCCTAGATTTACTGAGGCTAAAAAATATGGTGGTAGTGGGAAGAGGGAAGATGTTCTTCTAGTTAGGTATCTAGCTACTTGGTTGTTGATACTTGGACTACTTAGCTATGTGCCCAAACACCCACACAGGCATATGCATTTAGCTAGTAGATGAGTTGAAGCTTTCTTAAAAACATGAGAAGTCTAGGTCTCTGATAGCTTGGGAGTATTTTGTACTTCTCTAAGCTGGTTTGTGATTTGATTGCTATGTTTTTTTCATGTTCTTTTGGTTGCATTGTAATTGTAAGATGTTCTGCTACATAATATTCTTTAATGATGATGACTTTGGCTTTTGTTTGGTTGTGGAATAATGCATGGCCTTAATGGTGAACACTAGCAATCACAAGGGAATAGCAAAAGCTGAATAAGTGGTTTCTCTGATGTTCATTAGATAGAGAAGTATGTCCCCGACATACAGGTGTTAAGGGAAGTGAGTGATTGCTGTACTTCTTGTAATGATGGTATATGTGCATTTTGTAAGATATTTGCCTAAGAATAATTTCCAGTGATACTTCTGTTGGAGAGCTTTTTCCTTTTGTGTCTGTGATTCATCCATTTCAGTACCCAAGTAGTCCAGAGAATGTACATTATACCGGCCTGCTTCCCTAAATTTCGCATTTATATTGAGATAGTTTTCTACCTTGTTTTGTGTGATATAATGGTTTCCATTACATGTACTTATACATTCCTGATTTTTAAAAATACTATTATATAGTTAGCTGCCCAAACATTTTTAGGTGCAAATATAGGTATGGGACATCTTGTTTTGCTCCTTCTTATCTGTGATCTTGTGAGAGAAAGATGGGACGAAATCTTGATTAAAATAAAACTAAAATGCAGATTAGGAATCTATTTTTATACCGTGTTGGGCAGTTTTGTATCTGATGGAAGTATCTGTTAAGTTACTCATAAGCATTGTTTGGTCTAAGGAGTAGAAAAACTTCCTGAAAACTATCTAAGTTACCAGCTATATACTTTGCCTTATAAAAATACTGTGAAATACAGAGGACATAGCAGACGAAGTGCATCCTGTCACCCAGGGCCTGGCAGCCACAGGGTATGCTTCAGTATTGCCTCACCCCAAAATTGTCTTCTCTTACACTGGGATGACACTAAATTCCACAAACCCCACGATATACTAATAGCGCTAATTAGAGGTATTAAACTGCTCACATAAGGGTGAACAGAGACCTCAGGAATGTGCATAATAAAACCATCCACATGGATCCTGAATAGGGAGGTGTATTCCCTCCTCCCCACCACAAAATAGCTCAGATTTTATGATGTAGTATCATGTTATGCAAATATTAATACGATTTTATTTCAGTTCAGTCAATCCCCTTGTTTCTAGTGCAGACTTCCCTGCATGCACGCTTTTCAGATACTTACAGCTTTTCTGTTTGAAAGTGATGTTTTTCTAGTTTTCTCTCTACTGATGAACTTTACAACTCTATGCTTCCATGTGATATAGGTAAAGTGCCTCTTGAGAAATAATAGGTTTTAATTAAGGAGAGCTTTAAGCAGTTGAAGCGGTGAAGAAGCTTAATTTATATAATCAGTTGAAATTTTAGATGTCACAGGAATTTCAGTTTAATTTTTTTCTTTATTCCTTTCATCAGAGAAGTTCAGAAGTTTTATGGCAAATATTTTGGGAAAACCAATTTCTTTTAAACAGTCAAATTTTGAAATGTTGAAAGTAAGTTTTGAAATGTGTAAAATAGATATTTATATTGTAAATTTGCTCAACGTTATTTTTATTTTAGAAATATTTATAATTGATAAGAAATACTAAAATATTCAATGGTAGCAAGTGAGGCTTTTCTTTTCGGCTAAGCACTTTTAAAATATTCTTTGAAGGAAGGGATTTCCATCTTGCCAACATTTTCAATTGATGACTTAGGTCAGTGGAAGCTGGAATAAAAACCCGAAAGGTTTCTGAGTAGTGTATTCTTCTTACCACCTACTTATACTTCTTCTCTGACCTTTTCATACTCTTTGAAAGAACAGATTTCTCTACCATTAAAATCACTGATTTTCTTAATGGCCCCACAGTGTTGCTTTGAAAATGATAAGCCTGTTTCAGAAGCTCATCCTTTCCATCCCAGAGAAGCTAAAAACATTAATCTTAATGGATAATCTGACCACTGGTTTTCAATGGGTATTTTATTGTTAATTTATTTTGCTGTCTCTAAAAAGATGTACTTTACTTTCATGAGGCTTTCATGGCTATCTGATAAGACAAATTAGAAAGGCTCACATGCTTCAGACAGGAGTACTTTTCCAGTTTGTAGCATTAGATGACTTGTTTATCTGTGTTACTGTGGTGATAGTGGTTTTATCACATGTAGTATTCATTTTTTCTTCCTCTGAAACAGAATGTTCCAGTTATACTATGGTCCTCCAGGCAAGCCACTTTTTAGGCTTTAGTATATATCTAAATAAAAGCTCTCACTCAGCCCCCTTTCTATTTAGATATTTTTACAAAGGAGCATTTGTGTGGATGAGGATAAAGAATGGTTCCTTGAATCCATTTTCTGACACATGCATCTGGAACCTCTTTACAGAGCTTAAAGCAACTATATTATGACTTTCCTGTCTATAGCCAAGCCATGGAGGTAATAGCTTTCTTTCTGTGCATTTGCCTCATATTTGCAAAATATAGGTAAAAGCAGATTGGTCTGAAGTATTTTCATTTTCATATTCATCACATAATGTCACAATTTATAACACTTTAAGATCATAACTTTTCAAGCATCACCCTTGACTTTGTCAGGATTCGGAGCTTCTCAGTACTTCAGAGAACAAAGCTCTTCTGTAGTGTGAAAAGACCTTCCTCAGTATGAACTAAATGGCCCAAATACAGAGACTGTGTGATGGTTTAGATTGTTTGTTTCAGCCTTTGGTTTCTCAGTTGAGGAGGGGCTAGTGAGTTCCAGCTGTGATGGTGAGGATTTCTGTTAAGTTCAGCTGTAGGAAGGAAGTCCACATCACTCAGCCCACTGAAGTGCCCTGCCATGTCAGCTGTGGTATCAGGGTTACTTTGAGAAACTCTGTATCTTCTTAATAACATCAGTGGCATCCTAAACTCATAACTCTGTAGGCCAATTGCAGAATAATACATATTAATAACTTTCAAAGTATATAAAAAGCAGATCTCTTGCTTGTGTATACATTCAACTTTTTGAATTATTTTTTTCTATGTAAGTGATTTTGCCTATTACAAATTCTTGCATTTCTGCAGTTAGGAAGCAGGGTTTCTGTTTTTGAAGTATTAGGGTTGTGTCTGTGTTGCCTCATAGCCAATATTTCCATGTATGATGCTAGCATTAATATGTCCTGAAGGATAAATATCAGACAGTTGTAGAACAAAAATCACTTGAGAAAGGTCATAAAATCCTTGTCAATAAGGTAACAGTGCATTAAAAGCTAGTAGTTCCAAGGGACTTAGGCAGGATGCAGTAAAGCCAAAATATTTCTATCAGTAGCCAAGACCCACAGCTAAGGATTTGATTCCTTAATGCACATCTTACTCTCAAAATGTCACAGGGTTTTGAGAACAAACCCTGGCTATTACATTTCTAATAGTTCTAAAATTTCTCTACAAACACCCACTGTTGCACATCAGGAAAAGCCTTTCCTCTTCCAATCAGTAAATTAAATCATTTGAATAGCTAAGTGGAAATACCTAAACTCTTATTAATGGTTGAATGTTAGCAGTGCTTTCTCCTTTTATCTCTTTCAAAAACTCTTGTCATTTATAGCTCTATAATTTTAACAAATTCTTAATCTTTGTGTAAATGGATGTCGCAGGAGCAAAACTAAGAAAAATAATGCTTTATGTTTTCTTCTTTCTACCTGAGTGAATACAAATGAAACAATAATGAAAATCTCTGAGTGTATTTTCTCAGTTATAGCAGAGTGAACCCTGTGTAATTTAATTAACTTTGTTGCATGCAAGTGAAAGGAATATGGTACTTGGTCCCAGATGCTTTCTCACAGATCGTCTTGTGATTCAATGTTAACCTTGCAAGGGGAAGAAAGGCATTGTACTTTTCCACAGGGAGAGCAAGGAGACATTTTGAGAGCTTTTTCTAATCAAACCTATTTTGATCTGCCCGTCATTTCTTGTATTATATTTAAATTGTAAGATCATTGAAGCAGGAACTTTTGTTTTCTGCTCTGTGAGGTATGTAGCACAGTGAGTCTTGCTACATAGTAAGCACTTTGGCAGCATTATGCTACTAATGTAAGAAAATTAAGTATGATGCTTGTATTATGATTGTATTTATTTTATCATACTACTGTCAATGTGATGAGACGTACCAATTCCCTGTCACAGTTGTTAGCGTTGTGTTTACCCACTGCCTTCTGCAGCCACACATTTTGATACACAAAAAGAAGTACCTCTGTTCAGCACTTTCGGGATTCCTATTGCTTTTCCACATTAGGATACAGACATGTATGGATACTTAAGGCCATAGATGACCTGGAGGGGGCATTAAAAAATCAAACCCAGCCTTCCCCCCCCCCCCCATCCCCCACTTTATTGGCATTTGTGGGAAAGCAAGTATATGGATGAAGAATATGAAGGAAAATTGAGAGAAAATTGAGCTAAAGATGATTGATACAGACTGAAGGCACAAAGGGTAAGGGAGACCGTCCTGTTGAGTTATGAGATTCATATTGGGCACCCTTGCTTTCTAGACTCCTGATGTAGCCTAGGTATGGCTGAATCCAATCTTAGTCTCAGACTAGGGCAACTATTTATATTTAATGGATGAAATGTAGTGAATAAGTATATCATCCTGTTGAGTCAGGAGGTACAGAATAGACCCCCTTGCTTTCTAAATTGATGGAGCCTACGTGCTGCTGGATCTAGTCTTAGTCTCAGATTTGGTCAACAGCATTCATCAAAAGAGTTATAAGTATCATGGAGCAGAATTTTTAAGGTGGATCTTATAAAGTTAGTGAATAGAATTTACTACAGTTGCTATAACAATTTATACATGTGCACACACATACATAAAGAAATACAAAAGTGTACTTGTTAAAAATTTTCCTTGAGTCAGTGAAATATTCTTGTCTAATATCTCGGCATTTTTCCACAGGTGGGGATTGAGTCTCAAGGTGTTGGGGACTTTAGCCCAGGTTCTATCTTTTGGTGGCTGTCCTGTCAGTACTCTGGTTTTTGCAAACTCTCAAATTCTTGCAAGGTTCTCAGCTATGTGAATGGGCCCTAAAGCCACCACTGTGAGGCCAAGGCACATTGGGAAAGTTCTTTTCCATAGGTGGAACTCACAGATTTAGTTCAAGGTTTTTCTCCTTTCGCAGAACCTATGTGTGTATGTGTGGATTATTTGTTCTATTTCAGAGAATTTCTATGTAACATGTACCTTGGTATGTCACTGTGGCAGGCAAGGCAAATGGAATTATCTAGTAGAAAGTGATTAGAGTTAGGATCTATTACTCCTGTCTTGTTGGGTTTCTAGGTCTTCATCAAGATGAGTAGTAGAGTGCTCTGTGTCAGAGCTTGCAGAGGTGCAGCCGCACTGGGAAACCTGTCAGGTTGTGTTGCAGCTCCCTCATGGCCTCAGGGTCAGGTTTCTTTTGAGTTAAAAAAAGGAGAGGTTGTTCAAAGATCTTGTTATGGCAGGACAAGTGGAGACAGGTAGGGTGTGTGAGGAGTTTTGCCATCTCCTTTGGAACAGGCAGGGCCAAGGGGTTCTAAAATGTAAATGTTAAATGTAAATGTAATAGTTTTAAAAAACCTTTTGTTGTGAACTGAAAGTGCCCTTTCATTTGCTGGCTTTCACTGTATTGTCACTCACAACTCAACCTTTTCATTCATGCCTGTGGGCATGTACTCAGAAACTGAATATATTGTAACTTATTTTTGTATTTCCACTAGCTTTTATATAACCTCTAATAACAGGGTGACTGATATGCTAATGCTCATCGTGTTTGAAATGTACTTATACCAATATTTTTAAAAAGTAATAAATAATGGAGCACACACAATCAGATTATATAGCAAATTGGTTGAATCCTTCTGAGCTGACATGTGACATGTGCCTTGTATAAATCTGTAGCAAGGAGACTTCCAGTTGATCCCAGCGTTGTACTGTGTGGCATGGTGTCATCTGCAAGAGGGAGCTGGACAGGTGGAAAGTTAGCTCTTTGAGATGTCTTTTAGAAAGACATCTCTTCTTTGCATGCTGCTGCTGCTGGAATCTAGTATAACTTAATCATGTTAGCCTTGTAGGACAGCCAACCTTGATGAAGATACTTGATGAGAGATAATTTCCTCATCAGCCACCCTGTTACTTGGGAAAATAGGGTACTGGTGCTTAGACTGTTTGAAAAGGAAATACCTTGAAAGAACATATTAGAAGCTCTTTATTAGTCTGTTGGATTTGTTCGGTAGTAATTCTCTATTCTCTTCAGTTGTTCATGCTTTAAAAAAAAAAACAACACAAAAACAAACAAGCAAAACATATATTTGGAAACATTTCCCATTGATATATGATTGTACACTGTTATTTTCAAGCCAATTCAACAACTCAGTGTCTGATGTTTGTCATGGGTTGCTGTTTGCATGTTATGACCATGAAAACATGCTTCTGATATAATCTTTCAGACTTATAATTTGTGCCAGAGTTCAGAACATTCTGTGGTTTGTGAAGTCAGTGTTCAGATAACCAATAAAACAACTCATAAGATCTAGGACAATTATTTTTCCAGATTTGCAGAAGTATTAGTGGAACTCTGATAAATTCTGTTTATCAGTCTAATTCACTTACAACTCTGCTAAATCTGGACTCTGAAGCTGAACAATTTGGTCAGATATGTAGCATGCTCAAATAAGTTTATTTTTTTTTCCAGGAAATTAATTTATTTTCAGCTGCTTTTTTATTCTCATGTATTTTTCCAAGGGTGAGATATAGTTCTTGATACTCTGTGATTAGTTTTTTTATGCTGTTTCATAGAATCATAGAATCATAGAATGGTTTGGGTTGAAAAGGACCTTAAAGACCATCTAACTCCAATTCCCCTGCCATGGGAGGCATTTCCACTAGACCAGATTGCTCAAAGCCCCATCCAACCTTGCTTACTTAAATGCTATTGAAAAAATGTTATTGTCAACCTTTTCTACTGGAAGAGACAAACATTGATCTCAGGTTGTTGCATTTTAATTCATCTTTAGCTACTCTGAGCAAATTCTCTGTTTTCCAAAGACAAAATACATTATGGTGGTTTTCTACTCAATCATTTTTTAGCTTTTCAGGGACAGAGTCAAACTTCACATGCATATACCTTAGCTGTTTGATGATACTTTTTACATACCATACAAGGTATAGAAGGTGCCAGCACAATTAACCCAAGAGACTGCAAAATAGATGAGTAAACTGCAAAACTACACTTCAAATTACGTCTTTTAAAACCATTTACCTGGATAGTTGTTAAATTTGCAATCCCAGTGGGAGATACTGCTCTTTCTTCTTTGGGATGTAAAGCAGTTAGATCCCTTCCTTGGACAATGTCACTGCAACCTATAGCCAAGCTGATCATAGGTATTACCATCAATTACCCATTTTTATGTGCAGTTTGATAAGCTGCCATGGTGACTGAGAAGTCAAATTCACAACATCCTCTGACTGATGGCCTGTAGTTTCTTTGGTGAAAGCTTAATCCATCTTTCTGGGATGCCTGATCAGTGCTTGTGAGGAGAGGCTAAGATGTCTGACTAGTGGTACCAGAGTATTTTGAGGGCTGATCTCTTTTGTGATGAGGGAACATCTACAGTCTCCTGAAACCATTCAACTTTGCCAGAAGGCAGGGAGCTCTAATCAGACTATGTGAGAGACTGACACAGAGCAAGCTGGGCTAAATCTTGTGCTAAATGGAGGCTACTTCAAAGGGTTCCTACTGAGAAAACTCTGGTTCCCTCAGTCCCTCCTGTGTTTTGCCTGAGGATCAGACCAGAAGGAAGGGATTAGGAGCCAGAATCTTAGGTTAATATGGGAGAACTATTGAGGAACCACAGGATCTATTGGGGAAAAAAAGAGCTTATAAATGTCTGCTGTGGGGAGAAATAAAGTCTGGTTTATGTGGTACTAGTTAACAACAAATAGATATAACTATACCCACTAACATCCTGTTATTTTTAAGGGAGTTCCATGCCTAACAAGCTATGAAAAGTAATTTTGGACTAAGGGACACACTGTTTGGCTTCTTGTCGTTTTCCTCTGCCAGTACTAGTCCTGCTGCCCCACACATATTAGCTGGTTGGGTAACCGCAGTATCATTGGTTAGTAGCCCTGAGGGTGCTGGGATGCAAGGTATGGGAGGAAAAGTGAAGATCACTTCCTTTCTCCTTGTCGAAGGTAAGCTCCAGGAGAACTGCTCCAGGTAGGTAGCCTTACCTAGCTCATTATTAATGTCCTTGCTTAAGTGTTTTTAAGGTTCCAAACTCAAACAAAATGAATAAACACTGTGAACATATTAGAACACACTTCTGAATACAAAGCCTCTTTCCTTCCCTACTGTGGAGATTTGGGCCATGGAAGAGGAGTACCTTTGCTCTTCAAAGTGTGGCTGGTTGCCTTAAATTTTCAGTTAACATCCAGGAGGTATATTTCAGTATCGCAGACTGGAAAGAGCTGCTGGCTGGGGTACTCTGTGGAGTCCTTTGATGCTGGAACGTTTCCCTGTCCTTAGCTTGTCAGACCTCATCTGGCAGAACCTCTGTCGATCTGGAGATGCTCTGCAGGAAGTTTTCCCTTGCACTCAGGAAAGAGCTTGCCTGAAGTCTTTGTGTGTATGCTATACACAGAAAGTATACATCTACAAGACTACATCTACTACTATGCGTCTACAAGATCTACAGACTTGATCTGTTGTCACTTTCATTTGTATATGAATTTGTAGGCAGTGTTAGAGTGAGCTGCTATTTCAAGTGTTAACAGGTTTGTAGCTTTCTGTTGGTGAATGTCTATTGATAAATGATTAGTTTTCTTAATCTAAAACATAAATTGAAGCAGGCTGGGCAACACGAATTTTCAAAGTAAGTGTGCTTTGGAAATACGATCCATGTGTCTGGCCCTGGTGTCCCTTTTTGTTTGTATCACAGATATTGCAGTGGAAAACTTGTTGTTGGGAAACTGGGAAATAGTGATTCCAGAGACTATGTTACAGAGCACTCATAACAGGCAGGTTTGGTATTTGTAAATGTAACCATTTGATTTGGGAAATGTGATTCCAGTTGTAATCCAATATACACATTTGAGTCTTATAGATAGGAAGAGGGAATCCAATTAGCCAATAATGGTATACCATGTGATATATTAAACTATCTGAAACAATCTGAATTTAAATACCCACAGCAGCTGCTCATGGACTGAAAAAGAATTATCTCTGACTGCACTTACAAATCATTTTGAATAACTAATGCAGAATCACTTGAACCGGCTCATGAACAGGAGGATTTAAATTGAACTGAATGAATTATTTAATACAAGGAACTCACACAGCATTTGTAAACAGTGGTGTATCCTAAGCGCTATCGCTGCATCATTTGTAGCAATATGTACAAAGAGCACATACAAATGGGGACTCTAAATTTAAAGCTCATCTTGAACTAGGGGGAGCTATATACAGCAGGTTTAAATTTCTACGTGAGCTGGGGCAACTTCAAAACTCTTGAAATAAATGCAACAGGGAAAAGTGTTTTTATAAACTCCACGGTTCTTAGACAGAACAGCCTGAAAGGTTTTGAAATTTGTATTGGTGAAATAGGAGATTCTTGTTTACTGCTGCAAAAGGAATTCGCTGTTATTGAAGAAGAAACATTTGCATCCAAAATACCTGAATGTTTTTATCTAGATAATAAAAGGGCAACTTCTAAAACTTGTGGTTTGCTCTCTTTTTCTGCACTAGCTCTTTTTGAATGTTATTTTTGCAAATGTATATTAGTATTGGTCAATGACCTACCTCAATTGTCACATTTAGTTACCAGACATAAAAATGCCACAAATAGCTCATGCCATGCAGTTCTGCCAGTGCCTCACAACCTTTGCACTGGAAGGGAGGCTGTGAAGGGATCCCAGCCAAGTAGCCACAGGCTGCAATCTACTGAATGCATCTTGTATGAGCATCCTGAGCTTACTCCAAGATCCGAGTTCAGTTTTCCTCTCAACATCATGCTTTTATATGGAAGACTTGAGACAAAGGTGTTATAAATATCTATTAATTAAATGAGTTTTGAAGATCTGTGTTTTGAAACTTATATTGGTGAGATAGGAGGTTCTTGTTTAATGCTGTGTTTAAATGTAGCCATCTTTTGAATATCTGTGTTTAAATGTAGTCATGTTTAACCCCCCCCGCTTTTTTTTTTTTTTTTTTGGAAACTTTAGCCAATGTCAGGGGAATGCCAGCGAAAACTTACACTAAACATCCTGTCTGTGGAGACGTGAAAGTTAAACCTGTCCTACCTATATCAAGGGAACATCATAGCAAAATGGCAGTTCAGGGAGCAATGAAGTCTTTTCATCAGATAAACATTTTAGAAGCTACTTCACTGTGTAACCCCTCATGCTTTTTGAGAGTGAGACAGAGGGATGGATTTGCTCCATGTATCATCATAATGTTTTGCTAAAGCAATGCTGTGATTAAAAGCGCAGATTTCTTCATTTGTTGTACAGGAATATTCTGTAACTTCAGAGGAGAACTACAGGAATGTTAAGGGTGTTTTTGAGACCACTACACCACAATATACGGTGAGATTATCAATAGATTATTTCTCTAGGAGGTAATATCCTAAAATACTTAGTAAAGTGAAATTGTTCCACTAAAGGCATAGGTGTGAAGAAGCCACTATTGGTTCCTCAATATTTGTCAACCGAGTATCATGTTTTGTATATACAAAACAAGCATGCTTTGTATATTTGTGATATATATTTGTATATATAGCTTTTAAAGAGTCACGCTCTACATATAGAAACAATAAATTCATCTCACTACAACCATATTGTTCAAACACACATCCATGTATTGACGTTTATCAACACTGATTTTGTAACAGCCATAGTTAGAAAAGACAGTTTATATAACAACTATACATACATGTTCTTCAAAAGTTGTACATGAGCAGACAGAGGAATTTACAGCACATGTTTGTAATACATCACCATCAGGTTAATATGCCTAGGTTCATTATTTTTTTGTGTGCGGCTATCCTGAATCTTCTCAGCAGAGTTGTTAAACACCTGTAAAGATTTTAAATTTAAAAGGAAGGCCATTAATGATCAGAGCTCTTTGCTTCAGAGGATTTAAGATCAGGCCTTGGATAGGAAAACTGAGTCTGGAATCGTGAGGTGTTTTTATCAGAGTACAATACTCTATGACCAGGTTCTTCAGCTATTTCATGCATGGAGAGTTCAATTTTAAGTACTAGATTTACTTATTTGAGGATGTTTCTTCTTACACAGGATTTTGATATAGCCGAGTGATACAGCAAGGCACTGAAACCACGGTACAAATTCAAATTATACTTAGCAGAATATAGCAATTGACTATACAGATGAATCACAATGCAAACATGATTCTTGTTATTAGTCTCATAACATATGCTCACAATGCTGGGCACTTCTAGTTGCTGGGAAAGAAAGTGAGCTAAACCCAGTTCAAGCCTTTCTCTCTTCAAACTTCTTTGTTAGTTGCTCAGCTTTGATGCTGTCTTGGATTGAGTCAGTTATACACTCCTCTCTGCTTGTCTGGCCATCTTGGGAAGACACTCTTGCTTCAGTTTTGGTTAACTGTTTGAGAACAAGCATTCAACCAACCAGCTGATTGATGCAACTGACATGGCCATTTATCTGAAACAAAGGCTTCTTCTCTCTGGTCACTTTTATAGTAAATTCAGCTTTCTTTGCAACAGTGATAGTAGATTTTCCCTGAATCAGGTGGGAAAGTGTCTGTGTAATAATGCCTAACATATTTTCAGATGCAGGCAGAAGATACATTTACATGGAAAATTTTGGAAAACAGCCCATGTTTCCCATGTTTTTTTTACTGGTAGAGGCGTTTCGTAGTGAAGTATGTTACTGTATCTTCCGCAGAGAAGAGCTTATTGTCACAGTGGTATTTTTCTTGTATGTGAATCTCCAATTTAAAATCTTTTGACCTTTCTAAAGTCAATCACAAAGGTCCTGTTAGGGTCATTAGAGAAAGTTCTTAGTACTTAAACAGCTTATCACTAAGATACAAGACATTCATCTAAGCAATGAATCCTCCTGGAAGCTCACCTTCCACTGGAATCTAACGTTCACTAATACAGAAACTTGGGTAGAATTTAACTTAGTCCCTTGGAGATTTTCTCCTTTAAAATAAAATATTTTTCATCTATATTTGAAAAATTTTCCTGTCGCAGACAGAGCTGAACTTTGTTCACATTAATGCCCTTTGTCTATTTGCCTGGGAATAGGGTGTAATTATAAAACAAACAACAAAAAAGAATAAACTGGGGCTCATTATGTCTTCATTATAAAGAAATATTTTATCACATCTCATGTAATTTTGTGTGGGGTTAATAAACTCATAGTAGAAACCACCATGCATTTCGACTTCAATAAGGAGTCTGTTACATTGCAGTAAGCAAAACATAAATGCCACAGGTCAGATACAACTGAAACAATGTATTATATGCCATTGGCTTGTTTCAGATAATTGCTACCAACATTGCTGTGTATAAGCGTGTGCTTTCAAACTGGAGCATACACATGTCTTCAAGTTCCTCCTTCTGTCCAAGCAGAAAAGTGATGCTTAAAAATCTCACTGTATTTATAGCTAGGTTTCATCAGTAGAGTTAGGTTTGCTTTCCTGTGGCATGAATATCTAGTCCCAGAGTAGGAAAGCATTGTCCAGTGCTGCCCTTCTAGCAGCTGTCACCATGAAATGCTCAGGAATAATCATCTACTGATGTGTGCAGTGAACCGATGAGACTTGAGGCTGTGGAGACAGTCTTGGAATTCTTCCGTGAACAGCCATTGAAACTCATGTCCTTTGGAGCTGCTCTTTTCTTACGGCTGGCATGGGTGTTGTCTCCGTCACTAGCGTCGAACACCACTGTCATGCTGGACTCCATTCTGGACACAGCATATAGGCTACTTTGCTGAGTGGGATGAAATCTGGCTGCTTTGAGCTCTAGCTCATCATAGCTGGACATCTCAATGAAGGGGCACCAACGGAAAGCTTGTTTGAAGCCAGCTCGGAACCTGGGAGGAAAGATGTTTGGTGAAAGCCTGTGTTGTGAGCCAGCCACAGGCCTTCATCTGAAAATGTATATTGTGCTGACAGGACACTGACTTGGATAATTATCTTGTGCTTAATTCTCTTAGTGGTGAACTTAGTGGGGGTTTCCTTGACTAAAGTCTGAGTAAGGTAAAAAAAGTTACTGGTAACAGCTCATTTCTGGTTTGGATTTCAATATACTTTCCCTGCATTTTAACGTTGGTATTTTCCTTGTACTCAATTTCCCTTCCTTTACCTGTGCCTAAATAAGCAAACACCAGCTTTCACAGCACTGTCTTCACAGAAATTGTTTTGATTTGAGCTGTGAGGAAATCTGTACCTATATTTTCATCTTCTTTCAGCAAGAAAATTTATAACATTCTTTTCTGTAAAATACCATCCCAGCTTCCAGATTCCAATATCCCTTCTGTGTTTCCCTTTCTAACAGAGGTGCTTACTAATTGGTCATATCACATATTTAGAAAATTATTTGTAATAACCAAAGAAGATCCTAGAAGGTTGAAAACTGTACATGAACAGTGTATAAATGGGAATTTAGAGGCTTTAGCATATTAATGCTTGCAATATTCAGAAGTGTATAATGTTATTTCAATTTAGAGGAACAGATTTACTATAAGGACTACTGCTAATTTTTGTGTGTATGCATTTCCAGAATAGAAGTTAAATGTTAGATAAACAATTTGCTGTATATTTATATGTAACCTTCAAAAGAGCACCTTTTCACCTAGACCTAAAACTTATCAGACTTTCTCACTTTGTCTTGCTTCTCTCGTTTCTCTTTCAGTGATCAGCTGTGTTGTTTATTGGGCCTATAAGCTTTTTGGAGCAATGGTAAAGCTACCACAGTGATGACTACAGATAAAAAATTTAGATTGTTTTCAGTGAAAGTTGAATGGTCTCACAGAAATAACTTTCTTCCTCTTCATTTTTCTCAGGTTTGTCACAGAGCTGTCACATGGTGACAAGCGAGCAGGTAACTTGCTATTTAGGGTTTCTCTGTTCAGGTGGAATTACAAAATTTGAAAAAAACACTGAAAGAATCTCTGATGGAAATGGGTTTAGTGAAGGAGACGGTAAAACCTAAATATCTTTGGACTGTATTATTTTTTGTCTCACCTTCTCTTTCTTATTCAGGGCATGTTTTTTCTTCATCTTGAAATAATGCACTCTTTACCTAGATACATAAGCCTGGAAGACACATAACCCCAGTTAGCCTGGAAGATGAGGCTGGGGAATAGGTGTTGTAACTCTGTCTCATATTAGATCCAGTAGAGGTAACAATACTGCATGAATTGATCTGACTCCCAACAACAGGCTGTATTTTCCTGCTGCATGAATAGGAGGCAGACATTCTGGCTTCTTGATTCCAATATTGAGCTCAATTATAAGAAAACTTTGACCAGAATTTCCTCCTTGCATTACGTTCTGTACAAGATGACCTTTAATGTGTCTCAAAATTATGAAATGTTTGTTTATATTCTTTCACCCAGATGTTTAGTTTTGCACTTAAACACTAGTTGTACTAAAGTACGAGTGTCAATACAAGCCATATGAGACACTAACTTTTTCTGAATAACATCTTTTGTGATTCTGCATAGAAAGTTTTTGAAGAAAATGGCAACGTTTTAGAGGTTTTATGGTAGTAACTGATAAAATATGAGGCATGATCTTTCCTCACCTTTCATTTTGCAGACATTGGTCATCCAGAGAATTCTGGTTGAAATTAATAGGAAATTTGCCGTTTGAATTAGGGTATTGTTCTGGAATACTATAACTTTACATCTTCTTTAAACAGTTGTAATCATCAAAAGGGGAAGAAGACTGTGTGAAATTGAGCATTACCTTGACATTTGAAAGACAATGAATGTTAGGTATCATAAGCTATTCTAATCAAGGAGGCAAACTCCAGTGTTTTTCCATCAATAAAAGCTTGGCAGGATTTGGTCACTTCATTTTCAGTTAGACTCCTTTTCACAGGTATTGCATGATCCTTAGTGGGGTTTTATAAATATTCAACAAAATTGGTGTAAAACTTGTCAGCAATTAAACTTGACACTGGTTGTTCATTCAAAAGAGATTTCTAATAATGTTTAAATTACTTATTCGATACTGATTCATACTGACTCCATTATGAGAAGTAATACTGAAAAACAATATGGCTAGGATGACATTTGTTTAGATCCTGGTCCTACAAGCTGAAATAAAAAGCATGAGTTCATTCTGCAATCGAATAGTCTCAAACTGCCAAATATCTCACCAAACTCAACAGCAATGCCTTTGAAATTCAGAGCAAAATGTGTTGCTATCAAACAGTGCTGTATTTCAGTATGAAATAATATTTGTTTTAGTAGCCTGTTACAGACCTCAGAGCTCGGTAGATATCTAATGATGAAGCATTAAAATACAGAGTAAACCACATTTTATATTATACCCTTCCCGTACTGCAAAACAAATTTATGGCTACAATTCGTTAGTGAACATGCAGATTCCACTGTATATCACTAATGGTTGTCTTCTTCATTTTAATGCTTTGCAAACAAAAAAATATTAAACTGCTATAAATTTTAAATTTTGCATATGGAAACAGCAAGGGATGGTTTCTGAATACTTAACTTTGCTCTAAAATTAGACTAACGTAACTACTGGAACTGGACATTTGGTTCTTGGGGTTCATTTCAAGTACAAATCTAAAGGGAATTTTTTTTTTTTTGTGCTTTTTTTTCTTTCCCAGTAACTGAAAATTATTCAAGTGAAATTTTTTTGTTTTTTATCCCATTTAAACCATTTACATTCTCGTTGAAGTTATGCATACCAACTCTTTCATAACCAGCTCTTACCTCTTATTAAGACAGCAGTAGATAATGGGATTGTACATTGTAGAGCTCATGGCGAGCCAAAAGCTGGCCAAATAGATTTGCTGGATGTATTTCCACCGATTTAATTGTTGGTAGATCCCAGTAACTATGAAGTAAATGTGGTACGGCAGCCAGCAGATGGCAAATGTCAGCACAACCACAATCATCATTTTTACCACCTGAAAGAAGGATGTAAATAATATACATTAGATTTTTATTATTTGGACTAGCATTCCAACATCCATTAATGATTTTCTTGCATTTGATTAAAGTTAGTCAAAGCAAAGAATGAATATGCTTTTACATAATTTCCCTTTTAATCTGACTCTCCTAAATTTTATTTTCTTTCTTTTTTTTTTTTTCCTTGGCTGGAAATCCTCCTTTTCCTAAGAAAAATAACATTAAAATTTCCCTAACTTCATTTGTATTGATTCTTCCAAGAAAATATATTTCCTTACTTGTATTTGGCATCTAAAATACTACTTTTTTCTGTATATGTAATCATGAGATAAGGTTACAGGGGTTTTGGGACACCTCATTTTGGTCTTTATTGACCCTGATATCTTTCACTGTTGTGGTCTGCAAGTATATGGCTTATTCCCATTTATTAGATGTGATTTGAGTAAATACAAGGTTGTAGGAAATGAGCAACTGCAGTATTCTTTTTTATTTCAGAGGATAACAGTTTCCTTGGCTGGTGATCATTATTTGTTGTTTTCTGCAGGCATCGTAGCATCTGTTAGCTACCATAGTTTCCATTAATCACAAATCAAAAGGAGCTGTGTTTTGTGCTTGAAACACAAGAAATTCCAAGTCATGGAAAAATTTCACTCCTATCTTTCCCTCTTCAGCTATGCCAAATACCGGCTCAGCTGCCTTTTTCAACCAATATGTCACACATTTACACAACAGATTTTTTTGTTTGTTTGTTTGTTTTGTGAGTAAAATGAAACCAGACATGATAGATCTGTGCTGGGATGTCTCTCGTTCATTTGTACTGTCAATACTGGAGAGTAATAGGGATTGCTATCAATAGCTGCTTTGTTTTCATTTCTCTGCACAAGGTACTGTTTCCTGCTGCTTGTAGCTTTGCCAGGAAATTAAAAAAAAAAAAAAAAAAAGAAGACATTTGCCATACTTACATATCTTAGATTGATATTTTTATAAAATTTCAAGTAATGTAATTAAATAATTTTACATATTTTACATATAAATTTTATGGTGCCATCCATATTACATCTTCCTGTGGGAAACATAAAGCAACTTTTCGCTTAATATCTGACACCAGTTTACAAGCTTTCATGCTGGCTGGGTCTGTACTGTACAAGAGAATACTTATTATTACCAATACGTATCATCAGCTGAAGATGCAAACGGCTCATCTGTCCACACAAACCCCAACATTATTGATATTTGGTTCTTCTAAAGCACTTTTCATCATTAACTGTAAATCTTGCAGAAGGAAGATTATAAGGGAAGGTAACAAGCCAAGACAGTATCAGTTTCACCTTTGCTGAGTGTACGTCTGTATGTCTATATCTAGACATGTATAGATGTACATAGGACTGTATATAATAGGTTTTTTTTGGTAAAGAACAAGTTGTGACTGTATGTGAATAGACATTTCTGGATTCAAGTCTGTATCTGAAATGATAAAACAAAAATATGTTGGGAAATCACAGTGGATCATTAAATGGCATGTCTTTTCTACTCCTTTGGACATAGCTTCCATAGTCCTTCTGCGGGAATTTACAGCTGTGCCTTGCATACATTGTATGGGTAGAAGACTTAACTCCATAGTTATACCACAATACTTAAGTTTTCTGTCCATTGACTTACAAATGCACTTGTTGCTGTGTTTTTATACCTGCCAGGGATGATAAACATTACTTCAACACCATTCAGGATTTTTGTAATTTCAAAATGCCTGAAAGTCTAATTACTTGCCTTCATATCTAATTAGCAAGTCTTGAAGTACCAGCTGTGTGAAATTATTCCTACAATTATTTATCACTGGAATATCGTAGGTACTAAATGGAAGGATTTTTGTCTTGAAGTTTTCAAAGTGTAATCACACAAATCCATATTTATAGTGCACATTTCATCTGTGCAGTGCTTGAGAACTGAAACAGCAGAGCTTTCCAGCAACAAATGCAGTTTAATCTGGTTGAATACTGTGCCAGTCATGCCCTAGAACTGGTAGATATCGCAGTGAGAGAGCAGGTTGCCGGTTTGGCATACTAAATTTTGTTAGCTATGTTTTCAAAAGAAAGTTGTTTGTCTCTTTCTTACATCCAAATTCTTTTTGTGTTATATTGAAGGTTAGGACAAGCAGTACTTGAAGAGCCTAGTTAAAGGTCTCCTAAAGCTAATAAACCTTCACAGCCTATACAAATAATAGCTTTTTTATTTCAACTGCTGCATTCAAAAATGAAAGCACAAAATGAACTAAGTTTTAGGTTACATTACTACTAAGTATTTCATGTTTCCTTCAGGGAAACAGAAATCCCAAAGTAACTATTTACAGTATGACACAAAGAGAATACTTAACAAATTTTTTTTTGTCAAAATTTCAGGCAATTCAATTCTTATTTTAAATGTTTTAACTTATTTTTTTGAAATTAAGTTTTGAAGTAAAAAATGCCAAATCATCCCCACAAAAATCACATCTTTTTTTGGAAGGTTACTTTTTCATTTAAAACAAAACACTCATCTTTAAAAACATTGAGATCAGCATAAAATTTTCTTATAGCTGTTTGTCTGGAAATCCACGATTAAATATTATGTCATCATCATCCAGAAAGCAGAAATTCCTGAAGCAAATCGTTAAACTAGACAACAAGCAAAAGATGATGTTAGGTGGCCATTAGTTTTTTATTTGATTTGTGAAGTAACAGGTCACTAGAATGACAGACAGTAAAGCCCACTGCTTTCTCAATCATTCCTTTTACAGCTGCTTTTCATAAATAACAAAAATTAACTAAAAATTTGAGCTATAATTTTTCTCTCGGATAAGGGTCTTAGTTTCACTGAAGTGAATGGTAATATAGTTAAGGTTGGAAAGGACCTTGGTAGGGAGACCTCACACTAAACTGTGTCACCTAAGGCTCTGTCCAACATGGCCTTGAACACTGCCAGGGACGGAGCATTCACAGCCTCCCTGAGCAACCTATTCCAGTGCCTCACTGCCCTTACAGTAAAGAACTTCCTCCTTATATCCAATCTAAACTTCCCCTGTTTAAGTTTTAACCCATTGCCCCTTGTTCTGTCACTACAGTCTGTAATGAATAGTCCCTACCAGCATCCCTATAGGCCCCATTCAGATACTGGAAGGCTGCTATGAAGTCTCCATGCAGCCTTCTCTTCTCCAGGCTGAACAGCCCCAACTTTCTCAGCTGATCTTCATATGGGAGGTGCTCCAGTCCCCTGATCATCCTTGTGGCCCTCCTCTGGACTTACTCCAACAGTTCCATGCCCTTTTTCTGTTGAGGACACCAGAACTGTACACAATACTCCAAGTGAGGTCTCACGAGAGCAGAGTACAGGAGCAGGATCACCTCCTTTGCCCTCCTGGTCACGCTTCTTTTGATGCAGCCCAGGATACGGTTGGCTTTCTGGGCTGTGAGAGCACACTGAAGCCAGCTTATGTTCATTTTCTCATCAACCAACACCCCCAAGTCCTTCTCCGCAGGGCTGCTCTGAATCTCTTCTCTGCCCAACCTGTAGCTGTCTCTGGGATTGCTCTGACCCAGGTGTAGGACCTTGCACTTGGCATGGTTAAACTTCATGAGGTTGGCATCAGCCCACCTCACAAGCGTGTCAAGGTCCCTCTGGATGGCATTCCTTCCCTCCAGCGTATCAACCGAACCACACAGCTTGGTGTCATCGGCAAACTTGCTGAGGGCGCACTCCCTGTCAATCCCACTGTCTATGTCAGTGGCAAAGATGTTAAACAAGACCGGTCCCAACACTGATCCCTGGGGGGACACCACTCGTAACTGGTCTCCAGCTGGACACTGAGCCATTGACCACAACTCTTTGTGTGCAGCCGTCCAGACAGTTCTTTATCCACTGAGTGGTCCATCCATCAAATTGATGTCTCTCCAATTTAGAGACAAGGATGTCGTGTGGGACAGTGTCTAATGCTTTATACAAATCCAGGTAGATGACATCAACTGCTCTGCCCCTGTCCATCAGTTCTGTAGCGTTGAATGTGTAAAGCACAAAAAAGTGCTATTTTTTCCACCCAAAAAAAGGTTGTTATGGAAAGTACAATGCACTCACTGATATATTATAAGAAAAAGGTAAGTGTGATGTTGCAAGTCTGTGTGGCATAAAATCATTTGAAACACAGGGCAGTTACAGTTAAATTTGAACTTAACCACAGAAGTAATGAGAATAATGGAAAAGCACTAGTCTGTGTTTGTTTCATCCACTAAGAATGAATATATGTTGGCAGAAACAGAGGAAAAGAAGAATAAGAGGAAGATTATTCCCAATTTCCTCTTTCAGAGACAGGCACACGTACTGTGCTACGCCATACCTTTCAGTTCTTGCAATTCTTGTCTGTACCTCTAATCCTTTTATTAAGTTTCATTTCTGGATTATATCAATAACCATGAACAGAAACTGCCTTCAAGGTCTATAAACACAGAGCACTCTTATTTTACTTGGTATAAATCCTGATGTATGAATGCGAGTAAATAATTAAGCTCAATTAGGGCACAAAAGTGAAAAAGGCCAAGTACAAATTTGCTGCAAAAGCTTTATCGTCTTTTCCAAGTACACTGTGATATTTCACTAAAAAATCTCCATTGACTCTTGCTGCAGAACGGCTTGTTCAGCTGCAGAGTTTAAAAGAGTGCCCCAATAGTTTTTGGTTTTGTTTTTGTTTTGCTTTGTTTTGTTTTGTTTTTAGGGGGGATGGAGTACATAGACCTGTAGCTCCGACAATACAAAGTTCTTTGATTTTATTTCTTTTTAGTATGCTGTTCTGTTTTGTTTTTTGAGATATCACCATTTTTCAAATGCTTTCTCCTCTGCATTGCATAAAATTCATTAATAAGGGTTTGCTTTTGGAGCTTAGGAAATATTTCTAAAGCAAGCAAACCAGAAAATTACCGAATTCAGTAGTGCTTAATGCCTGACTCTGTTCCTGCCATCATTTTACCATGGAGTTTTCAAAAATTTATGATTACAGTGAACATCATCTATCGGTATCCCAGTGGCACCATTTTCCTCTGGTGTTCTGCTCAACCTCCTTCTGTGTATTATGGGCAGTGTGGCCAGAGGAAAGAGGTTTTCCTCTGTTCCGGGACTTTGGTTAAAATGAGTTGTACTGAGTCTCCTGGTCGTGCAACCTTTAGGTGAGTATTGAGGCTAGATTTGGAATATGGTGGAAAATCAAAGTAGTTTTTATTTTCATCAACGTGTTCTGCTGATATTGATGTACTTCTGCCTATGTCTAAGAAAAACTATGTCTATAAAAAAAATTGATTCATGTGCTTTGTAGTCTTGCCCATTCCTTTAAACCCTTCCTGAGTAAGAAGCATTCTTTCACTGTAAGGATGCAATCAGTAAATCCACTTCCCAATCCTGGGGACATACATGGCACTTGTACACTAAGCACCAGAGAGAAGGGAAACATCACTATGTCTTCTGCTTCTCCACAAGGTTTATTTGGAGTAAACAATCTTTTGCAATAAAATTAAGATTCAAAGGTCTCTACTATTATGGAGAAAGGACTGATTTCTGAGATGCCAGGTGCTGCACGTTTTCATATAATTTTGGCAAGCTCAAGGATTTTCTGTGCTATTTTAGCCCAGAGAAAAGATTCTTAATAGCTGAAAGAGATGCACATTTAGAATGATAAAGTTTCAAACAACTTGGAAGTCTTTCAGTCAGGTAAGGTACTTATCAATTCCAGTGCTCAACAAATAATGTTATTCTTCCAACTTATACTTTCTTTTTCTCAGTTACATGAGATAAAGAAACTACTTTTCATTTCAGTTTGCATAATCCCTGGCTACAGACCGAACCCACAACCACTTACTCTGTTATTTAAGGTGTAATGTTGAAAAAGATATTCTGTTCTAGTATGAAGTAGCTTTGAATCAGATTGCTAATGCTAAAATGTGGGATCCCCCCAAATCAAAACAATAGTGACATTTTTCATGAGCAGTCTTTGCTACTGGCTTTTTAAGATGATGCTTTTCTAATGTTGCATGGAACACAGCTCTGACAGTGACAGTTTTGAGACTGTCCTCATTTAATGTATCACAGAGGAGATAAAAGCTGGTACTGAGCTAGCTCTGGGGATTGTTTTACACTGTCATAGGTACGAGCATACTTGGAAAAAATCTGGGATTTACTGAACTAAGGACTAACAAAATGGGGCGTAATTCCCCACATCAAAGGGGAGGGGTACCTTCCTGAGGGGAGCGAACGTGCCTCTGTGTATGATTGAACAGTTCTGGAGCAGGCACCTTGTCGACATGTAAGCAAAGTGCTCCTACATCACCATAGCAGTCATTTTTGTCCATGAAACACAAATGAATCTACAAGGTGGAAATATTCATACGCCATGAATAATCAAGTGGTGGGCAAGGTCTGTGACAATATAAGTCTCTTCCATAGTCTGCTGTTACATGGCTGATCTGGATGAACTGCAAACCAGATGCTTTCCCCCTGTATCTTTGTGCTCCAGGGTTTGGTTCTCTTTGCATACATAGCATGGAAAAGTGCATATGCAGATGTGCAGCCTTGGTAGACCATTACCTGAATAAAGGCCAAAAAATGCTGTGTTTATTACTGTCTGACTTTTAAAATACATGCATAGGTGGTGATTCAGTATAGACTAGGGTGTCAGCTGTGAAGATTTGGCTGTCCCTTGAAGTCTGTAGTACAAAGCTATGTAGAGTAGTTGATTGCAGCTTGTGTTTTTAATAGAATTTAGGATAGTCAAGTTATATTGACTTTCTGTTATATTAAACAGTTTGACTCTTAATGCCATTTTGAAAATGGAATATAGCATATGTAAGTTATTGGAGATTGAAATGCTGGTCCTTGTGATGTTAATAAGATAACGTTAAGAGAAAAATACATGTGAGTAGCTACATGTGAAGTGTTCATGCAGCAGTTCTTAGAGAGACCATTTGCTCAGATCCCGTCCTGTTGCTTACTTCCATAACCTATGAAAGAGGGGAAATATTTTATGTAAGTATTTCAGAAAATTATTTAAAATTGTTTGGATGCCTTTTTGTAATATTTACTTGTAGTTCTGGAAGAGTTCACCTGGACATTTCTGTTTATCTAGTAAAAGCTTTTTTCACACAGTAATTTTGAGTGATTTTTGAATTTACATATGACTGTTCTGACCCTGACTTGGAAAAGTGTGTCCTGCCATCTTACTTGATTCGGCTTCTCACACTGTGTGATATTTCAAATTCATATTCAAAAGTGGCTCTCATGATATCATTATTCCTACAGTCCCATATTGTTTTGAATAGTATTTTCTTTTCAGATGGAAGTCTAAAGTTACCTACTTTTTCATTTTCTCCTCCACTGTGCTGTATATACTAACAAATATTAACTGATTAGATAGATGCATTTGACTGTAAACGGATATGGGATATCTACTTCTGCTGTCAAAAAATATATATATAAAACTTTGAAAATTGCCTTATGTACTTAGGCTGTAAACCTTGACCATCTCCTTAGTGAGTCCTGTAATACTATGAGTCATTAGAATATATACAGGGTTTTTTCTGTTTTTACAAGCAAATTTGAAAAACAATTTTGACATTAGAAAAATGTGGCCTTTAATAAATCATTATCACAGTAAGAAGTTGAAATGACACCTCAAGCTGTGTTAGGAGAAGCAACAAATGCAGACAGAAGCTTATGTATGGAGGAATGAAAATTGCTGAAAAGTGATATATTATCATAAAGTTAATAGAGGTAAAGGGAACTGTAAAGAAAAGAAATAGAAGTTGAAAGAGTATTTTTTGTTCTTCTGTATTCTTCACTTTGGGACAAGGCAATGGCATGTGCACACTGTTTCCGAACACGTGCACATGTTTCAGAAAACAGTTGTATCAGAGCTGCATCTCTTGACAAAGACAACAATAACTGATTGATTTTATTTACAGTACATGATTATTCCCTCTTACAGGCTAAGTAAAGTTGGAAGAGGGATTGGAACAGATTAGATATTAAAAAAAGAGAAGGTGGAGACAACATCTGTGAGCAAGTCTAATTATTTGCAGTGACTATAAAGAACACTATGGCCTAGTAAAATCTGGTAGTAAAGTTATAAACCACCTGTGTAAACTTTAGCCACATATGACAGTATTGAAACTATAATTGAAAATTAGAACTGAAGGAGAATAAATGATGTTCAGTTGGATATCAGTGAGTCTCATGCCAGGAGCTTTAAGAAGGGGGAATGCCTGCAAAGTCCCCACATGTAGTGACAGTTCAGAAGCTCAAAAGACTGATGTCAGGCAACTTTAAGTGGGTCAGTTCCCGAGACATTTGATCTTTCACAAAAAATAAAAAGGTATTGATATTAGTCTCTGGCAGTCCTGAATCTCTAAAAATTTCAAGTCTTTGACCCTTAAAGATACTGAGTACGACTTTGTGTTGCCCAACCTGTAGTGTGTATCGTGAAATACTTTGAATCCTTTCCTCTTTGATGTTGGTTTCAGAAGGATTCAGGGTACATATGGAGCCACACATAAGGAGTAATGAGACTGTCTATCAAGCTACTAACAACTTTCTCAAGCTTCAACTCTTCTATTGGCAAATATTGTTTTTCTTTTCTTCCATTCACTGCCTTCTCTAACATTATATACCATTTCAAACAGTCCTAACCAAACATCCTCTGTACTGTATCATTGCATAAAATGAAACATGCAGTCAGCTATTTTATATTTCTCCTTCATTACAGGTGCACAGACTTTCTGTATGTTTTGATATCTGCATGCTAAATAGCAAAAAACCCCGGAGGATTTCTTTGTTTGAATAAAGGAAAAGAAATAGCTCTATTATCAGAGGCAGGCTGGATTATAGCTTTATTTGGATTCCAGTCTATCATCTTTCCAAATACTGGGTATTTCATAAATCCTGCTGGGGAGCACAGCAGTGGAACCAAAGAGCTGTCATGGAGCTCTACCAATAAAGTCACTGATGCCGTTACAATATATCTGCCCATAATTTAATCCTCTTGTTCCATGTGTTGAAGGCATGCATTCCAGTACTCTCATCCTTTAATTAAGGATGCTACTCCTTGTCTCTTGCCAGTTCTTCACTGACTGGAAGGACAGTATTGGTGCTAGCACACTTAATCGATGAGTGAAATCTTTTCCTGCTTATACTCTGTAGAAAACATAATTTTGTGACATTGAAAATACACTTTCAGGTAAGTGACAACAGGCATGTCAAAGACTGTAATGATAATGTTGGACTTCTATGTATTGATTGATTGATTGATCGATCGATTGGCTTCGCGAGTAAAGATTTGGGAAGGGTTTTAACCACACTTACTACAAGCACGATGACTAAGGGCATGTGGGATATGCAAATCTGGTTGGAGAAAAGGGTGCTGAGGTAATCAGGAAGTGTCTATGTATTATGTTAAAGAGAAAATGCTGATCTTTTAAAATGCTTTAACATTTCTGGAAATTAGTCCAATAGTTTCATTTTGGGACAAATATTTAAAGCACGTGAAAAATCTTGCTGATTTTTATCATTTTCTATCTGTTCACATTCTAAATAATCTTTAAGCTGTTACAAAACAATAGTGGTGATAATTCTAGTCCAACTGCATTTTACTTAAGAGAGGCTAGCATTTTGTCCTCTTAAAAAAGCTATGTAAAAGCGAAAATAAATAACACCTTTGGTTTCATCATACTGAAAAGCTGTCTACCATTCTGACAACTGAAACTTGCCATAAAAATTTTGTGCTTGCCTCTTAGGAATCTGAAGTTGTATGAATGAGAAATGATCCTAACCTTTCCCTTCATATATACTCTACCGTAACAACTTTTTCTGTGTAATATGTGGGTAAAAAACACTTTAATGTCGCTGACAGTGTCCTGTAAGAAATTAAAACATCAGTGTCCCCCAGTATTTGCAGAAGATCCCTATTGTCTCAGAACCCAATATGCCTCAATCTGCTATTGCTACAGCATCTTAGCCTATGCCACTGTTGAAACGTATTCACAGTGTCAGGAAGCAAACTGAGCAACTGAAAATGTGTTCATCATTGTGAGTTAGAAGTCCATGTTCACGTTTCATTTTTTCAAATATGAAAGGTTAAATGCATTTTAGTATGAAAAATTGTCAGGAATAAAAACCAGAAGGACTGTCTTATTAAGGAAGAAAGTTATCTTAAGAAAAAGAACATTATAAGAAAGAAACTTTAATGGCACTGTAACATCATGAAAACTGAACTGGAAATAGTCAAATGATCAGTTCATAAGCAGTCCACAATCTTGTTAGATCAGACAAGACTTACAGTGAAAAAGATTGAAAGAAAGTAATTGGTTAAATATGATTTCTATTTCTCACCAAAGGTTATTGATTTAAAACCTAAAATACCTAATATAAGCAGGCCAATCAGCACTCATCTCAAAGCTGAAAATTACAGCAATATTCACTTTCCTTTCAGTAGGATGAGACCCTGGCTGAAGAGGAGCTAAAGGTTCACTAGTCCATTGTTCAAAACTCAGTATTTTAGCTCTTTAAAGACTAAGTATTTGGGCTTAGTTTCCACATATCAGACACAGTATATGCTGCTATATGTGGAATAAAAAGTTAAAATCCAACCTTTACTTAGTGGTGAACAAAGGTTACAAAAAACTCCACCAGGTAATGAACATAGAAGGCAATTTGTCAAACTTAATTTTTTTTATAAAAATAGATTTCTCATTACTCTTATTTCAAGTGACTTGGTGTTTCTGAAGATATACACTGTGATACTTTGCAACACAATTGCAGATGATGTTATCAGGGTTCACTTAGGGAGTTTTAATGGAGCAGTACCTTTCTCTTAGCTTTGAGCTGCTCGTGATATTTGTTGGATGTGTCACCTGGTATTTCTCCTCCCCAGAGCGTAATTCCCACTATGGAATAAGTGATGCCCATGACAAGCAGTGGAAAGCAGTAGACCAGGACAATCACAATAACATGATACCTGCAATAAAAAAAACATAAAGCTGATAAGTGCGTTCAGAGGAGTTATACCAATGGAATGGGCTGCTAGAAGACAGGAGTGCTACTGTAGCACAAGGCATGTTTTATATTGACTGGCTAGTTGCTGGTGTTTTCACCGGCTTTTTGGAAGTCTTGAATTGCACTGCAAACTTGTTTACATTTTAATGCAAGAGCTTTATGGGGTTTCTAGAGCTGATTTTGAATTTGCACTATCATAAATTAAGAAGGACTCTAAAGTTATCATGATTAGTGACTGAAAAATAAGGGTATGTTTGTCCATAACTAGCTGAATTGATTTTTAATTATGCACAGCCAGGTATCCTAAGGACAAGGTGGGTGTTTTGTGTTCTGGACCATAAATGAAAGAGGAAAATAAGTATTTCAGTGGTATACTTATGCAAAGGTTCTGTGTTATCCCGACGTACTTGTGGTGTAACCACAGCTGGTTTAACTACACAAGCCACTAACTTCTGGCCAACTCACTCAGTTTATACACTGGGAATGAAGTGCTGCGTATGGAATATCCCTTTGGCTAGTTTGGGTCAAGTGTCCTGTCTCTGCTTCTTTCCAGCTTCTTGTGCCCCTCCTCACTGGCAGAGCATGAGAGACTGGAAAGTCCTTGATCAGGGTAAGTACTAGTTGGCAACAGCTAAAACATTGGTGTGTTACGAGCATTGTTCTGAGACTAGAGTCGAGAGCACTGCACCAGCTACTAGAAAGAAATTTAGCTCTATCCCAGCAAAAGCCAGGACAGTATTCCATATAGCAGATCTGTTGCACATAGGAAATATCTGCTGCCTATGTGCAACAGTCATCTCTGCTGATAGAAGCACTAGGGAAAAAATGGCAACTACTCTTGCTTCCTGGTTGAATACCATCCTCAGATAAAATCCTAGTGAACAATCAGTGACGAATCCCCAGCCGTCACTGAGTGTGATCTTCCTGCCCTAAAGAGAAATACTTCTGTGTTCTTCCTAAAGTGATACAAATCATATATGTGACTGGGGTGAGCCCTCTCACCTGCCTGAAAGAGGGCAAAAAGTAAAATTTGATTCTGGATGATCACACAGGCTTTCAGCCTTGAACACCGAGTTCATCTTAAATGCCAGTAATGACATCAAAGGGCAGATATTGTTTCTATGGCTAGGTAACCACTTATTCCTAATTCTGCCAGAGGTAAAATAGGATAGATTCAATTTAACTGACTGTTATTCTACACTTTCAGAAACTGGAACCAGTTACAGGTTTTACAGTTTTCTTATTTGGACTGCTATAAGTAATGGTGATAATGTAACAGAATGAAGCGGGAAAATCCAGCCCTCTCACAAAGAGATCCAGAGGAAAAAATCTGATTAGGAGGAGAGGATGGAAATACATTTTTTCCTATCTAGGATGAAAAGGAAGGTTGCTTTGAAATGCCTACTCTATCCCCATTTCTGACTATTTCTGTCTGTGTAGAAGTAGCCATCTTAAGTGAAGCAGCAATGTTAAACATGCAGCATGGGATGAAGAGCACATAGAAGTGGAAGAGAATAAATGTGTTCCACTTACCACTTAAAATATTCTACCTTTCTATGTCCTAAAACTTGTTCTGCATTTCTCAGTGATTAATTCTGTTAGTTATTCTGCATGCAGAGTATCTGCATGATACTCTACAACTTTTGCCAAGTCCATTGCAAGTGTAGACACCACCACGCACAAGTTTAAAAGAACAAAAGCTTACGTAAAGTGCTGTTTTGGACCACCAGGCCACGCTACATAGCAAAGAGTTCTCCCAGGCATCACCTTAGTTATGGAGTATAGGCACTGGGGAAAGGCCAACAGGAAAGCCAAAGTCCATATGCTCCCAATGACCACCTTGGTAGCAGTTGCAGAGAGCCTAGGTTTCAAGGGATCAATAATGGCCATGTATCTGTAAAAGAAAGCAAAAACCTGTGCATAAGAAACCGTCAGAGATCAGGATGTATCTAGAATCAACCAAAGCTTAGGGTTGGGAGAAGGATAAGAGCAGAGATATTTGTCTTCCCGGATTTCTGAATGGCATTGTGCTTTGTGAGTGGTTCAGCCCCTATGAAGGCTGGAAGAAGGTCCATTGAATATTATTTTAAAGCTGTGGGGCACCTGGTTAACCAAATGTATACCAGTAGAGCAACTATCAAAGAGTTAATCATGTTATTACACAACCTGACTGAAAAAGCAACAATACAGCTGGACCCTCTGTTACTCTGCTGCATAATACAGGGTTTATCTCTAATTAAAAAATTTACAGTCAAGCTGTGAGGATTATTAGTGATCTGTTGAAAACCTACAGGAACTTGGTAAGTCCACATGAATCCATTTCAATAAACACAGACTGATTTTGGAACATCTGCCAAAGAGACCCAGACTGCAATTAATTCATACAGAAATGGAGAGAGGAGCCATATGCGCATTTCCTTGGGTAATGTAGAAATGAGAAAAGCACCAAGAGAAATAGATACATAAAGCATGAAAACATCTCACTTGCCTTCTCAGTTCCTGTGATGTCAGGTAGGATAGCATTCTTTTTGTAGCTCTATAATTGTATGGGAAATCCATGTATGGTAATTTTAGAAGAACATGCAAAAAATAATTTAAAATTTTATTCTAATTGCAGTTTAAAAGCTTAGGAAAAAGCACTATTCAAAATGTCCTCCAGTATTAGGAGAATACTGATAAGTATCAGCCAGAATCACATTTAAAGAAATTTTTATACTTCCATAAAACCAGGGTGATTTTGGCTATATGTGTGCCCATATTCTGTTACTTGATATAGCACACTGAATAACTAACTACATATTCTTTAACCTGACATCCTAATGTTTTCTGAAACAATACAAGGAAATGGTTTTTACATTAATATTTTGCTTCAGATCCAGAGGGTTCCCAGAGTACATTAAAAAATCCTTTTATTCATGATTGATTCCATGCTGACTGTGAGTTAATGTAGCAGTTAATGGATCAGCAATTTAAATCAAGAAATTTATCTGTGCTTATTCTGGAAACTGAATCTGAATGAAGATCTGCCCTTCTGCAGTCATTGGTAACATTGATATTCTACACTGTTTTTCCAAGCCATTGCTTTTCTAAAATCAGAATTAGAATAGCAATGATTTAGAAGCAGCTCAGGAATAACCAGGGAGGTCAGAAGAAAACTAACAAAATATTATTTTCTGTGTTTCCTTCTGGTTTTGTTTTGTTTTATTTTGTTTGTTATATTATATGAAAACACCTGAAGCAGGTGGGAAACTGGGGTAAGCATGAAAACCAGCTTGAATATTTTACCGATGAGAAAATCATTTCCAATGGGAATTTGCCAGATTTCTAGGAGAATGTCTGCATCAGTTTCAACACTTTGTCATCAGCCATGGCTATTAGTACTAATTCTGGAAGAAGCAAACTCGTTGCCAAACAATCATTATGGCCTGTACACTTTCACTCTTTCACGGTACATGTCCAGTTACCTGATCATCTTTGACAAGATTATTGGAGTATGCCAGTGATCATGAATGTCCTCCAGTCTTCATGCCTGCTAACTGCCCCTGTTCCTGTTTGTTACAGGTTTTAAATACAGTTAGAAAGTCAAACCACACCTATTCCAGCCTACATGTGCAGAATTTTCCAGTATTGCTGCCCTTCTTGTGTCATTTATACCTTATAAAGGAATTGCAATAAGTAAAAGATGTACTATGGCTTGTCATGTACTCCTCTGCATTTCTACCTCACATAAAGATGGCTCAGGATGAATTCAGAGACCATTTTCTGTATGGAAAATTACATAGGCAGTAATAGCCATTTTATGGCAAGACTGTAGGAAAAAAGGGAAAAAAAAGCACTTTGTGTTATTAGGTTTTGTAGATTTTGTGGTATTGTTGAGACTTTAATTGTTGCTGTGGGACTTAGAAGTTATACAATCTTAATTTACACTGACAGAGAATGAATTATTTTGTAGGCAAGCAAGTATAAATTAGTAGATCCTATTCCAAAGTGACACAATATGTGATTATTATTTTTCTTGTCTATGTTGTCATATTGACATTCATAGACAAAACGATTCCAAAGCCACTCACAATTTTTATGTTTTGTGTTCTCATTTTGTGCCTTGGCTTTAGATTATGAGAAACCTTCTTACACTGTTAGATTACTGCTTGGGTCTGTGCTTCCAAATCCAGGCAGGATTTGAATTGGAATCCATTGAAATCAATGGACAAGCTACCAGTGATTTTAATTAATCCTTTTTGAGGATGAGTAAGTTGTGTTCCGCTGCAATCAGAAGAGTAGCAGTCATCTAAAACGAAGGAGGGTGCAACATGTCCTAATTGTTACAGTGCACACAATGTTCTAGGCAGACTTGCCAAGGATTTTTCTGTAGAGACATTAGCTACAATAACTATAATATTTATAAGATAATGCTCCTGATAAAAAATTGTCCAAGTAATCATCTGCATCCATGCTTACCTGCTATGGAAAACAAATTTCATTCAGGATATTCCTACTTTTTTGACATTTCATACCTGAGAGATAGTTAATTGCAGAAAAGATATTTGGTTTATCAAAAATAATTCCATTTTAGTTAACCATCAAATATGTGATAAACCCAGCACCTGCCATCTTAGAGATTCACAACCTCTAGTAGACGTGAGAACTGTGCTAATATCTTAAAACATCCAAATGCTGGCAGAAATAGTAATCTAAAACAACTGTTCATTTCCCATTGCTTTTACTACACTTCGGTATTACTACAAGGTAATTAGTTCCCTTCTCCTTTACCTTTTTTGTTTAGTTGGTTAGTTGGGGTTTTTTTACAACTAAATTAGTACTTTTGATATTATATCTTAACTATGGCATAGTTTTGAGTGCTGGGTGTCTTGACCTAAGAAAGCAGCAGATCTCATGAATATAAACTTTAATTGGATTGTTGCCTTCTATCCCCTAGTTCCCTTCTCCTCCAAAAAACAAGTGCAACTTGGTAATGAATATAAGTTGGTAGTCATGAGTCCTGTCTTTCAAACTGAGCTAGCTTGAGTGCTGGCTGCCTAATGCTGTCCAAAATGCTTGATGATCTTTACCTGTAGTAGGTGATAACCAATAATTCACCATTTTCACATGCTTGTGGGACTCCTAAGGCATCTTCTTCTAGCCTAGTATCATTCCTTTCAATTGCTAGTTTTCTTCAGATTGCACATTGACATGATTTTATGTGCTATTGTCAGATTTCTATTACATTCACATTATTCTTATACCCAATAGGCACCAGCAGCAATTCCCTTTGGCTAAGAAAAAATTCTGTTGGTTTGTCTTCCTGTCTGGTAACTGCCCTTTAAAAATGTGTGTTTTTTGTGTGAAATAACTCCTACAACTGTACTGATAGAAATGTTTAACTATTGTCTGGCTGAGTAAGTCAAATACAAGGATCAGATGAAAAGCAGGCTACTTCTCTTTGTTGCTGAAATTTGAGTGATAAGCCAACAGTCTCGCTTTTGCACAAGATAGATTACAAAAACATAGCAGTCAGTCATTCCAACAAACAAACGGTGGAGAAGCCTTGACCACTTCCTCGGTAATTCCTTTGTGCAGGAAGGTCTTAGCTGATCAGAAAGCATTGGCAACTCTCTATTACTGAGCCTTTGCTAAGACATTTAATTTATTCTGATGTGCCAGTTCACTAACGATTACAATGAAGTATCTAACTTGTTCCCTAAGTGGCTTTTCTTGGAAACAAAATTGCTAAATTAACATAGTAAGATACTGCTTCATAGCTGCAGTTGTAACATTCACTCAAATTTGTCATTTAAGTTTGGTAGCAATTTCCTAGAGAAGCCATCACTGCCATAATTAAGGACAATGGAAAATGTGGAACGACTCTCAGCTGCACGTTAAAAAACACCTCCATGGATGAGCTGTCTGTGGTTAATCTTTGCACCCAAAAGAAGCTTAGAAGAGAATTGAGTCCTTCCTGCACTAGTAACTGTCATTCGCAAAGGAGGCATACCTACTCCTGACTATAATTTTGTTTGCTGGAAAAGTGATCTTGCCATTACTGGTACCTAAGGATGGTAAGTTGTTTGCTTGTCTCTTTAGGCTCAACCTGAAGGAACAGTAGCTATTTTTTCCACTTGGCCCTTGTCTTTGATATCTGTCCATTTTGGCCAGGATGTTTCCATCAGTGAGGAGGTGAGGAGGTTAAGTTTGGGGGAATATGTATATATGATACAGGATATTGCCCCTGTATATTCCAATTACCTACAGCTGACAACTGTCGGTAATTTTTCATGGTGAACTCTGTCATTAGGGCTCATTTCCTTAATCTGTTTGATATCCTTTAATAGATTTTGTATGGCAAAGTGCCAGTCACAAGGGGGAGCAGCAGACATGCTGTCTGAATTGTGCACTAAATGGTGCTGAACATGGTGTAGAAAAAAAGGATCGTGTGAGTAGGCCAGGAATGAAGGGGAGGATGATGAGATACAGGGTACGGAGCAGAAGCAGAAGAACTGAGACTGGGAAACAGTTTGCCGAATCCAAAAATAGGAATTGAAATGAAACAAGAATAATGAGAAATTAATAGAAGCACAAAAAGCAGACATGTAGAATATTAGCAGATAGAAAGTGAGTTGAGAGAGGAGAGAATAAGAAAGGAAACTCAGGTGATGTAAAGACAAAAGACATATGAGAAAAATTGTCCCTACTAGACTAGAGTTTCCAAGGTAAGAAGAAAAGCCCAATGTTTTGACAGTGGGATTCTGTGATGGCGAGACCTTTAGACTGAAGGTTTATGAGAGAGAACTCCCAAAGAGTTGCTTCTCTCTGTGATCAGGCAACCATAAACTGCATGCAAGGGGGACAAATTGACTTGTCTGATGCTCCAATGTAATCTGTCTTAATTATTGTTCTGCTTCTCCACTGTTTTTTAAAGTGGTCTGAACTTACGCAGTCTTTCTGAAGTCAGTGAAAGTGGCAGTGCTGAGGCCCTTGTAGGTCCACCGTGTTCTGTGATATTTATACACAGACCTTGGACCTCCCTACACCTCTGACTTGTAAGCACTCTAAAAGATGGTAGACATTTGAGCTGAAGGAGGACTTATAACGGCTAGAAGCAGCTGAATGTTACACCGTGGAAAAGCGTTCTGTAGCCACACAAACATTATTCAGTGTGGTACTGTGCCACTTGACTTTGCAGTCTTTGGGTGTTTACTGTTCAGTCAGCCACCGAGCTGGAGAAATGGGACTCTCTGCTGAACAAAGCACTGTGAACTCTTGCTGAAGTCATTTGATTTCAGGATTGAACTTCTAATGCTTCTTTACTCCAGTGGGAGCTGCTGATAATGCCACAGATAGCTTGTTCCACATAGTAAAGCAGCAATACTGATTCTGAAATGTAACGACTAAAAAGAATTTACTCGTTATGCTCCTTTATCACAACAAGCAGAAGCCAGTATTACCCCCCCCAGCATAAACATTAACACTTGGAAAATAATTATAAGATTAAATATGCACATTTAGAAATTTAGAGATGTAAATATGTGCAGGTTGCTCCATCCCTGGCAGTGCTCAAGGCCAGGTTGGACACAACCTTGGGAAACATGATCTTGTGTGAGGTGTCCCTGCCCATGGTGGGGGGCTGGAACTACATGATTTTAAGGTCCTTTTCAACCCTAACTGTGATTCTAGGTAGAGATTCAAGCAGACACTTGCAAGAGTGTGGATTATTCAACATTTGCACCATGTTCTATGCATTGCACTAAAGCCTTTTTTTTTTTTTATTAGCACATTATTTTGTTTCCTGTGATCCCACTGTCACTGTTTTTCTTTCAGCTTTGTGTTTTGTTAATCTTTGTCCCCAGCTTATTACTGCCAAAGTCAGCGATAATCTTTCTAGTGAACTTAATGAGATATCAGTCAGGCTGCAAGATGTAGTGGTGGTGCATCATGGTGTGCTTGCTGCAGCACTCTTTTCCTTCAAGACTGTTTTCTTATCTGCCTGGGTCAGAATAGGTCTAGTTTCCTTCAGAACTTATCAGTCTGCAATTTACTGTTTATTACTTGTTTCTTGGGTTCATCAAATCGAGAAAATCTGTTTTTTCTGAAGCAATAATAGAGATAGTCCTCATTTGAATAACACTGGTAAACTGTTTAAGCCTTTGGTTATAATGACAGCATGTAGCTCTGTTACAGTTTACAAATAACGTAAAAGACAAATAACTGGTCCTATAAAAGTCCCATAAAAGCTTCTGAAGTTTACATATTATGGTCCTGACAGTAGAAAAGATTATTTAAAAAATCCTGATTTCTCTTTTTGTAAAACAGCGTACACTGACTAATATAGGCAGGAAAAATTTCTTAACACATTATTTAGAAAATTGTAGCAAAAATACGTCAGACATTTTACAACTAAAATGATGTTCAAAATTGGATCCTACAAATGCCCATCTGGAGACACAGTTGGAACCCTTTAATCATTCTAAGTGGTTTGTTTCACCTGTTTACAGTGTGTTTATAAACTAAAATGGGGGGAAAAGTAATCAATTCAGCCCCAGATTGTAACAGGAAATTAAGACTTGACAGAGGAAGAGACTGAGAGAGAGAATCATAATGCTTCTGTGTAAGTGGCTCATCAACAGCAGACAGCAGAGTGCACTTCCTTTGGGAATGCACAGATGCTGTTATTCCCTTAAAACAGAAGCTGGTTTTGAAACTTTGTATTTGGAATCAACTGGTAATTAAGAAACATAGGTAGGGAAATTGCTATGATTCCCTGCCCTTATTTAAAACATTGTTGTGGAAAAATCCTACAAAAGGTCTCTGTAAGGTAGATACAGTAGGCTGAAGAGGATGGAATGAACTGTGAGATTTTAGAGACATTTTTTGTATGGTGAAAGCCAAGTGCTTAACTTTTGCATTCTTTAATCTTTATCTTCTACCTGCTAGTACAAGGTTCCATCTTTTTGTGTGGGAATGGTCTGTATTAATTTACTTAGACTGACGTTCTCTTCAGGAAGAGGGGTTATGGGCATTTTTGTAGGACTGCTGAATAAGACTGGTTTTGGTGGCTAGAAGGATTTACAGTGAACAATGTTGCTGTTACTCAGTGATCACCTTAAAACTGACGGCATGAAGAAAGAGTGTAGGACACCATGACAGATAAACAAAAACATTGTACATATGAGAGGTCAATGGGCAATGCCCCAGAAGGATAACTTGGCCTTGATTTTTCCAGTGGCACATATGCTGTTCTTGGTGAATGGCTGTCATGGTCTGAGCAGGGATAACAGTGCAGCTTTTCCAAAATCAGGACTACCCTCCAAGGCCTTGCTTTTGGGTACCTCCTAACTAAAACCTTGAAACAGGGATATTGAAATTCTTCAGTACAGCTAAGTTCTCAAAAACAGTGCAATGATTTCTAATTGAGGAACATTTTGGTAACTGACAATGGGCTAGATTTTTATAAGTATGTAATTGATTTTACACAATGTTTTCAACACCTGTGCATATTAATAGAAAAGGGATAACACTTCTCTTTGGTCTGTTTCATAAAATAATGGGCTAACTGACTTCCCAATAGAAGGGCTTCTCTTCCTCCTATTCTTTGGATATGATCTATCTTGGCTATCAATGACCAATATCAATGCAGTGTCTGAGAAACCATCTCCATCTACACAGACACTATGAAGATGTGAATACGATCAGCAGCTACTCACTGTCACTGTTGGGGTACCTTGTTTAATTCTAGAGCAAAGAGTACAACCCACTCTGCCCTGTCATTGCGTATATTTTTTGGCACTGTCATCTGAGTGACTTCCTTCTTGTTTCTGCAGTTATTTTGAATAACTTTAGTTTAGGTAAACACAGGTATATGAATGATGGAAATTTCTCTCCTGACTGGTAAATCAGTCAGAAATACAGGCATATACACGATAATATTAAAACAAACAAACCAACCCCAAACCCAAAAATACCCAACCCTTGACTAACCTTGAAAAGTACTGCAGACTACAAAAAGATTCTCTGTTTTATCCTGATCATTAGAAGTCTGTACCACAGCAACGAATGAATTATTTTTCCTGTGTCTCTCACAGTCTGAATCTTGTAGTCATTGCATCAGGATGTTCTGCAGAAACTATTTCACCTTTTTTCTCAGAAAGAAAGAGAATTATCAAACCTAGAAAATCATTTTAGGCCCCCAAGGCGTAAAGAGTCCTTTATGTTTCACGTCTTGATTTTTGAACCCTTAATGCTCTCCTGTTCAACATTTTATCTCTCATTCTGGGAACTAGTAATTTTCAGAGGGCAGGCTAGGTACTGGAATTCAGAAATATGATGTGCTTCATAGACTTATGGAAGGGTTTGTGTTGGAAGGGACATTAAAGCTCACCTAGTTCCAACCCCACAGCCATGGGCAGGGACACTTCCCATCAGACCAGGTCACTCAAAGCCCCATCCAACCTGGCCTTGAGCGCTTCCAGGGATGGGGCATCCACAGCTTCTCTGGGTAACCTGTGAAAGTGCCTCACCACCCTCACAGTGAAGAATTTCTTCCTAATATCTAATCTGAATCTACCCCCATCTTCATCTTAAAATATATCTCTATCTTAAAATACAAATTGGAAAACAGAGAAATAGGGAAAGGATTTTCTATTTGAATTCTGTAGTTTGGCTGGCAAGGTAATAATTGTAATAATTTTAAAACCGTATTTTGCATTTTTCCCTTCATAATACACAGTGACCAAGGCTGATTCATGAAATTATGATTATGAAGTCATCCATTACTTTAGGAAAAAAAGCTGTATTGAGCTTTAGTCTGGGGGTAGGGCAGGTAGTGTTTCGTGTAGTTATGGGACACCAGAGGCAGGTAATGCTAACAAGCAACAAAATGGTGTCCTGTGGAAAAAAAAGGACAGTGAGTTTACAGAAGCTTCCTTCATCCCTTTCTTCAGATGAAAATATTCTCAGATTTGAGGAGTTCTCTCTGGGCAAAATACCCTATAAAGCACAAGAAACCTGAAAAGAAACTCACCTAGCCTTTTGCTTTTGTTTTTCCTCTGCTAATACGTATCTTCCTCCAGTTTTCAATGCAAATTATCTCTTTTACATGGAATCCATTTACTTTGAGACAACAGAATTTGAGGGGAGTGAAAGAGAGGCCAAAGGCTGAAGTTCTATTTGGGCTCATGTCTGCGCAGGGGATAGCAGCGGGTTGGGCAATGTGGGTTTCCTGCCTGCCATTGCTTCAAACTCTTTTCACTGGTGAGCCAAGCACAAAACACTTGGTACAAAGCACATGTACAAGATTGCAAGTACTGGTGTACATCTTTTGTGGATCTTTTGCTGATGCCTCTATACTATGACCTAGGATAGGTCGTAGGCCTCCATATCCTAACCTGTCAGACATATTTGTGATCATTTTTTCACATACACATTTCCCTATACTTTAGTGTTTCTGAGTAGACAGAACAGGTAACTCCCAATTCAGATAAAGTTATTCTAGATTAAAGATGGTCATGCATAGTTTGGCAGGAGTGACAGTTTAAAATTTTTATGGGGCATAAAGGCCTTGAGCAATTTGTTCCAGGAGTAGGAACTCATGCAGAGAAAGATATCAAAATGTATTCTACTGGGAAAATAATCCATTTTTCAATGGCCCAATTGCCTACTTCAGAATTTCAGTAACAGATTCATTGATAGGGCTTGTAATACTACTTTGTGACAGTAATAACTGCTCTTGCAGCATACACTTGAAGAGAATGAAGAGCCTAAGTGATATTTTGAGGATCTGAGTGTGTACATATGATGAATTTGATAAATTGAAACCACATGTTTATGCCTTTTAACTGTTTTCTGTTACAAGCTTGTATTATACTACTTATGGAGGAGACTAATGAGTATATAGAGGGATTATTAACAGCCATCTGTAACTGAACAATGTCACAGAGAAATAAAAAACTGATCCAGTATATGTAGGCTCCTGTAGACATATTAGAAGTCTAAGAAATCAGGTGGGAAATTAGAATGACAAGATTTAAACAAGGATATTGGTGTAATACACATACTAGAAACTAGGTAGGAGGAAAGTAACACTGTAATACTAAGGTTCATAAAAAGGAGATTGTGCAAGCAGAAGAGCAAAAATGAATGTTAAATATAGTTTAAAATTAAGTCAAGTAAAACAAATGTATTAATGAATAATATAGAATTAAATGGTTTGAAACTCCACGCTTGACTGAAAAAATCAACTTCAGGATTACACACTCAGATAATTCATGGTAATAATGATGACATGCTGAAAGAAATTAGGCTCTGATAGCAGGCTGTACAATAATAATAGAAGATACCAGTGACTTCTGTGCAGACATAAAATATATTCATCAACATTAATTACTGCATTATGGAACATCTATAAGAGGAATCCCAAAGTAAACAAGGAGCTTTTGAGTTGGTCCTTAACAGTGGCTATGGTCAGGCTTAAATGTTATTATTCTTTGAATATTATCTTGATTATAGCTGCTTTTAGCATCTCTGCAGAAACAATAAAAGGCCCCAAAAGGTGCTGTGATAGTGTTTCATTTAAAAATGGGAAACTATAAAAGCATGAGGAAGGTTATTAAAAAGAAATGAGAAGGGCAACCAAAAGGAAACAGAGACTGCTAATTACAAGAATCAATCATATTCTGAAACATGGATATTCTCTAATGATATTATCTTTCATTAGTGAAGGTTAATTTGATTTTGGATCTGGTGTTCAGCAAAGTGAGTGTAGGGGTGTTGGGAAGAAGAAAGCTGGGCCCATGGCTGTTGGATTCTGAATCTCATTGTGCTGCAAATTGTTTGATTATTCAATTTTTCAGTCAAATTTTTAAAAACATCCATCCTGATATCACCATGTTGTCCATATCAGCAGTGTGATTCTGTGTAGTCATACTTAAGTGAGCTGAGTAGGATACCAAAGGTAAGAGTGCTTATATATCTGTCTTTTAGCTCTAATTGGAATAGCTTTTAAAAACAGAGTTTCAGACACAGTTCTGTGGAATAAATACAAATAAAAAGTTTCATAACAGCTCTATTGGACTAGACAAAAACAGAATAAAGTTCTGTATCTGCCTGTAGGTAAAAAAATTTCCTTCTATTAGAAGGACCAGAAAATGGGGAAAAAGTTTAAGTTATTATTGAAATCATAATTGGACTTTGGGACATGATTAAGTTTTTAGAAATGATGATTTACTTTGATAACCTCCTGCTTTGAAGTTAATTATTGAACTTTCAGTATTAATGGCAGAAAACTGTAACAAGTCCAGCGTTTACACCAACACAACATGTGAGGAAAGTTCTGTGATTTAAAAAAAGTGCATGAAAGTGGAATTTTCTTAGTTCTTAATATTGGGCTTTATTTGATCATTCTACTGCAATAAGTCTGACTCTGTAAGTAGCTGAACTGAAAAATGGGCTGTGAATTTTGCAAAGTATAAGACTAAAGTGGGTAGCATCTGGCAGAATCTGAACTTTAGAAAGAATTAGGTTAAACTCATCATTTGACTCTTTCTTTTGTAATAATTCGTTAAAAAAAAGATTTTATGTGTTTTTTAATGTTATTATATTGATCCACACTGAACAGCAGTAATCCGTGTAGGCTGTTTTGCAGTAATGCAGAATATTAGTGTATCATAGATGCAATATTATTTACATTTGTATGAAATACTGACATATGTAACTCTTTTCAATAACTTCGGCATATAAATAAATGTAACATATATGCAATGCCTCTTCAAAGACCAAAAGTTTGCTTGCATACTAGGAAGAAAAGAAGTGATAAAATTTAAATAGGATCAGCAGCTACTCACTGTCACTGTTGGAATACCTTGTATAATTCCAGAGCAGATGCTTTTACAGTTAGCTTGTTGAAATGAGGAAATCTTTATGGAATTGCTGATAGAACAATAACTGAAAAAGTCACACTGTAGATGTGTTAAAAAAAAAAAAAGGGAAAAAAATGCATAAAGAGGCACTAAGTACTCTACTGAAGGCATCTTATTTTATGCTATATTCCTACCATTCTGAACTTTTACCATCAGACATTTGCAGAGAATTTCTTCGCCTACACACAGAGCTGGTTGTATAATGAGGCAATCTTGGGATTGGAGATTAAGTGCCAGCATACATGAACTCTCCCTTTTGCATGTTAAGAACTGGTAGGAAGGCACAGTGGGTCTTCAATAGCCAGGGCCAGATCACATAAATTCTGCCTAAGTTACTGCCTTTAATATGTCCAAGAACTGTACCACAGTGAGTAGTCACAGACAGAGGTAAGACATATGACCGTTTTGGATAATTACCATATTGGCTCCAGAACTATCCCTTATTCAGTGTATCTTAGGCTGTTTTAAAAGCTTATCTCCATGAAGTAGCTGAAGGAACTATTGCACTGGAAGCAGTGTAACTGTGGTACTGTGCAGCATGAGCTACAGAAGACAGAATGAGTGAATGAATGAATGCCTTTGAAGCAGTGGTGTAAAATCTGTGCAGCTTGATACTTGGGTCGGTTTGGTTAAAGCTACCTGTGGCATCTCTGCAAGAGACTCCAAACAGCCTGTTGGAAAAGAAACAGAAGGCAGGGAAAAAAGACCACCAGGAAAGGGTGGTCAGAACTGTAAATAAATCCACATAAATTTGAGTCTGTGTTCAATGACGGTCATACAGCAGTCTCAGATACTTTCATCCTCATCTCCAGATGACCACACTCCACTGCAGGAACCACCTACTCCATGGAAATCTGTGTCAGCCCAGTGCAAACAATTTGGCCTACATGATGTGAAAGGAAACATGTACTGCCTGTGACCTCTGCTCAGTGATGCCTAGAATCACAGTGACCCATTCATACTCTGTGAATGTTTGGATGTTCTAAAAGGATCAATGGAGCATATCACAGCATGCTTTTTAGTGAGTTTCAGTTGCAACCCATAAGTTTTCAGTTTTGGGATGTTAACAATTTCCACTACTAAATCATCTCATACAATCCCATCATTTCCAATCCCCCAGTAATTTTTTCCCTAATTTGTGGGTTTTTTTTTGTTGTTGTTGTTTTTTTTTTAATTCTAGATGAACATGAATGTTTAAGAATGGGTTTACTGGGTCAAAACTAAAGCACAGGGATCTGTCTGAAGCACTGGCTGAACTTTCACAGAAATGGGAACCAAAGTTTAAAAAACGTCCACCCAGTAGATGTGTGCCTTGGAATACAGCAGTCTGTACATCTAAGGACATTCCTTGGGATTCACTTTGACCCCCAGTTTTCCTCTTGAATCTGCAGAATTGTTCTGCAGTAGTAGGCAGAAAATGGTTAAAGGTGCTGAATGCATCAGGTGTGATTTGGTATAAAAAGAAAAGAAATAACAATTTGAATAGGGAAGGAGGGCTAGACTGCTCTTTGTTTTACAAGATGATCCTTGGTACTACAGAGAGCTCTCCTGAACACAGCTGTGGGATTGCTCACTGTGCTTTCCCAAGGGAAGATTTTGATAAGCCTGTGGGGGCAGGTGAGCTTGGAAGATGTGGAGGGGTGGAAATCGTGATTATTTCAGGGGATTGTCAGACAAGAAATAGATCAAAGTGAGCAACAGCAGTAATAGCTTCACTTCTGAGCATCACTGTGTCACATAGCTAAACCAAGGAAAACATTCCTAATGTATTTGTATATGACCACTGCACTTCAGTCAGAGTGGAGCAGAGCTATTCTTTACTTTACTCTGGAAATGCACCCTTTGGGTTCCCAGGGAACTGTATTTATCTTTGTTTCCAGTTTCCTAGCATAAATTTATGAACTTTCAAGGTGGTAAGTACTACATCTCCCTGGATGTTTTTGCCAGAACAATGAGAAAACCTTACTCAGAGCATCCAGGTAACTGCTCAGATAATGATGTGATCAGCTGCAGTAATAACAGTTAAATCCTCAACATCAGTTAAAACCCTTTTATCTTTCTGAAGGAACAACACAAAAGCATTATGAACTTGTCCACAGCATAGAGAAGAGGTACAATAACATGTTTCCCAATCTTTGCACCCAGAAGTGAGAAATAATGTTTCAGAAGGTGGATTGAACCTCATAAAAATCTTAACTACCATCACCAAATCTTAACCTCACATCACCATTAATCTTAACTACCAACTGCAGAAAGTGCTGCAGTTCTGCCAAGTCAGTTCAGGCAAGATGCATAATGTGATTTGGATATGTAGAAAAGAGTTTTATGAGTGATTAGAGTGTACTGCTAAAAGAATAAAAGATCTGAAGTACAACGTGATCTGTTTTTCTGAATGAAAATTCAGGGATTCATTGGAGGTCTAAAGTATGGGGTAGGTCACCTCTCCAGTACAGGAAATGTGAAAATTATCATAAAGAAAGGAACATTTCCCAGGGAAGACTCACATCACCTTCTGAGAAACGTGGTGCATCAAAGCACCTCTGTTCAAAGTCAGACAATAGCTGTTCTATTCTATTATTGTCATGAGCACAAAGGTAAATGTTTTTCCTGTTCTGTTTTTTCTCACAGTCACAGAGGCTTCCTTTGCAGGAAGTAATCAGACAAAAAAATCAAGCTCTTTGAAACCATGTTCTTACCAGACCTCTGGATATGTACAAATGACAATGTAAATGGTCTCATTAGTTAAAATCAGGAGGAACCAAGTAACTCAGAGCTGCCTGTGGGAAGAACTATTAAAAACAGAGTCTGAAGTGATTTCTGAGGAGGAGACAAATGCCTCCACCAGCTGCAAAAAGACAAAGAGGAAGGAAGTTTGAAATCCTCTCCCTTCACACACAATCTCTACAACTACTTATCAGTATGAATTAGATGACATTGACTGAGGGACAGATACTGTTTTCACAGGTGGGGAAACAAAACCCTGAGCAATGGCTGCTGCTACTGAATTGGTATTAAAAGATGGAGCACAAAGAGCTACTGAAGTCAAACAGAGAGGAAATGTAAAAGAAAATGCGAGAGTGAAAACAATGAAATTTAAAGGAGAAAGAGCAAAGACAGGGAGAAAAACTGTGTGTTAGGGAGAGAAGTTACAGAAGTACAGAGGAGCACAATCAGTGACCGATTGAGAGCTCTGCCTCTTGTTACTTTATGATTGTTTTCTGTGTATTTTTATTTCAGCAGAGTATTTGAACTTGACATTTCACCCAAAATTTTTTCCTTTTTCTCACCTGTCCACAGCTATTGCTGTCATGGAGTAGATGCTGGCGAAGACAGCTGTGATTGGGAAGAAGTTGTGGAAGCGGCAGTAAGCCTCTCCAAAGTACCATTCACTGTGCAGCGCATAGATGAAGTTGATGAGAGTATTGAAAGCAGCCATGGAGGCATCGGAGAAGGCCAGGTTCACCAGGAAGTAATTGGTCACTGTCCTCATGCGCTTGTGAGCCAGGATAATCCAGATAACAATGAGATTTCCAAAAACAGCCACTGCCACCACACCACCATAAGCCAGAGACCACAGGGCAATGCGCCAAAAGGGTTGCACAAACTGGTTGGAGAAGTTGGCTGCTGAGGATGCTACAGGGGGAGAAGTGTTTCCAGCTGATGCTCCCAGTTCCTGTCCCCAGGGATCACCCACTGCAGCAAGGCTAATGTTCCACCTGCTGCTCATGCTCATGTTCCCGTTGGCTGTGGGGACAGAAGTCATCTTGGATGTTCCTCTCCTCAGTTCCAGAAATGATGTGCTTCTCCCAGCCCACCAAAATCACCACAAACAGGTAAGAAGAGGAAAGAAAGAAAAAAGGGAGTGAGGCAGCACAGCAGGCAGTGGGAACGAGAAACCTGCCAGAAAAGCTTTGGTTACTCTGTTCAACTGTTAGAAATGCTGTACCAGCTGAGACTGGAGAGCTACCTCTGGGTTGAGCAGCATCCTATTGCTCCTCTCTACAGCCACCTCTTGCTTTTGATTTTGCTGAAAGAGAAGCTGACTGGGAGCCAAGGCACATTTTATAGGCTTGTGAGTACCCAGCGTCATGAAGGGAGTGGAGCAATAAGCTTCATCGGCTGGTAAGATAGCACCTCTTTGTTCTCCCTCCTCCCCTTTTATTTCATTCATTGACAGCAGCAGGCACTTTCAGGAGCTGTGGAGAGCGCCAGAGAGAAAATGAATTCTCATCTTGTTTATGTTGAGAGATTTGTTTTATATTGCCTTTGTTTAAGTTTAGAATAGTCTTTTTGCCCTGTCCTTGCAGGGCTAATTAGTTGAATATCCCAGGGCTGAGGCTGCTTTTGATTAAAGCTGTTTCCTGAATTCCAGAGGAATGCAGATCTGCTTTTTTGCTGCTCTTTGTTATTTAGTACACACTTTCTTTTTAACCATTCCGTTAACTACAGGTTTGGAATAGTGATTCCCTTCAGATAGATAAATACATCCCACTGCTCTCTAATTTCACTTTTCAATCTGTAACATGTAATTGACATTTCTGTGGTTTAAGCCCAGCTTAAATCACAACCGACATCAAGAAACATTTATAAAATTATAATGTGACATTTTCTTACATGCCTGTAAAGGCATTTACATGTTCGTCAGACACTGTTTTTTGTTGAAACACTATGCAGCCCTAAACATAGATGTCCTTAGATATGTGTAAAATGGGAAGAGTTTGTTTTCATTGTGTCTTTGAAAAAAAATACTATTTTTAGTTCTTTTTTACTCATTTGCATTTATTCTACACTTCGTACTATTATTATTTTGAGCAAACAGTATTTTTATATATGGTGATTTTTAGGGTGGTAGAAGAGGGTAAATGAGGAAATGTAACACCTGATGATTTCACATCCAAGAAATCAATTTTCTCATTAACACGTTAACAACAGCTGGCGTTGGGGATGCATGTTTTATGCAAGGGTTGATTGCAAGGGACTTCAACTAACAAATCTGTTATTCAATAAGCTGCAGTCTTTGGGGAGAAAATGTGGTTTAGTGCTGATCTGCTCCATGCTTTAACAGTTTAGAGCTACTACTTGTCATCAGCAGATATTTCAGCTGTATCACAGGAGTGGGAGCTATACAATACCCCTATCAACAGTGACATGTTTACATTTTTTAAACAAAATCTTCATATTCATCAAATATTCCTGTGTGCCACTCCCTCCCTGCTGCATTTACCCAGTGGAAATAGTGCCTACACTTTAATTGTCAGGTCTACACTGCACTTTTAATTTGAATGACAGCAACTGTGGCTGTTTCTGTATGCTTCTCAGTTCTTACCACCTGCCATGATCACAAGCAGCAGCCCATCTCAGACTGAGAGTCTCTGCTGAAAACCACACTTTGCTATAGCACGTGTGGAACCTACCCATGTGCTGCAGGTCCTCATCACAGGAAAAACACTGCAGTTAATCCCACAGTTCCATTTCAAGACCCAAGTCTTCCATCTGCATTGTCTTTAATCCTCTCCCTGGAGGTGAGTCTGAAGAGGGGGATAGTAGTTCACACACTGTTTCCCCAGCAGGCTTTGTGCCCTGTTCTCAAGAGGTCTCATAGTAAGAAGCAGGGTCAGCAGAAGCTGTAGTAGCTCTGAGAGAGTTGAACCACGCTCTAAAATAGCTCTCCAGCAAACTGTGGGGTATGTTTCTCTGCCTTTTGGATGTGTGTAAAGGGGACTTTGGGAAGGCAGTAAGGAATAAGCAGTTGAGTGATTCAGGTGCTCTCCTCTGGTAAAATCATTAGGGTGCTGGCCAGAGGCTTAGTAGCTAGGGCTTCTTGTTGTATCATGTCATCTGAAATAGACCAGTGAGATAGACTGAGAGAATCTCTTACCTGGGCGAAGAAGTCTGACTTGTAATAAATGGTCTAAATCAGAGCCAAAATCCAAGAAATTGAATTAACTGTGGTGAAGAAAATCTCTGTGAGTTTGAGTGTTGAAAGGGTTCAGATGGGGGTTCCAGTGAGTGAGGACTACTGAATTGACTAGTTATAGCAGAGACTTGGACATTCAGCTATTGACTCCAAGAGCTTCACTCAAGATTTTCATATGGCTGTTAGTCAGAAAGCACAAACTCAGCCCTGTGCCCTATACCTTTCCACCCTTATGCCCAAACTAGGAGCCTCAGACTCTATTCAGTTACTAAGCTGATGTGTTTTTCACATTCCCAGGCTAGTGGGACCTTATTTCTTGCACACGGTACTGCCAACAGTGCAGCAGAGTGCAAACATACAGGAACAGCATACTGTTAGCACGTCCAGTAACTTGCCTTGTATAGAAACACGAAGGATCTATGTTTAAACTACTTACTCTGTACTCTTCATGGAGTCATGTCCTGGTCATGTATTGTAAATTCTGTCTCAGTGGTGAGTTCCCCTGAAAAATGTTCAATGTGCAGTAGTCTGACCCGATGCTGCGAACTAGGGGCTGTATTTTGACTTTGAGAGCTGGAATCTGAGTTCTTGTTTCTCTTCTCACACAAATGAAGTTTGATCTAGCTCTCTGTCCTGGAAAACTGCTTGCCCTTGCACACTGGGTGTTCTGGAGAAACCAGTCCCATGAGTCCTTCACTAATAATCCTTTACAGTGCTGCCAAGAGAAATTGTTCTCAGTGCATTCCTAGTCACAGTGAAAAGTCAGTACTAGTCAACGTCACCTTATACAGGCAAAGCTATAGGTAAATTGAGTCCTTCAGACTTTAAACAAATACCAGGAAGCTTTCTGTAGTCTGTGTTTGTGGTATGTCAGCCAGACCACCAACATAATATGTGACAAAAGTGTCCTGTCTTCCTCTTCAGGGGTACGCTGAGGACACTGAGGAACTATCCCACTCCTGTAGGGAGCTTTTTATACAGTGTGCTTTTCCCCATTCCTCTGTGTGTGAAGAGAAGAAAAAATGTCCTTTAGCAGCAACCTAGGTTTTTCACTAGTCACTTACTCAGTAAGCTGGATGTTATCTGCTGTGTTGCTGCAGGTATTCAAATCTGGAAGAAGAGGTGGGTGAGTATCTGGAGCTGTTTAGTATTAAGAAGTGGAACACTAAACAGTACAGGTAAAATGTTGGGCAACTGGATCAGCCTTCTGTAGGGAACATTTATGATTCTTGTTGGTGATTACTAGAATAAATTGCCTGTGCTCTGGCTTTCGTTCTTATTGAAACCCTAAAGGAGCAGTCTGGTACGATCAATTGGAGCAAAACCACATCCTCCTACGTCAAAAAGACTGCAGCAAAGAAATAGCTTGACCTACCCTTTATCACCTGTCTTGCTACCATTTTATTTAAGGAAAGAGGTTAAGCAGCCAGTAATTGGCTTTTGCCTAGAGAGGAAATCTACTTGGACAGTGAAGTCAGCTGTGTTTCTCCATCAACATTTGTATATATTATACACTAACTGATTGTTCAGCTGAAGGTCATCAACATTCAGTTCCTCAAATAAGTTTCACAGCAACTTTAGTGAAAGTGTTTCTGTTAATAACTTCTGAGTAACAAAACCTACCTGGCTGTGGTGAAAAACATGCAAATGAGTAGTACAAAAGACAAAGGTCTGTGTCTTTTCTCAGTCTCCTGTAGAAAAATGAGGTGGCTGTAGAAGGTAAACATTCTGGCATTTTCTTCTAAAACCAATACAGGTATGTGGTTTCTTATGCTAGCTTTTGGCCATTCCAGGTTATGCGTATTTGCAGTAGGAGTGTTTCATTTTCCTCTGGTTAAGACTGTACTAAATTTTAGAGTGACTGCTTTCTGATTATCTGCTATTTGCTGTTTTCTTTTGCCTTTCCACTGATAGCTCCTTTGTGCTTGTACAGACAACTGTGGTTAAACTTGCTGCTATTAGCAGTTCCCCAGGCTTCACAGAAACACTGAGAAATGTGAAAGAAATATCCAAAGTCTGATCAGGAAAGTAGCTGTGATTGTCTGTAGTTCTTCCTTTATAGAGCTTTAAGTTATTTTTTCACAGTTCTAGCAAAACCTTTCTTTCTGAGCTGAGCAGAAGCTAAGCTTTTGACTTAGCATCTTGATTACAAGGTAGATTTAGAAATTACCCTATTCTTTGCTATTTATGAGACTATGATTTAATCTTCTATAGGTCTTCTTGTGTACTTGAAGTTTTCAACTGATGTCACTCTTCCACTGAATTCTTCTGTGTGGGATGGGAAAGAGAGCCAGAGAATATCAGCAGTAGTGTATCAGGAGGGATTTGTAGTAAAATAGCAGTCTGCACAGCATCTCTATTTAGCATGATTGCTAACTGCATCATTGTTATGTACAGAAGTTCTGTTTCACAAGATCTGTCCTCTATGGTTCCTTTTTCATTTTTTTGTTTATAGCACTGAGGGCACTAAGATTGCTTTTGTTTTTCAATTTGCTTGCTTGATTAAACCTACCCTAATGACCTCATTCCCTCCATCCTTCCAGCTGCCAGCTAGAAGAGATGATCTTTGAGGAGCAGTTTTTAGTTTTCCTCAGCTCCTGTTCTTCAGTCAGTCATGCAAAGCTTTGACTACAGCAGGAGAATTTTTGCAATTCTTCCCACAGCTGGAAGATTCAGTTTGAACTTGATTTCTGATTATAAATGCACAAGTCTTCCTCTTGGCACCAACTGAAAATGACTCAATAGGATAGCAGGCAACATCACAACCATGTGAGTAAGGATGTTCTAGTAAAGGGGTTGGACAAAACAAGAAATACTGTATATGGTCTTTCATAGTAGCAAGACGGGGCAGGAGGGGTGGGGACAATCAGAGCCAAAGACAGATTCTCTTCTGGAGTATGACACTGAAGTGCAAGTTCACTGTTAGCTACTTTTAGAATAAAGTGAAACTGGGCAGGTCTAGGAATGAGTAATGGAAATTAACACTGCATGGAAATAAAGAGTATTCTGAATTATATGTAATATTCACAAAATATATTGTGTGAGAAAACTCGGATGAAGGATGAAGAAAGAACCAGGAGGACTTCATCAGCTATTGAGAGTTTGACTTTTCTGATTCTTCTGAAAGGCTAAATACACTTAATTTCCATTGTGACGAGCAAAGGTTGGCCCTCTGTTTTTAGCTGCTGTGCATAGGACATGATTGAAGTAGTTGAATACTTGGTAAGTGAGGTGCTGGTGTCAAAATGTAATTTGTAGGGCACAGCTGAGTGAAAAGTACTAATTTGCTTCCTGGTCAGCTTGGGCTTTGGGAGGAAAAGGTATTATAAGGTTTTTGGTTTTAAAAATTAAGTGAATTGATTCAAGTGGTACTTCTACCTTATAATCGCATGTGGAGAGGAGGTAAAGGCAGAATGAAGTGGAATGTGCTATTAAAAAAAAACATTTTCTTGGGCTATTGTGATTGTCTTTCCTGTTATTATTCTTTTTCCTCTTTAAACTCTTTGTTGCAGTCCCTGACACAAAGTAGTGTGAAATCTTTACCAAGTTGGTTGGTTTGGGGGGGTGGGTTGTTTGTTTGCTTGTTAGATTTTGGGTTTTTGGGGGGGGCATGGGAGTGTGCTTGTTTTGTTTCAGGGTGGTTTCTTTTTTGGGGTTCCCTTCCCCCCGACTATTGTACATTCTTATTTTCTCCAGTGGGAGACAAAGTATTTGCAATTGTAACTCCAGGCACTTCTTCCTTTTCATCATTTTCCAATTGCTCAAGTGCCAGTCCAATGTCATAGGTGAGACGAGCCAGCAACTTAACATATATGTATGCACTACTACGTGTTTCCCCATATTCTTATTTTCTTTTAAATTGCTTTAATGATTCTATTTTTTTAAGTTACAATTATGGCAGTATTATAAGGTCACATACATCAGAGATGAAAACAATGTGTTTTATTAGGTTGTGCATGTTCTGAACCTACGGTCTTGAAATTAATGTCAAGCTGCTGTTGCCATCTGAAATTCCTATGGGCCTGTTTCTAAGTCCACTAAAGACAATAAAAGAGGCACCTACTGTCAAAACAATTTCCTCTGTCTCCTACAAGGCTCTTTCCAGCAATTTGTTTCCTTCCAAACATCCAAATTAAGGGGGATTTTACTAATGTCTTTTCTGTTTCCAGGAGTTACTGAATACATTTATATATATAGTAATGTATATACCTATTAATACATAATAAAATGCATACTTTAAGGTCTGAAGTAAGATGAGGGGGTGTGAATGGAATCATGGTAACAAGATTTTCAGGTAGCTTTACTGCATAATTCATAGGGCATCAGTGATGCATCTGTATTTAACTGCTACGTGATAAGTAAAACAAGGAGGCTTCTTGACTTTGCTTTTTGATAACAGGAGAGATTATCTTACTATCACTGTTGTATTAAGAGGCTATTTAATGTCACTTGCTTTCTTCATTGAAAAAGAATTTTTATGGATTGTTCATCATAAAACATTACAGGCAATTACAGAAAAGAAATCTCGTCCATTTTAGAAAACTGTCTACTTGGAATGTTCATATAAGACCATATTGTGGCAGCATAGACAAGAGTAACAGGATATTTCCTTATTATACAAGGAAAAAAGGATAACTTTACATGTGATGTTATTACATTCTTATGACTTCTGACCAAAAATTATTTTAAATTCTAAATGTTAGAGCCAGATCGAAGTCAAGTGAACTTTGTAATTGCTTACATGGTAAGCATATAGAAACTCAGTAGAAAAGCTATTTTTTCTAATGGAAGATTTTCTAGAAATATGCCAGCTGTAACTTCCCTCCACCAAGCTTTCCAGAAAACAAAGTTTTTCCCACAAGCTTGCTACAATGGTCTGTAAATTGCTATTCTGTTTCTTCCTGCTCAGTAAACTGTTTTAAAAAACATTTGGGATTTATTCACAAGGCCAAAGAAGCTTTCCTGCTACATTTATATTTCTATATTCCTTAGAGTTTAAGGAAAGAAGAATAGTTACATTTTGAGGCCTTTAGGAAAAGTACATCATTACATTTAATATCCATAACCTCTGCAAAAAAAATTAACCAAAGCAGATTAAGCATACAGGAGGAATTGAACATTACAACTAGTAGTAATAATAAAACTCAAAAGTACTATAGCACATTGGATTATTAGATAAAATATATTTATTTAAAAAGGAGTACAGGCTAAACTCATAAAAGTCACTGTAAGGAAGAATTAAAGGACATGCTGATGCTCGGTTAAGTATTCATGACAATTTCTGAAGTTAATCCAGAAATACTCTGATTTCTGGGGAGTTGCTCTAAACTTCTGCCTTTCTAACTAAAAAGCAAAGTCAGCTTTTAACTTTGCATCCAAAAATAAGGTTTTAGTTTATCTTTTTATCTTGGCTATCATTTAAAATGCTTTAAAGTTCCTCATCAAAAATGAGTTATAGTGGAAATAGTCCCGGAAGAGCAGATATAACTTAAAGAAGAATCAAGCCATGATTTCTGTGTTTGTCATAATTCTAGCAGTAATTTGTAGTGTTGAATATATTTTCCTTGCTTTGATCATCTTATGTAGTAGGATGTGCTAACATCCTTTTGGGGGTCTGATCCATCAAACTCTTACTGTTAGTGACCTCTCTTCCTGTGTGCTAGAGAAAAGTATTTTTTGTGCTATATCAGCCCTGTTCAGTGTTCTTGATACAGCTTAAACCCAGCAGGTTTTGGTTTTGAACAGGTGGAAAAAGCTGTATTTACCTAAAAAAATAAGTAGGAAAAGTATGTTCTTAGTTAATCTGCTTTTTCCTAGAGGCAAAAGAGAAACAGTTGCTGAGTTCTGGAAGCAGCACTGAACTGAGTTTGTGAAGACCTGAGTTCTAGTTTGCCTGTGGCACAGCTCAGCTTGGAGAAATTGGTTTCTCTCTCAACTTCAGAATTCCCGTTCTTCTAATCAGCTTTGTAAAATTCTCTGAGATTACCAGTTACATCAACCAATCATTGCTGCTAAGGTTGGAAACCAAATGTCAGTAATTTTGTCCCAAGCTTTTCTGTGTATGCCTCTCCTTGCAAAAAAATGGGATTGCTTTTTTTATGCAGCAAATCACGAAACCTTTCTCCTGTTTTTAGCGTCAGACTGGCTCATTTGGCAGAAAGAGAATCTTTTTGCAAATGAGCTGACCTTTCTCAGTAATTCAGCAATGTTCCAGAAGCATTGTGAAGAAAACAGAGAGGAAGGCAATTAATTTTCTGAGGTGAAGTGATTTAGACTATTTTTTGTGGATACAACCTATATCACCAGCTGAGTTTTGAATAAGCAGTAGCAAAGAGGGAGGAAGATGCATGAAAGCAAAATGTAGTATCTTAAGATGAATTCTTTACAAATTACATCATTTATTTAGATAAACTCCAAACATTAACATTCACATTTGATGATTGTTTTGGAACTTTAGGGAAGGTACTCAGATTTTTATTATTGTGTCTTTTTTTTTTCATTATTATTAATTCTCAAATAATAATGTAGTATAAAGATTGAATGTAATCAGAAAAATCTAAGTTTATTTTATGTGAAGATGGATCTTGCAAGCTCTTCAGCTGTGCTTTGCTCTGCTGCACTGTACTAGGCTAGACTATGCAGTATTACACTATAGCTAATATTAACAAGAGTTGACTGCAAAATTACTTTCTTTGTATACTCTTTCTAAAGGGACGATCACCTTTCATTTATGAGCTGTAATTACCATCTTGCTTAACCACTGTTTGATTTCTCCATTTATCCTGTCCAGCTTACTGACTGATGTTCAGTGACTGGGCTTGTAGTCATAAATTACAATGCAAAGCAGAAACCGTGCATGGCAAATGCTTTCTTGTGTCATTTTCATGATTGTGAGCATGATTTCATCAGACAGATTTTGTTATTTTCTGTAGCAATAGGAAGAGTCCTTCCTCCCCCATTTGCTTCCCTGCCTCCTGGAGAAAATTTGTCTTTAAATGAAAAAATTTTTAGCAAAAAGTTGAAATTTCAGTGAAGATTTCCCACAAAAACATCAAATTGATCACTTAGAATGTTTATTTCTGTCATAAACTGTCTCCAACTAATATTTTGGCCTCTTACAGTAACAGTTTCTATTGCTTATTAATTCAGCTACACATTTGAAATGCATAATTGTTTATTTTTTTGTATGTATTTTTTTTTTTTCAGTGAGTGGGCTCACTGAACTTCAAACTACTGTCCTGTCACTGCAAGTTTCTCAAATATTTAAGGAACTTTGATACTTTATGCTCATAGCTGATGGATTAACTCAACTGAGAAGCTGCTATCAACTTATTAGTGTAGCAGGCCAGGACTGCTCTCAGATACTAAGCTGGATCCTCTCAGAACAAACTTTTCCATTGCTTTTGTGACAGCATGGGGTGGTAAGTTGCCTTAAAATATTTTGCCTTAAAATATTGCTTTGCTCTTCTGTTTCAGTTACAACTCTCCACAAGGATTAAAAACACACAGTCCACTCTACTTAGCTCCTAGTTTCTCACTTCTGTAGTGCTTGGCTTTCTGGCATAGCAGAAAAACATTCTACCATGAATCTTGTGTGTTTATGTACGTGGGTAATAAATCTAATGCACACACACATAGAACATTAACTGAATATAATATTGGTAGCAAAATTAATGTGTTTAGGTGGGAGGGTACATCTAAGGAAGGACTGTGGCCATTGCCCTCTAATGCAGCTCCTGCAGACACATTCCAGTCTGTAGAGCTGCCTCTGCCTTGCTATTTCTTCCACACTACTTGAGTAGCAACGTCTCATATTTATTGTCCATTAGCTGAGACTTAATTTTGACACGAACTTCTTGAAAGGATTAATTGCATTTTTTCATGAGGAAACTTGGCATTTATTCTTTTCTCTAGGCTACCTTAGCCTTATATGCATTCTGTTATGGGCTTGTCGTAGTTTATCCCCCACAGGGAGTTAAGAGACACACAACTGCTCATTCACTCCCCCCGTGGTGGGATGAGGGAGAAAATCTGAGGAAAAAAATGAGAAAACTCATGGACTGAAATGAAGACAGTTTAATGGATAGAGCAAAAGCTGTGTGTGTAAGCAAAGCTAAACAAAGAGATTCATTCATATTTCCCATTGGCAGGCATGTGTTTAGCCATCTCCATGAGAGCAGGGCTCCATCACATGTAATGGTTACTTGGGAAAACAAATGCTCTCATTCTGGACATCCCTACCCTACCCGTTTCTTCTTCCCCCAACTTTTATTGCTGAGTGTTACATCATATGGTATGGAATATCACTTTGTGTTTACTGGGGGTTGTGGTCAGCTGTTGTGGCTGTGTCCCCTCCCAGCTTCTTGTGCACCCTCAGCCCACCCCCTGGCAGAGCAGTTTGCCAAGAAGAAAAGGCCTTGACCCTGTGTAAGCACTACTCAGCAATAGCTAAAACATCCCTGTGTTATCAACACTGCTTTCAGCACAGATCCAAACCAGGCCCATACTAGCTACTATGAAGAAAATTAACTCTACCCCAGCCAACCTGGGATTCTGTACCTACACTCGTAATGTTATTGCATCCATAATGATAATAGTTGATCATCTGACAATTTCTATAACCATAGTAGTCTGTCAACAACATTGTTCTCTTTAAAGGTTACCATTTGTTTAGGATTGGCACCAGGTAGCAACCTCATTAAAAATACTTTCTAGCTTTACTGGACCTTTGAAAAAAATTAATGTGAAAATCTTTTTCTGTCTATATAAACCACAAAGGAAATAGCTCACAGCTTAGGTTTTTGGTTTTTTTTTCACACACATACACATCCCAAGTGCAATGGCTCTAATAAGAAAGTAGCTATGAAAAGTACTATGAAAATAATACAGAGATCTAGGATACTTAGAATTAAAATGTGAGTCTTCCTTAGCTTTTCTGAGGCAGACAAGGGAAAAGATAAATCTCTTAATTCACACATGTCCCCTTCAGGCTATTGTCAGGAACTAATTTGTTCTCATACACGTAGCAAGCTCTTGGGACTCAGGTTGTTTTATAAATCTTTTGCTCTTTTAAAACCAATACAGATGGTGAGTGTTGATAAAATGTTTGTTGCCTTGCTAAATTGTTCAAATAATTTCATTTTGTCAAGTAGGATTTGTAGTGGTAGTAATGCGTGTGCAGGCAGCATTTGTAGGCTAAAGAAACTGATTTCTTGTGTCTGACTGAATGTGTTCAGAGTGTTATTTAATGGATTTATTCTGGTTCCACAGAGTCCTTCATCATTTCCTAGAGCACAAATATTCTTTTATGGATGATAAAGATAGGGAGATCCTGGTCTGGCTTATGTACTTCAGGTGAATTCAAGCATCACTCTAATGAAATACTGCTATCCCATAAAGTTGAACTAGTGTGCCCTGCAGCTAAGCAGTTCTTGCCTCATGTTTTTGTTTTTGACTGATGCAGTGTGTGGGATGCCCAAGAAGGAAAAAGAAAGGGTAACTGGAGGCTGGAGCTGGGTTAGTAGGCAAGGACAGCCATTAAAGCCAGCTTCCATTTGGGACAAAAAATACAGAAAGCTGAAGAGAAGAAATCCAAAGGAAGGACAAAGGGGTAAAAGCCAAATCAATAAATAGAAGGGAAACAGGAGACTGAAAAAGAAGACAGAAGATAATTAGATGTTGAAACAAGTTTTTTTGGTGCAAGAGTTGGGGTGAGGAGGAAGGACTGAAAATCACACTGTTTTTTGTCTATGGTTATATTAACACTTGTATGATGATACATTTTGTCAGGCATCAATAGTGAGACCTAAAAATATTGAAGTTTTATCTGTCAACACAGAGCAGCTTTGTTTAGACCCCTGTCTTTCATTGGCAGGACTTTATTTGGCCTCCATTACCACAGATTCTTCTTGCTTCTCACGTCTCCAAATCTCAAATGAAAGTGTTTGACTTGAGGACTATGAAAGTGGTTTCTCTTGTGAAACACAGCAAGTAATTTTTATTTAGTAAAAACCAAACCAAAACAACTAAACTTTTGAAAGTTTCCACTTGGGCAAAAAGCAATCTCAAGCTCTGTGTTGATGTTTTTGTCTTGATTCAGGACCAAATACCTATTGAAATTTCTTGTGGCTGTACACTGAAGGCTGTGTTTCTTTGCATGCTACCTACCTCCTGCCATCTCTTTACAGGCAGCCGGAAACCTTAAGGTTAGAAAATAGCAGGTTGATATTTTTACTTGAAGATTTTCTTCATCCAGTTGCATCTCTCTTACCCCAAGTCTCATCAATGTGCAGGAGTTAACTGTGTTTTTCACTGCTGTCACTTCTTATTTGCGAAGAGCAAACTGATCTTTTTAAAGCAAAGTGCAACCCAATGTTCCAGGTTTATATGACTGACAAATTCATATTGATATGTTAATGTTGTCACCTTTGTGCACATCTTTCCTGTCAGAATGTTCTGCACCCCACAGGTTTTTTTCTTTTTGCATGTCACTTTGTTAATGCAATTAATCAGCTAATCCAGGAATCGTCTCCCACCACAGAAAACTGAAATAAATTCTTTGCTGCATATACTCTGCATCTTGTGTCTATGGTGGAATCATATACTATTAGAATGTGTTTTATCAGAAATCACTACCAGCAATGCCTCCAGTTCCCATGGAATGGTGCCACTGTATACATATATATATTTTTAAAGCTTGTCTATCTTTACCATTGACTTTATCAAGAAAGCGGTCCAGTGGAAATCTTGCTTCCTTCAGTCCTGTGATGTTAGGACTTGAAAAGCTGGAGTGTATCCAAAGGAGAACAACAGAGCTGGTGAAGGGTCTAGACCACAGGTTTTATGAGGAGTGGCTAAGGGAACTGGGGTTGTTTAGTCTGGAGAACAGAAGGCTCGGGGGGACCTTATAACTCCCTACAACTACCTGAAAAGAGGTTGTAGTGAGGTGGATGCCAGTTTCTTCTCCCAAGTAACAAGCAATAGGACAAAAGGAAACATCCTGAAGTTGTGATAGGGGAGGTTTAATTTGGATATTAGGAAAAATTTCTTCACTGAAAAGGTTGTCAAGGAAGGAGTTGAGCCATTGTCCGCTGGAGGTATTTAAAAGATGTGTAGATGTGGTGCTCAGGGATGTGATTTAGTGGTGGACTTGGTAGTGCTGGATTAACAGTTGGACTTAATCTTAAAGGTAGCGTCCAAACCTAAATGAATCCATGATTCTTTGGTAAACAAGCTTATGATTAATCTGATCTTCCAATCTACCTTGTATCTGAAAAATAAAGTCTGTGCCAGAAACACCTTTGTTGCATAACTGAATGTCACTTTCTTGGGATGAAATGTCTGAGAATTACACTGATATAAGAGAAAAACTGAAGACAGCCTAAATCACAAGGGAGAAAACTAACATTTGCTTCAGCAAGGCAGGAGGCTGTTGCCATGGTTTAAACAAAGTCAGCCATAAATCACATAGTCGCTCTCTCACTCCCCCCCGCTTTTTGGCCTCCCTCTGCTCCTGGAGGGATGGGAAGGAGAATCAAAAGAATGCAACTCCCATGGGTTGAGATAAGAACAGTTTAGTAACTAAGGTATAACACAAATCACTGCTGCTACCACCAATAATAGTAATGATAAAGGAAATAACAAGGGAAGAGAATACAACATCTTACCACCCGCCGACCGATAACTCGCTCCCCCAGCCCAACCAAGCACTGACCGATACCTCCTCCAACCCCGCAGTCCTCTAGCCCTTCCGGGTCACCCCCAGTTAAATCCTGGGCATGACGTGCTGTGGTATGGAATACCTCTTTGGTCAGTTTGGGTCAGGTGTCCTGTCTCTGCTTCCTCCTGCTTTCCCCTCCTCCCTGGCAGAGCATGAGGCTCAGAAAATCCTTGGTCAGACTACAACATCAGTGTTATCAGCTGTGTTCCCAGGCCGAAAGTCAAAACACAGCACTGCAACAGCTACTAAGAAGGAGAAAAATGACTGCTACTGCTAAACCCAGGACAGCTGTTTACATTTATATCTTTCACATCTAATTCTTAAAGGTCAATACAGTTTCTTTTTTAGAAAACAATAAATTACATGGTATAATGATAAGACATCAAACACTAACAAAATATACACTGTAATTGAAGAAGAATGCTGACATTTTGCAAGAGGTGTTGGGTAAATCAATGGAAAACATTGAAGAAGGAAAATAATTTACTTGCATAAATTAATACAAGTGGTAATTTTTTAGTTAAACACAGACACTATCATTCAGGAGAATGAAAGTATTTGCAGTAATGACATTCATTAAGGCATTTGAGTTTGGATTTTGATTTAGAGTGGCAGTTGGAGAACAGTGAGCACTTTATCAGCCCAGCTAGTCCACTGAAAAGTAACAAAACCACAGAAGGAAGTGCTTGGGAGGTCATGTTTGCATCTGAGCCATGAGTAAAACAAAATTATTAACAGCTGCTTGAGGACAGTCATTCAGATAATCTCTAAGACATCTAAACTGAGGTAAAGAATTGTACATTCTGGAAGAGAATGCTGAATTTTTGGTGATTAAATGTGTTGGGTTTGTGAGTCTGTTTTTATGTCTTGGGGAAGTACACCCTAGTCCTTCCTTTTGGAGTCTCTGATATGGAAGTCCATGAATAAATTGTGCAGTCTGAGAGGGTTCATCATTGCTTTTATAACAACTTGTGTGCAATGCCTCTTTGCTGAAGGAGATACCATCAGCTCCTTGCAGAAACCGGAAAGACTGGTGCTGTTTAGGGAGAAAGGGGAGAGCTGAGAAAATGTAAAGGCACTTGGCTAAGAAGAAGCAGCTAATGGATGTATAGAAGCACAAAGGACAGAGCTTACTGTGTAGCTACTATCCATTAAAGCAAGCCTCTGTAAAAGAAGCAGAATTAATTTAGAAGGACTCCTCCCTCCTCCCCCTCACCCCCACAAACTCTTATTAATATTAGTCAAAGTAAGCTTTTATTAAAAGTTAGTCAAGCTGGTTATTCCCTTTGCCATAAAAAAATAGCAATAGCTTTTTCCCCAAATATGATAAAATGAAAATATTTACCTGGCTGAGAGTGGAGAAAAGTATAAAGCAGAAATAGATAATTTCACTGTTAATGAAGTCTCGCTTGGTGTCTAATTAGCTGTGCTCAGAAATGTACAGGCCAGCTAGGACAGCAACATCATTCTGAATGATTTTCACAAGGTCATTGCTTGTCCTTTGATGTTTGAATGCAAAGACTCTAGTTTATAGGGAGATCTTTTCAAATAGGGTAAGACAGACTATCTTTCAAGTGGTTCTCTTTTGCAGCTGAAGTAGAAAAATAAACTTGCAAACAATAATTCACAGTAATTATCCAATTGATTTTTCCAGCAGATATTTATCTTAGAAGTATGTGGAAGGCAAAGCATGACACATGGCTAAAGAAAATATCTCTGGGTTGTGTTCTTTAGGCATTTACCTAATAATCACTTCCTTTAATGTGAAGTAAATAACTAATGTTTATAAAGCTGTTTGGAAATTGTAAGTAGAAACATTGCGCACATACTTACTGTTACTATTACACACTAATTTTTGTGTTAAGAACAGTGATCACCTGTGCCAGTTATGGAGCCAATCCACATCCCAGTGTTTTTGATAGGATGTATTTCTTGTAGGCTAATGAGTAGGCGAAGTAGTTGACTTTTCCATGTCATTAAGGGGGCACAAAATATCATGGAGTCATAGGGTGGTTTTCATAGAATGTCCTCCCTGAATTCAAAGGTAAATGCTTCAGCTAGTTCACTTTGTTGTTTCAGAGTACTGAAATAATAGCTGAGACTGCCGTCATCTTGGCAGAGACTGTGAGTAGAAATCCCTGCAACTTGGGAATTTTGGTTGCAATTGCTTACCTGTTTACAATTTCAGTTCTGCTTCAAGGATAGCACATGGAGGCTGTATAATCCCATATCTCAGCTGTTTCTCTTGTGAGAAATATTTACTACCATGGAGACATACTTTTGCAGAACTTTGTTTGTTGTCTCTTGCACTAGTTGTAATAGCACAGAACAGTCTGTAACACAGAATCATCTGAAGCATCGTGGCTTAAGAAACCTTTAAGATGTGCTGAGGTGCAAACACCAGTACTGAAAAACTTTTCTCAGTGCCAGCGATGGGTGACCAAAAAATGGACAAGGATGGGGAATATTTGAGGAAACTGACTCTAGCAAAGAAGAAAATATTAAGTTCTTAAATCATCCATTTTATTTGCACTGCTTGGAGCAGATATTGCTAGTATAAGCCCAGTTGGACATTACTTGTATATGCATTTTTCTATATCACTCCACATCCCTAGTGTTTCAGAATCTTAAATAAGCATTGCAATCACAGTGCTGGATTACAGAAGAAGTTTTAAAGAAGATTTTCTTATGTGCTGGTTTCTGATAGATGTCACCAGAAAGTGCAAAACTGCTCTGTTCACGTCTCTTGTGTTTGTTCTCCTAAAAGATAGCAGACTGTTTCTCTGACTTGACTAGCCCATTATGTACAGCAACTTTGCATTGATGTTTGCTATATATTACTGTGCTTTGTAATTTGTTTCTGTTTTCTTAGAAGGCATTAATTTTCCTTTATAAATGTGCCAGCAATCAGATGTCTCTTAGCTCCATTCATAAACAGGAAAGTTAAGTAGCATTCATTAAACCCTGTGGTAAAACCATGCAAAATATTTGTGATTTAGGCTTGTGTTTCAAGAGCACTAGCTGTCTTTTCCCTTCATGGTGTTGCCATAGGAGAGTATTAAGACTTATCATCTGCATGTTTCACTTAAGTACAACTGTATTAGCACAGAGAGTACTATTGCTAAGCTTGCAGGAGTGAACAGGAGATACAGATGTGTTGCACAGGGAGCAGTGGGGACACGGAAGAGTCTTTGCACATGGTAACAACTGTCATACTTGTCTGAATTTACTCATCTCACTTGGTTTCTCTGGCATGCTTTGTTGTATAGACAGTTGCTGCCTGTGAGTCAGAGGTTGAATTAATAATCAACTTCCTGTGCTAAATCTGAGCCTGAGCCTCAATACCTTTTAAGCTGCATTTTCTGAATACATCTTGATACTGCCTTTGAAGCCATTTTCTGTCTTATTTGTACTTAGCTCAATCCGCAGCATAGGCCTTCTTTTTGACAGTTCAAAAGAGATGACTTCCCATTGCTCACCTTTTCTGTGCTGCTGCTGCCTGGAACAGCTTCATGTTAGAAAACAACTGGGAGACGAGAGAGAAAGATCTGTGTTTTCTAGGTTGATTCAAGCTGGTGGCAATGCTGTTTGTTAGAAAATTTATTTGGATGGCTTCTTATACAGTTTATTTATCTCTCCTCAGCTTCCTCTCCTCTTTATACAGTGACATGAAACGGATAAAATACCAATGCTGAGATCTGTGCAATGTCTGTATCAATTTCTCTCTCTCACTCTCTTGCTTTATGAAGTGTAGATTTTTACTTCAGTTTTCTCTTAAACAAAGACCAGGAAGAAAAACTAATCCCCCTTGATTTCTGGACCATAAAAGGCTTGACACTGAATTTGAAAGGCTTTAAGGTATTCTTCATTTAATCCACAGGAAATTGAGGAAATAAAAATAAAAACACCGGTTTTAGGTGTCAAAATTTCAAATATAAAATAATGTTGGTTGATAAGAAACTACAATGAATTTCAAAGGAATTGTATTAGAACATACAAGCTTTCAAAATTTCTAAAAAACTATTGCTTCACTGGTTTAGCACCTATCCATTTGTATGTCCAGTCAAGATAACAGAACCTTAGAGGTTTAGCATTCATTGATTGCTTTGGATGTGGTTTTGGCTCCTTTCGTGTTCAAGAGGAATGATTCCAGAAGACACATTTGTATTTGAAGAAAAGGTTTGTGTCTTGCATTCGAAGCAACACATTACAGACCAAATACAAAATAGCACAGAATCGAATGGGAGCTGCGTTTCTGGTGTCTGTTTCCACAGATACATAATTAGGGAGGAATAGAGGGCAATGAAAAAGAGCAATGAGTACAGAGCACAGAAAAGAATATTTAGTATTCAGTAACAAATTAAATGAAGTCAGGCTAAACTGCCAACTGTAGCAACCAAACACAGTTGTATACATTTTTTGATAAAATTGCCTAGTTTGAAGAGAGAAGGGGAGTTGAAGAAGGTCTTTATAAAGGTCTTTTCCTTCAATGTGATGAAATGATGGTATCTGTTCATCATGTTTCAGTCATGCTTACAGTTTCAAGTTATGAAAGTCATTGTTAGAATTAGTCTTTATTTCAACAGCAAAGATGATTGCATGTGTTTTGTTTGTGGGGATCTGTGCAAACACAATTACTTGCAGAAATTTGGTAAGATTTGTTCAGAGAAACACTACTAACAGTGAATACTGAAAGCAGGACTTGGAAACTTCAAATGAAAGTGGAAACAAGGATAAAATACCTTTTTTTTTTTCTTTCTTTATTTTTTCCTGTTTTTAGTTTAAGAAATAAGCCAAATTTAAATTCATTTCCATCCCTGCCATTGTTGGCCAATAGAAAAAACGTTACAGCCTTCCAGTATCTGAAGGGCGGGGGGGGTATAAGGATACTGGGGAGTGACTCTTCATTGGGGACTGTAGTGATAGGACAAGGGGTAATGGGTTAAAACTTAAAGAGGGGAAGTTTAGCTTTGATATAAGGAAGAAGTTATTTACTATGAGGATGGTGAGGCACTGGAATAGGTTGCCCAAGGAAGTAGTGATTGCTCCGTTCCTGGCAGTGTTCAAGGTCAGGTTGGACGAAGCCTTGGGTGACATGGTTTAGTGGGAGGTGTCCCTGCCCATGGCAGGGGGGGTGGAACTAGATGATCTGCTCCGGCAGGGGGATTGGACTAGATGATCTTTTGAGGCCCCTTCCAATCTCTAACATACTGTGATACTGTGATACTGTGATCTTAAGGTCCTTTCCAACCCTAACTATTCCATGATTCTATGCTGCTGCTGCTGCAGCTGAAGTGACATGCTTCTCACTGCTTTTACTCCTTGAGCTGATTGACTGAAAAGCTGTTTGTAAATAAGGACTTGAAAAAGAAATTTGGAACTTGAAGCAGAATACAAAGGCAGCTACCAATGCTACAAAGGAGTTAATAAAGCACCTGTAGGTGATTCAAGGGTGTGTCCTGTGTAACCATTGGCACTCTACTCCACAACCTTGTGGAAAACTATATGGGTAGCTAGAAGATGGCTGTGAGGGGTAAGAGAAAACAAAAATGGTTCTAATCAGTTGCCTTTCTGATTCTTGAGAGCCTTACTATGCTCATGAGTACACTTTTATTGTAAGACCTAGTTTCTTTTCTGTTCAGTGCCATTTTTTATGTAGCTCCTTTGGGATGAACTGTAGCAGAAGAGTAACCATCTCTTAATTTGCATCCAGCTTCTATTCTGGCAAACAAGCTGTGTTAGATCCATAGCTCTGCTCTGGAGGCGAGGAGTGATGAATAACTCCAATGGAAGACTGTGATCAACATAGGAGCTGCCAGGAAGGTAAATGGGTATCTACTGAGCAGCATGATGTTTGAGAAGAGGGACATGGCAGGGAGTTTGAAACCAGATGATCTTTAAGGTCCCCTCCAACCTAAAACATTATATGATTCTATTCTATGATGACAACATATCCATATGAAACAAGTATGTAAGGAGAATAGAGTGTTCCAAAATTTGTTGTCAAGATGAAGCTAGGAGCCCAGAGTTGTACTGAAAACTGCCATTTCATTGCCCACTGATCTTGGGCAGCTATTTCTCTTCAATACTTTTCTTTGAGAAGTTCTTTGAAGTCAACACAGAGTATGAAAACTGGACCACCAGGGAAAATACATGATCACTATTCCTAGTGTATTCTATTAAAATTGCTACATGGGCACCATCTCTTCATGTGTTTTGATTTCTTTTCAAAGAAAAGTATGGAGGCTAATACTGTAGTAGTTCCTAGAATGAGAATGGGATATGCACATCACTATGTACTGCTGTGCCTTCTGCAACAGAAGGTCTTATTCTCTGCATGAACTAGGTGCTAATCTGCAGTAGCTGGTTTTGTCTGATGGCTACACATTTTTGTCTCTTTTTGAAGGGAAAAACTAAACAACATAACCATAATTCATTAACTGAATTCTTTCCTACACTAGGGCTTTTTCTGCAAATATTGCATCAAAAATGTCTCTCCCTGGGTGCTGAGATCTGCCTGTTCAGTTTGTTTTATAATATTTTATTATTCTACATACGATGGTGCTTAGCTAAGGTTTTTATTCTCAAAAAATATTGAATGCAGATATCCCCTGAATGGGAACATTTTTTTTTTCCATTCAGAGGGTATCTAAATTTGATTTACCCCTTCTCTTTTTAAGATGCTATGAAAGTTTAGCATCACTGGTTTCTTAAATTTATGAATGCATCTGTGGCTGAATTTTATCTACGTATTTTTGAAGGTACAAAGGCAACAGACTGAGCTTTTTAAAGTGAGTGTCTACTGACTGTCTGGCAAGTTCTATGATGCCTTGAATTATATTACTTTGATATTGAATTGGCTAGATTTAGGAGTAGTTTCCATACCAAAAGTTACTGCAATTCTAGTGCTCTTTGTATTGGTTAAGATAAGGTTGTTATTTCTTCTACTTTTGCAGTTGGGAAGAGTATGACACTCTTATTGTAGCTCACCAGAATTACCACCCATGGGATTTTGAAGACATCCTGTGCATTTCCATGACACTATCTCAAGGGTCAGTGAAAGCATCTATATGATACAAAAGTGATTTGCATTAGATGTAAATGTGATTTGTGGTTAAAAATAGGTATAGCTATAGAGAACTGTTAATAACAGCAGGGAGTGCGTACCTCTAAGTGCTGTAAGTGGCAAGTGTGTGGAAATTTACGTCTCTGTAGGAATTATACAACTCCCATAGAACATCAAAGTATTGCTCTTTTCTACTTGGACCTACAACCTAGAGTGTTATCCTAAGTGTCAATGTTAATCATAAATCATAAATAATGTCTCTATTTTGTAAGGGCATTTCTGCTATTCAGTCATGTTTTTGTTACTGCTGACCACATAGTAGACAGCTGGATAAGAGTCCTCATCTACAAAGTGCGCAGCTGCTGTGAAATCCTGTATCTTACTGGGGGCTGTAGTAAACCGAATCTGTCTCCAACTTCCTAAAGGTCTGGACCATAAGGGTGCTCTGGACTTGGCACTACTGGGTTGCAGTTGGGCCAGTGTCCACTAAAGGACTGAAGAAGCGGCAAAACCAGTGGTGAGAGCATTTGTTTGAATCATCTGTGTTCAGATAGATAACTGCAGTGCTCATCTCTGTATTTCATTTAATGACTGATTAAATACCATAGAATCATAGAATGGTTTGGGTTGCAAAGGACCTTAAATATCATCTAGTTCCAGCCCTTCTATCATGGGCAGGGACACCTTCCACTAGACCAGGTTGCCTAAAGCCTTATTGAGCCTGGCCTTGAACACTGCCAGTGATGAGGCATTCACAGCTTCTCTGGGCAACCTGTGCCAGTGTCTCACCACCCTCACAGGGCAGAATTTCTTCCCAATATCTAACCTAAATCTACCCTCTTTCAGTTTAAAGCCATTCCCCCTTGTCTTATCACTACTTGAGCTTGTAAAAAGTCCCAGCTTTCTTGTAGGCCCCATTTAGGGTTGCAATAGGGCCTCCACAGAGCCTTCTCTTCTCCAGGCAGCAGAAACAAATGTTGCCTGGGAAGGAAGAGGTTGCAAATGCAAAGGGCTAATGACTTAATATGTGTTGGGGGTCATAGAATCATAGAATAGTTAGGGTTGGAAAGGACCTTAAGGTCATCGAGTTCCAACCCCCCCTGCCATGGGCAGGGACACCTTGCTCTAAACCATATCATCTAAGGCCTTGTCCAACCTGGCCTGGAACACTGCCAGGGATGGAGCACTCACAACCCCCCTGGGCAAATCATTCCAGTGCCTCACCACCCTTACAGTAAAGAACTTCCTCCTAATATCCAATCTAAACTTCCCCTGTTTAAGTTTTAACCTGTTGCCCCTTGTCCTATCACTACAGTCCCTAATGAAGAGCCCCTCCCCAGCATCCCTATATGCCCCCTTCAGATACTGGAAGGCTGCTATGAGGTCTCCACACAGCCTTCTCTTCTCCAGGCTGAACAGTCCCAACTTTCTCAGCCTATCTTCATACGGGAGGTGCTCCAGTCCCCTGATCATCCTCATGGCTCTCCTCTGGACTTGTTCCAACAGTTCCATGTCCTTTTGATGTTGAGGACACCAGAACTGCACACAATACTCCAGGTGAGGTCTCACAAGACCAGAGTAAAGGGGCAGGATCACCTCCTTCGACCTGCTGGTCACGCTTCTTTTGATGCAGCCCAGGATATGGTTGGCTTTCTGGGCTGTGAATGCACACTGAAGCTGGCTCATGTTCATTTTCTCATCGACCAGCACCCCCAAGTCCTTCTCCGCAGGGCTGCTCTGAATCTCTTCTCTGCCCAACCTGTACCTGTGCCTGGGATTGCTCCGACCCACATGTAGGACCTTGCACTTTTCACGGTTAAACTTCATGAGGTTGGCATCAGCCCACCTCACAAGCGTGTCAAGGTCCCTCTGGATGGCATTCCTTCCCTCCAGCGTATCAACTGAACCACACAGCTTGGTGTCATCGGCAAACTTGCTGAGGGCGCACTCAATCCCACTGTCCATGTCACCAACAAAGATGTTAAACAAGACCGGTCCCGACACCGATCCCTGAGGGACACCATTCGTTACTGGTCTCCAGGTGGACATTGAGCCATTGACCACAACTCTTTGCGTGCAGCCATCCAGCCAGTTCTTTATCCACCGAGTGGTCCATTCATCAAATTGATGTCTCTCCAATTTAGAGACAAGGATGTCATGTGGGACAGTGTCGAACGTTTTACACAAGTCCAGGTAGATGACATCAACTGCTTTACCGCTGTCCATCAGTTCTGTAGCCCCATCATAGAAGGCCACCAAATTGGTCAGGCAGTATTTGCCCTTAGAGAAGCCATGCTGGCTGTCGCCAAGCACCTTGTTGTTTTTCATGTGCCTTAGCATGCCTTCCAGGAGAATCTGCTCCAAGATTTTGCCAGGCACAGAGGTGAGGCTGACTGGTCTGTAATTCCCTGGGTCATCCATTTTCCCCTTCTTGAAAATGGGGGTTATACTTCCCTTTTTCCAGTCATCGGGAACTTCACCTGACTGCCATGATTTCTCAAATATGATGGCCAGCGGCTTAGCAACTTCATTCACCAGCTCCTTCAGGACCTGTGGATGGATTTCATCAAGTCCCATGGACTTGTGTACATCCAGATTTTTAAGATAGTCTCAAACCAGATCCTCTCCTACAATGGACCCAAGGTCTTCTTTCTCACAGTCCCTGCATCTGCCTTCCAAGACTTGGGTGGTGCAGTAGAGCCTTTGCCAGTGAAGACCAAGGCAAAGAAGTCATTCAGAACCTCAGCCTTCTCCAAATCCAGGGTAGGCAGTTCTTCCGAGAGCTTCCTGAGGGGGCCTACGTTCTCCCTAGTGTGTTTTTTATTTGCTATGTACCTGTAGAATCCCTTCCTGTTATCCTTAATATCCCTAGCTAAGTTTAATTCTAACTGGGCCTTAACTTTCCTAACCTGGTCCCTAGCTTCCTGGACAACATCCTTGTACTCTTCCCAGGCTGCCTGTTCTTGCTTCCACTTTCTATAAACCTGTTTTTTTCATTTGAATTTTCCTCAGCAGCTCCTTATCCATCCAAGGAGATCTCCTGGCCCTCCTGCTGCACTTCCTTCTGGTTGGGATGCAACACTCCTGAGCTTGTAGCAGGTGATCCTTGAATATCAACCAAGAGTCTTGGGCCCCCCTGCCTTCTAGGGCTATATCCCATGGAACCTTACTAAGCAGGTTCCTGAAGATGCCAAAGTTTGTTCTCTTGAAGTCTAGGGCAGTGAGCTTGCTTCACACTCTTCTCATGAAAGAGAGTGGTTACCCTTAGACATAAAGAGCATTTAGTTTGATACATTTAGGCAGTACACCTTTTCAATTGTTTATTCCTTAGAACTGGAACATAATTGACTGAACAGGAAGAAAAAGAGCTGATAAGAGTTGATTAAACAACTTATTGCGTATTTCTGCAACAAAATTAAGATAGAGCTTAGAGTGAACATGAAAAAAAAATACATCATGAAAGATACAGTTTATCAGAACTGTGTTACTTATGGTATGCCTATTATGTATCATACAGTCACAGAGGTTTAACATGCTGCAATATTCAGTGCGAAAACATTCAGTGTCTGCCTCTCATTAGAGTGTTTTTCTCCTTTGAAGGGTGAAAAATAACCCCAAACCCAAAACTTAGCAAAAGTCTTGTAGAGAGCCTGAATCTTCATAGGGTCTTTAATTGTATCAAGAACTCCGCACTTCCTTTTCAGAGAACTGAGGTTTTCACTGACCTGGCACAGATGGGGAATTTGGATTGCTCTGAATCTTGTAGCTTGGAATCATTAGACTCTTCCTCATGGGATGTTTGCTGCCTTGTACTATCTGATAAGAAACTTATGTGCAGGTGAGCCACCTATGAGACCGGGAGAGGGATGGGAGTATTTGCAACAGCTGCAAACCAACAGGCCTGCTTCTGTTACTCAGTCAGGGGTTTTGATGATGTTTTAAGGTGGAGGATCCAGAGCTCGGTTGTCCTGAGTGAGTCTGAACTCCACATCTCTCTGGGTGCATTCAGAGACGATTTGGCAAGTGGAGCTACAGTTTTTGTATCTGATATCAAATATATCTCCATGGCACATCTTTTGTTTTGAGAAAACAAAACATGTTTGTTTCATCATGGCTGTACTTGGTGAAAAAGCCAGTTGCTCTGACAACCTATGAAAGACTAGCAGCAATTTCTGACATTTCACACATTTCTTGCTATTGAGGCTTGACTTTAGATGTCAAACCAAAGAAATAAAAAAAGATTCTTTGAAGAAATGATTTCATGTTAGAAGGGGAAGAAGAAATGAGCGCCATTATTCAGTAATCCTGTTTTTCTGCTTCTGACCTGGGCTTCAGCATCATTAGGGATTTTGTTTTAAGTAAGAATACAAGGGAAGCCTATCAAATGTCAAGGCTGGAACATTTTGTATACAGAGTAATTTCTCTATAGGTTTCACTTGCTGAAGAGTTCAAAACGTATTTACACGGCTGTGTCTGAAGCAGAGTAACACCACCAGCACCAGCAGAGTGAGAAAAAAGATTTTTACAGAAAAAAATTTTGGCCTTACCTGGAGTTCAAATAAATTACAGTTTTGATTCAAGCAAGTTTATCAGTCCATGAAACATGCTAATTATATCTTTACACCTTTAAGACTTCCAGAAACAGAACTATCTTAGGATCTAAAACTGACCTGATATAAAGGGGAAAAAAAGTGAGTAGCAGACAGATTGCCCAGAGAGACTGTAAAAGAATGAAACGTCTATGTTTGTAGTTGCTTTGAATATTCCCCCCCACTTTATCTTTAGCAGTCTATATGTAGCTGTATGCATTGCTATTCTGAGATTATGGCATTAATTTCTGGAAATAAACAACAATTTGAAATTGGGCAAAAGATAAATTCATTAAGATTAATTAAGATGCTGACATATTACAGTCTGAAGCAAATGAAACTGAGTAAAAGGCACTTTGATGTTTTAGCTGGGAGGAAGCAGCACTAATGGTCTTTGCTTGAGTAATTACAGCAATTGAAAACTCCTGCTGTGATCAGTATTTATTAGATGTTAATATTTTGGTAATACTCCATATTGCCGTTAAAATCTAACTGATTTGTGGAGCTTCTATAAGTATAGCCAAAAGCATATTTAAAGGTAGTATTAACTGATACTTCCTTATGAGCCATTTACAACATCCTTTTCATTCTAAGTATGCTTCAGCCTTTTGAGTAATGCTCTGGAAAAAAACCCAACAAACCCTAAATTCTTACTGGCACTGGTTTTTGTAATGACCAGGAGGCCAGAAGTCCTGATTAACTTTTAAGTTCTGATTAACTTTGTCTGTCCTTCTCCTGATTATCTTGATGCAGCCAGGAGCAGCACCTGAATTGTCCTGGTACAATCTCCAGATACATTTGCTATCAAATTCTATCTTGTCTACGGAGTATATGGGACTTGTGACCCTAAGTATCTGTAGCAAATCACAAATGCTGCCAGATTTCAAGGCTTCATTCTGCATCGTGAGATGTTAGAGATTTTCAGTACACATTTTAAGCAAAATGACACATTTTCCCAAGCCATGTTCTATGAAACATCTGCAACTCTTCCTTTCAACCCCTGCAATTCTCGTAAAATGTAAAGTTGGGACTAATCACTACATGCTATAAAAGTAACCTAATTTCACTAGTGAGGACATGATGCTATGAGAACATATGCACAAGCATGATCTTTTTTATTAATATCACATTGAAGCTAGCAGATGCACATGTTGAGTGTTTGTGGGATTAGGCCTAAAACTGATGTATTTTTTTAGAATGCAAAGTGTTTTCAGAGAGGGGTCAGCCTTTGAATAGGACTGGGTGTAGGAAAATGGGGTGTTATTATGGCAGAAATAGTGCTATGCTGCTGCAGTTTTCTCTTTAGGACTCCTGCTTCGTTAACAGGAGGATTTGGTGGAATTTCTGAGTGGGGGTGGCAGAGGAGGACACATTTACAACTCATTAATTTAACTAATGCATTGGAGTAATTATTTGGTGTCTTAGTCCTCTAGAGAGTGCAATGATTTATTTTTCTCTTTTCTCTTGCAGAACCATCTGCTTGTCATACAGCACTATTTATTAATTTAATCCATGGCTCCTGCAGCAGGAACATGGTGTCTTGAGAATTTCTTAGACTGACTATGACTTATTTATCTCTGTATTTACAGCTCCTTTAAAATAAGTATCTTCCTAAAGTGTCTTTCTCTATCTTCACAGAGGAAAAAGGAATTTTGTGAGATAGTGCTGGAAGAAATCTGGAAATTTGTGACTTCTTTCTTCTAATGAGATCCTCGGGTACTTTAAATCAAAGCATCTCCACTACAGTCAATGATGTATATGTAATTTACATCTGGTCCATACCTATAAATTGTGTCTGGCCTAGAATTCTAAGACTTGTTTCTTAGATTTGTAGGAAAATTACTATTATTGCTTCTATATTTTCTTTCTCTCTTTCCATCCTCCCTATCCATACACTGTTTGCTTACTAACTGAACTTCAATAGAAAGCAGAGTTTTCATCCATTATACAACCTGTTTATTTTTAAGCCTGGGTCCAATATCTTGTAGGAAGGCACATACTGATAATATCACTCTATTCGATTCCTTGTGATTTAGGAAAAAGTTCCTATTCTTCTTGTTCTGAACAAACAAGAAATGGTACCTGAAGCATACATAGAAACTATGTAGTTATTCAATGTTAGCTGCCTTTCACACTGCAGAAAGTCTTTGCAATACATCAAAGCACAAACTTTTTTGATTAAATAGTCCAAGTCACTGCCTAGATCACATTGTGTCTTGAGACAAAGTGTATTTTCATGTAAGCTCTTACATGTTTTAAAACATTTTTACTTTCTATGAGTATAGTGTCTATATAGCATCTTTCTACATGACACAGTCACTGCTATTTTTGCAATATTTTCATAGAATCATAGAATGGTTTGGGTTGCAAAGGACTTTAAACATCACCTAGATCCAACTCCACTGCTATAGGCAGGGATACTTTCCACCACACCAGAGGGCTCAAAGCCCCATCCAGCCTCACTTTGAACACTTCCAGGGATGGGGCAGTCACAACTTCTCTGGGCAACCTGTGCCACTGTCTTACCACCCTCACAGTGAAGAATTTCTTCCTCATATCTAATCTGATTCTATGCTCATCTCCATCTTAAAATGTATCTTCCTCTTCAAATACAAATTGGGAAACAGAAATAGGGAAAGGATTTCCTGTTTGCATTCTGTATTTTTTTCCTAATATCTAATTTAAATCTACCTTTTTTCAGTTTAAAGCCATTCCCCCTTGTCCTATCGCTACTTGATCTTATAAAAAGTCCCTCTCCAGATTTCTTGTAGGCCACCTTTAGATTTTGGAAGGTTGCTCTAAGGTCTCCCCTGAGCCTTCTCTTCTCCAGGCTGAACAAGCCCTACTCTCTCAGCCTGTCTTCATAGAAGAGGTGCTTCAGCCTTCTGATCATCACTGTGGCCTCCTCTGGACTCAGTCCAACAGGTCCATGTCCTTCTTATGGTGGGGGCCCCAGAGCTGGATGCAGTACTCCAGGTTGGGTCTTAAGAGAGTGGAGTAGAGGGGGAGAATCACTGGCCTCAATCTGTTGCACTGTTCGTTACCTTAGTTATATTTTGAAATTATGCTTTGAAGTTCAAGTCCCTTTCAAGGGGAAGAAATATTTTCAGCACTGAAGTGGATGCATGGGTTTGGAAAGAACAACTTGTGCTTCATAACCATTTCACATCACAAGTCAGATCATATATAGACTAAATACAGTTAAAAAAATGCTCTAGAAATTTATGGTATAAAATTCATCCACATCCATGTTAATCTCTGTAAAATGGATATGTCATTGTGGGATTAGCAGCTGTTTCCCAAACATATCACTTTTTCTGCAGTGCAATCAGTGAAGCAACACAGAATTCAATTGTGCCTCCTTTTCCATTAAACACGGAATAAGTAGAGAAAATATAATCATGTGACAGATAGAAAGCTAAGGGAACTGGAGACATTCGCTTTATTTTGAGAAATTTAAGTGCAAGGATCCTGCTGTAACTGCAATGTAAGAAAAGTCTTTCACTGACCTCGGGAAGATGTGGCCTGAATCCTACACCATGTTTGTTCACACATCCTAAGAGAATAAGGCCATTTTGCATAAAGTTGGTATGCACCATTGCTAGGAATTAATTGGAGCAGCAGGGATTTCTCTTTTGCCCCATGACCTCAGTCCTTGCACTTCATCTGCCTCCCAGTAGCCCAACGGGTTAGGGTTAGGAGGTTAATGCAACCTGATAGGTTTAGGATTTTCAAGGTAGGGGCTTGCTTTAGAGACTAGTGAAGAGAAATATAGTAAGGGACTAGGCTAAGGGGTAGGTTGTAGGGTTAGGGATAACGGTAGAAGAAGTAACTGAAGTGATCTATATTCACTGTCCAAACCCCATTGCCATGATGACTTCAATCCCCATGATTCAAGGAAGGGAAGGCCTAGATATTTAATTATGTATGACAGAGAAGAGAAAGGAGAAAGAGTAGATGATAACTTTATTACAACTACATTGATTTTAAAGTATTGTAATGAAATAGGTTCAAAGACATACAAGATACCTACTGTGGTTTAAATCTGTTCTGTATCAGTTTACTTGTTAGGAGATGAATGTCAAATTGCAATTTATTTGCAATTGACACGTAAGGCTGTTTGCCATTAATATATAATGATTCAAGCTTTAAGGCTGACTTTTAGTTAAGTTGGTCTAACTTGAGGGTCAGGCAGGACCTTTCAAAATCTAGATAGGAGTGATGGCTTCTGGAAGATATTTTTGTGGTACTGAGTTTCACTGTGATTCAGCATGTGAAAAATATTAATAGGTATGTCTCATAGTACCTCTGTAGACTAAAATAAACACTGTTTTGTATCTTCTTTTTATAAATAGGATTGATCTTGCCAATCAAAATGTGATTGTTTCTGGATAGAAACATAAAATGTAGAGAGACGGTAGAGACACAAAAATATAAGCTGCTTGAAAATGGATTGATTTTCCCATAAAATCTTAGCTGAAAGTGAGTCTGAACTAGTTTGAATAGCGTTACAGTAATATACCTTAAGCCAGCCAGAACAGTGAATGTTATAGGCAATGAATAACAGCAATATGTCTGGAAATTGGTATTAGGAGCAGTTTTATTAAATGTCTCCTTGTTTAAGCACTCAGAGAGGGTATTGATAATAGCGTAATGAAATCTGTGGGTAGTACTAGAATAAGAGATGCTCACACTAGTTGAAGCAGATAATAAAATGGTTATTTTAAGAAAGCATGAAGTTATAATATGAGAAAATTACCAGGTGAATACTTGCAAAAAAAAAAATAAAGTAAATTATATAGCTGAGGAGGCTCTTAGTGATGCCATATAAAAACCTCACATATGCTACTAGGAAGAGGCTTACATGAAAAATGGTTGTAATAAAGAAAATCTAGGGTAGCAGAAACATGGGGAAAAATGTGCTTATAATATGTTCTCAAAGAGAACTCATTCAAAGTTGACGTCATGCAAAAGCATCTAAGGTATGGAACTCTTCTTTGTACAGCACTGATGTGACAGTTCAGAGCAACTATCAGAGAAGTAATGAAGCTTAGGAATTTCAAAGGCACTGAGATCAGAGATGGATATATGAATTTAAAACTTCAGTGTATCACTTGACTGTGACAAAGTCAAATGCTCATTCATGTCCTTTCTAGATGCTCTTGCATGTGCCATTTTCAGGTAGTTCATTTGTGGGATTTACATACTTTCAGCTGGAATGCTGTTGTGCTCCTCTACTCCAATATTTGGGGGAATCTGGCCAGAAGAGGCCGATTGCTGCTTGGGGACTGGCTGGGCATCAGTTAGTGGGTGGTAAGCAATTGTATTGTGCGTCACTTGTTTTTCTTGAGTTCTATTCCTTTCTCTATTTTTGTTATTTCCTTTTTCATTTGTATTTGCATTTTGAATTGGTATTATTCACAGAATCATAAGGGTTGGAAGGGATCTCTGGAGATCATCTAGTTCAATACCCCTGCCAAGACAGGGCCACCTAGAGCAGGTTGCACAGGAACACATCTAGGTGGGTTCTGAATGCCTCCGGAGAGGGAGACTCCACAACCTCCCTGGGCAGCCTGTATTATATTTTATTTTATTTCCATTATTAAACTGTTTTTATCTCAATCCACGAGTTTTACCTTTTTTTTTTTTTTCCAGTTCTCCTCCCCATTCCATGGGGGGGGGAATATTGTGGGGGTGGGGAGTGAATGAGCAGCTGTGTGGTACTTAGTGGCTGGCTGGGATTAAACCCCAACACTGGTACACTAAACAGAAATACTTTTAACTCTGAACTTGGTTATTTACAGATCCTTCTTTCAAGAACTGAGGCCAGTGAGACTGGGACAGTTTTTATTTTCTTGCATTCTTTATTCTAATTTCCTACTGTGATTTTTCCCTTTTCCCCAAAACAAATTGCTTATCCCAGCATGTATAGTTTCCATATGACAAAGTATATGTGCGTGTATATTTATATTACTAATATATGTGCCATATATTAGTAATATATGTGCCATATATTAGTAATTGTGCTATCTTAACACAGTAAGTTTTGCAGAGAGAGATTTATTTTATATTAAAAATACAGCCTTGCCTTGCTTAACTCTAGATTGTCAAGGCAGCTCTACTGCTATGTGATTCACCTAAAGCTGTTTCCTGAGATCCTGAAATGCCATGGTAGACTAAATGACCAGTGTAGTGTTACACAGCTGTGTAGTCAAATTTTAAATTAGAGGAAAGCAACTCACTGGGAGATATGTGTAACTAATTCACTTGATTAAAGGAATGGACTTTCCCATGAAAGTTTAGAAATTGAATGTAGATTCAAGAGAAAATGTTAAAAAAGCACCAAATAGAAACAATGGAATTAAGTAGCTGACTTTGTTCTTCCAGGAAATAAGTCAATACTACTAGTATTGGGAAAGATTTAAAAGTGGTAAACATCAGAACCAAGAAGGACTGCTCTAATTGCTCCAACCAATCTTCTTGTTAGAGCAACAGCTAATTACAGTTCAACTTCAATTATGTAGATGCAATGGTGGTTACTGAACTGTTTCAGATAATTAAAGTTTTGCAAAAATGACAGATTTTGAAGTAATTATTCTATTGAGAGGAGTTTCCTTGTCTAAGGAAGCAGATTATCCCAATATCTGTTACATTAGATAACTTAGATTCAAAGACTCTTAAATAATCTGTTCAGTGGATTCAAGAGTGCACAAAGCAAGGGTGAAGTTTAAGAATTTTGGCAGACAAAACCCTAAGCTGTCAGGACTATTCTGCATTGCCACTCTAACAGTGATGTGTATGTACTGAAATTGCTTATGGCAGGTTGAAAATAAACAAAGAAAAAAATCTCCCAAACTACAGAGCTAATCTATGTAATTCCTTGCCACAGGCTGTTGCAGATGCTAAAAGTTTGCTGGTGTTCAATACTGATTTGATACATTAATAGAAGAAAAATGACCTAGGGCTATTATGAATGGGTGCCCACTGTGGTTCAGGAGATTTCAAAACAAAGAACTGAAAGCTGTGAGGCAATTCCTGGGAAATACGTTCCTCTCATTTTCTTTCTACTTATCCCTAGGAATCCACTCACCGTTACGAAGTACCGCATACTGAAACAGGCAGGTATTTCATCTGACATTTTATGGTTGGTCCAAGTCTCTCACTGCATCTCTTTAAACTTAAAGCTGTTATTTTGTTTGAAGCTGGTAAGTGATCCTCACCATTGCAGATCTTCCCCTTTACCTCCTAAGAAGTATCACTGGGGTTCATAGGTGTGATCACTGAGGTCATAAGACAGTGAAAGACCTGTTTTTCACGAAATGGTCTCATATAAAAAGAAAGAATTTTCTGGGAAGAATAAGGCTGTAGGTAAACAAAGATAACTTTGCTTCAATATTCACATTTGGGTAATAAAGATATTGAAATTTTTGGACTTAAAATAAAGCTGCTGGTTCATAGGACCTTGATATTGCTTGAGGGATACGGTACCTTATTTTTAATAAAATAGCATAACTCTGATGAATGTCTATGAATTCATGTCATGCAAAGAACATTCTGCTTTCCAGACAAATTTAGGTGCATCTGATGCAGTCAATTCCCTAGGAGAACTAATTTCTTCTTAGTCCTTTGATCTTTGGCAGAATTATTTCACAGGCAATCCTTACTTTGTTGTACTTCATAACTTTATTTTTCATCAATTCCATCTGTATTGCTACAGCGAGGAAAGCTTGTGGCATTATGTCCCCAGGACTTTCAGGAAAGAAAATAAAGTTGGTAAACTTTTAGGTTAACTCTTGTGGTCCTTCCTGAAATGTTGTGACATATTAAAATCAGATCTGTGATCTTACAAACAAATTGTCCTCTTGGTTTCTTAATAGAATACGACCTTTTTTTACTGAAAGGAGCTGAGCTAAACAGTAAGTGAGCTGAAGTGAACAGTTAGTGGGGATAGAAATGGGGCACTCAGTGGAGCAAATGCATAGACTATAAGTTTTAGACTAAAATGTCGTGCCCCCGTTTGTTCTCAAATTCCTTAATGTGAACTGTGTTTTGTGTCTGCAAAGCTTCTGTTTCTTTTTGAAATTGAAAGGATGAACAGTTTTTGTAGGGTGGTCAAACAGAACTGGTGTGGTCTGCTTCACTGTCAATGACAACCAGACTGAATTTTCCGAAAAGAAATATATTGTTGAAACAGCGATTGCCTCAATATACCTTTGGTTTAAGAGAGAAATTTTACTGTTTCCTACTGTTAAGTTAGCATTTATTTGAACTGGAGATTCATTTATTTTTAATAGCTTAGCGTTAGGATTACTTAATCATCAGAAAACCCTATATTCTCTTTTTATACAAAACTGAAATTTAAATTTAATTTATATCTAGAGTCAAGAGTGTGTAGATCAAGTTCCAGTTTTGGACAATTGAAGAATTTTCAAGGGAGCCCTAAATTCTGGTGTCTCGTGTGCTAAGAAGATGACCTACCCAAAATCTATCTCTGCAATGCTACTGCATAGGAAAACATGTATATGAAAATCTATCTCTGCAATGCTACTGCATAGGAAAACATGTATATGAAAATCAGTGCATTAGTGGAAGACTAACAATTCAGGGTGAAAATGTTCTTTCTTTGCTGTAGGTAGCATTAGATTAAGGTATACCATCACTTTCTAATTAGCAGATAAAGAAGAAGAAATTCCTCTGCAGGCAAGGAAGGTTCCAAGGTTTCACACAGAAAGGTAAAAATCTGATGTTAAGCAGGGAAAGGACACTGGTTTAGAGTAATCACTAGTCTGATCTGGCGTTCCACACTCCCACCATCTCCTTACTGCTGTGTGTTGGAGTAGAGATTGTGATATTCTAATCCTTCAAAACACTAAAAATAAATCTCTAGTCAGATAATTCAAATGGAAACAAAGATTGGGGGCCAGTGGAAAGGAGTATAGATGTTTCTCTAATGATATCTGAATACCTAAAGAGCTGTCAAGTGTCCATTAAAGATCCATTGGGAAACCAGAATAAAACCCTTACAGACTGAATCGATTTTTCAAGGACAAATCACTGATAGAGAACTGAGAGATCCACCTGAATGTGGTGGGTACATTCTGTCTGCAGCTTTTCAACCTAGCCAGTAGTAAAGTATGTTCACTGTCAGCTGCACTTTTCATTGAAAATTGTTAGTGATAACAAAACACACTTAGGCTGGCAATGGATGAACTGTTAGAGGAAGTGAACATTTCCATTAGTTGTCAGACTCTTTCCCACTGCTAGGATAGCTGCTTTTGAATCACCTAGGAGGTAGGTCCTGCTGAGTACATGAGCATGGATCCCTCAGTGTGAACTTCCTGCAGGGAAGCTTGCATGCTTGTTCGCAAAAAGGCAGAGAGGAGAGCTTTATTTGCAAATAAGGATTGCCTAGTTCCTTCGTAATTAGGAGCAAAGATCATCCTGAGCAATTTCCTTCACCACTGGTCTCGGAAGATGTTAGCTCCACAAAAGGAACAATCATAAAAAGTTAACAAGCAGTATTGTCACTAGCTGGTCATCTGATGCTCATAAATGTTAGTTCTGTCTCTGCAGAAAGTTACAATTTACACTGCATGGCAGGTAAACTTATTCACTGACAAGCCCTGAAGATGCCTGCAGGCTAGTGTCTGATTAATCAGAAAACATTTATTTGAGCAAGCCACCAACAGTTACATAGCTAGGTATACCTCCAACAAAAGGAGAGGGTACTTGAGAATTTGTGCCTGATTTCCTCTGAGCAGACCACCTAAATCAAGGATCCTATGCTGGAACACAAATAGGACGTCCTCGCTCCGTGTGTCTGGGATACAAAGACCATTCAAGCACTGAGAGAGACCAAGTATGAGCAAAAGGCTAGGAATTTTCTGTCTAGAAAAGGGAAGGCTGAAGGGAAATATGATAGCAATGCATGGAAAAGATGAAGAGGGAATGAATATTTTAGAGTTTGTGATTCAAGTATTAGTTAGCTTTCAATAAATCAGGGCTATAAAATGAAATTATGAAGACAATTAAAAAGAGGAGATTTTTCTTTGTATAATGAAACTGGAGAGCTCTGCCTCAATGCATTGCAAAGGTCAATGTTTACAATGTTTACATGGATTTCATAGATGAAAAAGAGCTGTTAATCACAAAGATATTACCTCAAACCCCAGAATTTATAAACAGAGATCACTAGATGATCTTCAAGGCCCTTCCAACCCAAACCATTCTATGATTCTATGAATTTCTTGCATCACAGAGCAATTGTGACTGATTGACTATATGGAGAAGGACAAATATGTTTGCTTTCTTACAATCTTTCTTAGGCATTTGCTGTTGCCCACTGTCAGAATAGTAGGATGCTGAGTGAGGCTATCAGTAGGCAAGTGAAGCCTTTTCCCTAATAAAAATTTCTAAAGGGGTGCACTTGGAGCTCTAAACTGTAACAAATGTAATGAGAATATTAACTGCAGTTTTAGTGATCTTTGACACAGTTGTTGGTGTGCTTACGCTCTGGTACGTCTACGACTGCAGACCCTTAGATCAGGTCCTGGGGGAGCGGTAAGAGAGGAGGCACCATGCAGATGTGAAACTTTAATGAGGGGGAAGTTAAAGGAGAATTATGGGACTGCTAGGGTATTGAGTCATCTCTGCTCTTACTGACATTTTGCAAGGTAATATTCAAAGATGAATCATTAAGCTGCTCTGTCTTGGAGACACCAGCAACAGAAAACTCAGCTGTTGCTTTTTCCTTTGGTTTGTTGTATTCGTATGTGTCAAGATTCTGGAAAGCTGACAGTAAAGTTCCTGTCTAAAGACTCCAAGGGTTGGCACCTTCTATAACACAGATAAATATTTTTATGGACTCCTAATGCAGTACATTTGTCAGACATCCAGTGTCTTAAGTAGCAAAGTAATAAAACACATTACATGCACGTAGCAACTTTCCAGCTAGTTTTTGAAGAAATCTGATTTGACTTCTGCTGCACTGATTTCTACTTTTCTGCCTATTAGAAAAATTGCTTACCACTTACACCTGCTCTCACATCAGGAAGTTTTTTCCCTGTTTTAATTTCTTTGCATAGGAACAGGAAACAGTTTCATTTCAAAATGCCTTGCATATGGTTATATGGAGTAAAGATATATTTCTCAAAGGAGCTCGATGGAGGGAATTAGATAACTCAGATGAATATTTGTCACACAGATGTTGATCACAGGTATGATCTCTAAATAGCTTATCTTCCCCCTCTCCTCTTTTCATTACCTCCTGTAAAATGTATGCTACAATTAATTTTTAACAGCTAATATGCAACCATGCCTGGAATTTGAAACCCATCTGCAAGGTACTGCTACCAAACTAGATAGTACAGTGAAAAATGGAAGAGAAACCAAGATCTCTGCATTTGATTTCCACTAATGCCAGAGGCTGTTTGTGCTTTGCAAGTACAGAGCTCTTCATGGTACCATTTATCAAGTATATGTAACTGCTCCCTCTTTTTAACTTTATAATTTTGATGCAGATTTTGTGATTTCCTGGGGAAATCAATGTCAAAATTGAAATTAAATTCGTTCTGTTTTGTTTTCCTCCTTTAATATAGGTCATCAATATAAATTCTGATGAAATACATCAATAATTCATCACTCTTCACCTCCAATAGGAAATGAAAGAGAGCTCCAGGAGGGAAAGATATCACTGGATTCAGACTTATATTTTGTGCCAAGAGAACATGTCTGTCTATCTTGGACCTACATCTGTAAACAGTTATGAAAATGCTGCATGCACCTCAATAATACAGTTAATACAGGTATTAGTCACAAAGCAAAACATACTGTCATATAAATGAATAATCAATTCACTTAGCAGCTCTCCTTTTTTCAAACACATTTTAGGTTTTGGAAGCCTGAGGCTTCTATTGCAGAACTATTCTATTTACCTGCTCATGTTTATTTGAGCGACTGTGGGGTTATCACTTAAAGTAAGAAAGCTCTTTTAAAATGCAGTTTCCTACTCTGCTGGTAGTCTCTGGCACCTGCACCTGAAGTCTGGAAAACAAAGTCTGTGGATGAATTGAACAGGGTTTAACTTGGTCTGTTCAAACTTGCACTCTTTTACCAAGTGATAGGAGTAATCTCCACTGATTTCTAACGATGCTTGTCTGTTGTTCCACATCTCAGGTAGATGGAGTTGTAATATTATTGCAGTATGGTGGTCTCCAGAAGGTTTCCCTTAGCTTATAATTGGCTCTATTGTAGAGTTACTGGCAATAGCAAATAGCTCATCAGCTTGATTTTCTGAAATATCTTTTTAAAACCCACTTCTTTGTATAGACGAAGATCTTGAGAACTGAAGTTCTGCAGATGTTCTGGTTGAGCCCATTCTGTGCTTCTGCTGAAATACTGCTTTCCTAGAAAAGCCTCAGGAATGGGATTTTCAATGCTGTAAATTTTTTCAGCTTGACACAGTGACAAATTTGTAAGACTTCCTCAGGGTCTGTGGAAGGATCTGAACACTTGTTTACTTTTAGTTTACTTTGCTTTACTTTAAAATGATTTTTCTTGATGGTAGTTATGTCTGTTCATCTGACTTTTGGGATCATAATTGTGAATTAGAACGAACGAATAAAAAACACTGGAATTTAACAAACTGCTTCGTGTTTCCTCAGGTCCGTATTCTTGTTAGTCTGTGAATCAATATACTGAACTTATATGCAAATACTTATGTAAAGACAGAACTAATGTATCCAGAGCAGTTTTTGCCACATTTATCTTTGCTATTATTTTATTTTTTATGGATATATTTCCAACTATGAAAATTATATTTTCCTTTTATGATTTGATGTAATTTGTCAGTCTCTTGGATAGGGCTGAGAAATTACAGTGTGTGTGCATGTCAGAAACTTCCAGCTTTCCTTCCAAATATAAAATCAATATTTTTTACGTATTTTGTTAGATTATGATATTTTAAAGCCTCTAGTCTAAATTTCCATGCAGTCCAGGGCAAATTTAGAAGTATATGGGAATTGCTTAGGGCCTAGGCTAGCTGAGTTTTGAATATACCCAATGGTGGAGATACCACAGCTTCTCTGGGCCCCTAATCCAGTGCCTGATCATCATTTGTGCGAATTATGTTTCGCCACTCATGCAGGCAGAATTTCTCTTGCTTAAACTTTTCACTGTTTTCCCTTGTTCTTTTCTTGGGAAAATATGTCTACTAATAATGCCATCTCGGAATTTAAATATACTTGCCAAATCCTGTATTTCACTTCTCACCACATGTGGTAAAACAACCTTGAAATGCTTACAGAACAACTGATGAAATAATGACTCCACTATTTTTTATTTATATGTGGGGTGCTGCATTTGTAATACTTATTTAACTTGAATTATTCAAACATGGTTAACATTACGAGTCAACTTTTCTAATCATTACATTATATACATCCCACCACTGTATTTTCTTCCTTTAATGTCTAAAGTAAATCTGCTTTTAGAATATGTACTCCATTGGATTTCTGATATGTAACAATTCGGGTCTTGCAAACTAGTTTTTCCAGCCCACACGTGCTTGTATTTGTGGATTAAATTGTCCATTGCAAACACAAGAGAAGGGCAAGCACTGAAAATCTTCTTTTGTTTGTTGCAAAAGCAGATCATAAGTACACAGCTCTGCTGTACCATTGTGAAAAGAAATAAGGTTACAATCAGCTTGGAGAAGAAAATGCTCAGGAGTTTTCTGTTTACTTTTTGGTGCAAATTCTCTGAGTTTCAACCCTCCCCTGCATCCTTTCTCTAGAGAAGTTAATTTTCAGGTAGTGAGAGGTGGGAAACCTCTGCAGTTTCCCACAGCTCTATCCCTCCAGTAAAAATCCAATCATGCCCTGTCTCAGACAAGTCCAAACTCAGATCCAAGTCTCATGACTATTCAGAACTGATGTAATTACTTATGTCCTTGTCATAGTTGAGCCACATGAGCAGATTTTACCATAGGGTGGCTGGCTTAGCTTAAATTGCTTTCACTTGTTCTCCTTGAGCTGAAAATAACTTATTTAACAACTGTGTTAGTGAGAGCAAGATGTACAATTCCTAACAAAAAAAGGCCTTTACTATACTCACAATGAATATCACAAGCAGTATACCAATAGCGACCGCTCCTCCTTGAGAGACAGATTGTTGTTTTTTACTTAAAGTGAGACTGCATAAGGATGATAATGTGGGAATGTAAAAACACATTAGAATTTCACTTAATATCTTTTACTTCATAAATACTGATGAAAACAGTGAGACCTATATGCAGTAATCAGTTGTGTCGACCTGGGAAAGAATTCTTTCACAACCATAAAAGTTCTCCCTCAATTTTTCCCCCAAGTAAAAGACAGAGAGTTCCTGATGACAAGTAAATTACTGGGGAACGTTACACTTTTTCTGAGAAAGTTGCAGAATATAAATGGGAATATAAATTAGAACAAAAGCTTTTAATTTTATAACAAATATTAAATATTAAATACTGCCAATTAACTATCATAACCATCATCATGTTTTGATTATGAAAAAATAAGATGGTATAAATCTTAGCTAATCCTTGACATCCACCGAAACAGCTTAATTTTTACCATTCCCTCAGGAGAGAAAAAAAAAGGAATATAGAAAAAGGTTTTCACTCAATGGCATGGAATTAAATCACTGCGCCTTATGTAACTGTGAAAGAAAATGGACCACTGACTCATGAGTTTTGAAAAGCTGTCCTTGTTGCTGACTGGAGTAAGATTTGTTGTTTTCTTTGGTAGCTGCTTAGGCTTCTTTTATGTCTTAGCCCTCCATTATGGATGACAGTGTAGTCACCTATTTTTTCTATTTGTTTTCCAGCAGCACCTGCAAGTCCCAGGCACAGGGCAGAGTACAAAGGGTCACGTTTGACTGGGAAACTGAACTGGATTCTACTCCTGCTAAACTCCGTGAATGTTTGTGGGCAAGAGAGCTTCACTGAGAACTTAACTGTTTAAATAAATGGGACAAATGGGGAGCAGAGCTTATCTCAGAGGTTTGGAGTTTATTCCTTGTTTTGTTTTAACCTATTGTGGAACACTTCTATTTCTTGCTTAATTTAAAGTCACCTGGAGCCTTTACCTTGATTTGAATAGAAGATAAATCCCACACTTCATTTTTATTATTTCAGTTCATATATTTTATTAAATGAGGATAATAATCAGCAGTGTTAGAACCTGTAGGATTTGTAAATCAAGTTCTTGGAGTAACTGCAATATTAACATGATCTGTCAAAACTAACCCTTGAAATCTCTTGTTATTTCCTCGTAACGTTGTTACCAGCTATGCCTATTCGCTGTGTCTCAAACTGAAGTTTTAACTAGCAGTTTTACCCTTTGCACTTCTTTCCCTTAGCCAATTTTGTGTGATGTATTCATATTATAAAAAAAATCACATCAGATTATTTGAATTTATTTCCCTTGGATGCCATAGCAGTAATGAGGTTAAATAATTGATAAATTCCTAATTAAAAAAGTATCAGCATCTTTTACTAATATTTTCTCAGTGTTGATCAGAGATCCCATTGTTTCTATTTACCTGGCATATTTAATGCAATCCTTTATTATTTGCAGTCATTGGTTCCTTTCATAGTAATGTCAGTATATGTGCAAATAAATTAAATACTTTCCAGCCAGGTAAGTCATGTCATCTCTCACTGGTAATCTTCACTTGAATTCCATTCACCAAAATAGTGTGTCATACCTTGTTATTGGTTGGGAGCTGCCTTTTGTCTGCTTGCATTTCTGAGGACAAGTGTCTCCCTCCTGTCAAATGAGAGCTACAAGGTGCTCCCCCCTTTCTGGGCCGTGGTGGGAGAAGGAGGTGGCCAGAGAGACAGGAACAGAGTGAGGTGAGAATCTGCGGGACCACTGGGTGAGAGGCAACTGAGATCAACCCTGCAGCTTATAGTTCTACTGGGAGCCATATTTCATGTGGGCTGTGCCTGTACAGAGCTGAGAGCCAGGTGGTGTGGTACAAATCCAATGACAGAAACAGAATTTCCCACCTTCTAGAATGGAGGCTGGAAGGACAGGTACATGCCTGAACCTAGATACTCATCTCCCTGACAGTCAAAATGTGTTAAAACTGCCCCTTCGCCTGCCACTGAGAGTGGAGCTAGGAGAACGCTGTAGATGCTGAGCTGGTCTGTCATCTGTCATGGTTTAAGCCCAGCCAGTAACACAGAACCACGCTGCCGCTCTCTCACTCCCCTCTCTTCCCTGCACTGCTCCCGGAGGGATGGGGAGGAGAATCAAAACAATGTAACTCCCACGGGTTGAGATAAGAGCAGTCCAGTAACTAAGGTATAATACAAACCACTACTGCTACCACCAATAATAATAATGATAAGGGAAATAACAAGGGAAGAGAATACAGCTGCTCACCCGTAGACCAATACCCAGCCGGACCTGGGCAGAGATCCAGCCCTTCCCGGTAACTGCCCCCAGTTTTACATCCTGGGCATGACATGCTGTGGTATGGAATACCTCTTTGGTTAGTTTGGGTCAGGTGTCCTGTCTCTGCTTCCTCCCAGCTTCTCCTCTTCCCTGGCAGAGCAGTCCTTGGTCAGACTAAACATGACTGAGCAACAACTAAAAACATCAGTGTTACCAGGGCTGTTCTCAGGCTGAAAGTCAAAACCACAGCACTGCACCAGCTACTAAGAAGGAGAAAAATGACTGCTACTGCTGAACCCAGGACACATCCGAGGTGGAAAGCTAGCTCTGACATCGAGCAGTTGTGAAAACTGAATAAACCACTCGTTATCTTCTTGTAACCATAAATCAGGTGGAAACTGCTTCACTGAGCAGTCAGGGCCCCTCTATGGAAACCAAGTATTGTCCTTACATTTGTGAGATGAGTAGGACAATATATGTGTACATTTGACTACATGCTCCCATTTCTTTGTATAAAGATTTATGTAGAGATTGTAGGGCATTATGATTTCCAAAGGTCCCTTCCAACCCTATTGACCCTGGAATTATCACCATTTTTTTAATATAGTTGAGGTTAAAAACTTTGAAGACAGCATTTCCCTTCTGTGACAGTTACTGCATATTCTGGTGGAAAATCTTCCTAAATCAACAATGAGGTGACAAAAAGATCAAAAGTGTTTGGCTTTCTGTCTATTAGACTGCCCCAAAGCAGCACTGGTAAAATATTTGAAGGATTTGCTGTCTACTTGCAGTGCCATTTATATTCACTAGTTTCAATAAGTAAAGTAGCTGTCTCCAAGCAGTGTACGCAATAAACAGCAATGGATTTTCTCCCTGTAACATCTCTTAGTGTCTCCATCACCACATTGTAAGTGAAAACCAGTGAAAAGAGTCACAGACTTAGGAAAATGCAGAATGATGAACAGTTGGAGAAAAATTATTTTTTATTTCAGAAAAGGGCAAAACAAGTTTTTAGTGTTTTAAATTTGAGAATAATTGATCTTAAATATGACACATCATATTTATTCAAAACTTAAATCATACCTAATCCTTAGAATAATTTTGCAATGGTAAGTGATCAGTTAGGATTTCCAAATTTTTCCTCATGTATCATACGAAAAATGGATTTGAAGGATTTGGACCAACCTCAGTCAAACTACTGTTTTTGTTAGACTTGTTTAAAAAAAACAAAACCAAAAAAACCCCACCAAATAATTCAACAAATCTGAATAGATGTAATATCCAAGGTTTTCTCTGAAAAGAGTTGGGAAGTATAAACATGAGATCCTAGTACAATCATTTAAGAAAGGTTTCAAATAGATTAGTGGAGTCCTTAGGCTGCGGAATCCATGATGCTTAAGGGAAAATACTTACTCATCTTCTTAACAACTGCAAGAACCACTGAAAAGGCTGGGGTTTGACAATAAAAAGCACAGCACTTAATCTGGCATCTCTTCTTTTGACCTCCTCCTGTTAATAGTAGTCCTTCCAATTTAAATAGGGTCATATCTCTCATATTCTTCAATTTCTGATTCAGAACTAGAAGCTAATGCCCTTTTCCTCAGCTTGGCTATTTGACCATTTTCTGTTTGCTGATTTTATCTCACATTTAAGAAAATACTGTATCTGATTGCAAAATATTTTATAAGCTGTCCATATGGTGGATACCAGAGCATCAAAACCTGAAATGAGTAGTTGTTTAACAGTAGATCAAACCTTGGTGCTCCTTTCTTCACTCATGGTGCAGTATATGGTTTAAAACATGAGTAAGCATTATGATGTGAGGTATTTTTGTCCAAAGATGACAGCAAGATCTAGGTTGTCCTGTGTCCTGAATAAACACTGATAAAGACTTAAAGGTTATCTTCTGACAAAATCCATCAGCAAGATTTACAACAGAGGAGAGGATAAGGAAACAGAGATAACTATGTTCTATGAAAAACAAGATGTGCCACTGTGTTCCAGTTTTTCAATTCTGTGCCGTTGGGCAGTCTGTAGCAGAGCACCAGAGCTCAGGGCCGGGCTGGTCCCCCTGCATCAGGTCAGCCTGAACTCTGCTGACAGAACAGCAAGACCGCTTCTCTTCCACATTTGTTTGGTTTTTCTTTAAGAGCAGAGATGTGTAAAAGTGTTTCAGCTTTCAAGACTTCTCCCTTGAAACTGGGTAGAAAAGACTGCCCGAGGAATAGCAATTGTTGTTGCTATGACATTTGAAATTAATACCAGTGCATATTTGCTTAATGTTTTCAGCACTAATTTCCCATGTAGACAAATCATCACAGATCACTTCAGTAAACTTTCCTGTCACTGTTGCTTTCAGCTTAGGACATTCTTAGCTTTAGCATCCTGACCATAAATCCTCAGTAGGATAATATGGTTTCATCCAAGAATGAAATGTGCTGGAACAGAGAATTGAGTTGGCTGTATTTAGACAAGGAAATCTTGACAATGAAAAGGTGAATATTTTGACTGCTGGAAGACAGGGAATAAAGCAAAGAGTATGAAAGACTAGGAGACAAGATATGTTGGCTTGGATCTGAAGGAAAGGGAGAAACAGAGGCAAATGGTAATGGCAAAGTTATTAAGTTGAGGTAGAGGTAGCTAGGGAATATTATCAGCAAAAAAGGTGAATGAAAATAAGAGAAAAAGCATTCTGTCCCTTTTTAGGCCTGCTTAATTGGAACTACCATAAAGATGATGCCCACTGCATGGAGAAGACTCTGAGACATTTATAGTTGTCCAAGGAGCCAAAGGAGACTAATGAGTAATGAATACTATTCAAAATCCTCTAATTACATAGCAGGTTGCTACCTTGGAAGAAAAACAAGCTAATATAAATGCAAAAGGACTGGAAACAGCCCTTCTCCAAATAATTCACTTGATTCAGCAAGCTGTCAGCTGCACTATTTCATTTTCTCTCTTCTTAATCCTCCTTCTCTCTGCCGAATGCCTTCCTATGCAGCAGCTCTTCTAAGCTAAGGGTTTTGTTAGTCCTCTGGCTTCTCTCAACCTGTACTACTACATGTAATGGTGCCACATATTTATAGGAACTTCAGAGTTATCTGAAACCTCCAAATCAGTAGTAAGTCTGGATTAGAGCTGGTTATTTTCAGTGAGATTTTGGTGGATTTTAATTCTGTGTAGAGCTGGGCACCAGTTAAGAGGAGACAGCAATCTGGTGAAAGAAAAGGAACTGAAGCAAATGTTCTGGGACACAGATGCAAGAGGGCTTTTTTTAATTTATCATTTTTTAGACCTTGATTTCCCAGTGGCTTGAATTTACAGCATTTCAGTTCCAGGAACTTTATCAGGGAAGCAAACATCTTGGTCTTTTCATCTTCGAGGCTCTGAGGAAAGGCTGTACAGCCCTGCTGTGCTCTCCTGCCCATCTCCCGAGAATCACAGCTACGTGCCCCTTACCAGTACCTTCCAAGTTGCCAGGAATGTAACTTTCAGTAACTCAAATTTGTACTTACATGAAGGCTCTATATTCACCTTTTGTAAAGACTTTCTGTAGAATTCTGTCCAAAAGATTTATTTTTCCTTTTCACCAAAATCTCTACACTGGATTTTATATTTTCTCTTGAATGCTTTTATTTCTGAATGTAAGGATGCCTTATTAACCACAGTGCAATAAAGAAAAGGAAATGATAAAGTTATTTTCACCATGGCTTCAAAAAAGTGTGTGTCTTTAAAATACAAGGTGATATAATTTAAACTCAGTTATAATTTTTCGGCTTTGTGGTATGCAGTTCTCTGTAAAGAGTAATGATCAGTTACTATGGAAACAGATGTATGCACATACACTCACCTGCACACATAAAATGCTAAAAAAGTTCCAGAGAAGGCCTAAGCATCTATTGGAAATGTTGTGTATATCTGTCCCTATGGCTAAAAGGAGATCTGTGTGACTGCTGTAGTGGAAGAACAACTGCTGTGTATGAAAGATGATACTGTCACAAAACCAAGTGTGCATAAATCAGACACATTAAAGTCAGAAGCCTCCTTCTGATGTTAGAGAAGCTTGGTTTTGGAGCAGATGTCCAAGGGTAATGACAGCAACAATTTGCACTAGGTTTAGGATAGAACCATGATTGGATTTCCTGGTGTGACTGACCACAGTAGCAGAGTTGGCAGTTCTCTAGCAGCTTACAAAGACCCTTTGGCTATTTACATGCATATCTTCAAGGGTATTTTTGCTTAGCCTTGCCTTTTGGTTTTGTCTGTGCTGCTGTAAGCCATAACATCCAAAACACTCCCTCTTACTGCCAATAGCTACCTGACTGACAGTTCTTGAAAACCCTTTAGTGGCCAATAGCTGACTGTCCAGCTGAAACTCAAGAATCAGTGAAGAGGGTTATCTGCCTTGAAAACCAACAAACATGTCAGAGATCTGAAAGGAACAACTGCAAATGCACAGGGTAAAGCTTTAACAGGAGAGAGTTGGAAAGGAGAACCTGGGGAGATGGGAGAATGAGGAAGGCGAGACAGAAGAGTAGGAGAGGCAACAGTAGGGCACCTCCAGGCATAAATAAAATCCCACAAGTCCAAAATTCAGGTTGGGAGCTCGTAAGATACACAGATCCTAGAGCTTGCCAAGTCCTGAAGCTCATGCAATCATGAACGTAGAAATGCATAGGAAGTTACAGGTATATAAACTCTACCCAAATAATGCTGTTCGAGACAGGGAATGTTGTTTGTGAGGCACTAAGCAGTACTTTTGTTGTTGTTATTTATTATTTTATATACCCAGTGCTTTTGAATACATGCCAGAGCACTTCTGTTTGTTTGTGTATTTAATATGTATTCCACATCAATATGTGGAAGGGATTATCATAAGTGGGAAAATTAGGTCTGAATGATGCTGCTTATTTTACGATGAGTAAATTGGGCTTTTCTTTTGGAAGGTCACAATGCTAAGATGACTTTTATGTCAGCAAATGTCAGATCAGATTGAACTAGGACTCTAGTATTTTTTCACTTGCTGAATACTGTATGCAGTGTTAAAATCCAAGAGTAATTGACATCTAATTATTGTCAGTGCAATTATGGGCATCTCTGGTGTAACTCGGCTCTTGAAGTTAGAACACTGCTGGAAATGGGACACTTTGTTCTGGAGAAAGTTCTGTAATGATGCAACTGAGTAAAATTATTGACATACTTAAACTCTTCAGGTAGCTTTGCTGGGTTGCCCCTGCAGCCGATTTATAGGTTCAGTTGACAGAGGACAGACAGTACTTGGAAATGTGCATCTGTCATATACAATCAGGGAGAAAATTTTGTACTGATATTTTCTCATTTCAATTACAAGGTTTGTGAGAAGTGCCCTTTCCTTCTGAGAGAGAATATGGGACTTGGAGAAGAAAAGACCACAAGTCAAGGGCCTTGGGAAGTCAGTGAGGGGATATATACCTAGACTAAAAGCTCCAATTGCAGCATTACTGTCTAATCAACTGAACAATTTTGTTGAGCAAGAATACAGACCTTTATGTTTCCAGCAGATGGAAGTTTGAAAACACATACACCAGTTGTTTATCTTTTGTACATGTGGATTGTCTGTTATTACCATTTAAGCCTGGTCACTGTCACCTTGCCTGGACTGTTTTGTCTAAGCTTTTGCATAGTGCTGCAACAGTGGAGACAGTGCTGGGTATGTTGTATATAACAGGTCATGCAGTGTGCTTCATGAATGTGCTTCATGTTTCTTTATTGGGATGCTAAATTGCTAGTCTCTTTAACACCTGGGTAAATTTGCTCTTTTCTTGTCAAGATTTGCAGAAAGGAGTTTCTAAAGCTGTATTAGCCACTGTATTTCAGAGGGGCTTGTCCTATACCATCACCAGCATCAAAGCACAAGAAAAGCAAGCTGCTTAGCAAAAAAATTAGTTTTGCTTTATTTCATGAACCTGATCTTTACTTCTGGATGCCTATTTGTGCTAGTTTTGTGTGGGATAGACACTGTTAAAGGCTTTTGAATGGTATATGTAGTAGTCATCAGTCTGTTTACCAAGAATCTATAGAATTACAGAATTGATTATATACTGGTTGTGGATCTGAGAAAAATCAGTTTTATCAGTAGGATCCTTCACTCTTGATAGGGTACTCTTCAGCCTTTTAGTTCCCTGATGAGACATGGGCTTCACCATTATCCCAGTGTTGTCAGATACTTTGCCAGTGTTATCAGCAGCAAAATCAAGATGTCATCATTCCCAAACCAAACCTGCCCTAGTAAATACTATTGTAAGTCTCTATTTGCTGCATATTTTCCTATATAATGTTATAGCCTAGGCATTTTTCCATCAGAAAATCCCTTTCTGCCTTAAGAAAGAAACCTAATTAATAAAAGGCTAATTGCTGAATTAATGTTTCTATATATGAGTTTTTCTCCAAAGTTATTTCACTGTAAATTATGCAGTACTTACTTGTTATTGTGAAGTTTGGATGATAACACAAATATTTATTTATTGATGGCAACCTTGCTCTCATTCATTATGAACTAAACGTCAGTTAGAAGTTCTATGCTGTATGAGATTTTCATGAGGTGTGATTAATCTCATCAAAGCCTACAATCTGTTAATTTCCAAAGAAAATAAGCATGATTAGAGAGTATCTGTCAAGAAGTTTTTTAGCAGGAATTTAAGCTGTGCCTGAACATTTGGGCTCAAATAGTCTGAAGCTTTTGAACTTGAACAAATTATCGCTAGCACTAATTCTTGTTTATTAAAGCATTTTTTCACACTTCACAACACTAGCTGATGTTCCAAACTTCAGTCAACTCAGGTGCAAAATCAGATTGGTCTGTTAATAGGTGATGTTGCAGAAATCAGTGGAGTTAGTATTGATTGGATGTTACTGATATTAAAATTTAGATGGGATATATTTTGTGTTTCCTGTCTTCCCACCTCTATTGTTTGTCACGACTTCTTGGCTTAACAGGGCAAAGTTCCTAGAATCAAATCTGAGAAAGGTGTTATTCAGTAACCATTGAGAACTGCCATGAAAACGTCTGGTTCTTCTAGCTTCTGGTTAACGTACAGCCCCCCCTGCCACACACGCACTGCCCACTCCCATTCTTCTGCTCTTTTTCTGCTCCCTGTGCATCTGCTGCTGCTTCATCGTCTACTGCTTTGTAATCTTCTGCTTCATCTTCTTCTGGTGCTGCTTCTGCTTTTTCTTCTGCTTCTTTCACTTCTTCTGCTTTTTCTTCTGCTGCTTCTCCTCTTTCTCTGCCTCCTTTGTTTTCTCCTTTCTTATTCTCGTCCTTCTCCTTTTTCCGTCTTCTTCTAGTTCTTCCCCTTCTTCACCCTTCTACTCCTTTCTTTTTCTCCTTTTTAAAAAATATATTGGTAGAGGACCTGTGTTGATGGAGCAATCAAGACAATGAATATTAAACAGAAAATTATGGATGCAAGAAAGGTTTATGGGTTTAAAATTTGAAACGAATCAGTAGATCATATTCTAGTATTCCTTAGTCAATATTCAGAATTTAAGCACTTAATAATACAATCACCCAGTTTCATATTTCACAACTAACTGCTAATTAGGATGATTTGAGCAGGAATATTAGCACCAGGAACTGGAAGGTGTTTAAAATTACCCTTGAAAAATCATCTAGAAATACTTTTCTTTTCATAAGCCATTTAAGTTGGTCACTTCTGACACAAACCTGTGCCAAGTATTGTGATCCATAGCATATATATGTTACAATTATTAAGCACTAGAGAGGTCTTCATGGTAATTTAACAATTCATTATCCCACTGTAGATCCCTCTTAGGCAGTTAACTGACTGTGCATGTGGAATCTTGATCTGTTCAAACACAAAGTAAGATGGATTCACACCAGTGACCACTGATTGTGATAGAAGAAGATCTGCAAAAAAAAGATGGGGAAAATCTGTTGTTAGGATCCAGGATGCTTGACATCTGAAACCATATGTAGGGTGGACCACCAACAGCAGCAAAACAGCTGTTTTTCAGAGTGATGGTGGTTATACTTACCTGTCTAACAGCCCTGTAACAGATTAGAAGTGCAAGCAAAGCCAGTTACCATGCCTCATCCATGAATACAATAATCTTCCAGCTGAGATGACCATAGGCTTTCAATTGCTTTGATGTTTCAATCTGTGTTTGTTCATATTCTATTAACCATGCCACCTTCATGGGACATTGTATGGAAACAGAAATACCCGAGCTTCAAATGAGCTTGCTGTGATACTAAAAGCAATACTGCTATGTTAATATGGTGCTCTTAACTGCTCAGCTGGATAAATTAGCTATGTTACTTGGCCCCTGATGGGTGGGCTCATTTAGACTTGAGACAGAGGCATGGAATTAGTTTGGAATTGCTGTTCATAAATTTCTGAATAACCAATACCAGGTATATACACTTCTATTTCATAATTTTTGCTCTTGACTCCACTTTGATTTAGTTCACCTGCCTCCTAGTTATACCAGTGTAAGATTATCTTATTCTGCAATACAGCGTTCTGTACATGGACTACTTTAGGAATAGCTGTTGTGTTTTGTATGTACACCCTATGTTATTCTAACTCAGATTTCAAATGTAGATCATCCTTAACAGTCAAAATCTCAGAAGTATGTAAACTTTTGAAAGGTAAAAAATTTAAATCAGAAAATTATAAAATGATCAATAATTCTGGCAGCTACATTGAAAATATGAGTAGAAACTGTTATGTGTGATTGTTATTCCTAATGGATGATTAATAAAAACATGGGTTTAGAAGTAAACTGGAGTTTAGCGTTTGTGCTTGCTAAAAAATGCAGAAGAAACAGAAGAATCCTGGAGTGTGCTAGGTATTCATTAGAGTCACTGTAAAGTATGGGTCATTGGTTGGTTGCCAACCAATGGTGATAGGCAAATCTGTAAGTAATGCATTTAATATCAGCCCACTGGAAAATGTACAACCATATTATTTCTGATAAGGTTTGTCACAAAAAAAATGTTAGTATGTCCTCCACACTAATGCAAGTTCTGCAACTGAGCTCTGCCTCTATTTGCAGTTCTCTTAGCACCAGGTATTACCAGGTAAGAGTGTAGGCTATGATGAACAAAGACACTATATCTGGCAGAGGGATTTTGATCCAAAACCCATTGAAAACTGGGAGAGGATATAAAACACAAGATAGTTGTATGTTGTCTGGCTTGCAGCCCAGAAAGCCAACCGTATCCTCAACTGCATCAAGACAAGGCGATCAGCAGGTTGAAGGAGGTGATCCTGCCCCTCTACTCTGCTCTCACGAGACCTCATTTGGAGTATTGTGTGCAGTTCTGGTGTCCTCAACATAAAAATGACATGGAACTGTTGGAACAAGTCCAGAGAAGGGCCACGAGGATGATCAGGGGACTGGAGCACCTCCTGTATGAAGGCAGGCTGAGAAAGTTGGGGCTGTTCAGCCTGGAGAAAAGAAGGCTGCGTGGAGACCTCATATCAGCCTTCCAGTATCTGAAGGGGGCATATAGGGATGCTGGGGAGGGACTCTTCACTAGGGGCTGTAGTGATAGGACAAGGGGTAATGGGTTAAAACTTAAACAGGGGAAGTTTGGATTGGATATAAGGAAGAAGTTCTTTCCTGTAAGGGTGGTGAGGCACTGGAATGGGTTGCCCAGGGAAGCTGTGAATGCTCCATTCCTGGCAGTGTTCAAGGTCAGGTTGGACGAAGCCTTGGGTGACATGGTTTAGTGTGAGGTGTCCCTGCCCATGGCAGGGGGGTTGGAACTAGATGATCTTAAGGTCCTTCCTAACCCTAACTATTCTGATTCTATGATTCTATGTCTGATATTGGCCATCACTGGAAGCAGCACACTAGAGTAAGTGTACCTTTGGTTTGTTGTGATATACAATTCTTATACTTGTGAGTGAGCCAGTGTAAGTAGGATTGATTCAGGCATACATTTCAGATAGTGAGTAGGGAAAATTGAGGGCAACTATGCAAAGGCAAACAAGAACAGAAATGATGCAAGTGCCACCACAGGGCACTGTAACTTTGGCCAGGATTTGCAAAGTGGATTTTTCTGGCTGCCTGTTTTTCTCAAGTAAAATTGGAAACTTTTATCTCAAGTTCCAGACACATGATTCAAGTCAAATTAAAGGGCAGCAGCTTGAAAGAGTTTGCGTTTTGTGTGCTTCTTCCCCAGGCTGCATTTTCAGTGGTGTGATGCCTATAGAGGGTGGAAACCTGGAACAAAGTCCCAGCTCTGCTCCTGATAGAAAGCAGAAGGCACAGCAGAAAGCACGTGATTGTACAGAGCCTTGTACATAGAGATGAGGCAATAAAAGATTTCATTTGTACAAAGTCGTAGGCTTATCAAAGCAAGTAAGAAAATCAGATTTTCGGTTAAGAACTGCACTGGGGCTCTTCAGTTTCTAATGTCTTTTCCTTGCTGGGGTAGCTCTGATCAAGTTAATTAGATGGTACCCTACCTGGGAGGAGGTGTTTGTTTTCAAATCCAGCCTGAATGTCTCCTACTTTGTCTTTTGAAACCACAAGGATACACTTGCTAATGTAAAGTCATCAAAAGGGCAACTTTCTCTTGTTTTATGCTTCAGAAAACAACCAGCACAATAGGGCTCCATCTCAAGAAGCTGTTTCTGGATTCCTAATTATTGTAAAATACCGTGGGCTGTGTATTACCTGCTGAAGCAGAAACAAACCTTTCCTTTGCCAAGTAGAAGGACATTTGGCAGATGTCTCTTTTTGCCATTGGCCTAAGACAGGACACAGTACAGGCTCTAGGATAATGTGTTTACGTACACAAGACATCTTTAAACAGAGGTGGAGTGTTCCGAATGGCACACAAGCAATTACACTTGCAGAGCTCTCAGATCACTACATCCAGCTCTGTTGTTAGGAAACTGCTCTTATTTTTTCCCTCATTTTTGACGTATGTCTCTGCTCCTAGCTCACTGCCTATTTCCATTTTTACTGCACCCTGTGGCTTCATTTGACAAAGCCTCTGCCTCAGCTTTGGTTGCCCTGAACGTGCAGGGCTTATGTTTTCACTGCTGAGCATGGCGTATTTCAGGGATGGAAGTATGCCTTAGCACCGCTTTTTGTGTCAGGCTGATGATGGCTAATGGCCCCTGGAGTCAGACCCTGATACTGTCAAGTTAAAATACACCAAGCAACTACATACTCTTGCACTGTGTCATACCAAACTTTCTGGTTTATTACATACATGAGGGAAGTTGTTCAACAATAATACATGGCGAAAACACACACAGAAAAAGGACCAGGCTAGAAAGCAGATCCTTTACCCTCATTTCACAGTCAGAAAAACCAAACTGCCCTGGTCTTTAAGTCAGGACATTGCAGTCCAGTGATTAAGCTGCAAATACAGTAGCAAAAGAAGGCAGAGAGAGATCATCATGGAATTTTTTGCTCAGAGCTTCTCATACATGTTGCTAAAGGAAAGCTGTAATAGCTGGAAATACCTCCTATATATTTTGTGGCTTCTATGAAGAATTTTGCTTCTCTAACACAAAACTTACAAGTGAGTAAGGAATCAGTGTCACCTCTGATGCTTTTTCTTAGAACAACTATTTCAGTGAAAAACGCTCCCAACTGCTTTCAGATTAAGCTTGGCTGGAGCATCTGCCAGCTCCCCAGGACAGGTAGTAAACTCCCAGATCCATTCTTACAGCTGTGCCCCAGCTGCTCACTGCCATTAGGATGGGAGAAACAGCCAGATAGCACTGCATTCTGATCTGTCTTTATGCGCCAGCACTGGAACAGGACATGAGAGGCCATGGGGAGAACTCGTATAAAATGAGCAGATCAGCTGTACATAGCTCGGGGAACTTGCTGATGGCAGGAGACTGGCAAGGAGGCTTTTTGAGCCAGTTTTACAGCTCCATAAAACATTTTTTGTCATTGACGTGCTTGTGGACTGAGTGGTCTCTCTCTAGAAGGAGTGTACTGTTAGGCTTAAGAATTCATAATACTTAAATGTTGACACTTAGAAAGATTTTCCTTGTAAAAAGAAAAGGATTTTTTATTATTTATTTTTTAAACTATTTTGGGCATTGACAGTGGGATGCGCCTTCATGAATACATACACAAGCTGACAAATAGAGAAATCAAAGTTAGGCCTTTAACTAAATGAACCCAAATATAATGCAAATTGTGCTCTGGAAATTAGCAAAGGAAGTTTAAAATGAACAGAAACAAATAAGGAAGAAAACAAGTAGGTTGTCTTTTTTGGAGGGGGGGGGCATAATGTATTGTCAACCTCACGCATACACAAAACTAAGTCCCTACAGCACAGCGTGTACAGGCCCTAGGCAAATGCACAGGTGGTCTGAAACCCAGAGTGGGAGCCTGCTGGTAGAAATTAGCATGTACTGTTGCTTTTCTGACTGGCTGGGAAAAGTCTTTCAGCTGGAAATGGTTTAAGAATACCCCTCAGTTTGCCAGAGGTTATACATTTAGCCCTACAGAGTGGATGGCCTTGGTATTTTGGGCTCAGAGGGTTAAAAAGGATGAATTATGAGATGCCTTCCATAAAAGCCCGTATGGCCAAGCATTTATTCAGTGCCCTTGTTCCCTTGTTTTCTGGGGCAGCCAAAGAAGTCAGCATGCCTCAGAGACTGGCTTGGCAACTGACTAGTGTGAGGCATTGAAAAAAGAAATGAAGTGCAAGGCAGCAGCGTAATCATGTTAGATTTGTCACTGTTGAAGTCCAGATGGCTGTAAGATACTGAGCTATGAAATGGCTCCAGAAGACTGATATAAATAAACTCTCTCCTAGTAGCCCATAAACATTTCACTTCCTTTCCAGTATCAGTTCTTGAAAGAACGAGTTATTGCACAGCATTGAAGGTCTCTGGAGAAATACTAACTGGTTCCCAGTGCTGTTGGCTCAACCCCACAGAACTTCAATGTTCTTTCAGTTCAGACAATTATTTGCAGTTTATGCTCATCTGAAGGTAATAAACTTAGGCTGAATACCACACACCTCAACATCATTCAGCTACCAACCGTTTTTGTATTGAAGTGAGCTAATGCTATTGATAGGACATAAGACTGTTTAATTGCTCCTTATTTATATTAAATTAACATCTAGAAACAACAAAAAAAAGTTCCAGTCATGATGCCATTTATTAGCCTGTTAATAAACAGACTATCTCTGCCCAAGATTATATTCTTATTAAAACCAGAGTCAAGAGGCAAACAGAAGAAGTGGGAGTTGGAAGTTGAATAAGCTAAAATAGCTACCCAAAGTTGTGCAGCAGAGCACTGGCAAAGGTGATGCCTCCTGTTTTCTAGCCTTGTTCTGTGCCTGCAGATTCAACATACATCGCTGACACATCTAAAGCAGCACTAGGCAAAAGCCTGATAGCAAATCATGACATCTGTCCTGCAGTTAAACAGTTGCACATTTATCCCCTTGAAGACAAACAGGGAGGAAAGCAAGCAGCCTACAAAGCCACTGACTTCTAAGGCGTGATATAGGAGCATACAGTCCAGAGCTCTTCACAGCAGCCACAGTAGCAGAGTATTTTGGGTGATTGCTGTTGCTAAGCATACAGATGGTTTGGCTGGGATGGGACAGAAGGCTGGAATCAGTAGATAAGCAGCACTAGAGATAAATTTGTAATGAGCAGTTGTAGCTGTAGTATGGGGTTTTTTTTGTCCCACACTATTTATTATTCTGTTCAGCTCTGCTACAGGGGCTTGGCCCTGGAAGTGTGTAGCAGTGAACTAATATTAAATCTGTCACTGGGAGAAATCTGAACTGTAAAAGAGCTGAAGCTTTTTTATATGGTTTAGAGGTGTGTTGAAGGGAAAAAGAGGTAAAATTTACTTCATTTTAGGCTGAATTCAGAGAGATTTAGAAAGCATCCAACAATGTGGGTTGTGTCAGATCAATACAAACTAATAGAGGCTAGCAGGCAATTACAGCAGGAGTGGCAGTAACATTTCTGGCCTAACTGCCAAGTGCAAACAGATTTCTCTCAGTAGCTCCTCTGGAAGAAATAATCCGCTCCTAATTAAAAAGAGGTGGAATGGAAGTGTGGGATGGCGTGGCAAATACCAATAGCTGAAAGAATCATTAGGCTTAAAGACTAACTGGGTAATACTGAAGAAACTTTCTAGCTATAAACACTATGAATTACAGAACTAGTGTTCTCGAACTAGGCACTAAAATGTGCCTTTGGAGAAGTGCATGTGTAGGATATGATCCATACGAAACTATAATTAAAGTTTCATGTTCAGCTCTGTCATTAGCTTTTCCTAACTTGAATGCTAGAGTGTTCAAACTTGATTTTAACAGATTAGAGGTAGGACAGAAGACATTTTATTGTCCAGATCTTCTAAACAGAGCCTCAAGAATAGAAACCAAGCTTGTGAATTAGGCAGGCCCCAAACATTAGGGTCAATGGCCCCTTCACATCATCTTTGGTAACTAACAATCGCAGGACATAATCTTGGATTGTAGTCATAACACTAACTTCTTTAGGAATCAGGGAAACCAAGGCCCTTCATCTGTATTAAGGAGGATGCTTATGTTAGTTTATGTTAGTGTTTCTGGCCTGACATACTCATATTTATATTACTTAACTTCTGTTTACTCACTCCTTTCATGGCAGAATACCTCTCCAGCCAGTAGAGACTGCTCATGAGGTAACCCAGGCTTTTGTGATCCAGTACGACTAGCAGATAAATCAGACTCTCAATCAACGCCATTGTGTATTCCAGTTTAGTAGACTGCTTAGTATTTGATTCTGAAGTATTTTGCAGTATATGGAACATATTTCAGACTGTGTTATCTCTCGCTGTTGCTTTTAGCATAATCCTCTGAGATTATTTTTACTGTAGTTCAGAGATTCAGTCGGTTCAGTTCTCTGAGGCAAACAGGTACAGCTCCATTTACACTGGCAGATTTCGATCTTTAGTCAAACAGGTTAAATTTCAGAGGACACCTTTGAGCAGGACATAAGTATATATGTGTTCCCTAGACTCTCCACATGGGGCAGAAATGGGCTCAGTAACACAGTGAAGCTGCTTCTGCAGAAAAGCAATATTCAGAGACAATAAGAGGGTCAAGAACTGAGCTTAAGGAGCTATTCAGCATGAAAAGGCTGAAATTATCAGATATACAGTAAGAAAAGTCTGTTTACTGGAACAAGGGAGCTTTCCAAACCTTTCCATATGTCTCAGAGCATTATGTGGCCAAATCAAGTAGGGACTTGGTATTTTCCTGTTTCCTTCCTATCACTGTTCTACAGCTGAAGGCAGTGCAGAGCTGAGTATGAGGATTGAGCGATTGCATATCTCACTGAATATGTGGCTGTTCCTGGCCATCTGTCCCCAAAATAAGTGACCACATAAGGGAAGCAGGACAGAGCTGCAGTCCCAGATCACCTTCACTGTCCCAACACATGTTGCTGTAGCTATTTAGCTGAAAGTATACTTCAGGGTAAAACACCGGGTTGCAACGGCAACAGCTGAGGTGTGGGTAAGCACAGCTTTACCCTTGTTGCCTCTGCCATGAGGCCAGGCAGTAACATGCAGCAGAAGGCTGGGAAAGCAGTGAAAGGTGCGGGCACCTTATGAAAATGCAGTGATTAGTGTCAGTGCATGCAGTTCTGAGCCCAGGAACATCCTGATGCTACACATAGTCAAGAATCCCAGCCTTAGCAGCATGGTATTATATTTCAAACACCAAAACACCTTCAGCCAGCACTGGGCACTCCAGCCTGTGGCAAACCTTGCCTGGTTTCTCACAGCAGAGTTCAGTGGAGCGCTTCTGGACCTGGCCAGCATATGAAGTCCTCTCTCTTGCCCTGTATCCCAGCTCCTTGCTCGCCAAAGGAAGATGGCTAATTCTAGCAGTAGTTGCCATATGGTGGTAGCAGACAGAATGGGTAGCTGGGAGACAGGAAGACAGTAATCACTCATGGTAGGAATCTCCTGACTCATCAAGTCTTGTGCCTGGTCTTAACAGGCAACCCTGACACACCATCCTATTTACAGGCCAGCCAAATACCACCATAAGAGAATTTGGCTTTTTATGCTGTCTACTTCTCTTGGGAGACTGTTCCATAATTCCACAGTTCTTGTGGTTAGAAATCATCTAATTCCCAGTTTAAAAGTATTCCTGGTCACTTTATATCCATGTGCTTCTTTCTGATATTTTTAAACCCACTAGCTCAATTTGATTCCCCCCCCCACCATGGAAAATTCAAAATGCAGTGTAAGATTCAAAATGTGTAACAAAGGAGGCCAAGCCTGGACCTCTTCTGTTCTACTTGGCATAATTGCATTGGGATGTTACTGAACAAACAGTGTGGATGCACAAATATAATGTGAGTCTCAAAGCTGATTAGCAAAGAATTGTTGTTAACTGAACCTTTCACCTTATTAGTTCCTTTACAGTGTGTAAAAACTAGCTTAAGTAGCTTGTTGGCCCTAGAATGCCCCACTGGACATTAAGATGTCAGTACTGGTGATCTCCCATTTCTCCCTGGAAGACCATCTAGATGCCTCTGAGCGTTATGGTCTCTTAATTCTGAAATACTTCATGAAGTTCCATGCTCTTTCTGCTATCTACTACTTGTTGGCATTAACTAGGTGCCTAAACATACATATTTTGATAATCTACCTAGGAATCCTTTCCTTTCCCCCATCCCTCATTCTGCCTCCTTGGTGGTTCAACATGGTCTTTGCGATTTCAGCATTTCACAGGTTTACCACAGTTTGCAAACTCTGAGGAACTGGATTTGTAAAACCAAATCAATGTAGATGGAGAAAAACAAAACAACAACAACAAAAAAAAGCAGTGCTCTTTTCAAAGAGTAAAGACAATCAAACACACAAGTAAAGTTATTTTATTTTCAGAATACATTTCATTTTTATAAGGCATTGTTATTTTGTCCTCTTTATAAACATGCCACAGACCTCATATGATAGTGGGTTCATTGCTTCGTACCTTGCATTTAACTGTTTACAGTTTTTTCTTTCTTTCAGAGTCAACAAATCAGATATATTTCATCTTTAGGAGCTTCAGCAGAAGAGAGTTTGTTCTATTTGAATTAATCTCAGGTGACACTAAGGAAGAGTGGTTTGACTTAAATACATGACTCATTTTCTTGCTTTGCAAAAGGCAACAAAAGATGTTAAAGGCTCTGTCTGGTTCTGTTCTCTCAGCTGGCTGCAGAGGGATGATGTCGGTGGAAGCAGCTGTGGTGTAAATAAACAGGGTCGGCATGGTCTGGGGACATGAACAGGTTCAGGGATGGCCCTTAATGGAAATATGATATTGGGTGCTGTGGTTTAAGCTCAGCCAGTAAATCAGAACCACGCTGCCGCTCTCTCACTCCCCTCTCTTCCTTGCACTGCTCCCGGAGGGATGGGGAGGAGAATCGAAAGAATGTAACTCCCATTGCTTGAGATAAGAGCAGTCCAGTAACTAAGGTATAACACAAACCACTACTGCTACCACCAATAATAATAATGATAAAGGAAATAACAAGGGAAGAGAATAGAACCACTCAACACCCGCCAACCAATACCCAGCCTAACCCTGGCACTGATCTAAACCTTCTGGGTAACTGCCCTCAGTTTATATACTGGGCATGACGTGCTGTGGTATGGAATACCTCTTTGGTCAGTTTGGGTCAGGTGTCCTGTCTCTGCTTCCTCCCAGCTTCCCCTCCTCCCTGGCAGAGCATGAGACTCACAAAGTCCTTGGTCAGACTAAACATGACTGAGCAACAACTAAAAACATCGGTGTTATCAGTACTGCTCCCAGGCCGAAAGTCAAAAACACAGCACTGCACCAGCTACTAAGAAGGAGAAAAATGACTGCTACTGCTGAACCCAGGACACTGGGTTTTTAACCACTGGGTCTATGGAATGGGGACAGATCTGCTCCTGTAGCTCAGCAGCAACAAAGCTGCTGGGTCAGAGTGAGAGCCACCACACTGCAGGGATTCAGCATATACTTGTTCAAATGGTTCAAGCTAAATTAAGTGGTTGCAATTCTTCTAGCACAAGGACTTTGCAGCCAGTGCAACTGAACATTTGCACAGGACATCTAACCTTACATCAGCCCCTGCTGAAAGAATTATTGTTCTGCTGTGTACTTAATCCCAAGGACATAACCACCTGAGGAATACACCTGGAGCTTGAGCCTCCTCTCAACCAAGCTAGGCAAGTGCACCCAGTGATGTGAATGGAGTAAGAGAGAAGTACAAGGACAGGCAGAGTGAAGTCCTGTAGATTTAATCTTCCAATATGCTTTCAACACATGATGCAGGGACCTACTGAGATGTATTTGATAAGATCTGGGAAAAATGTTGCTAAATGTTATGACTAAAGCTAAGAAGTCAGTGGAGGAGTATATAATTTTCTATCAGGTGGCACAATTTCATTCCCCACACTCCTTGCAAGTGTAGGCCTGTGCTTTATGGTTTGCTTTTTGCCTTAAAAAGTAGCCTCCTACCTTTGTTTTTTTGCTAACATTCTAAACTGGAGATTTCTTTCACTGTAATCCTGTCTAAGGGATAAAAATAAACAGAGTTGGTGGTTTACTGCCAGCTACAGTCTTCTTTTGCTTTTTATCTGCTTGCTTGGCTGCATCAAGGTGACAGTTAAGGTGAAAACCTGTTTTGGTCCAGCTCGAGATCAGTGCGTACAAGAACACATTGTGAACAGAGCTGTGAATACTTTTAAAAAGTCATACTCAGAAATTACAACTTCTGTGGCCATGGTTATTGACCTAAATTATTTCTTGGATCTGCTGACAGACAGCAAGCACTCTGATTTAGACCCTTGTTTTGCCTCCACTGTCTCTGATCAACAAAATGAACCCATTGTTGGCCAGGGAACACTGGTGCTGGTTGTCTCCCTCAGGAAGGGCCTCCTCCCCATTGCTGAAGTCAGAAGGGCAGAGGTGTCAGTGCATGTGCTGCCCCAAGACCACTCGCACATCACAGCAATAAAAGCAGGATTAAATACAGAGGATTTGGGAAGTGGCTATGCAGTCTGCATTTTAAGCTGCATGGTCATGGTTGCACAGGGGCTGTGCAGAGCTGCCAACCTGACACCTATAAATAACAGTGATGACAGTTATTACAGTCAGCAATGAAAGTGTTTTGTGTTCCTTTGGATTTCAGTCATTTATTCACTCTCGTCTCTTCCAGCTTCTCAGCACTCATAGTGCTATTGTTAGCTGAAAGTCTGCTTGCTGCCTTGGCTCCTGAGAAGGGGCTAGTGGGGAGTGATGCGGATGAGCCGGGGCTGGGGGGGGAATCTCCAGGACTGGGGAAGGGGGATCTCCAATTCCTGCCATGCTGAGGGCTCATGCTGAAAGATCAGGAGGGCATGTCTGGGATCATGCAGATCTCCCCAGCTCAGGGAACTCATTTTGGGTTTTGCTGTGCATCCTGTACTCAGCTCCTGCAGTGAACTTGAAATGTCAAACCAAGACTTGCCATAAGAGGTGCTCACGCAGCTTTTACCCTTGGTAGACCAGCTCTGAGAACCAGTGTAAAACTTTGGCCCAAACATTTACAGATGACATTTTGCTTTAGTTATTACCATTATTTCCTTTATATGTCCTGCTTTGAGTGAGTTTTTAGTGTACATCAAACATTTGGAAAGTGAAGCCAAAATCCCAATGTTTTATCGTAGGAAAAATGTTTTCTGATTTGTTTTAACCTTCAGCTTTGTGATGCTTCCTGCGCTCTTTTCCACTCCAGTCATTTGACTGTGGAAGTGGGAAAAACTGGTGACAGCTTCAATTTAATACTGCTAACAGAATTCAGCTGATGACTCAGACAGACACTTTTTGTTTGTTTGTTTATTTAAGGTTCCTAAATACTACAACACTAGCTGAACATCTGAGAAAACATACTTTTTCTGATGTTAAATCTAGTAATGAACTCATTTCAGAGGAAAGCACAAACCTCTGAAATGCAAAACACCAGCATTCATTTCAAAGATGAGTGCATTACTAACAGAAGGAATATAATTATTCTGCTTCTTGACGACTTCTGTTTGAGTGTCCTTCATTCCTTTGGGCATCATAAGGCAAGTCACTTGAAGTTTCACTCTTGGGACTGGAAGGTAATGGTCACTTCATACAGACTTTCTGCACTACATCCAGAAAGTTGTTAGTAGTCATAAATGTCACTGTATTTCCACAACCTATATTTCGTCTATTTTTGTAACATTTCTTTTTAATCTAACCAAAACGTTTGCATTGTTAAATAATGAGAAAGAAAGACTCTGAATTTTTACTTTTACAAAATAGGCATAATACGTTGGCATAGGTCAGTGTGGTGTTTTTTGTTTGCCAATATGAATGAATTTTCTAGGTGTGCTTAAATATGTGAAGTCCATTTAAAAAATAGTGACTATAATCTCCATGGAGAAGCTGTTGGGAAATGAAGAACCAGAAAGAGCTTTACTGAGGGTGCAGAAAGTCTTGCTGGGTCCTTGTTGAACATGGTGAGTGATTTCATGCTGCTTTAGCTGCAGCGTCTTGTTCCCCTGCCAAAACAGCAGCAAAGGTGAGATGGAGCTCCCTGACTGGGAGGAAGTAGTATAGCCCTTAATGCTGGACATAATCTGTCATGGTCCTGTCATTGCTCCAGTGAAGCCATAGTTCAAGGAAAGGTTCAACAGCCTGTAACTGCCTGGGAAAGAAAATGCCAAGAAACTCTCCTGCTCTTGTCCCATTGGCTTGAGATCCCCTGTGGCATTTTACAAGGACGTATTGTAAAGTTCAGAGTTTCCACTATTCCAGTAACCGTGCTTCAAAACATATCAGAAACCGTCTTTGCTAGTTACCTGTGAAAGCCATTACAATTTATCTCTCTGCTTTCCCTTGACAAAACCATTGGACAGCAGCTCTGTGTGTCTTGTTTTATCATGCAGTGTAAGCTCAAAGGCTGAAAAACCTTCACCTACTGAGAGCAATGTGTAAACTTACACTATTTACACTAAGCCGCTCCTGAAGGTGGGAGAAACTTGAGTTTAATTTGTGCTGAGGTCCTTGCTGGATGAAATCCTAATATCACAGTAGTTACCTGTGGCCTGTGCTGATAATATCATCTATACTGACTTTATCTCCACCAGCTCATTGCTTTACTGAATGAATCACAGATGTCACTGAGGATATTTGTCATGAGAGACTAAGAAGGAATTGGTGTGAATGCTTTCCAGGCTAGTTATGGGTGAGTAGAGGAAACAATTTTTAGCATCTTCACCACCTAGAGATACTCTTATCACTTGCAGAGAGACAAAGGGAACAGGAAACTGTGTTGTTCTTGTGTTACAACTGCATTTCTCAGGTACGGCTCTCAGGAATGAAGTGTGGTACAAAAAATCTGTATTAAACTCTACTAACTGCCAGTGTCCCCCAGCACAGGCACACAAATCCCATTTGTGGAACAGTTCCCACTGCTGCACAGGGTGAAATACAGCCTGTGCCTGAGGTGGGGCACAGCTCAGGCTGAACCAACTTACCTGGCATCTAAGTGGCCCTCACAATAACCCCTCTGAGGCCCTGGGGCAATGGGTGCCACTGCTTTGCTTGTGTGTCCTCACTGCCATCCTGCCCCACAGCCCCTGGGAGAGATGCACCCTGAGTGGGGTAGAGGCTGTGGTACACCCCTGTGGTGGCTGGGGACTGTTGTGTTGTTCAGGCTGTGCCAAAGCTGGGGTGGCAGGAAGAGTGCGGGGCCTGAAACGCCAAACAGGGCACAGTTGTGGTGCCTTCAGGGAAGGTGCTAGGCTTAGGCAGAGGCCAGCACAGAAGCCAGCTATAAATGTTTCATAAACCTTCCACCCTGCTCGTTATTTCACAGAAAAACAAGCTGTTAGAGGGAGCAGAAAGCAGTATGCTCAGAGTCTCCTCCCTGCTACATGAGTGTAGCCTAGCGCTGTTCTTTTTAAATAGGCTTTCATGGCAAAATGAACAGTTTCAGAAAAACAAATCTGCTTTTATGTTTCACTTTTCCTCCAACTCTGTTGGAGAAATCTTCACAAACCTGCTTCCCTTCTTTTGAGTCTCCCTTGCTTCCCTTTTTTGAGTCTCTCAAGTGAATTTGTTTCATTTGAGCCATAAAAGAACAAGACACACCAAAAAAACCCTACAGGGCAAGCAAAGGTAAAAGTGTAGGAGGCATGCAGGTTGTCCCTGCCTGTACCATGCTGCCCACAAAACTGGGATGAAATTCCAGTTGAACTCCCTGTAAACGATGGTGCACTTGGAAATGTAAAAATATTTCAATCTGTATCATATCCCCTTTGAAGTTCCTCCATTATGGTGTCAGGCATGCAGTGATCTGTTGTGCAGCATTGACTCAAAGCCCTCTGGTTCAGCATTATCGTCATTGACAGCAGTCACAGGACGTTAGGAAAGATAAACCAGTTTATTCTCTTAGTAATTCTTGCCTTTAGTATTTAACAACTGGTTAAAAAAAAACTTAAACACATCACCCAGACTTACCTATGCTTAGAAACTGAGGCTTACAGACAAAAGTTTGTTAAAGTGTCTCCAGTGTGGTATTTGACCAAATTCGTGTTCCATTGGCAGAAATAATATTTAGAATCATAGAATCATAGGATAGTTAGGGTTGGAAAGGACCTTAAGATCATCAAGTTCCAACCCCCCTGCCATGGGCAGGGACACCTCCCAAAAGTGTATTTAAAGTATAATAATTGATTATATTACTGAGAATAAGACTAGTGTTTATATGAGCGAGGGCTTTTAAGGATCAGTCAAACCCTCTTTGCTTGGCTTTAGCAGATATATGCTACGGCAATCTGTGCCTGAGGTAGGGGACACTTTAATCATTGCTGTCCCACTACGTTACAAACAATATCAAAAATAACCTAGGCATTAAGCCAAACAGATTTGTTCTGGGTAAATGAACACAAAAATTAGCACCGTGTCTGCTTAAAGAACCCTGTCATTTTTCTTGTGAAAAAACAAAAATGAAAAAGGTTTCCATTGTACGAGACATGGATCTAGTACATCTGAACTGGGCAGAAGTCCAAATGCAAAACAAGGAACAAGACTCCTCCCAGAGCACATGTGGCATTTTTAACTTACATTTTTGAGCACATGCAGCATAAAGCTCTACATTTTAAAGGCATGCATATCACTTCATGAGGCAGCTGTGCAGACCTGGAATAAGAACCAGTGTTAATTGAAACTGACTTCGGTAACAGGGGTGTGTGCCTCTGTCGCTTACTGGCCTTGTTATGCTTTTTGTCACCACAGCAAAGCATGAGATGACTTGCTGTTGCAGCTTCTGTGACTCCATCCTGTTGCCAGCTGTTAATAAAGAAGCTGACAATATCTTGCCTGGAACACAAACACCCCCAAACCTTTTGGATGTATACATACATGGTTATCTTTTATGAGATATTTTCCCTCTGGAGCCTGAAAAACCATGACATGAAAGGCTGCGGCAGCTGTCGCTTTGGTTGCCATAGGTTATACCCCGTTCTGGCTTCACTGACTCCAGTCCCCCTGAGCCCCTTGAAAGTGTTGACTGAAACTGCTGCTACACAGCTTTGCCACATCCAAGGCAGTGAATAGAAAGGTTACGCTGAGGGAAAAGTACGATGATGGAGGTGGGGAGGAAGGAAGAAGTGGAGGGATCTTTTTCACTGGCTGCTGCCTCCTTCCCAGCCAGGCTGCTGGCCCTGACCCACCTTGATCTCACCAGCTGAATGTGCATTTCCAGTAAGCTCCTGTGAATTCTTCACATGCACCTGCACTAGCTGATGTGCACTGGGCTTTGAAGGAAGTGAAAGAGCAGAATTCAGGCTCCTGATGACACAGTTTTACTTCAGCTATAAGGAAAAGAGTATGAGTAGGAAGAAACAGAGGGGAACTGTAATAAATGGATATGGTATTTCACAGCAGCCTGCTACCAACCAAAGATCCTGGCCCTGTTTGTGATGACATTTATGTTTTCAGACTCCTGATGTTTGAGAAAGTCATCACAGTAGCTGAACTGTGCAATCTTTGTATTGCTAAGGAATTGCAAACCAGTAAGCAGTCAGTATTACTGGAATAAATGCATGTTGACAGCTACTAGCCCAGAGAATTATTACTCATGCAAATCTGAAGAGCCCAGTGTATTGGCTCCAGAAACATAATCCCTGTGCATTAGTCTCTCTAAGCATTGATGACATGATCAAACATTTTGGATAACTATAAAACAGGCTATCTGACCCACAAATTATACTCTGGAAGTCCTTGCCAACTTCATACATTAAACCATTCCCACACTGCTCGCAAGCAGGATATGGGGAACTCTTTGCGTTGCTTTGCTATTGTACCCATTTTAAAAGCCTCAGAGAAAGTACATATTTCTCAGGGTTCCTTTCAAAACAGTGTTACTGGCCACCCAAGCTCTGCTTTTAATGAGGTTCAACAGCAGTCACACTGATGTGGCAGCACCATTTGCACGGTCAGTCCCTGGTGGCAGCATGAAAAGCCAAACCTGCCTTTCAGGGTCACCCTTTGTATGACATTTCTGCAGAGCTCAAGGCTGTGGGCACCCGTAGCGAGCAGCAGCCTCCCACCAGCTTGCTATCCTGAGAAGCAGTCGCCCTGACAGTGTGCATTCAAATGTGTTTATTGACTCAATATCTTTCCAGCGGTCCTGAGAAGATAAGCAGGTACTTAGCATTCTAAGTCCTGTACGGGTTGTGAATTGCTAGCAGGCAAGGAAATGAGGACTTGGCTTTCCAAGAACCAAATCTGTGTCTGTCTCAAGAACTGTTTATTTTCTACCTTTTTCCATCAAATTTGCTACTTCCTCAATGTGACAGTTCCCATAGGCTTGGGCCTTGGCATTTCTCTTGGCAGAATGGAGACAATATTCTCAATTTGCACTTCCAGAAACAACAAAAAATGCATCAGGGCAGCTGTTAGAGTCATGGACTGATCTTTTCTCATCAGGGGGAAAAGCATGAGCTTTTAGCTTTAAGAGATATATTTCTACATTGTCCAATCCTCAAAAAGAAAGATTAAAAAAAAGCAAAGGAGTACAAGATGGAGTAAAGAGGCAATACAGGGTATAAACGGATTTTGATAAATCTGTTCATATTATCTCAGGGGGCTTTTCTGGTTTCTAAATGAGAGTAGGCATGCTTTGGCTGTGCAGAACACTTGCCAACACCTGATTTCTGAGCTGTCTGTGGAAGGAGACATGGTTAGATAGTTTTAAGGAGGCAGAGTGGCATTCCCAGATATGCAAGGTTTTGGCAGTTCTGATAGTAGGGGCTTTTTAGTCAAAATGGAGGGGATTGTTACAGCAGCAGCTAAGCCAGAGTCATACTCTTCATTTTTTATAGTTTCATCCTACTCCAAACATTTCCATTTCTGAGTGCGAAGTGGTGGTGTGCAGGGTGAGGGGAGGTGTTTGAGGCATTTGGCAATGCAGCATGGCAGACAGGCATTGATACCGGGCTGTGTAGCATGAAGGTAGCAGTCGGGGAGGACCACGGGGCTGCTGCCTTTATAGCCCTCACACAGCAAGTGCAGCACCCTGTCTGGGAAGGCTCTAAGCAGTTGCAACCTGCCTTGCAGGTTTTAGCAGGGCAGAGAAACAGTGTGAGAAAGAGAAGTGCAGTGAGGCAGAGGCCAGGTATGGATTTTCACACGGAACATGCAAGACTTTACAGACTTGTTTTGTTTCTGGGCACCTGAGTAGTGTTGTCACGGCAGTCACAGCCCTGCAGCAGGATCAATGAGACTAGAGATGAGGCATAACTGCTGCTTATTTGACCAGCCACAGCTAACCAGTGCCACGTGAAACAGAGTGCACACATGTCCCAGTCCTCCTGCGTCTATCAACAACCCAGGATAGCATGGAGGGATGCTCCGCACAGAGCACTGTGTGAATTCAGTCTCTTGTTTCAAATCCAATTACAAAAGCTGTATTACAAACCTTCGACAAGCCATGTTATTGTTAGCAAAAGCGTCTTTGGGTACTTCTAAAACCAATTCATTTACCAGCATGCAGCTCCTAAGTGGGCACACAGCCTGTTGTTTCCTATGTGGGTCCCAGCAGGAGTACCTAAAATAGGTGGTGGGTGGGCAGCAGCACAGTTTGCAGTGGCAAGAGCACACAACCTGACCAGGAGAGGCACAGCAGGCTCACACTGCTGCCCACAGGCACAGATCTCTGGGGACATAACTACATCAGCATTATGAGGGAGAAGGGATAACAACGGTACTGGGGCAGCAGAGTTAATAAACAAGAGTAACTGTCTCCTTCAGCAGGGATAAAAGACAAGTAAAAACTGTCAGGCAAAAGCAGAAGAAATTCCCTCTGTGCCAGTTCCCTTTGCACCTAGCCCAAAGAAGACTCTTGACCACAGAGCTGGCTCTGACCATGCTTGTGACTTTCTTCTTGCCAAGAAACTTTTGCTTAGCTCTTCTTGGCACTAGCGTGTCTCTTTCCATTTCTAAGTTATTTCTTTGCTTAATAGGTTCCTATCCCAAGAGTCTTCTTCAGGGCCCAGCCCACATCCCTCCTTTCTGTTTTGGCCTCTCCAAGAACAGAAGAAGCCCTTCTACAGACTCCCCCAGGTGGGGAAACTTTCCTGAGTCCTTAGCCTTTAGCAAAGCTTTTACATAATACGTAAACTATGTAAACACATATTATTATGTAAATACATAAATATGTATTTAGACATAATAATTTATACTCTGACTGAGGACAACAGTGCTAAAGCCTTGCTTCAGATTAATGGAGGACTTTTAAATACCTCACTGAATGAGCACCTTACTCTGTACAAACTTTTTTCTTTCATCCCCGTTCTGTAATCACTGATTTCTGTTCCAGTCTGAGACACTGCCTTAGCACTACAATAGCCACTGCATTTTTTTATTCCCTTGGAGCAGCATGTTGGGTATTTCTTGCGTATTTTCTCTCTGTCCGTGTTTGTATGAACTCACCTTTTTCTGTGTAAGCGAGCAAAGAAACTGATTTTTAAGGCAATGTTGCCCTCTAGTGAATAATGAAATACTTACAAGCAACTCAGCTTTTTGGAAGAAAGGGGCTGCAAGAGAGCGTTGCGCTTTTATTTTCATTGAGTGGAGCTATAGCATTGAAGTTTTGGGGAGTGGACTATGTGGAGGCCCAAGTACTGAGCTTAAACTTTTATATGAGCACTGTGACAAATTACAGATCCAACGTTTAAAACACCGTCCTTGTCAGGGCAGCAGGGACTGTGGCCAGTACTCCAACTGTATGGTTAGAATTGCCTCCAGGTAGGAGAGAAATGGTACAGGAAATCCAGTATAACCTGGTCTTCCCAGACATACGTGTGTGTCCACATATGTCTGGCCTCCAGGCATAAGAGAGTTGCCCATCACCTTAGGCATCGCTTCCGACCACTGTTTTGCCCCTCTAGCCACGAGGTGCAGAGAGCTGTTTCCTAACAGGAAGCCTCTGTGATGCATGTGGCCTCATGAGAGAGAAAGATTTGCTGTCCTTAGAAAAAGGAGTCCTACTTGCAACCTGTTTCCTACCAGGAAGTCACTGTTTATGAAGAGTGCCTTCTCATGAACTTTTAGTGCGGACTCGGGGCAACACTGATTATTCTTATTTTGCCAAATGAGCAACCCTTAACTGGTAGGTGATGGTCTCTCTGCTCTCTGCAGGGTTTCACTCATATATATGACTCCAGTGGTCTGTTAGCACTTTGCAGAGCATATAGGACTGGAAACATGACCGAATCCTGCTTTTTGTGGAAAGGGTGGGCAGTTCATATTTAAAAACCTGAGAACAAGAAAATACAGAAGGCTAGTACTGTCATGCTATTTCAGGCAACTGTGAACTTAGACTGGGGTGTTACAATTCAGTGCAGAGCTTTTTCCATAAATATTGAATGCTGGAGTATAAAGACAAAGGAGAAAAGCCAAGGCCAGGAAAAAGGAAGCGAGCAATAGAGCCAGTAATTGTCTATATATGCACGCAGAGTGTATGTGAAATGAGCTCAAAGTGACATTACAGGAAGGAAATTATGACTTAGCTGGTAATGCAGAAATGTAATGAGATAGATCACAGAGCTGAAATGTTAATATTGATGGATGCAATCTGTGCAGAAGGGACAAAGAGAAAAAAATGAGAACAGGCTGCACTGTACATCAAAATCTTTGTGCAAGCTGTGTAGCATAGGTGGAAAATGAAAGAAGTGCTAATGGTGATTTTTTATGAGTCAAGATGAGAAAGAGACCATATAAAAGGAAACATACAGGTAGCTTCAGATATAGATCACTGACTTGGAATTGAGAAGCTGATAAACTGTCTGAAAAAGATATCAGAGCTGATGGTGCTGCAGAAAGATGAGTATGATGGAGTCATTGTCACTATACTGACATCTGTTATCTATACAAAGAATATTGATTATCAGTGCACTGTGGAAAAGATTCCCATTTTCATGAAGTCACTAAGAAATAAATTCTTTCTGAATCTAACATTGCCCACTAAGGAAAACATTCTTGGAAGTAGTAATTCATGAACCACTAATGTTCATTGTACTGGTCCCAAGATAGAGACACAAATAATCCTCATGATATGTGAAGGTGAGATGTAGATATAATGAGCAGTAAGATGATTCTTTCTTAAGGTTCCTATATCCACAGAATAGTCTACAGCTCGGTTCCTTTCTTCTTTAAACTCTTAAAATCAATAGTAAGAGTATTAACACTACATGTGCTGAATCCTATAGCTTGCAGAGGATCCTATAAGACTGTTATTCCAGGTTTAGAAAAGGATCATTTTTAACATTTTTTTCATATGGGCTCAGTATAAATGCAGAGGAAGAGTGATGCTATAGTGGACGGTTGGAGTGCTTAACTGAAGAGGAAAAGCTTGATTTCTAGTCCTCGTACTGCCAGGACTAAGGGAGGATCCACTGCAAGGATCTAATGCAAAATCACTCTGTAGAGCAGGGCTGGAATCCCGTGTTGCCTTCTCCCAGTTAAGTATTCAGTCCAGTAGGCATCAATTACTTTATTTTGAAGAAGAGCAGCCCTTGTCTTCTCTCATGACAACACACTTTGCACACGGGCATTGTTGCATATTCCTTGTGATGACCAAGATCCCCTCAAGAGCACTGCATTCATATCTCCCAAATGTTGGTTAAATGCTCTGTGGGCTGAGAAACTGGTAACAAAGGTATCATTAAGAGGTAATCAACAGGCAGTGATAGCATCACCAATAGATGTGTTCTGTGTGGCATCCAGTGGCTCTGTGAGAATGCGTGCTAGCTCAAGTCCCCACAAAATGTGCACACAGACAAACACACACTCAGCCAAGCAAGATCTTATTGACAAAATTCTGATATCAATTTCAGACACTTCCAAGATTATGCATGAGCTCTGGGGGCTCTGAAGATCTGGATTTAGCTAGTACTGCTTTTAAATAGTAAGCAAAGATTTCTGGCATATATTTTTATATTGCAAAGAGTAAGAAATTTGGCAAATAGAGCATTTGTATCGTCTTACTCTGATTATGATTATTGTGTTAGTTTTTACTTCTTCATCAGTGGTTATAAAGAGATAAAGGAAGAAAATTGCTGTGAAAGAAAGTAAGAAATCAGTTGAGAAATGGGATAAGAGAACTGTAGAGAGCAGTATTTGGGCTGTTTGAATAATAAAGAGAACTACTAATTGAATACATTACTTGATTAACAGTAGAAATCATTTTTCAACTCCTGAATACTCTTTAATCACTTGGCTATATTTAATAGAAGAATAAGGGAATATGCTGAAGAAAAACAGAGAAAAGAATACTGATAGATAAGAGAAACAAGAAAAGAAGCATAGAGCCCAAGTTCTCATTCTGGTTTCTTAGTATTGCTCTGGCAAAGTAAAGCAGCCATAAATCAGGCTTAACTGATTAAGATGGCCTTACAGATGCTTTGATCAGCTGAATAGCACAAAGTAGCTAAAAGCACAGGTAAATCTGGCACTCCTTCTGGGAAGGAATGATGTCCTAAAACAAGAGACTCACGCTAAAACTTATAAAAGCACGAATAGCTGTTCTGACGGAAATTGCAAAAAGATCAACATAAAAATAATCAGAGATAATCAAAAGAAAACAGAAAGGAAAACAAAAAGAGATAAAATTAAAGAGAAGGAAGAACTCATTCAGGCTCAGTAGTACTCAGACAGTAGTACCCAATATCTATACCTGTTTGACAATAGCAGAAGTTATTCAGATGACATTTTGTGAAATTGCCAACTTAAATCTACAGATAGTGAAATAATGATTGCTTTCCTTTGAATAGTTACAGTCTCAAATTAATCACTTTCAGCTACATTTCTGACTTGTTCATGTATATTATCAAAACTATTTTCTTGATGATAACTACTTTTGGAAAAGAAATAGAAAAGAAATTCTTCAATTGAGGTATTGCAGGGCACCAGCTTCAGTGTGCAAAGGTGAACATACTGACACCACAGGTGTTGGTGTGCTTGCTGGAGAAAAGAACTGAAGTGAGATCGGGAAACCTATCTGACCTCTTACAACCAAACCACCTTGCTCAATTTGGGCTTATTTGTCGTTAACCCATAGGTGAACATGTGTGGTGTAAATCTGAGTAATGTATTTCAGCAGCTAGAGAATAGCACACATACACTTATGGATATTCTAAGCAATGACAAACTGGCTTCATTCACTTAATATTTTATTAATGCCTCCATTTGAACCATGTAGCAAAATAAAGGAAACTTCATTTAAGATTTCTATCAGAAACCTAGGTATGAGACTCCTTCCTTTATTTTTCTGACATCATCATGCTGTTCCTTGTATCCATTTGAAGGGGAGACTGTCTTATTTCTGTGCTAGAACACAGCCAAAATTGCCTGACCTAGTCCACAGAGCTCCAATGCTCTGTAAGCACTGTAGAAAAGCATACTGAAGGATAATGGTAGTCACAACAATTTTACAGTTTCAATTGTGAAGACAGACAACCAGTGAAAAATGGCATTACTAAGAGCTGAGATGAAGAGGCCAGGACTATCAAGCGAGACAGCTTGGAAATGAAACCCAAGCCCCCTGATTCCTAAGCTGGTGTCTCCCCCCTAGATCACACCCCTGCTTTCATGAGATTACTTTGGAGCTTTATACTGAATCCCAATCACCCAAAATATAAAGCCTTTCTTATTTAATGTTTCCTCAGCTTCAAATAAGATTTATATGTTCCTGCACAAGCATGAAATATCTGCTCTAGGAAACAGTGTTTTAGCTGGGTGAACACAACACTAGAAATAGTTGTATGTGTCACAAAGTAAGAATTTGTTACTGTATCTTTTAGTGATTTTTATAACTTGTATATACTACTTTTCTATCATGCCAATAAACAAGAAGTCACCTGCCCACACAAGGTTCAGCTCCAATCACCCCATCATAATAACACTATAAACTTTTATTCCAAGGCAAAATATGATTCAGCTTGTATCTACCTTCTGTAGAATATTTCCAAAGACAAGGCAAAAGTAATGATTATAAAACCCCATATTTTTATTTGGATGTGCAGGAACATAGTGAAATACCAGTGTGAATTTGTGGTGGAGTAAATAATAAAATATTAGCTTTGCATCAGCCCCATCACAGGTTGTGCATGAGAGACAGCTATTCACTTCTAGTGTTTCTGATTTTAAGCATGAAATACTGATGCACAGACTATATTTACATGGAAATCACATTTGCCTTCACTGTGAACTGATGACTTCCAGAAAACTAAACTGAAGTCAGACACTTTTTGAGCTTCAAATATAAAAAATCATGTGGCTTGGAGGATGTGCTTTGGAGTTTAAAAGAAATGATTGATAATCATCTCGGATAATAAATGATTAGGAACAACAGAAAAATGAAAAGACCTACAGCGTTGTGCTATGCAATATGTAGGCCAAGTCATTACATCACAGCTGTCATACTTGCAAGACTGCAAATAAACCCAAGAAGAATAAATCACAGTAAATCATAGGCTCAGGCCTCTTTCTAGCTTAGGGTTTGGGTTTGTTTTGTTTTTTCCTTTTTACTCTGTTTTATTTTATTTGTTTGCCTGTTTGACAATAGAATTACATAAAGACCATCTGTCAAACAGAATATATTGGGGGGGTCTCACCCTGCAAGATGATAAAAGTATTTTTTAATATAGAAACTGTGAAAGTACTGGGTCCTTAAGCAAGAAATGCCTACAAAGAGATTAAACCACGCAATGTCTTATTACTGGGAGCTGGAATATAAAGAAAAATATGTCTGTTTCTGCCAATGCACTGCATTTCAAACCCTAAATATAACAGGCTTAGTACCAAAGTCAAATTTAAACTAAAACTAAATGTTTTCTCTGATTCACACCCTGAAAGTTACATTTGTAAGGAGGTTTTAATGTAGGTTCATAGAAAAATCCAATAATTAGTTCTTTGCGTAATCACAAAGGCATAATCCCGTCCTCATTGAAGTAATTGATAAAACTCTCACTGACGTCAGTAGTGTGGGATTGAGCCCTAATGCATCATATTGGCTTTTAGACATGTGTCACATGTGAAATTTAATAGCACAGAGGAACATATAGAAGCTACTCTGAACATCTTTTCAAAGATTGAATATTATGTCCTTATCTCATAGACACACACAGGCAGGAAAATGGCTGATTCAATCCAAGAGTCCTCCTGCTGCAGGGTAATGGTGATGCTCTTAGTCAATGATGGGAGATGTAGTGAGGGAAAGAGAAAGCTTGTAGACGTGCTTTACCCCAACAAAGAGAAAACTTTTCTAAAATAGTGAATAGAAAATGATAATGCATAATAATTTTACCAACCACATGACAGAGATGTCCTTGTAGAATCATATGAATTAATTACAGTATTGGATAAGCAATCTCTGACTTTGTTTATTGAAAAAGCAATTCTACATGCACAAAGTTGAATAAGGGTTTAGTCATTTATTAACATTAAATAAGAAAGGCTTTATACTTTGGGTCATTGGGATTCAGTATAAATGAGCTGACATGCTCAGCATAGTAACTGTAGCTTACACAAGGTAATACTTTTTTACCAAGAACACTTCTCCTAGGTTAGAGCTGCAGACCAGATGCTTTTCTAGTGTAAGCAGCTGAAACAGCCTGGACTTCCACAACTGTAGCAAACTAATGCAGTTTAGATCTGTTAGCACTAGTAAGCTGTAGTTTATACTTCAGGAACTCCTCTTGAACTCTCTAACTTCTCACTTCATCCCCTGCTTTCTTGTCTGAGACTCTTCCACCTGGTGCAGTTGTTATCTTTTTAGTTTTTTTTTTTTAGCATTTTCATTCCTCTACTTGCTCTCAGTCCCCAAAACACCAGCTGTGTCTCTTCACACTTTATTTTCTCCAGCAGAATCCAATCCAGCTGGATTTGTGGGCTTAGGTGAAGGAACAAGAGTGTAAATTATGTTGATATTTTTGCTTGGATTTGAATGGCGATAACTAAAGCTGTCAACCTGCAAAACTCTGACCTCCCTTTTAATATTAATTGTTTGTTATAATAATGCCCCAAAACTAAGCAAAAATGAAGTTCCATTGTGCTAACACTATAGAAACGGTCTTTGTTCTGAACCTCTAGTCATCTGAATGATCTTTGGCACTTTTCCTCCCACATTTTGTATTCCCAACAATTTATAAAAACTAGTGTAATAACTATCTTTTGTTCCTTTGTACTCTGTGAACAGGAAGCTAGTCTCATCAATAGTCATGAAATGCCTCCTTTCTCTCACCATCTACCACTCATAAACCCCATAAAATCCCGCAGTCAAATGCTCTTGCAGGATTAAACCCCCACAAAACCAGACTAGGAATTCAGGCTTCTACTGACCCAGAATTAAATGTGAAAGAAGGTTCACAACTGGGGATTGAATCCAAACTACTTCCCATAGAAATTCAAAGAGGATCAGATCTGAGGTTCTGGTTTTGCCCCATTTCTAATCCTGACAATTTTAACGTAATCCAAGCCTCAGCTATAGAACCATACAAATTTAGTAAAGACACTATCAACAAATTTGAAAGTGAAAATAGGAAGCAGAGAGTGACACTTGCAGCTACTGCCATCCATTAGTAACACATTTCCTATCAAGTAGGCATTGAAAAAAACTCATTTTTCTCTCAGTCTGCTTCTGGACTGTTATGGCTGCTAATTTCAGTGGCATTATCCATAACTCACCCTAGTGTAAGTGGGAAAAGTTTCCATCTTCAAAACAGGAACCAAAATGGCCTTATGTAGGCAGCATTAATTTGCATTTTCTTTCTGTTCTTTGACAACAAAATAGGCTTTTATTTCTCCCCAAGTTTTATCTTTAAGTAATTATCTGCCTAAGTCACCCCCAGTGAGGACTGGGGTTTTGGTTGCTGAGTTTATATCCACTGTCATGAGGTGTCTGGGTCTTATAGCACATGTTTTACCAGAAAATAATGGGGATTGCCATCAGTCTTTTTAGACACTGCCTTGATTCAGTTTGAACCTGAGTTCATTTTCAAGTTGACTAAATACAGCTTCTCTCATCAGCAAACAGGTCAAATGCAACTCTGCAGCCAACCATGGCTCACAGGCAGTTAAAAGGAACACATCAATTCTTGAGTCTGCCTGAGCAAGGCAAGTGGGTTGACAGCCAGGATGCCTTGGTCTACCTGCTCTGAAAGGGGAGACTACAAACCTTCACCACTTCTGAACAGAGAGGCAGAAAAGGTCAAGCCTTTTGCCACACCAACATCAAGAGTTGTATTTAAAAACAGGGATTTAAATCCAGGCACAAACCAGCTACTTTTTGGTTCAAGTTTACAGCTTAGTTCAGCTACGCATGGGAAGGAAGCAGTTCTCTGACTTTATAAATAGATAAAACTTCCAGGCTTGCTTGATAACAACATAATTGGGAAGTTTTTCCCGTATCAAGTAGAAAACCTACTTTTTTGTCTTGCTAAGATGCAGATTTGCTTCCTTGTCAGGAATTCAGGCTTTCTGTGTTTAGAAGAACATTGCTGTTACCAGTAGAAAGGCAGTGCTGCCTTCATCCCTGCTCAGCATGCTGCACATGCCACTACAACTGTCCTCCTGGTAATATCGAGTTGCCCCCATGGGCAAGGACTGGCTTTGGTATGCACTGAAAGGGGCTGCCTGGTCTTTCCACAGTCCCTGCTAGAGGTGAGATTTGTTGTTGGCTGGAGCTGATCACAGAAAATGGTTTTGCCCTTGACCTTTACAAGAAATAAGTCTTAACATATGAGAGGGAGGAGACAACCCATTTGGAGCACAACGCTTAGGTTTGTCACAGTATTCCTCTTTTGAGTAGGCCTGTAAATACCGCAGAACCATAGAATCAACTACGATGGAAATAACCTTTAAGATCATCAAGTCCAGTCTTCACCCCAGCACCACCAAGGCCACCACTAAACCATGCCACTAAGGGCCTCATCTACAAGGTCTGTGAACACTTCCAGGGACGGTGATTCCACCGCTGCCCTGGGCAATGCCTGACCACCCTCCCAGTGAAGAAATTGTGCCTAATATCCAATCTAAACCTCACCTGGTGCAGCTTGAGGCCATTAATCCATGGGTCCAGATGGGATGCACCCGCAGGTGCTGAGGAAACTGGCTGAGGTCATTGCTAGACCACTCTCCATCATCTTTACCAAGTCTTGGGAAACGGGTGAGGTGCCTGAGGACTGGAGGAAAGCAAATGTCACTCCCGTCTTCAAAAAGGGCAAGAAGGAGGACCTGGGTAACTATAGACCAGTCAGCCTCACCTCCATTCCTGGGAAAGTGATGGAACACCTTATCCTTGGTGCCATTTTAAGGCATATCAAGGATAAGAGGGTTATGAGGGGTAATCAACATGGCTTCGCCAAGGGGAAGTCGTGCTTGACCAATCTTGTAGCCTTTTAGGAGGAAATAACACGGTGGATGGATGATGGCAGAGCGGTGGATGTGGTCTACCTTGACTTCAGCAAAGCGTTTGACACAGTCTCCCACAGCATCCTCGCAGCTAAATTGAGGAAGTGTGGTCTGGATGATCGGGTAGTGAGGTGGACTGTGAACTGGCTGAAGGAGAGAAGCCAGAGAGTTGTAGTCTATGGGGCGGAGTCTAGTTGGAGGCCTGTATCTAGTGGAGTGCCTCAAGGGTCGGTACTGGGACCAGTATTATTTAATATATTCATCAACGATTTAGATGAGGGAATTGAGTGTACTATCAGCAAGTTTGCTGATGACACTAAGCTGGGAGGGGTGGCCGACACGCCAGAAGGCTGTGCTGCCATCCAGCGAGACCTGGACAGGCTGGAGAGCTGGGCGGGGAATAACTTGATGAAATATAACAAGGGAAAGTGTAGAGTCCTGCATCTGGGCAGGAACAACCCCAGGTTCCAGTATAGGCTGGGGAACGACCTGTTAGAGAGCAGTGTAGGGGAGAGGGACCTGGGGGTCCTAGTGTATGACAGGGTGACCATGAGCCGACACTGTGCCCTTGTGGCCAAGAAGGCCAATGGCATCCTGGGCTGTATTAGAAGGGGGGTGGTTAGTAGGTCGAGAGAGGTCCTCCTTCCCCTCTACTTTGCCCTGGTGAGACCCCATCTGGAATATTGTGTCCAGTTCTGGGCCCCTCAGTTTAAGAAGGACAGGGACCTGCTGGAGAGAGTCCAGCGCAGGGCAACGAAGATGATTAAGGGAGTGGAGCATCTCCCTTATGAGGAAAGACTGAGGGAGCTGGGTCTCTATAGTTTGGAGGAGATTGAGGGGTGACCTTATTAGTGTATATAAATATATAAAGGGGGAGTGTCATGAGGATGGAGCCAGGGTCTTCTCAGTGGCCAACAATGATAGGACAAGGGGCAGTGGGTACAAACTGGAACACAAGAGGTTCCACTTAAACTTGAGAAGAAACTTCTTCTCAGTGAGGGTGACGGAACACTGGAACAGGCTGCCCAGGGAGGTTGTGGAGTCTCCTTCTCTGGAGACATTCAAAACCCGCCTGGACACGTTCCTGTGTAACCTTATGTAGGTGTTCCTGCTCCGGCAGGGGGATTGGACTAGATGATCTTTTGAGGTCCCTTCCAATCTCTAACATACTGTGATACTGTGTGTGTGATTACCTCTTGTGCTACCACTTGTTAGTTGGGAGAAGAGACCAACTCCCACCTCACTACAACCTCCTTTCGCGCAGTTGTAGAGAGCAATAAGGTCCTCCCTGAGCCTTCTCTGGATCAAACGGCAGTTCCCTCAGCCGTCCCTCATCAGACTTGTGCTCCAGACTCTTCACCAGCTTCATTGCCCTTCTCTGGACCTGCTCCAGCAACTCAGTATGGTGAGCCCTTGAAGCCACAGCACCCGCAGTAGTGCCTTCGTTTTGAGGGCCAACAGCACAAAACCAGCGCGGTTTGCTCTTGCAGGTATGTTATTTACCCATCCAAACCGCCCCCCCAGCCCTTCCCTGTGCAGGTGTCTCGGTTCGCTCCCACGCAGCCCTGACACAGGACCAGGGCCCGACTCTCTCCGTCCACAGCGGCACGAAAGGCCGCTAGAGGGCACTCCGCCGCCAGGCCCCGCGGTCTCCCCCGCCTCCGGGTGCCGTTCGCACCATTCCGGGCCCTCTCGCGGCGCCGGGGGCTGCCCGCTCCGCCCCGAGCGGCCCGCGGGAAGGGCGCACCGCCGTGCGGGGCCGGGAGGGGAGGAGGAAAGCGGGGTGAGCGCCAGCGGCGCACGGAAACCCAGTAGGCGGGGCCAGCCACCTCACCCCGCCTCCTGCCGTCCGCCCCCCCGCCCGCCGCAGTGCCCTTGCAGCCGGCAGGCTCAATGCGGTCCGCCGGAGGGGCCATGTTCTCCGCTTGGCCCGGGGGTGATCTTCTTCGTTCTCCTCTCGTCCCGGTGTCTCCGTTTGCCATGCTGTCATCGCTGCGAGAGTTACCCGTCCAGCTGCACGGAGAATGAAGGTGTCAAAATAGTAAGGCATCCTTTAAGGAAAGGAAATGTTCGGCCACTGGAAATACCCACTATAGATGCACGACAGGATTTTTGAGACAGTCTCGGGTGCTTTTGAAAGCTGCTACTTGAGCTTCAATTAACTTGTACAAACCCATGACATGCTGGGCCTGAACAGCAGTTACAGAGTCACAGAATCATAGAACAGTTTGGGCTGGAAGAGATGGAAGAGCTCATCTAGTTCCAATCCCCCTGCCATGGGCAGGGACACCTTCCGCTAGCAGGCTGCTCAAAGCCCCATCCAGCCTGGCCTTGAAAACTGTCAGGGATGGGGCAGCCACAGCTTCTCTGGGCAACCTGTGCCAGGGTCTCACCACCTTCATAGTGAAGAATTTTATCCTTATGTCCAACCTAAATCTTCCCTATTTAAGTTTGAACCCATTGCCCCTTGTCCATTGCCCCTTGCAGTCCCTGATGAAGAGTCCCTCCCCAGCATCCCTATAGGGCCCCTTCAGATAGTGGAAGGCTGCTATGAGGTCTCCATGCAGCCTTCTCTTCTCCAGGATGAGCAGCCCCAACTTTCTTATTCCATCTGTATGTTTTCCTGTGTGTAAGAGCAAGGAGTTGCTCGAAATACCTGTAACACATTTTATCCAGCCAGCCAGCCAGCAGAAGGCCTCTGCTCACAGAAGAGCTTCATTCCCACCAGTATTAGCTTGGCTTTTCTCTGGGCAGTTCTGCTTACCAGTATAGCTGAGTTTGCCTGTTGGATGTCAGTCCCAGCTGGGTACCTTCATTGTGGTGTGTGCCGTAGGCCAGGTCACTAGCGCCAATCCCAAACTGATTTCATGAAGCATACCAAAAAGCTCTCAAATAGTTAAGGTCAAGTATTTTCCAACCGCGTGTATTTCCCTAGGATTTTGATGCCTGTTCCTCTGCAGCTTGGAATAATAGTTTAAATCTTTCTTGCCTTCTCCCATATGAGCAGAGGTAGCATTTAACTACAGGGAAGTGGTGATTGGGTAATGGTTTGGATACAATTTCAGAAAAATATGAGCACAAAAGAGTTAGAGGCAGCAAAAGCAGGTATTCTGCCTAATGCCCTCAGCTACCATTAAGAAACATGAAAATCTAATTGTACTGAATGGAAACGTACATCTTCATTGCTGATTATGACACGGAAGAAAATTACTATATGATTGGCATCATAATGGCCAATGTCGAAATGTGATGACACGCCAATATGATATACATCTCCATTAGGAATGATAAATCAAAGGTTATTCATTTGTGCTTGATTTATGCCTGGGAAAAGCTACCAAGGGAAATCTTGATTTAAATCTCCCAAATCGTAAAAGGAAGCCACGAGTGCCCTCTTCTGGCCACAAACGATAACTGTAGGTCCTGCAGTACTCCCTGTCTTTTATTCTTGTGTATAGCTTAAATTTTCGGTCTTTCATTGCCACTTTTGCCACCACCATGCTCTGTGATATTTTCAGTAATATAATTCATAGTCCTTTCTTGTATATTACTCTGTTTCAGCAGGAGACGGAATAACATTTAATCCTGTGAAATCTCCCTTCTCGCACTGAGGCCTTAATCTTGCTGGTAATCTTATTCCAGGAATACAACAGAGAACTGCACAAGGTCTGTGCAGTTTATTACTGAGCACGGAGGAAAGGATTCATATTTTCTGAATTAGATGACACAACCTTATGGCTATATTGAACAGGATCTAGACCGCATGAGAAAAGAATTATTAAGGGGTTAAAATATTTGCTAAATTGTTGGCCTATCATAAGCATCTAATCTATAGTTGCCTCTATTCAATAACTGCAGAGAGAACAGCTGATGAGTTGAGAGGGAGAAAATGTCTTTACTTCTTGCTTGCTACTATTCTCTGTGCCCCCAAGCCTTCTATCACCTTCTTTTCTTTGTGGACCATGCTATCTGTCACCCATGGCTGTATTGAAAAATCAGCTCTGACCTCTGTAAAACATAGGCAAAGCTTCAAACTTTCAGTTGCTTATACCATCCCACCTCCAATTCTTAAATTTTCCAGCTTTTAAGATGCATCTTTTCACACTCTTCCATGCAGCTAAAATTCTTGCCTAAGTTCTCATTATTTAGCAACTCAGTTGCTGCAACATCCTTTTCTCTGGCCTTGACACATGCAGTCTTGCCTATGCCCTGATCATACTGCATGCGGCTGCTGTTGCTTCAAAGACAATTTTCTTAGCCTGTCTCTTTGAACATGTCACTCCTCTCTTGGCATCCCTGCACTACCTCCCCCCTCCCTATCTCACATCAACATAAGCTGCCTATCTTCATTTTCAAGCCCCCCCCCCCGGGACCCTACCTATCATCTCTCATTGTCAGGAGGCAGGAACACGGAACAGAGCAGCTCCAGTAACTGCCCTGCCTGAGCAGACTTCCAGTTCTGCTGTGCTTGATCCTCACATGCCTTTTTAGAGCATGATGTGAGTGAAAAGGATTCATTCAGGAGGAAAAAAGTGGGTCCCTGTTAAAGGCAGTCAGAAATGTGGGCAGCTGCAACATTTGAATGTGGTTAAAACCTGAAAATGGACCATCTCCTTTTGTTCAGTTATCACCTCTTGTGCTTCTCTCAAAGTAAGCCCTTTCTCATTTTCTTCTCTATGGTGTCTCTCATACTTAGAAGGTACCCTGCATAAACACCCTCAGATTTATGTTAGTAGCTCTCTACAATCTCCCTAACGCTCTCCTTTGCCATGACGTCTGCAAGAGCTTTGACAGCCCTTAGACTGCTAGTGAGGTAATACTGCTGTCAGCCACGCTGAGCATTCTCATTTCCTTTATTCTCCCTCTGTCTGTTCGTATCCATCTGTGGTCTCTTGTCCTCTGTTTAGTTTGTAATCACTTTGGGATAGGGCCATCATTTTGTCTGATGTTTACACAGTGCTTCAGAAAATATTTGTTGTTAGGGTTCCTGCGTGGTCTCATAATGCAGATAATAAATAAAACCAGTAACAGCCTGCGGCAGGTGCTCTCTTCTTGCATATACCTCATTGATTTCAGGCTGTGGGCTGAGCATATTGCATGAATGTGGCTTGGGTTTTGTGGGTAACTGAGCAAAGGGCAGAAACAGAACAGCAGTGCTGTATGTTCCGTTCTAAATGTTGGCCAAAATGCTTGTAATCAAATCCCTTCCACCCCCTACCCTTTTTTTTTTCTTCTCCTTTTTTTCTTTTTTGTCAAGCAATGTAGAGCAGATCCAGGGGCAACATTTCAGCTTCATGTCATTTTCTCCTAGGAAAAGGCAGTGGGGGGGGGGAGAAGGCAAAAGTTTATGGGCTCTTGTTTTTTTTCTGAAAAATACAACAGAAGGGCTATAAAAAGAAGGATGAAGAAAAAAAATCCAGACATTTGAAGATCTTTAGGCCTCACCTTTTGCCCTTTGTAGTTGGTACAAAACTACTTCAAGAGACTAAGTCTCAGCTACTTTCATAGCCAGTAGTAAATGGAATCTTTGCCTTATTTTCATAATCTGTAAATTGAGCATCTCTTGCTTTAACTAACAGTAACTTTTTCTGTAAGTCCTTTGAAGATTGACAGGGATATATCATGAATTGTTATTATTCTGTGATAACATGAGTTCAGATTTATTAGCCAAAAGCGTTTAAAGCTTATTTGATTATATCATCTGCACTAACCAACCTTCAGAAATGCCTGGTGCTTGCTAGAGAGAAAAGAGGATACCTCTGTATCACGAAACACTGTGTCTCTCAATTGCAAAGTTATCCACAGAGAGCTCTCCTTAGGCTGATATTCATAAAGTGAGCAATCTCTGGGTTCAGATCAGAATCCAAATTATGCAAAAGTGAGTTGAAGTACCTTAGCAATACCGGTACAACACAGGATCTCAGCCTGTGTGGTTTACAGTACCAGCCAAGAGCAGACAGACAGAAATTACTGGGAGTAATAAAGCAGAGAGCACTGTTACAAATTCTGTATCAAGGTATTGGATAAATTGGGCAGGTATCGAGTGGGATATAAAGCAACCGTATGAAAAACACAGAAGATTTTAGTCTGAGCTATGCCTGTAGTGTGGTGGTACAGGCCTATATCTTATTTAGTGCCTTTTACTCTGAAAGCTCTCAAAACACTTTCAGAATAGTGATTGAGAAAACGAATACATTCTGTTGTGTTACAGAACATAGACACTGGTAATATTAAAATATAAACATATTATTAGCACCTCTGTAAAAGTTATAGTACCGCTTGTGGAATTCAGCTTTCCAAAGGGATTCTTAATAAAACACAAAAAGAGCCCCAAAAGAAGACTGCAGGAAACAACCATCATTAAGCATAAGAGAAGCAAGGATGAGCGATAAGACAGATAGTGTGATGCAGTAGACAGCTGTAACACAAGATACTGGATTGTAAAGTCAGGCTCATCCTCAATGAGAATGCTTTGCTCATTGATGCTGATGCTCTGCAGAGCCAGCAGACCAAGGAAGATTTTGTCCTGAGAAAGAGAATCCAAATTACTAAAGACCTTAAAGCACTGCAGCCTGTGTCAACTACTCTGAACTAAGGCTTAGGAGGATCATCAGGTTTACACTGATTGCCAAAATATGACCAAAAGTTACGTGCCTGAAAGAACATGAACGCACGAGAAAACAGAAAATAGAGCAGAAAATCTTTCTGTGAGAACTTAAGCACAGTGTTTGATATAGCCTTGGTTTAAGTATGAGAAACATTCAGCTTCCCCTAAGACACTCTTTTAAATGATTTTTCCTGTCATATGCCTGTCTTTCCTTGGTTTTAAGTTGACTCTGGTATCTGTAACCTGGCTTCTTTTCTGTCCTTATTATTGTCGCTGATAGACAAGCTTAAGAAAACTTGAAAATTAAACAGGACAATGGCATTTTTGTTGATGTCACAGGGCCCATGCCACAGTGACATTCAGTTCAGGAAATACGGAATGATATTTGTTATGGCCTGAATGAATTTTTGGAGGGTTTGTTTGAGGTGGTTTCTAGGTTTGGGGCTTGGTTTGGTTTGTTGGGTTTTTTTTTGCAACATTTAGTACATCTGTTCTAGAAGTAGAAGAAAACACAATAGGTGAAAAGCAAGGCAGTTAATGAGACTGAACAGGCATAAGAACATAGAAGTTAGATGGTACACAATGGGCCAAAGTGAAGGCATTTATTTATTGTCTCAATCAAATAGCAACATAAGCTTTTTCTTTTTCCCGTTATGTTATTAGTCCTATGACATGGAAAACATTTTCTTTCCCTGTGGAACTTCTCCAAGTCAATCCACCCCCATAAGAAAACCCAACCTTTAATACTTTGTAATAAATAAAATATCAGGAATAAAGATATACAGCAACACATTATGACAAATATTACCAAAAAGCATGCACAGATCTGTTCAATAATGTCTCTTTGGAAAATTCCTCTACTGATGTATTTAAGCACTTAAGAATGTAATACCTGAGCACCTCACAATCACTAATGGATTTTAGACTCCCTTCACTCCAAAGGCAGAAAAGTATGTTGCCCTTTTATAGATTTAGAAGTGAATAGTCAGTGACTTGCCTAGGCTTATATCTAAGGGTTTAGAGTCAGGTTTTCTCTGTCCTTGTCCAATACCTTAAGCAATCTTCCTAACCATTAACAGACCCGCATCGTAACATTTAGGAAAGGGCTGTCTGTGATGCATAGTGCTCTTTGGCCTTTTTATAATATCCTAGATTCTTCTAGTCCTGACTAATCATCAGGAAGAATTTGCTATTAGCTTAGCCTTTGAAAGAAGCTGCTCTCCAGTGTGGTATACATTTACACTGACCTCAGGATTTGTACACAGCCCTACAACAATTTCTATATTTGCAGCCCACTCCCCAGAAGGGGTTGTCCTGGCAGGGTTCTGGACCAAGGTTTGCAATGTGTTTAGAGGCAGTTTGCTGCATATGGCTTGGTTGGGAAAATTCTACACAAGCAAGGTGATAAAAAAACAATCAAATGAAGAAACCTCCCTCTGGCCAAGATCTGAAAGAGCGGATGGTGCTCAGTCGATTCTACACTCATGTTTAAGTTCTCTAACCCTTACCTAAGGGAGCACTTAAGCACTTTAGCCTTCAATGCGTGAGCAATCCGTTGCCTCGGGGGTAGGGGGGAGGGAGTGGGGAGAAGATTCATCTGCTTTGCTGGGTCAGGACCCTGACCCGGAGTCCGTAGATACTTGATTCTTTTGAAAACCAGGCCACTTCTTTTAATGCTTTATGTGGATTTCCAAGTCTAATTTTAGGCAGTTGTATTTTTAAAATCCAGGCCTAAATTCACTCCCCACAGGAAATGCAGCATCTCTGATATTTGGGTCAGAATGCTCCCACTAGGGATAATTTCTTTAAACCACTGGCCAGCAAAGAAAGAAACCACCCTAGCAGCACCCTTCCCCCACAAGCCTTTCCTATCCCCAAGGTTAGTTTGGGACCCTGGGTGCATTTTGAATGGCTGTTGATACAAAGTCGTGCTCTTTTCTTTTTCATGTCACTTATTTAAAGAGGAATCTTGAAGCGGTTGTTTACTGCAGCAATGCTTAGGAAGGAAAAGAATACTGAGTGTATTTTCAAATGCCCTCAGCAGCTTTCTTTTTATTTTGCTCTCCAAACCCCTGCTATTCAAGTTCTCTTCTCCTCAGAGCACTAACAGCTAAATTGTTCTATGCATCCAGCCCCCATTAGCAAACGGAGTCATGCACATCATTCCCATGAACCACTTTAGGTGTGCCTCGAAGAGAGAGGATGCTAGATAAATATTAACCACACAGTGTTGTTATTTTAACTTTCATTTAAAATAGCATGTGGATTTTTAAAATGTACATTTTTAGTATTTGTTGTCAGTCATCTTTTTCTTACCAGTTTAAGAAGTTAGATATGCCAGGCCATAACAAATCTGCATTAGATTCATGGAGTTTGCTGTTTTATGTTGGAGAAAAAGGGGTGGTGGTGACATTTGGATTTACTGTCATACCTCAATAAACCACAAACCCTAATTCCTCAACAATGAGTTCATGTCCTTTGCTTTACATTAATTGCATTGAAATTACTGTCAATTATTCAAACTCTCAGTAGTCACAACTCATTTAATATCTCTTGCTTCATGCAGACAATCTGAGATCTGACTGTGCTTAGATTCATATGTGGACAGACAGCATGATTTCTTTATATGGCAGAGATTCCCTTGAAATCCTCCTGCTTCCTGAACAGGAGTTGTACGAATTAAAGTATTCCTCTGACTAACTCATAGTTTGGAAACATATCCATTCCATTGGTTGCATCAAAATCAAGCTTAAAAGTATGATCATTGCATAGATTCAAACATACTACAGAGAATAAAAGAAATAGATTATTTTGGTTTTTGGTAGTGTGGGAGGAGAGAAAACTATGTTTTTCCCAGATGTTGGACAGTTAGTTTCTGATTTATATCCTAAAGCACATCAGTTGGTTATCCTTACAATTTCATCTTAGCAAGCATAGCTTGCTGTGGATAGCTTTACAGAAAACTCATAAAAATTTAAAACCATTTTCTAAGTCTAGTGGCCTTTTTCTTCTCTGTTATCAATGACAGTGAATTCTGGTGTCTAGATGTGGATTTTGTATTAAAAAAAAAAAAAAGACCTTCTTTTGGATGAGTTTTGTCTGGTTTATTAAATCAGTGGACCTCTCATTCTTCATTGTTAACAGCAGTGATTGCAGTCACGTGGATATATTTCTGTAACCATTGATACCAGTAACTAGAAAACCAAGCAAATAGTCCCATTTCATATAAAAGGTCGAAATTGTGTACCTTAAATACTTTAATCCACACTCAAAATGATCATGCAACCATGCTGAAGTGCATGGATATAACTTTAAAGCATAGCAACCTTAAAGGTGGAGTGCATCCCTCATAACTGAAATTCTCCAAGCAGTAGTTACCATTTACTCACAACTTCGGACAATGCAAAAACATAAAAGCTGCTGCTTGCAGAATTGTTGCATATTACCATCATTCATCAAAACGTTGCCTTTATGGTCAATGTCCTGTCTTCCCCACTTTATATTCTTTTCATATTCTTTTATCACCAACTCAGAGTCTACAGGAATCTGCACATTACCAGCACCAGCACAGTAACAAACCAGTGAGTTTATGCAGCAAGGGACTGCAGTGTGGACAAAAGAAAGATTTCAAGTACCGTGCTGCCAGGAGGCTTATTTAAACCATAGCAAAATAATTAAAAATTGCTTGACCGTACCTTTTTAATTGGCTCCCTGATAGAAGGGTTAATAGGGATTCTAATACCTGTGTAAAAAACAGACAGATAAAGAAAACAGTGTAATGTAAAATAATTCAGATTGCCTCTGTGTAAATGAGGCAATAAATGCCTGCAACATGAAGCTCAGTCTGACTTCACAGCAGGGCCTGGTGCTTAATTGAAAGTCCTAACTAGACCCATTTATCAAAGAACTCACTCAGAGGGAAATTTAATTATCACAATTAATCCATATTTTCTTAGAAAGTCTCCGCAAAGCACATTGAAAATTTCTTTGGGAAGGATTTTACAATGTTATCAACAAGAAAAGTCAAGCACCAAACTTCCTTCCCCTCAGAGAAAAAGCCCAGGCAGGCAGGCACAGGGCACATTGTGTGAGGAGCTCCTTGTAACGCCACTTAGGCATAACTGAGAGTAATGAGCATCATCGCAGCAGGAGCTCAAATGGAAATATTTCTTCCTAAATCACAAAATTGCTCCCTTTGCAAGCTGGAGAGAACACCTGGCTTTGGGGAAAGCTGCCCCACAACGTGCCCATGGCCTGTGGGTGCTTGCTACAGTTTTGCTTGGCTCTGCAGGACTCCTGCACCCCCTCAGTTGCTCCCCGTGAGCCCCTGCTTGCAGATTGTTTCAGTGCACACACAGAAAAGCGCCGAGGCACAACATGGCCTCTACTCAGTCAGTAGCATGTGATGCTTTGGGAAAGTAAGGAGCTAGTGTCACATTTTGTTTTAAGTACTTGCATAAAGAGGAGGTGCCTTCGGTAGAGAAGCCAATCCTTGCATTAACGTTGAGTTTGCTCCAATGAGCAAAGAGCCATTCTAAAACCAAGTTTTTTCCCCTGAGTAACTGGTGATATTCCACTCCCAGCCTTAGCAGAAGTATGAGTTGGGAAGGAAGGTAGCTCCAAGCTGCGATCCTACTCAGCTTCTCACATTTGGCATTTCCCAGGAGGTTTTCATTTGCTTGCTTCCTCAAGACCAGGTAACCTTTATCAGTCTAGTTAAACTTTCTTTCTTATTTTGCAAAACAATCCCTTCTTTTTATGCGGAGTCCTACCTCTATTTCCATGCTTCCTATGTAAGCCTGAGGAGCTACAGAAGGCTACTCACAGAGCACTTGTGGAGCAGATAACAAGTAGAGTTACATCTATGTGCATCCCGTAGCATTTGACATGCCTGTGTGAAGATGAAAAGAAAGCCCCAAGAAAATATGCAAGTCTGTGCCATGACAAAAATCCCCTTCGCTCAGTCAGGGAGCTGGTAGCTGATACGTTTTTAGGGCTTCTGGACACTAGTGTGCAGCAAGTGATAGGCAAGAGTCTGCCCCTGCACTTTGAGAACATGGAGCTCCAGCATTTGCTTTGGAGGCAGGAGCTGGCATATTTGTACGAGTTTCAATGAAGGGCAACAATGGGCACTTGAAAGGACAGGGAAAATGGGGCTGGAGATTTTCTTTCACTTTGTGTGGCCTTGCATGGCACCACACCTGCTCATGTTTCCCCAGGCTTAAAGGGAGTCCATAAGACATACAAAGGTATAATTTTCCCTTTCATTATTCAGAGTCAGAGAACATTAGAAATTATGACCCATGCTAGCATTTTCATGTGTACTCTTTTTCCCTCTTCTTCAGTGGAAAAAGTTGGTCTCCCAATGTCACTGAAGTTGTTTACTGCCTTTTTTTGCCTGTGCTTCCTACATTATTCAGGTTATACTAATCACCAGAGGGGAAGGAAACAACTCCAGAGCAGATTGAATTACCGTTTAATTGGGCATCCTGTGAAATAAACATTGTGACTTGGATAAGATTAAAATGTGAGTCACAAGTCTGGTTAGCTTTTAAGTGTTAGGGAATGTGGGGATAGAATCAGGCAAGAACAAGGAGAGAGCAGCTAGGAGCAAGGCTTAGCAGAACAGCAACTACTAGAGACAGTTACTTGTTTTTACCAGGGTCAGACTAAAGCTCCAGTGGACAGAATTGGACAAAACAACTGACAGTTCTTTATTTAAGAAGAATTAAATTTTCAAACACATTTCCGTTTATATTCCTTTGCTTGTACTGAACCCATCCGTGAATGCCCTCTCTCAATATAGCACTGTCCGGCTCAGCTACATTCTTAGATATTAAAGAGTAGTACTTAGAAGTGTTTCTGAAGAAGGACTTCACCAACAGGTTTGATATCTTCTGTGAGCATTTTTTTGATGCTTTGCAATACTTCTGATGAGTAGATTTGCCGGAAGAAAAAAATTGTAGACACAGAAATGACAACTATTTTGCAGAATATTCATTAAAATATGATCCCAAATGTGTAATCGTGACCCTTCACGTGAGCCTCACTAGATTTACCTGGAGAGACCTCATGCTGCATTTAGGGACGGGGTTCTCATTTAGCCACTTAACAAACATCGCATCAAGCTCTTACTTCACAAGCTTACTTAGGTTCAGCTGTCCCTGAACTGTTTTCTCCTTTGCCGCCCTCCTGAGGCAAAGGAGAGGCTGGCTGCGGCGGATGATTTTGTGAGGGAGCCAATTGTCTGGCAGAAATTGGATAGGGACCAGATAAACCCGTCTTTTCTGCACTGCACCTGAATAGCAGCTGATGGAAGCCGCTACTGGCTGCTGTCTCCTGGCGGTAAGCTGTACACCAGCCACCTGGGAATGAAAGGTTCCCAACCTATGACAATCCCCGGAGATCTCTGATCCTCAGGATATTAATTGTGGCTTGGAAATTGCAAAAGGTGTTGGTTTGCTGTTTACCACCAGGTGGCCTAACTATTCCACCGTTCGTGAGGAACCAAGACTCCATTAGAGAACAGCAGCTGGAACTTTTTAAGGTCTACATATTTTTCTTTCCAAGCCTCCACCTCCCCTCCTTCCTCCTCATTCAGTTGATTAAAAGCCATCAGGGCTGCTCTGATTTCTCAGCTCAGTGCTTTTCTCTAAGCAATTGAGAAAGCTTGTTCTTCCAGCAGTCCAGCCCTAGCTTTTGAGATCCGGCTCAGCCATCTCTATTTACCTTAGTCCAAATGAACTCTTGCCATAACAATCCAGGTACCTTGGAGTTTTCCTCATGCTTCAGTAACCGGAGATGGATCCCTTTGTTGACTCTGATATGTAGATAGGTAGCTGGTTTTGTGACCACCCATGAGTCCTGCACCGGCCCCATAAGCTGGGTTTAGAGATGCCTTGAGTCCCCAGGGCATCGCAGAGTGGATTCAGTGGGCCAGAGGATCTGACTCAGCAGTAGGTTTTCATTTTTAAAACCACAGACAGCTTGGGACTTCAGCAGTCCTGTCACTTGGTAGTTTTGGGATAGCCATTTGAGAGCTAGCTGAGCTAACAGCTCCTTGGGTTTCAAGACAAGAGAAACTGGCATTACAGCTCACTCTGTTAAATGTCCTACATTTATGGACTGACTCCCCCTCTTGGACATTACTGGTCTAAAAATGGGAAGGAAGATACTCTCAGATGTTCATCTCAGGCTTTTCTTGATGGGAAGGGTAAGGAAAGCTCTAGCTGTCACAGTAGCGTGAACTAAGAACAACTACACCAGCACCAATGGTATTACATTGATATGCAGGTATTGGGAGGCCATCAAATGACTCCTTAGGAGAAGGAAGCACGATTTCAGGAGAAGATGAGTTATTTCATGTACTGCAACACTGAGGGCTTAGTTTTATATTTTCTAACATTTACATAATGCCTGAAAGCTTTTGGAAGGTACTTTCAAAACAAATCTCAGTAACTAAAGTGATTAACTAAGATTATTTGCTTAAAACATTCATGATTCATTTGTTTACCCATCTTCGTAACCACACATTTCAGTTTTGATGTGAGTGGGGCAAAGTACAATGACGGCAGGCAGGATCATCACATCGGAGCCCAGCAACAGAAGCATCTTCTCATGATCAGTTCAGATCAGCTCTGAAACTGGTGCCTCAAGGTCCCAAATCAAATGTATGCAGTTTCTGAATGCCCCCTATCATAACACAATTGCAGCACAAGATGTAGCTGCATCAGGCAGATTTTCCTAAAGAATGTGGTGATTGAACTTTTAAAAATACCAGTCATTTGGAGAAAAATTCAGGAGTCTTTAAATTACTTTGGTAAATGGATTAGTAATAAATAATAAATACCTGGAAATCAGGAGAGACTTTCAGTTGCATCACAAAAATGTCATGAAGTAGTACTGGATATTTCAGCTACTTTAACCTAGCCTTGGGCACGGAAGAGTCCAATTCTGATCATTTGAAGGATAAGCTATCAAATTCAGGGTAATGAGGCTTTAGCCAAGGTGTTACTCTGGGTTTACACCTCTGCAGATAGAATCAGATGCTATCTTCTAGTCTATGCATCCTCTGAGAATAGAATTAATTTTGAATTCTAGTATCATCTGCTTGCTCGTGCACTTATTTGCTAACTGTCTGACTGAGTGAGCTATTCTGGGTCAGCATGATTTAGGCATCCTTTATTACACAGTTTCCAATTCAGTACATTTTTTAATCAAGACTAAATTGAAGTCAAGTTCCAGGTATATATGGATATAATATATATTTAGTGAATACATTGCAAATCCCCAAGTCTAATTTTGAATGTAACTATAATAGAAAAAAAAATGAAGGTTCCTTTATTTTGTAGAGGAGTGTTACAATGTTGTCACTTCTTAAAGGCAAGTTAAGACCTATTTTCATATTTTTAAAATCACATTAGCTAAAAGCTTGTTAAGGAATAAATATTCCAGAGGATAATTGAGACTTAGCTGGCTTAAACATTAATGAATCAAAATCAGATGCCAGATCATTAATTAATTGTACAAATTATAATGTTGCCATTACTGGCAAATACGATGAAAACTAATATCAAGGAGCAAATTAAACTGCATAGTTTTCCTACGTATGCATATCTTTTGACAAAAATAAAAATGCAGTGGTTATTTTTGGTTGACGGTGTACAGTGCCTATACTTGTAAAACTTCTGGGAGATCCTTAATTTTTAAAAACATTTCAATTTCTTTACCATGCTATTTATAGAATGTGCCTATCATAGACTATAAGGATATTTCCATCAGCGCTGTAACCCACAGAAAGTAAAATGTAGCAAAAGTGACAGAAAAGTCAGTTCAACACTTCCGAAGCCTCACAAAAATTCACACCCCTTCAAATCAGCCTCTTTGGCAAGCGACAGAATAATAGACGGGTCTTGCGATGTGGCCTGAAGTGCAACCATCTCAGGCTCTGTCAGACCACTGCAGAAAGTGAATTAGAGGGGAAGCAAGAGAGGCAAAAGAGAAGGTCATCTGGACATTTCTAGCCACTACTTCTCATCCCATAACAAGAAGGAAACTTCAATGCATTTAGAAGGTGGCAAACTTCAAAAACTCCTACAGAGTGGATAACCAATCTGGGGAATAGGCTGAATACCACTGAGGCCAGAACCTTAGGAGGAGTAAAAGGCTCAACAGTGCTGAGGTGATATAACATGAGATAATATAACAAGATGATATAACGTCAGCCTAGTCAGAATAAAACTTTAGGGCCAAAATGACAGAGTACCTTTATCTGAAAGCTCACAGCGTTTAACTCTTTGTCTGATGTGGTGTATCTTTTCCTCTTTTTTCCCATCAAGTGACAGATGCCAAAATTATCTAGATCTAGAACATGCAGGTGGTCTAATGCATATCCAAAATGCTTTGATTAAGCCGGGAGACCAATCAAAAGCCAACACACTGTGGCACTAGTATAATAGTTTGCTTAGTTAAGCATCAGTAAGTAAGCGGCTAGGTGCAATCTCCTTTAGCTGAGATAAAGTTGTCCTGAAGAATCCAGCAAAGACTGTCAAGTCTGATGCCTGTAAGAGCAATTTGTTCTTGTAAGAACAAGCTGTGGAAGAATGTCCCATATTTTTTCCTCCATATTGATATTTTCATTCCATTTTTTTCCTCTTTTTTAATTAAAAAAAAAAAAAAAAAGATGACTGGATGGACCTGATTTTTTTCTAGGAATAACAGTAAGGCATTCTGAAATAAAAATTTTCTTGCAGTTTCCTAAAACCAAACACAGCTCAGGTTCCAGTAGGAATCTGAGACTTGTGAGTCTTGTTACCATAAGCTACATTTCAGCTGAAGAGCAATAAGGTGCCACCTTATTTCAGCCCTCAATATCTGCCCACCATCAATGACAGACAAATCATTTTTGCCAAACAAACCTATAATGTAAATCAGAGAGGACTGCACCAGGCTGATGGTCTTTTTTGATGGCTTCATATATATGCTGAATAGATGAGTTCTTGTTAATTTTTCACCCTTTGGGATCTCTGAACTACCTAAAGGTGCTGACCTTTGCCATGCAATACAAATAAAGCTGGCAATAGGCAATGTTGGAAGATAATAATGCATTCTAATATATCTACATTGTCTACCCCTATACTGAATTCATGCCCCTTATCCATGTCTAGGAATGACTGATAACACCAGTTGTTTTATTTCAACTTTTGTCCTTCTGGCAAAATTAGAGCATCTAAAGAAAAAGACTAGTAATTATGATCTGCCTCCAAAGTTGCTGCTTTGAGCATAAGTCCAGAAATAGCTGATGTCAGCCAGGAGTAGGTGCCTAGGAAGCATGAGAAGATGACAAGCATATAGGGATACTCCCTCCAAGGATCTGTTGGAACAAGTCCAGAGGAGGGCCATGAGGATGATGAGGGGACTGGAGCACCTCCCATATGAAGATCAGCTGAGAAAGTTGGGGCTGTTCAGCCTGGAGAAGAGAAGGCTGCATAGAGACCTCATAGCAGCCTTCCAGTATCTGAAGGGGGCATATAGGGATGCTGGGGAGGGACTCTTCATTAGGGACTGTAGTGATAGGACAAGGGGTAATGGGTTAAAACTTAAACAGGGGAAGTTTAGATTGGATATAAGGAGGAAATTCTTTCCTGTTAGGGTGGTGAGGCACTGGAATAGGTTGCCCAAGGAGGTTGTGAATGCTCCATCCCTGGCAGTGTTCAAGGCCAGGTTGGACGAGGCCTTGGGTGATATGGTTTAGAGTGAGGTGCCCCTGCCCATGGCAGGGGGGTTGGAACTTGATGATCTTAAGGTCCTTTCCAACCCTAACTATTCTATGATTCTATGACTTTTCCAGCCTGCAACACTTTGCAGTTCACCAACTTCTCGAGATATTTGATAGTCCTTGAAGAATTACATTTGTGTGAATTCTTCCAGTCACACATTTTCTTAGCTCTGTATTGAGTAAGAAATACAGCCAGTATGGGTCACTCTTCTAGTTTTAGTGTCTGATCAGGCTCCCCTGCTAGATTGGTGGAAAGATGACGTTTTTTTCATAACGACTCAGAGGTAGAAAGGACTCTCTTTACACGGTTGAATGGCCAAATTCACGGTGAAATAGCTGCTATAATTCTGCTGGGATTTCATATTATCATTAATGATTTGCTAGAGCACTTGAAGCCTGCAATGCTATCCCTTAAAAGGATTTAAAGTCTAAACACATTAAAAAAACCTCTATATTCGCTCTGCGTGGCTTACGTTCCTATTTCCTGGCACTACAGCCCTAATTCTTTTGACACTCTGAAGTCTGCCACTGTTGGAAATTATTAATGCCACCATCCCCAAGGAAAGCTATAAGCCCAAACCAGGAACTTTTACAACTGTGGTGTGAAAACGGGGAGTATCCAGCTGCCATAGAAACATCTTTTGCTTGAAACTGTCTTGCTCTTTAGCTCGTTTTCATCTTTTTCTATCCATGGAAGTTAATTAATTACAGTAATTAACAGTTAGACTAAATCTATGCAGGCTAACAGAAATTTTGTTCCAGATGGACTCTGCCACATAATGAGGGACAGTTGATAGTGGCTTTTTCCTTTTCCAGTGGAGTCCAGTGATAGAGCACAGTTATACCAGTTTGTGAAGAATGAAATAGAACAATCTTTCATCCATACAAGTGAGATGTCTGGTGAGAAGTAACTAACATTAATTGGTAAGTGCCACCAAAATAGATGCATTTGTTTGTTGTCCATTTGTTATTATCTTACAAGTTTTCAGCCAACTTATTAAGATCATTTGTATAAAATTGATTTTTGTTTATGGTTTTATTGGCTAGACAAACACCCACTGATGCTTATAGATGATCATCCTATCACACACTGCTCTGTGTGTATATGTATATAAAACAGCCACCCAAAGACCGGATGCCCTGGAAAATGCCTTAAATGGGACATGATTTTTATAAAAATATAGTTATGCCAATATAATATGCCAGACAGACTTCCTTATTTCCAGATATACGTGCCTTTTTTGTCTTGAACAGTGCTACTTTGAACAATTTTATTACTGAATGAAAGCAAACGTATGTTGATCAAGTTAAGTTTCTATAATTAAGGTAATTGTAGCTATGCAAAGGGGAAAACTTTCTATGCAGCCACAGTGGCACCTGTCTCTGAGCCTGCATCTCCCATTTTTATTGGGCAGGCAGCAGACTACAGTGCTGGTGAATTTGCCATTACCCTCACCCTTTAGATGCTACTGGTTTTATACCCAAATGTCCCTCATCCAGTTCCCACTGTGTTATGTTTAAATCACAAGTTCATTGGCACACACCTTTAATGAGCTAGCATGCACTCTTCCTGCTCCACTGTTGTTTACAATGAGGGAGGTCAAAGAAAGAGAAAGGCAGTAAAATATACTCAAAGAGCGTTTTTAGATTAGCAGTTTGAGGGATAAATTATAGTAGAAGCAAGGTGGGGTTTTTTGCTTCCTTGTTTGTTTTTTTATCAAGCTGTCCTACAAGGTGTGACACAGTAGGGAAAAATCTGCCCTTAGGAAAGTTAATGGGAAACAATTAAGTAGTTGCAACAGGGGCAGGATTTTGCTGATTATGTATTGTCCTGTTCCCATCCTTCCCCCTCTGCCTCCTCTCCAGCACACATACAGTAGACAAAGAGCAGTGCCTCTCTTATTTCAGCTGTCATTTCAAAGGAAGAAGACTGACTTAATTCCCTGTCACCAGGTCACTAAATTGCTTGGCGGTCATAAAGGATAAAAATTTTTATTGTTCAATTTAATTAGACAAGGTCCAGAATAAAATCATTTGAATTTTCTCATAACACAATCTCTTTGATAAAGGATAAAAGCTTATTTCAACAGGAAATCATGGCTTGAGTCACATCTGGAAAAACCCTAGCACTTCAAGTCACTGAAATAAAACTTCTTTGTGTAGTCAAATGCAAAACCTGTACTGATTTCTATAAGTAATGAGAGCAATATTAAGTGTTTTTTAGCTATGCTGGGGTTTGGAAAAGAGGTCAAGCTCCTAGCTAGAGAATGTAAAGAGGGCCTGGGAAAACTGAAAAATAGATTAAGTTAATTGATTGTAGCTAAAGATGAAAGCTGTCTTTAGGATCTACCATTTCTTTAGGGTGCTGCAGAACCTGACATCTTCAACAGACACTGTAACCACCAACAGCAAACTGTAAGTTTTGCCATTTTATAAAATCATTTTCAGGGGACAAAATGTCTGAGTTGTTTACAGAAATGGAAGAGACTGACAGCTTGCCCATACTGGTGCAGAAGGATGCCAACCTTGGCAGCAGTTCGGGTTTTTTCTTAAGAGTACAGGAGACCTCTTGAAGTTCACCATCTAGCAGTTTGGAAGGAGAAGGAATTTTCTGGCACCTGTATGGCAAAAAAATCTGCTGGTAATCTGACTCTTCCTGTGGGTATGCATGTGATGGCTAACAGGTCCATGAGAAACAAGAGGCAGAGCAGAAAGCCACTGAAAGGGAATGCTTTTTAACATCAGTAAGTTTACAAAATCTGTAAAAAACTGCACGCCCAGTCAGGAGATGCAATGATTCTGCACTTTTCTAAAGAAACTTTTTCTCAAAAGTGATTCTGCAGCAAGCAAAATACATTAATTTTTTCACAGGTGGTAGAGCTGATGGGATGAAGTCTATTCAATTTTCTCACTTGTTGAAGGCTAGCATTTTACCCAATGAATGCATTGAAGCAGTATCAGGAGAATGTTTTTTCATTTTATTTTTTAAAACATCCTATTAAACCAGCAAAGGTAACCTGATCCAATTCGAGCATAGGGCATATTTGTTCTGGTCTAAAATATCTTCTGGGTTTTAGTGTATGTTGTTTGAAAAGAGGTTTAAGTTGTACAGGTAAGAGCCACTGGAACCAGGGCATGAACTTCTCTCCAGGTGTTAGATAATACAATTGTGGCCCTGTTTCCGAAGATATAAGACTGGAGAAGCCTGGAACAACCAGGGTGTGGAGCCTTTTTCCTTTTTCTTCCCCTTTTCCCTTCCTGTTTTCTTTCTGAAACATGCACATGTGCCTCCTTTTAGGGCAGGAGGCCACTTTTTCAGTAGGCATTGCTGGTGTTATAACTGGAGCTGGCAAAAAATACTGATGCTGGTTCCATTTCTCCTTCCCTTTCCCCTCAAAACTGTTATGTTCCAAATTTCGTGCCCATCCTATTACTTGATAAAGGCATTAGGATGTCGTTGCGTTTCAAAATGCTATGTTAGACCTAGTTTACTCAAACCTGTGTACAAGTTGTTAGTATATGTTTAGATCTTCAGTGAGTTCATGCAACTCAAAATAGATCTGCTAAAGTTAGTGGAGCTGCTCCAGTGTACCTCAACTGTAGGTTTGATCCATCTTTTCTCATTTGTTTCTGTAACCAGACTTTTTTTCTTGATTCACCTTCTTTTCTCACCTACATTTACCAGTCTAGTGTTTTGAATTTTTATGCAGTCTAGTTTCATTTACTGTTAAAAATGCATCTCCAGTATCAGATGCATCATTTTCTAAGCCTTCATCATGCCAAGAGAGTTAGTAAAACATCAGTTTTTCACTTCAGTTCCCAACCCATATGTTTTCAAGTAGCACTAGGGAAACATTTTTTAAAGGACAGACTCCAGAGATGTCTCCTAATATCATCAGCAATGATAATCAAAAACTGCTTCTGCAGAAGCCTGTGGGATTATCCGTCTCTCAAAAGGAAATTCAGCAGCTTTTCTTGCAGCAACATTTATTCCTCACCCTTCCAGCTCAAGCTATTGTTCACCTCAAGGTGTTGTCACCCTGGACAACTCCATTTCTGTATGCACTTCCTATTTAAGTATCAGGAGGGACCCTTAGTCCAGGGTCAGAACCCCTCCTGGCTTTCTAAGGAAAATGTAACTGAAATGCTAATCCAGTTTATCATAGTTCATAGATGATGCAAGTTACGCCTTTTTTACAGTTGCAAAACACCTCTGTGAAAGTTTGGTTCATTTTTCTCTTTGCAAATTTAGACATAATTTCAGCTAGTCATGAAACTGCTAGGACTTAGACTCCTCCACAAAGGAATGCATTGCTAATGTCAAGGTTTTTTGGTTAATGCTGATCAGGCCCAGTGGTAATACAACCTGTTCGTGTCCTGTGACTGGCAGTGCTCTGAGTGTTTATGAATATCCATGTAATGATCGTAATCTCTGCAAACCTTCCTGCTGCTGACCTCTTTGGCAAGGAGAGTAACATAAAGCACAAGGGAACAGGAACTGCCCTGTTGAAGAATTCAACTAAATACTGTCCAGAATTGAGTTATCCACAGCAATCTCATTATATTGCACTCTGCCTACCATTTCGGACTATTTCTTATCCTCTCCCAATTTGTCTCATCAAAATGTTTGACTTCCTTTTCTTCTTTCTCTTCTTCAGTTCCTTGGACAACATCTTCAGGACTTATTGCCCCCTTGTCCTTTCCCACAGGGTGGAAGCAGCTTGGCATTGCCTGGGCCTTCAGGGTGTATCTAGCTATGGAGCCCAGCAGAGCCCCACTGACACCTGGAAGAGGATGACCAGTCCTTTCCTGCAAATGTAAAGGTGGTTATCGCCTGCTTTGTCTTCTGCCTACCTATTCTCAGGTAAAGCTCTCAGTGTAATTTAGTTAATGAAAAAATTCAACTCCATTGAATTTTTGTAGAGATGAGAATATAAGCCCTTGCTTGGCCATGAAGGCAACAATATAGTGAAAAGCAGAAGTAACCCTCCTCTGCAACCCTCCCCAGACAGCCTTGCTGTCCTTAAACTTTTGGAAGAGGGATTTGTGGTTGTCTTCAGCACTCACAAAGAGCCCGGGAGGAGAGGCAAACATAGCGCAGAAGTGGCTGGGGAAGACAGAGGGGTCTGACCACAGCCCAGGCTGTGAAATTGAAATGTAAATTCTGCACCCTAGCAATAAATTTCACAGCAGCCTTATTTTCCTAGGAATGATGCCTTTGGCAGGGCCCGTGTGTTCCGGAAAGGAGCAGGTTTTAAATTTTCTAGAATTCCCTAATCCGCTTTATCAGCTGCTTCTCCCTAAACTGCTGCTACTCCCTGAGAGATTTAAAGCCACAGTGTCTTCTTCAAGGCCTCTTCCTGGTTATTATGTTTGTTCTCATCCAGTCAAGACAGAGAAACATTAGCATGTGATTTACAGCGTGGGACCAATCACAGATATTAGCACTCAATATTTGAAATTCAAGCAGTAGCTACTTGCAGCAAACTGGTCAGGATCAATCTAGAAATAAAAAGGAGGGCCCTAACTTTTTAGAAGGCAGTAGAGTTTTATCATGGAGGTCTGTCAGTCTTACCAATGCATGCAATGGCACTCACGCAGTATTGATACATGTCCCTGTGCTGGGTTTAATTCCTTCCTTTTTTGTTTGTTTGCTGGTTGGTTGGTTGGTTGGTTGGTTTTTTTGTTTGTTTTAGGGGATGTTTGATTGTTTGATTTTTGGTTTTGATTGGTTGGGGTTTTTTTTCCTTGAAACCATTTGGTTTTCTTCTCATGTTTCAAGCCTTTGTATCTATCTGACAAGCAGGCAGTGGATTCAGGACAGGTTTTCATGCCAAGGCATTCCTTTACTTATGAAAACAAGTGAATAAAACATAAGAGAAGTACCTTTAAATTAAAAATAGAGACAAAATAAAAAAGAAAACCAATATCAGAAGGGAAATATCTTTCCCCTATAAAAATGCCTCTTGAATGGATGAATCTCCATTTAATTCTTCTAATTTAAGTATGCACTTATACTCTAATTAAATAAGGAAAAAGGACCAGCTGTAGCAGAAGAGAAATATATGCATATGTGAAAAGTCAAGACAATCCAGATAAACTTCTGATGGCATGACATATTCATGCAGAGTAGTCACTTTTCAAAACTGAAATTTTCTCCCAAAGCCCCCCAGTTTGTATTATTAATGACATTTTCCTTAGCCTGCATTACCATTTCCATCTGAGGGGAAAAAAGACAAAAACTTGTCTCAAGTTTGAAAGGACAAAGTGGTCTCAGAGACACAAACATCAAATACTTTTGCACAAGCCTTTGAATGGATTTCGTCTGCACGGTTTTGTAAATGGATAGAGTGAACAGCACTCCTGGCCTGAGACCGTGTGCTGGGGAAGGGCTCAGAGATGAGCTGCAGCCAAGTGGCAAACCTGGGTGGGGAAAAAGGCATGGGAAAGGCACTTCACTACAGTACACCGCAAGAGCAGCCCCACACAGTGAGGCCCCTTCCAACCTCTAGGACACCAGTCCTGTTTCACAGTACCTTTGGTGAAGTGACTATGTTTGGACCCTGATTTAAGTCAAGGGTAACACCGACTGCTAGGAGCCAATTTAAGTCTACATGGAAGAGTTGTGATGAGCTGGGTCATTTAGAGGAGTTTCAGTTTGTTCCTCCAGGGTTCTGCTGACTGCATAGAGTCTTGGATACCATATCCTAAACATCTGCCAATGGCTAGCTGTCCCTCTTCTCTGTTTAATGCAAATATCTTGTAATTGGAGTGTCAGGCTTCTTGCTGCCACCACAGAGGAGGATGTGGAGGAGGAACCAGAAGAAATCCATCTTTTCCATAATGCATGCATGCAGTTCAGACCAGATTGGGCTGTTCAGATGTTTTTTTTCCCTCCTTTTCATCTCCTTTGTGGAGGCTCAAGCAGTTCCAGAACACAGAGATCTCCTTTTAGGGCTTCAAACCTATCAAAGATCCTCTGGGCCTACTGTGCAGGGAGACAGACAGGGAAGCTTTTTTGATGCATCTTTGTAATCTCTATGCTGCTGGCGCTTTGTGCATATCTTGTTGGTTGTCAGTGTGGGGGCACCTGGCAGAGGCTTCTCCTGGGATGTGAAAGCCAGGAAACCTGTCCAGGCTGCCACTCAGTGAGGCAGGTCCCCCACCAGTTCATTCAGAAGGGGTGACAAATAGCTGGTGTTACTGCAGTCTCTGGTGTCTAATTGTACTAGGCAGCACAAACTTAGATGCAATGCCCCCATAATGAGGCACAGAAAGCACAAGCGTATGTTTGCTGTGATATTGTTAACCCATTTACAGAGCTGCTTTTAAGAGCCTGGGCAGTAACTGCCACCGGCTGTACTTCATATGGCCTCTGGCATTTCCCTGCTGGTTTATGGCTATAGGTGGGATCTGTGGTACCCAAAGGCCTGGGGCTTTTTTGCCCCCAACCTGCTTCTAGCAACAGTTAGGGGCCCTAAACGAGCAATAAGAGGGTCTTCAGTGCAGAAAAGGCCCTAGTCACAGCTATCTACTTAAGCCATCTGGAAAGAGGAGTGCAAGCTTGGAGCACCACAGGAACACATCTATCCCACTGCCACTTGCACAGTATTGCTTTGGTGATGCATTAAGCTGCTCTGTGCTGAGCTGATACTGCCTTGGCCCATCTTGGTGCCATTGTGTGTGCCCATCTGCCCTGTTTATTTTGCTTGCTTGCAGCCTTGATGGATGGAAATCAAAGCTTTCTTTGTCACCTTATTCCATTCACCTTAATCTGAAAAGGTAACTGTAGCTACAGCCTTTGCAAATCAGCTTTACTGCTCTTCCCACAGCAAATACCATCTACTCACTGACTAGCCACAGGAGATTTTAATATTGTTTTGTTGTCTTCCTTAGACAGATCTGAAAGTGAATAAATCACTGCTAAAAGTATTGATCAGATGTGTAAAGATTGGATGCTCACAGAGATGTGGCAAAATCTGCATCTCTTTTCTAAGATCACATTTTCTCCTTTCTTAAATGCAACATTTACAATTCTTATTTGGGAACCCATTTTAACATCAGGTATCGTTGAAGTAAAAATTAACACTTGGAATGACCATCAAGTCAATGTTGACCTCTTTCCTGCAGTTGTTTTGATCAAGCCTTTAAAATACCCTCTCATGACTGGTTATATGCAATTTCCTACACCTATTTAAATAAATCTGACCTTGAAAAGCAATGAGCAAACAATGAGCAAACTCACAAATAGATCGTAGTTACCTTGGAGAGATATTCCAGACCTAGCTGAAAAAATACAGAAGTCATTAGAAGTCATTTGTAGTCAGAAATGCAAGTTAAGATCAGAACATTTGATTTGTTTTTAATACAGAGCTAAATAAGATTTCCCACAGGCTTGAACAAATCATCAGTAAATCCAAATTTCAATAGAGAACGGGAAAACTGGACTGAGTAACTCTTATGAAGTCTGGGGTATTTTACATCTCCTATTCATCTCTTCACTTTTTCACAATGTTGCCCAGAAAATGTCAGAATTCATATATTGGGGTCCAAAAATAGCTTAGGAAAAAGTACTAGATAAAAAGGTACTCCCCCGGAAAGCAAGATTTAAAAAATATATTCCATAAAAATTATTCACTGTAGATGCTCCATAATAAGCTGGTGGTGTCTAGGTTAAAAATCAACCATTGAAACAGAGCTTTTATTTACAACTTGGAGCAGGACTAGCTGTCTTTTTACATTTAGCTGGTGCCAGTATCACTTAATTGCTGAAGGTTTGTACGTCATCATTTTGCAGTTCAAGGCTCCTATCCTATGATAAGGAATCCCTTAAGGAAAGGCCTAAGTGAAGATGTCTATCTGGTTTCTGCAGGAATCTGAACTGAAATAGGTGTCACAGGCATTCCTGACCGCAACAAACCTCAGAAAACAGGCATTGATAGCCTTGGACTTGTACAGCTGACCCTATTTGAACTATGATTACCTCTCCAGAATTCACCCAGAGCGTATTGGCAACCAGCATGAAGTCTGAGCCCTGTCTGCCTGAAAGACTAATAACTTAGCTATGGAGATCAGCTTCATGTGGTGTGTTACTCAATTCTGCCTTTTAGGTAAGAACAAGTAATAATTTCCATGGGGAGTCAGAAAATGAATACAGCCCTGAAATGCACACCAAATTGCCTTTGCATTTAGTTGTCTACAAACATGCTAGTTATAAGATGGTAAGAGCACTGACGTGTTTTTGTGTTGACTTCTTCATCCATAGGGAATAATGATGCTACACAGGTGATGAAAGGCACCTGAGTCCTTTCCTGAAATGACAAAGGACTGGAGAGCACTGTGGTACCTCCTCAAATTCAGTTTGAGCTTTGCTTTATGTCTCCACCACATCATAAGCAACCAGATTCTGCCTCTGTCACTTGAAGGAGTGGGTCGAATGGAGTCAGCACTGGGTAACGCTGTCCATACGTGTGAATACACCTCTGTGCCAGTGGGCAGGGACTATACCAACAGCCTTCTCAAGAGGTTGTAAAAGTGATAGTAACAAAGTCACGACAGATGTATAATAATGAGCATTTATTGCCATATCTATTTGCAAGGTTCTGTTTACTGAAGTCCAGCCACAGCTTAGTCCTCCCTCACATGCTCTCTCTTGCTCCCTCCCCACCCCTCTGCTGTTGGTTATTCAGACTCCTACAGGCAACCATAGAAGAAATGTAGGGTGCTAGCAGGATCTGCTGGGTGAATGGTGAACCCCAAGCAAACACACTGTTTACTCAGAAATATTTCAGGCTGTTTTGAGGAGCCAAGAGAATACTAATTTCTGATCATGCTTACCTCCTAAAGGGGAGCACACAATTCTCAGTGGTAACTTTACATTTCAATGGCTACTGAAAGAAATCTGTTTTGGGAATTGCCTTTCCTTATTGTGCAAGAATCCTTTTATGCTATTAAGATGCTTTGCAAAGAGAAACAGGATCTAGGGCTTGTTGAGGCACAGTTTTCACTACCCAGTAGAGTTAGTCTCATTAAAATGGACCTCGTCTCCTTGCTGCTCCTGCACATACTGTCAGTTTATCACAGCTCATCTGACATCTCTAAAATGGAAAGCATGACGTAAAGCAGGAAAAAGAGCTCAAGACTGAAAAACGCTGAAACAAAAATTACAAAGACTCTGGAGAAACGACTCCCAGGAAAGGATGCCTGTATACAAACTTGTCAAGTCTTCAGGGTGCCTATGTGCCAGCCACAGGGAATAGGAAGTGTTTAGGCTGTGCACCACTCTGCCTTTGCCCAGCTCCACAAGGAGCAGTGCACACTCCTGGAGCCGTGCATGCAGGAGCAACCTTCTTAGGAAAACTCTTCCCTAAAATTTCCTTCAGAGACACCTCCCTGTAGCCCAGAAAGTGTGGACACAGCTATGAGGGGCTGCAACTGGCAGGGGCTGGCTGCCCGCCTTCCTGCCTGGACCCTGTGCCAACACAAGGCAGGCCAGTTTGGGCCTTTCAGGCAGTTCCCGAAGGTGGCAGGCCTGAATATTGGTTTACCCTTGAGTTTTGGGGTTGGAATTTGGGAACAGCAGAAGCGTCTAGATGAAAGAAGACAAAAAAGCCCTCTGAGACCTCCTTCAGGTCAACGAGCAGTGCAAACCTTGTTCTCTGCCTGACAAAAGGCAACAACCACAAAACTATCAGAGGACAGAGTGGACACTGAGAAAGTCCCAGGACACAGAGCAGCGCAGCTGTGGGAAGCACAAGGCAAGGGTATGTGGGGGAACCACCATGCCTGCTGGGGATATAAAATCTCCTTTGACCCTCAGACAGGCTGGGGTGCAGCAGCTCACAGCAAAGAGCTGCTGATGCTTTTACTGCTGAAGTTGGAGGACAAAGCCTCGAGGGAAGACGCTGCAGTGGTTAAGTGGGCCTGGCAAGGGGAGTTCATGGTTGATGGGTAAGGATAGCCACCTGCAGCAGGGAGCTACTGGCCTCCAAGATGGCCTTACTGAGGGCCCCTCCTTCCCTTCCCGAGGACAGAAATGCCCCCAGGGGGAGCTTGCTGTGGGAGATGTAAATTCTCCTGTTGGTTTCTGAGTGACAGCAGTAAATTCTTTTATTGCTCCTTAAGCTGAATTTTCCACGGTCAGTTTTCCTAGGAGACTATTTTTGCATGCATTTCCTCATCGCCTGGACAAGACCAAGACAAATTTGAAGCCAGACCATTGCAATAACTCAGCTCCACACAAGAAGCCCAGTTCAGCAGCGGTGGGGAAAACAAACAGTCCAGGGATTGATGGGAAGAGAGATTTAAACGGTGAAGTAGAGTATTTTACACTGCCTGGGGATTCAGTGGCTTTTCAACATGTCAGAGACTGGAAGACAGGTGAGGGAAATGGAGGTCACTGCAGGAAAAGAGGCTGTGGGACTAAGCAGTCCCTTTGTATGGGTGTGTATGTATACCTATATATAGGTATATGAATGTATGTTGGGTATTTTGGTTAAATGACCCTCTTATCCAATATGTAAAATACACAGGTGTTTAATTTGAACACACGACTTCACCTCTGACAATCCCTCTACTCCCCCAGATGTGTTTGACCCAGGCAGTCCAAATGCAAAAAAACCCAAACAAAACAGAAAGAAAACCAAGCCCAAATCAGCAACAGCAGTACAGAACAAAAAGGCTTTCTTATAAAGCCCTATTCAAGGTCCCTGTAATTGAATGCATGGCGGAGTGTTTGTGGTGTGTGTGCTTTCCCTGGGAGATTTGCCTCATCTTCCCCTACAACAGCCTTTCACACCGGGAAAGCCATTTTTACTGCAGGAGCAGGGCTCCCAAACGGACCTCCCGTCTCCCCATCAGTGGTGCAACATCTAAGCAGGAAGCTAAGGTGGGTCTTAGTGAGAGAAGAATAGCCACTGTAGGAGGATGAAGACTGAACTAATAAAATCCACAGGAAAAAACCCATGGGGAGGTGTTGATTTTGCTGCATTTCCTTCACTGTGCAGGTGACATCAGTTAACACATTAAAATGGCTAATGTGTCATTAAAGGAAAATGGGGTAGAAATGAAGGATGCCAGATGTGGGAGGTGAGCCCTTTAAATTCCCAGCTGTAAATGCCAGGTTTGTGAATGAGCTGCTGACACCAGGTATTTTGGAGGAAATGCGTAGGTAATAACTGGAGAAAATGGCATGGCACAAAACTCTCCAAGCGCTTGGCCTGAAGGCTCTGTGTCCATTAGAGGAAATCAGAAAGTCAAAACAGACACTCCGTAATTTCTCTGTACTTGCATTAACCATACCCCCAACACTCGCAGTGTGGTTCACTTCAGTATAATAAAGCACGTTATTCCACCCCATCACAGCTAAGTGTCCTCATCAGATGGAGTATCACAGTGGCTAGAATTTCCTTTTTCATTAAGGAGATCATGCATCTTGCTAAGGCATTTGTCTATGGCACCAGCAATATTTTGGTTATATTTAGAACAGCATAACTTACTGATGAACATTCCCCTCCCAGGTCCACAAGAACATTTAATTTAGTAAAAAGCAACAAAAAATAATAAATTCTACTATTTGGCAACTTCCTTGGTAAACTGTTTTGTCTAAATTGCAATCTGTTAATCCAGTTGTTTCACCGTATGGTAAATCCTTCCTTTTGAGACACCAGATCTGTTTTCCTTGTGATGTTCTATTGCATTAACTCTTTGGACCCACAAAAATCAACAGAGCTGGCAAAGTGTGGGGCTCTGCTTTTATTGACCTCGAGCAGCTGCAAAGAAAAGTCTGAACTGGACTCTTCCAGAGGTGCAGAGGCTAGGATAAAAGGTAATGGATGCAAGTTGGCATGAAGGAAATTTGGATTAGAGATTAGCAAAATATTTGTTCACAAGAAGGGCAGTGAAAACACTGGAGCAGGAGCCCACTGAGGCTGTGGTCTCCATCCTCAGCAATATTATAACCCCATCTGGGCAAGGCTGTGTATGACCTGATTTAATTGGTGCTGCTTTTGTGCCCTACATGACCCCTGAGTCCCTCCCATTCTGAATTATTCTGTGATTCTCTGATCAGCACAGAGAACAGGAGGAAGGGGAAAGCAGCGTAAGCAATTTTACAGGCTCTTCTATTCACTGTAAGCCAAAGCTAGCCAAGACCAAGTTGGATCCCCAAACTTTCTATACTGATAGCCTCTCCCCAGGTGAGTGTTGAAGTCCAGGGCCTGCACCGGCCGCTAGGAGGGACACTGGGTAAGAGCATCCCTTCTCCGTGTTTGGGAGCGTGGGAGGGCTGCAGGGTTTTTAAGCATTTGTTGTACATGTTGGCATTGCCACGTGCCCTATGGAGCATCATAAGTAATGTTTTTCTGGAGTGGTGCTGAAGGTGGCTGAAAAGTCTTGAGGTTAGTGGTCAGAGTGTCAAATTGTGCTCTCAGGTCTGCTACAACCCCTCTGAGGTTTGACCGGATTGGTATAGCTGAGACCACAATTAATAATGGAGATTTATACAGTTCCTTTAACTATTAGGAAGTTCTGCTTGCCTTTTAAACCTTGAAGTCATTTTATTTCCTTGCTGACATTCTTGCATATTGGGGTTTTAGTTATATATCTATCTGTAAAACCATTAAACCAATATGCAGATGCCTGTTAATGTTATAATATATTACCAATGATAAGCACAAGCTTCTCTGAGGCCACCTTAAGCCCTGCTGAAACTTAACTGCCAGGTTGTTATTGTGGCATGTTTACTCCCACTCTTAGCTGCATTTTACTGTTTGGCTTCCTAAATCTCAGCAGGAAAAGGACAGCTTAGCTCCCTTGAAGACCGTGCTGCTCTGAAATGATGGCTGTTGCTGTGGGGGAAGGGGTTGTGCTCTGTGAAACATGATTTGTAGGACCCTCTATAAATCATATACCAGCATGCCTTCACTGCAAGCCACAGGCTTACAATTTGTGGAGCTTTCAGAATGTAAGCAATAACAACACGCAAAGGACAAAAGAAAGCAGATGAAGAGATGGACATCTCTAAAACCCTTGCCTGGAAAACCAAAAGCCTTTATTTAAGTCATAAGGACGAGCACTGAAAGTATTTTAATGGGTGAATGCCTTTACTGCACTGCCACCACATATAGCTACAAAAAGCAGAGACAGATAGGGAGGGGGCCTTCGCCAGCCCTGTGAGTGCCATGCGGCTGTGACCCTCGTGCCTCCCTCTTGAAGTCCTTAATAAATCACTCTGCCATGCTCATAAAGTGGAGTTGAGCAGCAAAGCTAAAGCCTGAGCATGCAAACCCGACTGGAAAATCAAGGTATTTTAAAAGGGGAGGGAGTATGTTCCTTGTGATGTACTCAGGAGTACGTTCCTTCTGTCACAGAGCAACACCTGCGCATCACTGTGGACAACACCAGAGAAACTGCTGGGGACTAATGTGGAGGCATTACATTTTTCTTACTGCTGAAGAAGCTTTGTGGCATCATTATTCTGCCAAATGGAAGTGCTGATACAGAGTTTTAAGCCATAATTAATGTCAATCAGCATTATTATAAATGGAAACCCTGTCTCAAAAAATATTTCCTTTTTGACGATGGATTTGGTGATACAGCAATCTTCCTTCCATTGTCAGGTGCTTCGCTTAGTACTGTACAGCACTGTATTTAAAAAAATCCCCAACACTTCACAATATCAGCAAAGATTGCATTAAATGGATGAAGAACTGAGGTACTTTTGAGTAGGATACAATGATTCCACTGCAGGTCAGAAGTAACCAAGACATAAAATAATTTTCCACCCAAGACTCCTCATGAAGATGTGACAGGTAGCAACAGGTCTGTCACAAGTCTGAGGCCAAGAGCACCAAATTTACTGATGAAGCCAAAGAGATCATTTTTTCTCATTTAACTGGTGAAAGAGACAGGCCTGGGGGATTAATTTTATGCTCTCCTGTGTCCCAGAGTCCCTTCCTAGGATAAATCTGCTGTGGAGCTGGGTCAGGAGTCACTAGATCACACCCTATGTTAGGTACTAGCCATCTCTCTAAAAGTTCCTCAGAGAAACTGTAAATCATGGGGGAGATGGTGCAACATATGGTTAGGCTGACTCAAATTGCATTTACTACAGGCAGGTGTAAAGGGCAGGGATGTGGAGTAGAAGCACCACCTGGAAATGAGCAGCAGGGTAATCCCACATAGCGGCAAAGGGTTTAAGGTCATAATAGAGAAACAACTGAACGTAGGTTGCCAGGGCAAAGCCACACCAAGAAGAGGTAGAATAATTCCTCTATGCCAAGAGGGGAATGTAAGCTGATTCAGGCATGGGATTTTGGGTTTGTATGTAATCTAGTTGAGGCCATTTTCTGACAACGCTCAGCTCCGAAGTTCATCTTTTTTAATAAGAATGTAGCAAAATAGGTGACTGCACAGAAAAGAAAAGCCACAGTAAGTGCCACAGAAAGTGTTTAAGATCTGAAGAAGTGCTTTAGAGTGAGAAACATAGAAAGTACAATCTGCTTAGTGGATCAAAAAGAAGACTGAGAGGTGGCTTGATTACTATGTACTATTAGAAACAGTGGGAATGATGAAGTTCTTTAATGTGGGAGAGAAAAATATCAAATAGCTGTAAGCTTGAGACAAACAAATCTGAGACAGTAAAAATGCGTTTTTAAGATGAAGGGTGAAAAGCTCTGAACAAGGTACTGATGAAAGTAATGAATCCTCCACCTCTTGGTGCCTTCTGGTAAGGATATACAGCTTCACCAAGCACAGGGTGTCTTTTTGTCCAACATGCCATTGCCATCTCCCTCATTTTCATGACAGTAATTCTTCCGCATTTTTATGGCTGAGACTCTATGTGGCAGTAAAGAGAAGGGAAAAACAGAAGGGCATAGAAATTATTCCCCTGAATATTTTTAAATGTCCAGTAATTTTAGCAAATTTTAAATAATTGAAGAATGTTGTTAGCACAAAACCTCTGATCTGCATTCTTTAAAAGAAACTCTTAGCTCACGAGCCTCTTGCTTTCTGTACCTTGCAGTAACACACCAGCACTTACCAGGTTTTTCCCAGTGCTGCAGCTACTAATGGCAAAGACTGAGAGATCAGAAATGCATTAGGAAGGGTGTCAAGAGCCATCAGGCACTGGGCAGTGACAGCAGACTTGCAAACCAGTAACAACCAAGATACAAGCATGGGTGATAGCTATTCTAATCACCACCCATATAGACCTTAGCCTGGGTAAGACTCAAGGGAACACTTTTTTTTTGCATTTATGCCAGGATTAATGCTAAGGATTTTGTTTTCTGTTGTCTGAGATGTCCAAGATGCAGAAACTGATCCTGCCTGTGGCATACAGGATTCTCTTTTCAAGATATAATATCTAGAGATTGATCAAAGACATCAATAGTCAGCAGATTAAATGGGAGCTGTGGATGCTGGCTCATATTAATTTGCTTTTATTTGAGTGCCTGCTACTGAATTTGAAGTGCCTGAACTAAAGACACTAGAGACTGAAAATGTTGCCTAACTTCCCCTAGGTGCGCTTGATCTCGTGTCCCATAGGATTAAAGAAAGCAATAAATACAATACTGTCAGGAGTTGCAACAATCCCCTGGTGACAATGCACAGGAAGCAAGCAAAGCAGAGCAGGAAACTGTTCCCCCAACCCACTGCAACAATGTCTGTATGCAAGATCATGTTTTGCACCATTTTCAGAGTGATTATGGAATTTACTCCAAAGATATAAAAGGAGCTACACAGCAGTGGGTAGAAAAAGACAGAGGAGAGACTAATTGTAAATGTAAAAGGCTAGAAAAGAGACTGAGAAAAGTGCTGGAGCAAACTCATGCTCAGGGACTCCCTGGTTTGGGTTCTGCAGTAGCGGATGAACATTTGAGACCAAGATATTTGAACTTCCTACTAAGATTCCTGCAGCAAGCCTGAGTTTCCTGACATGACTGAGGGTTGACAGTGCCCATGTGAATTTAAACTGATTTCTCAAGGCAGTGAATCCCTCCCTCCTGGCAAGAGGAGGTACAACAGCTGAAGTCATCTTTACAAATCGTGCCGACATAGGAGAAAGAGGCTTATGAAATAATGAGCAAATAGTTTTTAATTAGGTGGTGAACTGAGGATTGTGTCTGTTTTCTGATCCAGATCCTGTCTGGCAGAAGAGAAATGAGAAGGGGGAGGTACAACAGGGATGTGCTAGGAGAGCTCTGGTGAACGGGATTTCCACCAAATGGCTTTGCTCCTTCTATGAGCCATGATCTCCCATAGCTGGGTCTTCTTCTTCCTCTGGTATGCACAATTTTAGTCTTCTCCTGCCTCCTGCAACACATGTTCATGTATAAATCCCATAGGCGTAACTTTGGAGGCCTCCTAGTATCCAAAGGAGAAGTAAGCAAGGGGAATCATAAATTCACTTTGTACATATCAAGGGCTCTTTTCTGACTGGTTTCTTTCACTGTTAACCTCTTTCAGCACTCTAATGTCAATTATGCTTTATCAAAGTACCTCAAATCTGCAAGCAATGTCATTTGCTCAACTGTCAGCATTCCCCATCAATAATGAAACTAAAAACACAACTTACTAGACAACAAGGCTAGAGCAGCTGGCAATGCTGCACAAATATGGCACTCTTGCTCCAGAGTTTATTAGACATTTTATAGTCCTGGGAGCTAGAGGATCCCGTTCCCCTATGTTGCATCAACAAGAGCTGGGACTCCATTGTGCCATTGATCTATGAGGCAGCAGTGAATAGGGCCCAGACACAAATACTAGAATGAATAAATCCTAAGCTGCTAAAAAAAACATCACGGGGCATTTTCCAGTTTTCAGTTCTTGCTTTCTAATGTCCATTCCATGAAATACTCTCCCAAGGGGTTTTAAATACAACAGTTTTCAGCAGAGTTTGGGATCAGGTTGAGAGGAATTGCCCCTACGGATCAGAGAACAGAGCTGAAATATAGAGTCCATTACCCTTAGTGGCCACTTGTGAGCTCCACCCATTCCCTGTGCAGCAAAAGCCTTTTGGGGGTTACTTTCGTTTTTAAAGTGCACTGCGTGATTATGTTCATACAGTTGACTGTAGGGTTCGTAAAGTTATTTTCCTGGGATGAATGGAAAACAAACTTTGATTTGCTTCCAAGTCCAGAGAACTGTAGGTATCTGCAGCCCAGATAATAATTTATACCTTTTTAATAATAATGAAAGAATAATTAAATAGGCTTCAGCCTGAACCTGACCAATAGTGAGTACTACTCAGGTGCTAACATTCACTACTTCAGAAACTAGTAGCCAGTAGACTGGCACCTACAAACATAAAGCAAAGACGAGAGAAATATGCCACAATATAAAATCAGTTTTCAAAGCAAGGAGAGACTGCCTAGCTACACACATAAAATGAAAGTTTCACCAAGACATTATCAGATGAAATAGTTTGGAGAGCTGCTACTCAGAGGCAGAGTTATGAAAAGCAAAGACAATCAGCTTGCTCCTCCTGATTACAGATGCCAAGTGGATCTGATGACAGCCTCAGGGGCTTTTGTGGCTCCATATGCCCAAAATCTCTGCAAAATCACATCAAGTGGCTTTTGGTATTTAACCTTGCTGCACCCTTATGGCAAGAAATAACGCTACTTGGTTATAGGGGATCTGCAAAATAGTGAGAGCTTTCAGTAATTAATATCAAGTAAATAATTCAAAAAGATGGATAGAGAAGTAAAAAAGACTAAAGTATTCATTATTGTAACTCACTGATGAAAAATGCCCACTGGTAAATAACTTTATTCTAGATGCACCTGAACGGGCAGGCAAATAGTGAGTATCTCAGACTTGTGAAGCATCTCTCACCTGCGAGAAGACCCAGTTGCTTTGCACATGAATGATTCTGGTCATTTGGAGAGTGAAACACAACAGCTTCTTCACAACACACCCAAGTTTACAACCCCAAGTAGAAGCAATGTCATTATTTTGAGAAGAGTTAGACTGCTAATGTTAGTATGTGGATTTATGAGACAAGTGCCTCAATAACTATGAAATTTGGACTTAGCTTGCAGGAGCAAAGCAAAAAAACCTCTACCCACCTGCACAGACTTGCTGGGTGCAGGGAAGGACTCAAGCTTTGTGTGATTCATTGCTCACATGGCAGACATTTTATCAACACTAATCAAGAAAAATGTATTTCAGTTTTCAATACTAAAGAAAGCTTATTAGGAAAGCATCCTGGTAGGATGCTCCTTGGTAGGTATACTTAGCTGTTTGAACTGTTTACTCAAAAGAATACAAAACCTAATTTAGGTGCAGGAGGAATAATACAAAGATTGGCGTTTGTAAAATTCTGTTGCTCCCAAAAGAAATCATCTGAAGACTCCAGTATAAGATGATGAAAGTGTTCAAGAGAAGTTAGCAGACTTCTGATTCAAGTCTAAAACAGCGCAGAGACTGTGATTGACATATTCAATACCTTATGCAAAGAGCTCAAGGGTCCCTGTCAAGGTTAAAAAGAGGCCCAAATGGTTTTGTTACACTTTTACTAGGGTCTCTCCATGGCTTATTTCAATACCTCCTTAAAGAGCTTTCTTTTTAAACAATTATTTTAAACATAGGAATTGCCCAAACACCTGAAGTCCAAAACACTTCTATCACACAACTGCACCGCACACCCAGGGATGCTGGGGATGGACTCTTCATTAGGGACTCTAGTGATAGGACAACGGATAATGGGTTAAAACTTAAACAGGGGAAGTTTAAATTGGATATAAGGAGGAAATTCCTTCCTGTTAGGGTGGTGAGGCACTGGAATAGGTTGTCCAGGGAGGTTGTGAATGCTCCATCCCTGGCAGTGTTCAGGGCCAGGTTGGACGAGGCCTTGGGTGATATGGTTTAGAGCAAGGTGTCCCTGCCCATGGCAGGGGGGTTGGAACTTGATGATCTTAAGGTCCTTTCCAACCCTAACTATTCTATGATTCTATTCTATGATTCTATGTAGATGTAGTCATAAACATATGCCCTAACATTGACTAGCCACTTTCCACCAAAAATACCTTGTGTGCTGAGCAGGGAGGTGAGCATCGTACCACACAGCCTGGTGTCTAAGGTGAAGGGCATCAGATGAGCACAGTTCTTGCCCTAACTCTGCTATTCATATGTGGCCATCAACCACCTGCCCTGGGATTCGGCACTCATTACTGCCATGTGCTGGGGTTGGGGGGATTTGGGTTTGCGTGTGAATGATGCCCATAGCAGAGGGTGTAACATGCAGAGTTAGGAATTGGCTACAGCCCAGAAGGTGAAAGCTGGAAAAAAATTGTGACATACTTGAACTGAATTGATAACTGCAGTAATATTTGTGTTCAAATACTGCTGAAATAAGCCTCATGAAGCCCAGGCGAGATCTAGTTTGGATTCTTCAAAAAAAAATAATTAAAAGATTTGAGATATTTGCATGGAATTATTTTCCTGCTGGCTTCTCCTTTGCCTCTGTCCTGGCTAAGCAAGCAGCTCGATGCATGGGACCAACCTGTGTGGCTGCCCTTTCACCTGCTCCTGCCAGAAAAGTGTGCTGCACCTCGGGAGCCTTGAGGCAGTATTCAGCCCCTGCCTGTGCACAGAGACCTTCTGATGTCTGCACAGCCCCAGAAGGGCAGAGGGTGAAATAAGACTGCTAATAAGAGACAGCACACCACAGAGAGGAGCACTGGTGGAACCTGGGCAGCTATGGTGGACAGATCCTGGCTATGGAGCTGCTACTACCAGGCTGTGCCCCAGTCCACACCAGTCCTATCATAATCCTCATGCTGAACCATACAAGCCATGAATTAAACCCAGGAAATAATTAAACATCATCTACTTGAACAGCCACTAGCAGGAAAATAAATAAGACATCCCAGCAGAGGAAGATAGAGTAATTTCATGTTTACGCTTCCAAGGGAAAAAGGAACTTGAAACAAACAAAACATGTTTTTTTTTCCCTGCAGAAACTCAACTGCCTGTCAAAGCAAGACCGTAGCGACACCAAGGGCTCTGCACAAAATTCTTCTGTTTGCTTCTGCATTTGATTAGCTGCCTGCATTTTGTGTTTTAATTTCCTGCCATTGAAGCACATTGCTGTCATGGTGATAGATGCTATAGAAATGAGTAAAATAAATAAATAAGAGTTCAGAACACTTTTGACCAAGTCTGCGCTAATTAGTGCACAAGACAGACAAGTGTTTTCTGGGATTTGTGTCAACCGTATCCCGATTCCTCCCCTGCTTCTCAGATATCAGTGAAACCCTTTCTAGAAATGGAAATAGAGGCAGCAAATGGTGCTGGGAATACCCCGAGTAGGATGCCTCCATTCAGAGCCAGATATTAGTAGCAAACCATCCACTTAACAAACACTGTGAAGCAGCGAATATTTAATGTGATGGTAGTAAAAAAGCAAAGAAGGCAATACTGTGAAAAGGCTGGTGAAGGACTACCCAGAAACTATTCAGAGCTTGTGTGAGTGGGATGCTCCACCAGTGATGAGAAAAGCTGATCTAGCAGGAATACAGAGAAGTAGGAGGGTAAGGAAAAGGGGGGTATCTATCACACTGGACAGGGCAGAAAGATGGGAGGACCAAGATTAATCTTCTTAACATAGCTGCTAACACCAAAACAAATGCTGTGGTAGCATTCATCTCTACTTCTGGACTTCTTTAAAGAAATGAAAATAGCAATAACTGTAATGAGCATAGGGTTCAACAACAACGACAAAATTGCCGAGTTTTGCAAGTGTAAAACAAAGACTGTACTTTCAAAGAGAGGAAAGGGCTTCTCTGATTGACAGTGGGAAAGAAATACATAAAAATAACTCCTTTCCAAAACCAAAGAGTAGTTATTATTTCTTGCAGAGCTTCTACCACAAGCCATCATCATCCCCTCCTGGCTGGCTTTCCTGCAGAGATTCATAGGTACAATACATATCCTCAAGCCATGTAATATCGCTGCTGTTGCACTGTCTATGCAGTTCTGATCAAATTTTCTTTGATCAGAAAATTAATCTTAGCTGGAAATAGGAAACTGAAGGGATATTTACTGGACACAGTCAATATTAAATTATCAGATGTTTAGTATTTTTTTCCAGGGTACCATCATTTCCCAGACAAATACAATCCCAATTTGGGCTATAAGAGTAAATTCTAATCTCAGTGATAACATCACCCATTATATTGCATTGTCACCTGCATGTAATTTGCAACTCAAATTACCCCATATATACATCCTTCCTTTAAGTTCACACCACTAAATGGATGTCTATAGCTTGAAATCATATGGCATGCACTTTTCTGGCCTTGTACAGTCTAACCTGTAGATTTTGACCTTACTGGCATAAGTGTCCACCATAGCAACTGTACCTCTCCTGTTAAAAAAACATTGCTGAGAAGTTGTATCTTTACAGAACAGGGAAGTTTGATCAGTGCTGCTTTTGCTACAGTGTGAAAGGAGTTAATGAACAGTCGGTGTTGGCTGCATTTTTTATTCAGGTGGCTGTAGTCTGTACCTAGGGATGTATGCAGCAGAAACAAGACTAACAGAGGAGCAAGTGGACTGTTGAGAGGACCAGGACAAATGCATAGCTATGCAGTAAGGGCTGTAAGTAAAGAAACACAAAGATCTTGGGATTCAAGGGACTAATATCCAGTTGTTCAAGGATAGACCAGCCATCTGGCCTGGTAGCCTGATGGTCAAGATGGTAACTGTGGTATCAGTGTCCCAGATCTCACACATGTACTGTGCTAAATTCACCTGTCCTTGACAGAGTGTTTTGGTCTCTGCCAAAGCAGAAAAATCACCCCTGGAATCTTATCCAGGTGCCATCAGATGATTTGACAAAAGCAGTCATGAGCTATGGAAGGATCAGCATCTCCTCAGCCAGCTCCTGCTGATCACCTGCACCCCTTTGGCTGCAACAGGAACAAAGCTTCAGATACAAAAGTCCCATCTGCTGTGTCAGCAACCTGCAGTGCCCTGACCCAGCCATCACTGGCTGCTGGTCACTGCCAGCAATAGCCACAGACCCCGCTTTGCCCAGGGGCAGTCATCATGTTTGGACATGCCTTGTCTCCTTGCCGCAGGCAGTGTGGCAGCACAGGAGAGCAGGGGTGGCTGTCAGTGTGGCAAGGAGCTGCTGAGGAAGGTGAAAAGCAACAACTGGATCCTGGGGAAAGTTGAGGACAAGGTGTTCAGGCCAGCACAGCCTCCCTTTGTTTCACACAGAGACAGTCCTTGCCTGCAGCAAGCTCAGGCTGAAAGCTGTCCGTGCTCAAAAACACCTACAAGAACAAATTGGGCAGCTGTGGGGAAAAACACATTTCACTGTGGATGGTTCACTATGAAAATAGCCTAACCTGCTGACTGGACAGCCTGTAAGTGTCTAACTAACACAGCAGGCTGAGTGCCAAAGGCGTCAATTTGCTCTAGCACAATACATATATGCAGTGACTGGCAAGGGAAGCGTATGTAAGTGGGAGAGGTTGAATCCATCACTGCATCCATAGCAAAGTTCAGGAGGAGGAAGTTTAACACTATCTAGGAGGTTACTGAATGAGCAATCTGGATTGCTTATTCTGTGTGCCTTTTGCAAGAGACTAAAGGGTTTGGGGTGAGGGACAAGGAATGACACTGGTAAGTAATGGAGACCCCAGGGATGCCACGGCCAAAGCAGTGAAGGAGCACCTTCCTTGAGGGGGACGCCAGTGAAAGTCCCTGCCAACCCATGCTGCCTGGCCAAGAGTGGAGAGCGTGTGGCCAGGTGAGGAGCAGCCTGCTGGGCAGTGGGAAGCACCTTCAGGGCTAGTTGGCTGCTCCCAGCTTTGTTCAGAGCAAGGTTTGAGCTTCACCAAATTCTGCCTTAGGCTCCCATTCAGACCACCAGTCCCATGCTCAGCTGAGCTCTGTGTCTGTGGCCCCTGTGGCATGGCAAGCCTCTTCACAATATCCAGGCACTCTCTTGCCATGTGCTAATGGCACACGATTGCATTCGCAGGCTCCAATGAGGCAAAATCACCCCCTTAAAACTAGTAAGTAACACTGCTTTTGCTAAGATACAAAGGAGCAGGGCTGCCTTGGTGCTGTCCTGCACATGCTGCTTTGCAAAGTGAACTTCTGAGTGCCCTGATACGCATTTTCTCCTTCTTTTAGGTGCAGATGCAAATGGTTTTGGGGAGTTTTCTTCAAGGCCACATATATCATCAGTTCTGTAAATGATTGCAGTGGCACCAGCTCCTGTCCTTGACGGTGCTTCTTTGTCAAGCACGGCAGCGATAGCAATCGCTCGAGTGTTTTGCAAACCTGCAGATCACTATTGCCAATCTTTCTATAAACAACAGCTAATTAATCTTCACCACATCTTTGTGAAGAAGGTAAGTATTATCATTTATTATCTTTCCTGTTTTACAAACACAAACTGAGATGGCAAAACAAAAAATGATTTGTAGGAGACCAGGCAAGATAAAGACATTGTGGGCAGTAAATACAGTTTTGCTCAGTGGAAGAAGGCAGACTGTAAGACTCCCAGGTTTTACCTTAATGCAGATAATGAAGATTATCCATCTTAACAAATAGGTAGCAGTTCTATTAAATGGAGGCTTTCAGCTCTGAGAATAAGTAGAACAGCAGCTGGAATATTTTACTAATTTTATTACAAAAGAAATACAAAGATGAAGGACCTGAATTTTGAAACAGTGCAGCAGCTGCACACGTTTGGTTTTGGTTTTAAAAAAGAGCACAGCTCCCATTCAGGCTTCAAAGTGGCTGCTCTGTCAAAAGGCCCACTGACATATTGAACCTCTTGACATTTTGATTTTTAATTTACCCTGAAATACTGCAGAGGGATCAGTTAAGTGCTGAACTTCATTTTTCTTTTAGTCTGCTGCAGTCAAATGGAGTGGAGCTGTATCTTTAAAATCTTGCCCCATTTTGAGTGTAGTAGGGACATGGAAAATTGGCTTTCTATGAGTGCAAAGGCAAGAAAGGACATAAAAAGCTTGCTGAAAAAGAACTGAAAATTGCCTGCTTTGCTGTAGCTTTGTCTCAGTAAGATGCTCCTTGTCTGCAGAAATAGTTGTTTCCTACCTTCTTATACAGCATATTAGTAATTACACTGGCCATTTTAAGAAACTAGCTATGAGTGCAGATTATTTTCATGTCTGGTCAAATGTTGAATAATGATTTAGTATTCCTCTGCCACATTCCTGCAAAGCACTTTAAACTGATTTGAGTACATGAGCCTCATCTTTTACAAAATCTTAACTGAGCAAGAAGTAGCTGAAATTATCCTGAAAAAAAGCACTCAGGTGGCATGTCATTTCTGAGCTGTACGAGGTGAGAAGGGGAAAGGCAAGGCAGCGGTATAAACAAGGGAAGAATTTCCTGGGAACGCACTCAAGATGCATCCAGAGGGAAATCCCCTAGGGCCTCCAAGCAGGAAAATAACTAGCATTAAACTGGCCTGCAGCTCTTCGGATCACTTTTCTTTTTATCTTCTTTTTTTATGGAAAACCCTCACACAGTGCAGTGCCATGAAGTTATTCATTGTTTATTCATTTTGGTAGATGCCTTTTCCATATTTTCTCTCTAAATTCTGGGCACCAGTTGGTTGCTAGTGTCTTAAAGTTTTCTCCTATTAAGCAATGTAGTTAAAGACTAGTCTGAGAAAGTTGCCTCTCTTCTGGATAGGCAGAGCAGGGAGGCAAACAGCTCAAAGACAGATTTAGGCATTATCAAAGCAGGAACAAAAACAGGGGTAAAACAGAGACCTTCATCCTCCTGTACCTGTACTGGTCACACAGAAATGGCCAAGGTTAAAAAAACCAAAAAGCTGTGAGAAGAGAATGTCAAAAGGCAGAGCACCAGCTGTGATGGGCACATTTCCTCATGCAGCCATGTTTCATCACAGCCTGATCCAAGGAGGATCAGTGCAGCCTTCGCCATTGCAGCTGCCTGGGCATACAAATCGCAGCTTGTCTTTATTCACCTAAGAGGGGGAGTTGAAGCATTGAGAAATCTGCTCCCTGGTGAGCAAGCCAGAGGCAAAGCCAGACAGTATGTGTGGTACTTGCAGTCATATTTTCGGATGTGGGAAGGGAGGAGCACTGTGTGGTTACATGTATCTGTCGCAGAGAAGTTGGTGCCATAGTGGGGATCGCCACTGTCCAAAGGAGGAGGGGACTGGAAAATGCCTGAGGATGGCGGTTGTTGGTATGAAGCCTTGGCAATATCATAAGGTTGAAGAAAAGATGACAGAAAGGGTAGACCTTGAATGGCCTGAGCATCTAGTTCAAGATGTCCCTGCTCACTGCAGGGGGGTTGGACTAGATGACCTATGAAGGTCCCTTCCAGCCCAAACTGTTCTATGATTCTGTGATCTTTTCAGTTGCTTCTACATAAGTTTGTCAGAGACCAGCACCCCAGGAGGGGTGACTGACCAAATCCGTACAAAACCCAGAAAGAACAAATGTGCAGATACTATCAAGATGGAGTGTAGCACACTCCCATGGGTGGGAGTCTGGAGGTAGGGTGCCTACATGTGCCAATGCACAAGATGAGAAGCCAAACCAGGGGAGCTCAGAGCAAGGCAGCAACACCTTGCCTTGCTCAGAAAGCAAAGAGGGGAGCTCCGGACTGCCTGAGGTATGGTGGTCTGCTTTGCAGGGAGCACAGTACAGTTTACAGAAATGTAAAGGAAGAACTGCTGATGAACTGGAGCTGTTTCATTGCTCCAGTCTTTAATCACATTAGTTAAAACAGAATTTCCCCTGTTGAAAGGTAAGTGAAAGGCAGGGACAGGCAGTTCATAGCCAGACTGCTGCTGGGGAGCGCATGATGAAGCTGCTCAGGTCAGGTCTGTCATTAACCCAGAGAGGCCACCAACACCTGCCCTAGGAACTGGGTTCAGGGAGACCTTCTCACAGACAGAAACCACCACCTGCCAAGGCAAGGGGCTGCCCCAGGGCTGTGAGCTGGTAAGTACCTCCTCACCATTTACTTACGGGATGGGAGCACCAAGAAGGCACAGCTGAAGAAGCAGAGGAGTTTTCCTGGTTTCCTTTCCATTCATTTACTTAAACAGTTGCCAGGTTTGCAAGCAGACCATCTGATTGAAGTTTAGGACAGATTTGTATTGATCTGAAGTCAGAACACTGCCCAGCTAAGTGAACCTGCAATAAGCTAATCTTATGCTAAGTTAAGCCTGTACAAAAAAAAACCTTGCAGTGCTTAAAACAAATTGGCATTTAAACAAAGTAAACTTAATTTGATAAAACCCAGTGAGAAGATGAGGCTACTCATATTGTGGCCCTGCAAGAGTGTTATAATTCTTGTTGCACAGAAAAAAAGCCTGGTTTTGAATCTATACAGCAACATCAAAGAGAAAGAGTGTTATGAGCAGATCTTTAAAAAAAAAAATACTGATTACAATTAAAAGACCTAGTTCTAATTCTTTGACTAAAATGATTTTCTATTATAGTATAATTCACTATTCAAAAAGAGTAAGGTAGCAGATAGTGTCTAAAGCCAAGACAAAACTACAAGATGGCATGTAAAATAACTGTAATTAAACAATCAAATGTAGCAATTAAACATGAATGATTCTTTATTAGGCTGAATGAGGATGCCAGACAAGACTCCACAGGTGGCAAGTTTATTCCCCCCATGCTTGTTGGTATTTTCATTAGCAGCTCTTGGCATAGTCACACATGCAAATCTATCCGTGCCTTTAAGAGCAAGCTCCTATTTAGGTACCATTCAAACCAAGGAAGATATGCAAATAATGAGAAGGACAGGATTAAAGTATAATGTGTTGTTTGGGAGATAAATTGAAGAAATAAAGATTCAATAAAGTCAATGTTCTGCAAGGAATACTGAAATGCACCACTGTAGCATGGCAATAGAAAATGCTGGGAGGAGTGTTGTTTTGCTATAGGACCTAGAGGTCACCATTAAAACCTTAAGATTAACACAAGCCAGCAGCACTGCTCTGACAGATGCAGTATCCAACCAGCTGAGATGGGCTTCTCCGGGTGCCACAGCTGTGACCGGGGGGCAGTGCTTTTTGAAGCGTGTGAACAATCTTTGCAGACATTGCTGTTTTGAAGCCAACATCCCTGCCAGCAGCCAGAGACAGTAAGCTTTTTACAGCTGTTGAGCCTTGCATCCTTGGGAGGCATTGGTGCAGCCACTGGGTTTGCCCAGGCTGGCATCCAATGTGGTCAGTGTCCCCCTTGGAAGAGCAGGGCCACCAGCTCCTCCTGGAGCCACCCGCTCCTGGAGCCTCTGAGGCAGGGGCTCCCCACGGTTTTTCTTAGGTTTTAATACTTTCCACTTTGCTTTCTGTAGACAAGATCTGCCTGAAGGCAGGGACTGGACTCTGCCTGCAAATCAGTATCCGCCTCTGCAGGGACTCGTAAAAATGACTCCCAGATGAACAGCCAGCTAGCCAAACCCTACATAGAATCGTAGAATGGTTTGGGTTGTAAAGGACCTTAAGATCATGTAGTTCCAACCCCCCTGCCATGGGCAGGGACACCTCACACTAGACCAGGCTGCTCAAACCCCCTTCCAACCTGGCCTTAAATAGTACCAGGGATGGAGCATCAACTTGTGCTCAGGAGAAGCCTGGATCTGCATGCTGCCAGCAGGACAAGATGCCCCAGCAATACAACAGTTAATAGCAGAGCTGTGGGAAAACCAGGCGAGATAATTATGCTAATTATGCTGCTCTCTTTCAGCACAGAGGCAATGGCACAGTGCATTTGGTGCTGGGCACATTTTCGTTAAAGATTAATTGGGAAGAGCTCACAGAAAAGCAACAAAGGTGATAAAGGATTTGGAAAATAAGATCTGTGAGAGAAAGGCATGTTCAGACTGGAGAAGAGAGGGCTGAAGGGACACGTAACCACCTACAGGCATGTTAAGGGACATTATTAAGAAGACTGGGGACCAATTCTCATTAGTCAGTGAGGACAGAAAGGGAAGTAATAGGCTTTAATTCCAGTAGGCAAAAATCCCAAATTATTCCCTGAGGGTGTGTGGACATTTTGGACAAAGCTTGATCTCCACCAGCTGTGGGCAACAGGGAAGCAGGCCTGGGGCTTCAGAACAGCTGAACTGGAAAAAAACTGACCCCTCTCAACACAGCATGTTTCATCTTGACTATATGCAACCTAGCAATGTGATGGTGTTTGGTGATTACACCCTTTTTATTGCAGTAAGCTACCACAAGATGCAGTTTGCTTTATGTGGGCAAATAAAGCCCATCCTTTACCTTTTCTATAATAATACTGCAATATTAGGACAGCACCTTCACAAAGGAAGGAGCTTGTACATGGTTCATGTGAGGAGTTCCTCTCTCCTTCAGCCAGAGATGGGGGTCAGTTCATTTGTGATGCTTTTTCCTTTTCAGTGCCAAAGAGCAAACAGCTATTAAACATCTTAATTAACACTAGAGATATGTCTGCCAGTGTGGTTTCTTCTTTCATTTCCAGAGAAAAAATGGAATTACTTTACTTTCACTAATTCAGATACTTTTGAGTTCACCTTTGAAAACCATTTGGCCTTAGCTGAAATATATACCTTAAATATAGAATATCTAAATTTAAAAAAGCCCAAAACAAACCCACAAGAAAAGCACGTTGCACTATTTATATCAGTGTGCATGGGGAGTGTTCCCAACTTTTGTGTGATGCATGAGGCTTCGGCTTGAGTCAAATCTTGAAGTCAATACATGTCTTCTTCTTTCACATATCTGGCCATCAGAGGAAGGCAGTTTCCCGTGGCTGTAAATGTAGCCTGGCTGGCAGGGACAGCAGTGGCGTTGGGGTCTGCATGCAAACAGGCAGCCCCAGAACTGGGGCCACCCAGCCCATGAAAAGCAGGCAGTATATTTCTGGCTAATGCACTTGGGAGATGGAGAGAAAGGAGTTTGGGTTCTGGCTTGGCACCACCAGCTGCAGAACTGCAGCAAGAGAGAGAGTGACTGCCTGGTGAGGATCAAAATTCAGTACTGTTGCTACCCCCAAACAATCAAGCATCATGACTCAGACTTAAATTAGTGGGGTGGTTTAAAACCAAGGTAATATGGTAAAAACAAAATGTGAGTTCTTTCTTTGACCTTTTAATTTCTGAACTTCAGTGGGTAACAGATGTCACTATTTGTAGAGTTTAGATTTCCTTTCAAAGAAGGTAATGTTCATTTACTTAGGAAAGATGTGATGTATGTAACAAACTCACTTCCCTCCAGGAGCTGGAGTTTTCATGAAGGCTAGAGATATAAGCCTATGGAAAAACTGCAAGAGTTGATCAAACTGCAAACACAGAGAAGACTAGTTTGTTCTGTTTCTGATATAGTGTTTACCTGTTAGGGTAAGAGACACAAAAGTCAGATTTCCCTTTGCATTTCTCCCCAGCTCTATATTTACAAAGCTTTATTATGTGATAGCCTGTCCAGCATCTAAATCAGTGAGTTCTCCCACACCACTTATGATATTTCCACAAAAATGGATTAATATTTTCATTGACCTGGAACTTGAAGCAGCTCTGGGGATGAAGGCATATAGGAAACAAACAGGGATTTAAGCATTTTGCTTCACCTTTAAAAAAACCCATGCAGCATTGCTGTCCCTGGAGTAGGCCCACATTATTACTACAGCCACAGCCACATCATCAGAGCTACAGCGCCTGGAGTTGTAGATCATCAGTCTGCTGTCACAGCTGTGATGTATGATGGAAAAAGCCATACATCTGCAAACACCAAGCACAAAGGGCTGTGGCTGCAAGGATGCAGCGTGGCATGTGCAACGTGCACAGCAGCAAGCATTTTCCAATCAAAAAGGACACAAACATGGTAAATTGAGACTCATCCGAAGGAGAAGGAAGACGTTCAAAGCCTCTTACTCCTAGGTCTCCAAAATCGTAAAATACAAGTATGTTCTTGGATCCAGAAATGACACTTATGAATCCAGCTGCTGCTTCTTCCACACGTGTGCTTCTTTCCCTTAACACTTACATTTGATTTTCACTTCCAGTGCAAAACCTCAATCATATTTACACCTGCTTTCGAGTCTTTACAGACAGAGACATATAAGGTTGTGAAATCTTGGGAGAAGGTAAAATGACATGGTGGATCAATCAGCTGATGCTTCTTCCCTGCACAGCAGGGGACTCCAGCAAACCTCTTGTATTTTGTACAGGGGCTCAGCTCTGACTGAATTTTTCCTTTGGCACTGTAAGAGCAGATGGATATTAAAAACAAAGAAAGGGGGAAGTGAGGGAGACTGAGGGAGCACAAACACTCATGCATGGCTCCAGGTTTCTCAACTGAAATGAGCTGTTGGTTTTCCAGGACAGAAGCCATTTCTTGTGTGTTACTCTGCTGCACAATACTCCAAGTGTGAATGCAGAGAATGTTTACAGCAAAGTAAAATAATAATAATAATAAAATAAAATAAAATAAAATAAAATAAAATAAAATAAATATTTTTTAAAGATAGCATGCATTGATCACAGAGCCCCTCACACAGATGCATCCTGATCTCATGCAGATACATAGACATTCATGTCTATTCTATCCTGGGATGTTGATCATCCAAAAGGGTTCTCCTGAGTTTTTAACACCAGTCACTGAGTGACAAGCAAAACCGATGTTTTACGAAAGCACACATTCAGGAAAGAGTTTGGTTTTTCCCTCTCTATGCAAGAAGTGCTTCATCTAAATATCAGAAACTTTAAAGAAGTGGGTATCACTGCAAAGGAAAACAGGAGCAAGCAGTTCAGTTACTCTGTGTTTTGAGCGGTGGCAGAGGAATATCTATTTAATTTCAAGCAGTTACAGTGCAGTTTTCAAAGCATCTTCCTCCATGGAACATAATATACTTGAAATACCACATTCTTGCTCATTAATAATAAATTATGGCTCATACATCCAGCTGTTCTTGAGAACATAAGTCTAGAGGCCTTTGACAAATACATCCTCTGTCAGGAATGTGGTAGGGCACTGTGATACTAAAATGTGATTCTTTCCTCACATTTCACATACTTTTCAGTACTCGTTTTTGTTTAGGAATTAATGATTAATTTCTAGTACTTTGCCAACTAACATTAAAATATTTTTAAAAAGTCTTTTCATGTGGGTTTGCCAAGAAAACAGTTTAGAACTAATATCCTTTCAATTTTTCATTCATGCTTTCCTCTCAATAAATATTGGAGCTGATCACAGATTTTAGTTTATAATAGTTTATTTAAGGAACTCATCTCTTTTTGCTTGCCAAATCATCACATGCGATATGTATTAATTTGTTCATAACTCCGAAACGTGTTTTGCAAAGACAGCATGACTCTAAATCCACATACCCAGCCTTTGAACTTTCACAAACAGGTGATGAGCTTTGCTGGAGACGACAGGAATTTCACTATTCCCCAAAATGGCAATGAACTCTCAGAGCTCGGCAGCATGGAAGTGAGTTGACTGAGTCGGTATTTACGAAGGATGATGAGAGGAAGGGAATTGCAGGACAACCAAGGAGGTGTCCTGGGAGTGCAGCCTGGCCAGATGAATCCTGATGAACCTGCCTGGGAAGTATCAAAGCACTTTTGGCAGCACAGTGAAACCCTTCCATCATTAAAACCCAATTCCCTTGGGAATACCTGGCATAGGAAAAATGTAGGAGGATATGAAAGAAAAGTTGCAACTGAGGTGATATGAGATCTAAAATCAATCTTCAGAGGTCTACTAATGAATGCATTGGTACCATCTAACGGAAAGAAAACATTTATAGTAAAGCTGGCAGCACACTTTGCAGGGGAAGGATCCCAGGAGAGTATGTGACTGCGTGGCCATAGCTTAAGAGGGCTTTTCAGTTTTTCCGCTTGAAACTCAGCCCCATTTTGTTGTGTTTCCATTTAAGTTACTTTTTTCAGTGCCAACTTCTGAAAAACTGTGGGAGAAAAGATCTCAAGGAAAGAAGTATTTTTAGCTTAAATAGCTAGGCCAGCAGTTTACAAAGCCAGTTAAGGCGCAGGTTGCACTCTTCAGGACACTCAAGCCACCACAGGCAGAGATTTCTCATTTAATTCAGGAACTAAGTTTTGGCTTGCACTTCCCTTATTTATCCATATCCAACTGTAGGATGTTTCTAATGATGCCTGCGGGGATGGGTCCCTTTTCTGACAGGCAACAGGAAGGAGAGGAACAAAACTGCCAAAGTCATTTTTGCCTGCCAAATTACAATGGACTGCTGACATGGTGCTTTCCTGGCTCCTGTCCCTATGCAAGTTGCTCCAGCTCTGCTGGGACTGTTGAACTTGGACATCAGTTAGCTGGTATATCCCTCATTTGCAGATCCTTGGGAAGAGCTGATAAATAGGAATAGATTTCCATAACTGGTTGCCACCCTTCACCACAGTGTGGAAAGAGCAGGAGGCATGGTTTAAACCCAGCCAGAAATGAAGTACCTCACAGCCACTCACTCACCACCCCCGTTCCCCCTTCCCCAGGTGGGATGAGGAGAAGAATCAAAGGAATGTAAAATATGCAGGTTGAGATAAGAATAGTTTCATAATTAAAGTGCAATGTAACAATAAATAATAATAATAAAAATAAAAAGAAGGGGAAAAGGAGAAAAATATAAAAAAGGGAAAGGAAAACAAACCAAAACCCAATAAACACAAGTGATGCACAATACAATTGCTCACCACCCGCTGACCGATACCAAGCCCAAACTGAGCAGCGATTGATCCATTCTGGGTTGATTCAGAGTAAGCTTCTTAGCACAACTAAAACATTTATGTGTTATCAACATTATTTCAAATCCAAACCCCAGCACTGTACCATCTACTAGGAAGAAACTTAACTCTATCCCAGCCAAAAGCAGGACAATATGTGTCTCGTATGCAAAAAAAACCCACCAACCACAGCAATTCACTATAAAAGCATTAGAAATGAAAGATAAAATGGAAAGAAATATTGTAAAAGGATAATAGTTTTAATAAAAGTTTTAGACCCTCCTCCTTTACCATTCCACTGTTAGCCTTAAATAGGCACATAGGTAATTAAAGATCACAGGTAAGTCTTGCTAATTATCTGGGAGATGAACTTCCCGTTTGTGCTGCATCTTCAGCAACATAGTTTTTGTGTGCTTAAATGGTGCCCGCCTCTAGCACACTTGAGTTTTGTGACTCTAAGGCTTGAACTACTATAATTAAAGAGCCTTTTAGGAGCACTCATAGCATTGTGCAGTGTAATGTGACATTCAGAATATATCAGTGCCACTTTACACAGGAGTTCTGATTATTTTCATTTGTGCACTTCAGCCCTGTCACTTATCCCCAGTGAAGCTCATCTGCCTCAAAACATGTTGTTTCACCTAGTTTTTTTCCTGTTTCTATAAGCCTCAGTCATTTTAATAATGTGTTTTACATGTTTAATTCTTAAGGTAAAGACCAACTGTTATTTTCACACTAATAATTTAGTGTGAGGTGTCCCTGCCCATGGCAAAGGGGTTGGAACTAGATGATCTGAAGGTCCTTTCCAACCCCAACTATTCTATGATTTTACTAGTCTGTTGCCTAATGCAAACAGCCCTAAAATAGGGCAGCTAATCAACACAAATGTGAGACACAGTGATCGAGGCAGCATCATCCCATCATCTGTTCACACAGTAATGTATGTCTGCAACAGAAGAGATCTTTATTTTTCTGTTAAATAGGATGCCAGCAGTAACTGAGACTTCTCTTTGATTCAGCAATAATGATTGAATGTTGCATTAAAATTTACATTTAGCCAGTGGTATGAAAACCCACAAAACTATTCTTAGCTCAGATTTAGGCCCCCCCAAATACACACTGGTTTCCTGAAGTGAGCACTCCAAAGATCCTGTTGATGTGAATAAAAATCTTGGCAATTTAGTAAAAGATGGCATCCAACATGAAAGGTAAAAGTCGGGCAGGTGACTACTTGTAAACATTCCTTCTGGAGGATCTTCTTCTCTGAAGCACATTAACCCATCTTCCTCTTCCCTTTCCCTTGCTGCAAGTGAAATAAAATTTTCATCAGTTTCTGCTGTATCTGCTTCATTTGGAAACTTTCTGAAAATGTATTAAAAAAACCTGTACAAGGCTCCATATGGAGGCAGAAGCGTATTTATCTGTGCTGACTCCTACCATGTCAAACTATTATCTAGGCTTCCTGCGGGCTGATGCTGCTGGAGAAAGATGAACTTTGACTTCAGGGGAGACAGCGAAAGGTAATTTGGTGTGTGCATCACATCTCAGGCAGGAAGGAGGCTGCCGATCTCATGTAACTCAGACCTGTGAGGCCACTTACAAGGGCTCTGGTGATTCAGGCACAGCAGTGGGTCACCAGAAGTCCCACAAGGTTGGAAGTCACCTGCAGGTGATTGTCTCTTCCCTGCTGTGAAAGAGCATAAAGGGCAACTGCCATGTTGCTATCCAGCATATTGCATTGCTCAGATAGACATGAGGCACTATAGGACTATAAAAAAATGTCTATGTATGTGCAGCACTACATATATATACACCTATATATATATATACATTATCATTTTATTTGTTTTATTTTTGTTTATTTGTGTAGTACCAACCCCAAGTTCCACATTTTCTACAAAATTACCAGCACAGGCTATATCATAGAATCATAGAATAGTTAGGGTTGGAAAGGACCTTAAGATCATCAAGTTCCAACCCCCCTCCCATGGGCAGCGACACCTCACAGTAACCCATGCCACCCAAGGCTTTGTCCAACCTGGCCTTGAACACTGCCAAGGATGTGGCAACCACAACTTCCCTGGGCAACCTATTCCAGTGCCTCACCACCCTAACAGTAAAGAATTTCTTCTCTATATCCAATCTAACTTTCCCCTGTTTAAGTTTTAACTCATTACCCCTTGTCCTATCAGTACAGTCCCCAATGAAGAGTCCCTCCCCATCATCCCTATAGGCCTCCTTCAGATACTGGAAGGCTGCTATGAGGTCTCCACGCAGCCTTGTCTTCTCCAGGCTGAGCAGCCCCAACTTTCTCAGCCTGTCTTCATAGGGGAGGTGCTCCAGTCCCCTGATCACCCTCATAGGCCTCCTCTGGACTTGTTCCAGCAGTTCCATGTATGTCCTTTTTATGTTTTAGGACACCAGAACTGCACGCAATACTCCAAGTGAGGTCTCACGAGAACAGAGTAGAGGGGCAGGATCACCTCCTTTGACCTGCTCGTCACGCTGCTTTTGATGCAGCCCAGGATATGGTTGGCTTTCTGGGCTGTGAATGCACACTGAAGCCGGCTCATGTTCATTTTCTCATCGACCAGCACCCCCAAGTCCTTCTCCTTGGGCTGCTCTGAATCTCTTCTCTGCCCAGCCTGTAGCTGTGCCTGGGATTGCTCTGACCCATGTGTAGGACCTTGCACTTGTCATGGTTAAACTTCATGAAGTTGGCATCAGCCCACCTCACAAGCGTGTCAAGGTCCCTCTGGATGGCATTCCTTCCCTCCAGCGTATCAACCGAACCACACAGCTTGGTGTCATTGGCAAACTTGCTGAGGGCGCACTCAATCCCACTGTCCATGTCAGCAACGAAGATGTTGAACAAGACCGGTCCCAACACCGATCCCTGAGGGACACCACTTGTTACTGGCCTCCAGCCGGACATTGAGCCATTGACCACAACTCTTTGCGTGCGGCCATCCAGCAAGCTCCTTATCCAGAGTGGTCCATCCATCAAATTGATGACTCCAAGGGTGTCATGCGGGACAATGTGAAGTGCTTAGCACAAGTCCAGGTAGATGCAAGTCCAGGTAGATGACATAAATTGCTCTACCCCTGTCCATCAGTTCCATAGCCCCATCACAGAAGGCCACCAAATTGGTCAGGCAGGATCTGCTCTTAGTGAAGCCATGCTGGCTGTCACCAAGCACCTTGTTGTTTTTCATGTGCCTTAGCATGCCTTCCAGGAGAATCTGCTCCAAGATTTTGCCAGGCACGGAGGTGAGGCTGACTGGTCTGTAGTTCCCTGGGTCATCCATTTTCCCCTTCTTGAAAATGGGGGTTATATTTCCCTTTTTCCAGTCATCGGGAACTTCACCTGACTGCCATGAATTTTCAAATATGATGTCCAGTGGCTTAGCAACTTCATTCGCCAGCTCCTTCAGGACCCAGGATGGATCTCATCAGGTCCCATGGACTTGTGTACGTTCAGGTTCTTAAGATGGTCTCGAACCAGATCCTCTCCTACAGTGGGCCCAAGGTCTTCATTCTCACAGTCCCTGTGTCTGCCTTCCAAGACTTGGGTGGTGTGGTCAGAGCCTTTGCCAGTGAAGTCATTCAGAACCTCAGCCTTCTCCAAATCCAAGGTAGCCAGTTCTCCTGATAGCTTCCAGAGAGGGCCCACGTTGTCCGTAGTCTGTCTTTTATTTGCTATGTACCTGTAGAATCCCTTCCTGTTATCTTTCACATCCCTAGCCAAGTTTAATTCTAACTGGACCTTAGCTTTCCTAACCTGGTCCCTAGCTTCCCGGACAACATCCCAGTACTCTTCCCAGGCCGCCTGTCCTTGCTTCCACCTTTTGTAAGACTCTTTTTTACTTTGAAGTTTCCTCAGCAGCTCCTTATCCATCCAAGGAGGTCTCCTGGCCCTCCTGCTGCACTTCCTTCTAGTTGTGATGCAACACTCCTGAGCTTGTAGCAGGTGATCCTTGAATATCAATCAACAGTCTTGGGCCCCCCTGCCCTCTAGGGCTATATCCCATGGAACCTTACTAAGCAGGTTCCTGAAGAGGCCAAAGTCTGCTCTCCTGAAGTCCAGGGCAGTGAGCTTGCTGCACGCTCTTCTCACTGTCCTAAGGATCTCACACTCAACCGTCTCGTGATCGCTGCATCCAAGGCTGCCCTGGAGCATCACATTTCCAACGAGCCCTTCCCTGTTGATGAGCACGAGGTCAAGCTGGTGCCTTTCCTTGTTGGCTCCTCTATTACCTGAAGAAGGAAATTGCCTTCCACACAATCGAGGAACCTCCTGGATTGCTTGTGCGGGGCCGTACCGTCTCTCCGACAGATGTCAGGGTGGTTGAAGTCCCCCATGAGAACAAGGGCCTGCGAGCGTGAGGCTGTTCCTATTTTTCTACAGAGTGCTTCATCCAGAGTTCCACATATCCATGAAATGTTTGTATCCTGAAGATGGAAAACCAGCCATCTACAACTATAGCTGTTAGTAACCTGCAAAGTACATCTTCCTGGCTGAAGAGGCCCTACATAATTACTGTGTGCCTATAGACTGCTGCTAGCAGAGTTGTTCTTCAGCATCTCTTGTATTGAAAGTAGGTCTTTTACTCATGGGTGACCTTTAACAAACTAATGGAGACTTGCCCAGCATCTTACTAACTACACTGCTATTATACAAATTATTACAGGCCAGCCAGTCCATTTGAAGATGTTCTTCCCCTACCCAGAGGATGGAGGAGAGGTGGCTGCTATTTGTATTGTAGTGATAACAAGGGAAGAACCTGAGCTACCAGCACCACTAGCTTCCCAGCCTTGAATTAAGAGAAATAGCTGTCCACTTTTCCCTCTGTAAAAGGGGAACTTAAGCAATTTTTGGTGCATTTTTCCTTCTGTATTTTGATAAGAAAAGGTAGTATTCTCCCCTTATAAACTATTATATAGCAGATAGGTTGTACATTTACAGCACCTAAAATCAAGCACATCAGTTAACATCTGCAGGCCAAATATGCAATTGCAGAAACAACATATTACTTTTAAAATTAAATGGCCAAAAATGAAACTTCCTTTCAGTTCCTGACACTCTATTGACACTGGAAATACAAAGATACTCCCAAGTTTTCCAGAGTTTTCCTTAGGTAACTCCTATTTCTTTACTCTCAAGGAGCTCAGCCTCCTTGCTGGTGGGGTGTAGGCTGAGGAACCACTTTGCTCAGGTGCTCAGGAGCACATCCTCTTGGTGGTAACACATAGATACCTCATTCTAAGAGTGTCTCAAAATCCTGTGTGGGTACCTAATTCTCTTTCCCTTTCGTCCCACCCCACAGATGTTATATCATGTTTTGTTCCCCCCTTTCCCATGTCCCTTTTGTTAATTTATTACACAGGGGTAACAGCACGTAGCAGATGAAAATCACAGAAGCAAGGCCCATTAGGATTCTATGTCCTTTGAATGGCATGGAAAAAAAGTGCTCTGTGAAATGTCATAAAAGTAGATTTTGAAGTTTTGACAGATGTGAGAAAAGGAGAAATGTTCGCCATTTGTCTTAATGACACTTTAGTACGTTTGGAGAGACAAGGAAAAAAAATCCAAAGCAAAACAAGAAAACCCCAAAACCACACTGAGCAACGATTCTGAAGGGATGTGATCTGTTTTCAAAAGTAATGCTGGGGCTGAGGGCAGGCCCACAGCATATCAGCAGGCCTGGTCCTTCGCATGGGCTGCCAAAAGAGAGCAGCAAGTGGAATAGAAGTGAAAATCACAGGCCTTCATGACTTAAACTTGACCTTTGGGTAAGAGCTGGCTAGTGTATCCCTCTCCACAACACTAAAGCCCTTGGGATCCTCAAATGCAGTGAGCAGTACATACAGAAACATGCAAATATTACAGAAGTATACACATTTATGTGTAATTCTAACCCAACTGGGACACTCATTGTCAGTGTCAGATCTGAACAAAATATTCCTCAGGTAAAATCGAGTTCTACAGCAGTCCAACACTGACTTGCCTTGAAACTGAAATTGTCTGAGGGGGTTTTAATTTCTGTTCATTGGCTTTATAGGAGACGAAAGGACAAGGTGTGGACACACAAATGTCTTTTGGCTCCTGAGCTTGGGATCTGACTCTCTCAGGTTCACGATTATATGGCTCCAGCGGCTGCATCTTTTGCTCCCTTCAGGCTCTAAATGCTCATTTCTCTGCAGCGTGAGGAAGGACATTGCTGGTGACAACTGCTCTTCACACTTTTGGCCAAACCTGCTTGAGCCTAGCAACTGAATTTCCTCAATCCAAGCTCTCAGCTCCAGCAAATACAACTCCAAATACAGCTCCAGCAAATACAACTCAGCTCAGACAATAAATTATCTTACTTCTTACAGCTTCAAGGCAAAACTACTAAGCAGGAAAACCCACTGGCTTCAACGTGGCACAAGTAGCCATGGGCTAGGCAAACTACAATGCAAAGAGCCACCACAAATGCAACCGCTTCTGTGAAACACATCTTTCCTTACAGACTTGTGGGAAAATGAACCCAGAAGAAGTGTTTGTTTAATAACTGGAATCTCTTCCCACTTGGGTGCTGATGGTGGTCCAGCAGGGTTCAGTGGGCATTCGGGGCAAAAACCACTCACTCCAATGTTTCAGAATAATCTGAGTTTGAAAAATTAATTGTGTCATAGCATCACAGCAAGGGACACAAAATTAATGTCGGCATCTACCCCAATGACAAAAGATCCAAATGGAAAAGGGCATATTACAAACTCACCTTCTGGTCCCCTTTCCAAGGACCAGCATGGCACCTTGGAAGAGCAGTAGAGGACGGGATCCAGGTGATGCAGGAATCTTTTTTGTTTTTCCACACACAGCAAGTTTAATGCAATCTCAGTTTCATGATTCAATATTTACAAAGTCAAAATTTCTCATGATAAACAATGCAATAGCACAGCAGCACGTTTATTTGAGTTAGAAATGAGAAATGTGCAATACCTTATTATAAGACACTAGTTCTGGTTGACATATTTGCTGCAGAGAATCAATTTGTTGAATTTAGTCCTTCTGCCTGCTTGTGAATTGTCCTGAAACACATCACAATCTCCGTGAATATGTCCACAGCTCGAAATTATCTAACAAGCAACGCAAACACATATTCTGGACTGAATTGCTGGTAAGCTGCTCACTGTGATTACTGCTTAGAGTATTTGATATTAAAAATTGAGCTGTGTTTTCCTTGGGCCCATAGCTCACCTGATTTGTCAGTTCCCTGACTGTGTAAGCACAGCTTTTTCCAGATACAGATATTTACAACAAGAGTTAATTGCTAGGACTTTCTCCTCCATCCTTTTTTTGCCTCTATCTGCTCTACTTTCTAGACTATAGTCTCCAGAGGCAGCATTTCACAGCCTTTCACAACAAAATGCTGTCCTGGGTCAGGGCCAACAGGCCAGCCTGCGGTATAGGCCAGAGGGGCGAAACCCCACAAACACAAAAAGAAGGGTTCTTTCCTTTGTGCTTTTCTTTTGCTACAAAGCCATGTAGAGCTGATGTGAAGCTTACATCATTAATGCTACATCTTCTGAGACCTGTGGATGAAAGGTCCGCGTTTTAAGGTTTTTCTTAATGGTCTGAGAGCTGCAGCAAAGTAAGGCAGAACATGTTTACTGTCATGTTTGCTGCTTGATTAGAAATAGCCAGCTAGCCAGTGGTGTGGCTCTCACCGTGATAGGAATGTCTCTGCTGTGGCTGCAACATTACAGGTGGATCTATCCAAGCTAGGCAGCTGTGATGCTGACAGCAGCTCAGCCACGTGTCACAGCAAAGACCAGGAAGAAAGACTAAAAACCCACCAGAGCATCAGGAAAAATCTGGGATATAGCTCGCCACCAGGCTCTAGTTACTGCTGTAATCAGTGCAGCGGCACTGGCACAAGTTAGCCAGCTGAGATGCCAGATCTGGTAGCACAGCAAGTTAATGCAATATCAAAATCTTTTCCTACAGGAAGCTGGGAAACACAGAGCTAGGAATGAGCACGGGTGTTTCCCCAGCCTCCCCTGTCTGCCCTGATGGTCCCTCCTGCCATTCAACTGAGCTCATCCACACCATGGCCTGCACATCTGCCCAAACTCTTTTACACTGCATCTACTGTACACTAGAGTAACTAACTGCCAACAGGAATGAGCTTAAATAATGCTCTCCAACAATATAATTTTGATCATTTGTGGACTCAGGAGAAATTTCTACACTGGATTACACAGGTTGCATTTTTATTTGCAGCTCTGTAAGGTTTGGATTCCTATATTGAAAGGAAGGTGGCTGCATACAAAGCCAGCTCTGCAGAGCACTGCAAACAGGACAGGCTCTCATTTCAGGAGACATATGGCTAAACTGCAGCCACCACAGAAAGAATCTGAAATCCATCACACATGCATAAACTCCTCTTCCAGTAAATGTTACTAATTTCCTCACAGATCCCCCATCAATGTTTTCAGGTAAATGAAAGAGCACCACATATCTAGGTTGCTGGGGTTTTTTTCCTCTTCTACACCTAAATCTATTTTATTAATTTATCATATGCAGATTAGCTATTAACATGCAAGTACTTGCATGGTAGATAAGTAAATCCAGGGCCCTGTGAGAAGCAAGCCCTTTCCATTTCAAGAAGTCATCTACCTGCTAATCCATTTTATAGCGTGCAATCTTTACCGGTTGCTTTTGCCTGTCACAGCTTTCTCGTGTTTTACAGAGAATAATGTGTTATGGGGAAGCGTGTTCATTCACAGCCCACAGCATTAGCTGGGCCTACAGCAGCCTTTGCGGCAGAAAATGAGGGGGGGGTTCATAGCATTACTGCAAGAAAAGTCTACATTCTCGAAAACGACATGAGTAGGAAGGCTTTTCCCCTTTATAATGTGAGTGATACTGAATTCCATCCTTCTGTGGGTGCAGCGATGTGAAAAATAGAAAACCTGCACCGCCTGACCCCGTGGGTCTGTTTTACATCTGGAGAACCAAACACAAATAAGAAACGCCTGGAAATGAAAGCGTGTGCCATTTGGGAGGGGAAAAATGTTTTTTTAAATAAATTCTTCATTTGGAACATGGGAAACAAAGTGTCCCTCAAAAGCATTTGGACCCACTGCCCGCCTACAAGGCCACATAGGAAAAAGCGGTCGACTTCGCACCTCAAGACTGCCTCTGGTAAGAAAGAAAGAAGGGTCATTGTAGTGGGTGATTCCATTCTGAAAGGAACAGAGGGCCCGATATGCAGAGTTGACCCTCATCATAGGGAAGTGTGTAGTCTGCCTGGAGCCCGGATCAGGGATATCACCAGGGTGCTCCCCAACCTGGTGCGCCCGACAGACTTCTACCCGCTGCTGGTCTTCCAGACGGGTGAAGGGGAAGTTGCTTCCTGCAGTCTGAGGGAGATGAAGAAAGACTACAGGGCCTTGGGGCGGATGGTGAAAGACTCTGGGGCTCAGGTGATCTTCTCTTCGCTCCTTCCATCTTCTGTTGATGATGTGGGACTGAATGGGAAAATGCAGTCCATAAATGATTGGCTTCGAGGCTGGTGCTCCAGGCAGGGCTTTGGATTCTTTGATAACGGCTGGTTTTATAGGGCACCGGCCTGGACATTGGCATGTGGGAAAGGTTTATCGCACAGAGGTAAAAGGATGCTGGGGCACGAATTAGCGGGGCTCATTTGGAGAGCTTTAAACTAGATTTGAAGGGGGATGGGGTTGTAGCTCGGCTTGCCTCAGTGGGACAGCGCTCCGGAATTGATGAAGACTGGGAGGCCTCCTGTAATCCTAGGGTGAAATCGGTGTGCTCGGCTCGCTCCCTGAAATGTCTGTACGCCAATGCGCGCAGCATGGGAAATAAGCAGGAGGAGCTAGAAACCTGTGTTAAGTCGGGAGATTATGATCTGGTGGCAATTACAGAGACGTGGTGGGACAGCTCACATGACTGGAATATAGTCATGGAGGGCTATGTCCTTTTCAGGAAAGACAGGCCAGCCAGGCGGGGTGGTGGGGTTGCTCTTTATGTGCGAGAGCAGCTACAATGCGTTGAGTTCTGTCCGGGGACAGATGATGAGCGAGTCGAGAGTCTGTGGGTGAGAATTAAGGGGCAGGCTGGCAGGGGCGATACTGTTGTGGGGGTCTGTTACAGGCCACCGGATCAGGGTGAGGAAGTTGACGAGGCCTTCTACAGGCAGCTGACAGCGGCCTCACGGTCACAGGCCGTGGTCGTCGTGGGGGATTTTAACTTCCCTGATGTTTGCTGGAAGGACTACTCGGCAACCCAGCCGCAGTCCAGGAGGTTCCTCCAGTGTATGGATGATAACTTCCTCATGCAAATGGTGGATGAGCCAACCAGGAGAGGTGCGCTGCTGGATCTCATCCTCACTAACAAGGAGGGTCTGGTTGAAGGAGTGAAGGTTGAGGGCTGCCTTGGTTGCAGCGACCACGAGATGGTAGAATTCAGGATCTTGTGTGGTAGGGTCAGTAGAATAGCAAGTAGAATCGCAACCCTGGACTTTAGCAGGGCAAACTTTGGCCTCTTCAAGCGATTGCTAGGGGAAATCCAGTGGGCTAGGCTGCTTGAAGGGAAAGGGGCCCAAGATAGTTGGTTGACGTTCAAGGACTGCTTTTTCCGAGCTCAAGATCGGAGCATCCCGACACGTAGGAAGTCAAGGAAGAGGGTCAGGAGACCTGCGTGGCTAAATAGGGAATTGCTCGGTATGCTCAAGTGGAAGAGGAGAGTTTACAGGTCATGGAAGGAAGGGCTGGCCACTTGGGAAGAATATAAGGCTGCTGCTAGAGGATGTAGGAAAGCTGCTAGGATGGCTAAGGCCTCCTTGGAATTAAAGCTGGCGAGAGGGGTCAAGGACAGCAGAAAGAGCTTTTTCAAATACATGGCAGGTAAAACTAACACCAGAGGCAATGTAGGCCCGCTGATGAACGGGACGGGTGCCCTGGTGACAGAAGATACAGAGATGGCAGAGTTACTGAATGACTTCTTTGTCTCTGTCTACTCTGCCGGAGGCAGTCCTGAAGAGCCCTGTACCGCTGAGACCTCGGATGAAGATAGGTCAACGGAGCGGTCTGCCTTAGTCGATGAGGAATGGGTTAAAGACCAGTTGAGCAATCTGGATATCCATAAATCCATGGGTCCAGATGGGATGCACCCGCGGGTGCTGAGGGAACTGGCTGAGGTCATTGCTAGACCGCTCTCCATCATCTTTACCAAGTCTTGGGAAACGGGAGAGGTGCCTGAGGACTGGAGGAAAGCAAATGTCACTCCTGTCTTCAAAAAGGGCAAGAAGGAGGACCCGGGTAACTATAGACCGGTTAGCCTCACCTCCGTTCCTGGGAAAGTGATGGAACACCTTATCCTTGGTGCCATCTTAAGGCATATCAAGGATAAGAGGGTTATGAGGGGCAGTCAACATGGCTTCACCAAGGGGAAGTCGTGCTTGACCAATCTCGTAGCCTTTTATGAGGAAATAACACGGTGGATGGATGATGGTAGAGCGGTGGATGTGGTCTACCTCGACTTCAGCAAAGCGTTTGACACGGTCTCCCACAGCATCCTTGCGGCTAAATTGAGGAAGTGTGGTCTGGATGATCGGGTAGTGAGGTGGACTGTGAACTGGCTGAAGGAGAGAAGCCAGAGAGTTGTAGTCTATGGGGCGGAGTCTAGTTGGAGGCCTGTATCTAGTGGAGTGCCTCAAGGGTCGGTACTGGGACCAGTATTATTTAATATATTCATCAACGATTTAGATGAGGGAATTGAGTGTACTATCAGCAAGTTTGCTGATGACACTAAGCTGGGAGGAGTGGCCGACACGCCAGAAGGCTGTGCTGCCATCCAGAGGGACCTGGACAGGCTGGAGAGCTGGGCGGGGAATAACTTGATGAAATATAACAAGGGAAAGTGTAGAGTCCTGCATCTGGGCAGGAACAACCCCAGGTTCCAGTATAGGCTGGGGAACGACCTGTTAGAGAGCAGTGTAGGGGAGAGGGACCTGGGGGTCCTGGTGGACGACAGGGTGACCATGAGCCGACACTGTGCCCTTGTGGCCAAGAAGGCCAATGGCATCCTGGGTTGTATTAGAAGGGGGGTGGTTAGTAGGTCGAGAGAGGTCCTCCTTCCCCTCTACTCTGCCCTGGTGAGACCTCATCTGGAATATTGTGTCCAGTTCTGGGCCCCTCAGTTTAAGAAGGACAGGGACCTGCTGGAGAGAGTCCAGCGCAGGGCAACTAAGATGATTAAGGGAGTGGAGCATCTCCCTTATGAGGAAAGACTGAGGGAGCTGGGTCTCTATAGTTTGGAGAAGAGGAGATTGAGGGGTGACCTTATTAGTGTATATAAATATATAAAGGGGGAGTGTCACGAGGATGGAGCCAGGCTCTTCTCAGTGGCAAACAATGAAAGGACAAGGGGTAATGGGTACAAATTGGAGCACAAGAGGTTCCACTTAAACCTGAGAAGAAACTTCTTCTCAGTGAGGGTGACGGAACACTGGAACAGGCTGCCCAGGGAGGTTGTGGAATCTCCTTCTTTGGAGACATTCAAAACCCGCCTGGACACGTTCCTGTGTAACCTTATCTAGGTGTTCCTGCTCCGGCAGGGGGATTGGACTAGATGATCTTTTGAGGTCCCTTCCAATCTCTAACATACTGTGATACTGTGATACTGTGACAGGAGAGGGATTTTCTGGAGGGCAGTGGGTACTGCTTCAGGAAAGCTCAGCAGCGCCTGCTGACTTCATGTCTGTCTCCAAAGAGCCAAGCTGAGACATGCATAGTGTGGGCACATTGGTACCATCCTCCCTCAGAGCACCCCGCTTACCGCAGAGCTCTGCTAAGCCCTCTCTCACCAAGTTATGGATGGAAGAAACAGCAGCTGCTCCAGCACTTGGTGTATGCCACAGTTTAATCAGGCTCTGCCTCCAAATATTAATGGCATAAATAGACTTATGAACTACGAAGTACTTCAAGAGGTCATCCAGCCTATTTCCTTGATTTAAGGCTAGATTAGTTATAGTATATCATTCCTGCCAAAGCCAGATCTAATCTGCTCTTCAAGATGCTCAGCAATGGAGATTTGACAGCCTCTGCAGGCTGCTGTCTCACCATCATTACCATTACAAAGTCTCTCCTTGACGCCTAACTCGATTCTTCCTGGCAGCGATTGAAGACCACTGCTCCTCTCATAGCCACTAGAGATGGAGGAGATTATTCCCAGCCCCCTTGCAGTGGCTTTTCATGTTTGCAAAGACTGCCTCCACACCTCCTTTCAGTCCTCACCTCTCCAGGCTAAACACAAGTTCAGTCATCTCTTGGTGGCACATTTCCTTCTCGCCTCACTCTGCACAGGTTTGTGCAAGCAAACAAGATCAATACGGTTACAGAAATTGGGGAGAAGGTTTGCACCTAAGTGAAGCCACCCAAGAGGAACTCTAATGTGCTGTCTGGCATTTACACAGAAAGTTGTGCAACTATTTACCAAGCACTCAGTAAACACTGTTTTTAACCACAGCAACCTCTGTATCATGCCGCCAACATTCATAGACAGCTGTTTCAAATAAACAGGCAGCAGACCTGAAATAGTATCACACTACTGCCTTAATTATTAGCCCTTTGATCTTATGTCATGTGTAAATAGGAACCTTCGAGAGCACTTTTGGGGGAAAGAAACATGAATCTTAATCAGCCCCGATAAAAAAGGCACCATACACAGACCAGGCTAGGACAGGTATTGCAAAAAATTGCTTCCTCACTGAAAAAGAGCACCCCAGTTATCTATAGCATATATATATATATAAATCCAAATGCACAGAGAAAGCAAAATGTGACTGACATGATGGAGAATGCCAGGTGCCACCTACTGTCACAACCTACTTTAGCTATGATACATGTAACACGTATGTACCAACACTGATGGTAATTACAGCATGCAAATGCTGCTTTAATATGAATCCATCCATCCAGGTCCTCATGTTGTAGAAATGACCCCTGGATCTGCATATGATTTCAACACACGGCTGGTAATGTCTGCAGACTGGTGACTCAGTGAGGTGAGTGTCAAACCCAGTGTGTTGCACTCGCAGTCAGTAGAAGGGCAGGTATTAAGTGGGTAGCAAACGGGGACAGTAACCCTGGAATCCACATTGAAGCTTGTTTGTGAATACAAGTCTAAATAGCTGTAACCCACTGTGTGTGTGAGCGTCTCATGCATTCACCCCTCTCTGGTCCAACGTCCTGCCATTCATTACAGCTGCCTATCTTTACATTTACCTTCCCAGAAGCTCACCTTTTCACAGCTGGATACATCAGTTGTTGGTGGTGACTCTACCTGTGGCAGTATCTGTCCCCAAGTGCCACAACACTGCCTTGCTCCAAATTTTCAGCACCCACTCCTTCATCCTTAAAGTTTACCTATCTCTGGGTTGGCAGCGTGTCTCAGCAGGGAATCTTTAAGGATTGTTTCTGAGGTTGTGCTAGGCTCTTGTTAAAAACTGAAGCCAGTGCTGCAGTATTTTCTGTGTTGTGGCTCATGGTTAGCTTATGGGCGTGGGGTACCACAGGTGACTTGTAAGTCACTAACCCTTCCTCAGTATCTTTATGCAGTAACTTAAAGGAGGAACGCACAAAAAAATTGGGATTAAAGGTTTTTTTTCTAAAAGGTGATTTGATCAAAGTTGATTTTGTGAGCAAGAAGAGAGGAATGAGCAGGTACAGCAGGATTTGTGCTTCTTGTTGGCTGCAGAGAGCCTTGGCTGCTATGGCAGGCTGCGCTCAGACCAATATGCCCTCACTGAAATTGGCAGGAAGATAATTTTTGCAAACAACATCAAAGACTATATTTCTGAGACATTCAAAATTCATCACAAGTGCAAACTAAAAATTGTTTCAAAAATACACTATTTTGTTCATAATTAAGATAACTTTCAGTAGCAATATACACTTTAGGCACACTTTACAGGCACACTTTATTAGTTCAGATGGAACATGAACTACTCAGTATGCTCTTGCAATATGCCAAATGACTTTCATGAAAATCAAAGTAGATTTTGCCCCAAAAATGGCAGGATTGTGGGGTTTCGTTCTGTGGTCAGTTAATAGGGAAAAACACGGCTTTCTCTGTAGCTCACACCAATGTCATGAGAAGCTGCAAAAGCAAAACGGTCCCTTCCACTCACCAACCCTAGCATGGCTGCTGGAGGTTTCTCATCCCTCCTCAAGCCAAATGAGAAGATGGGTGGATGCAATGTGTCCTGCAGAAGGGCAGTATACAAGCAGACTGAATCACAAGAGGCCAGAGCCAACAGTCACTGGCAGCGTGCACAAAACCAGCATGTTTACCTCGGTTTGCACAATGCAGGGGACCTGGCCTCCATCCCAAAAGAAAGATGATGCTGCAGTCTAGGATTACATTCCTAGGACAAAAAGGAGGGCTGCATCATTCCTCCAGGCTCCCTTGCTGCAGTCCTAACCCTCCCCTGCTCCCTTAACCACCTGCAGAATCTCAGATGGCCTCACAAAGAGGCAGTATGCACCTTGGACTCAGTGTGGAAGCATCCTAAACATGGTCCTCACAGTGGTAAGCACCCCTTGAAGAGCTAAACATCAAATCCTTTGTTATAAAATGTGTGTTTGGATGCTTTCTCTGACTTTTCGGGGTGGTTTTCTTTCCCTTCACGTGCATGCCTGCATGTATCCAGCCCCAGTGTCTCCTATTGTGCCAGCTTGCTTAAACCTACTTCTGCAGAAACACATGGCAAAGACAGCTCATGGCCAGTTCCTACCCGAGATACTTTTCATGCACCTCAATACATATTACATACTTCATATTGTTCATACAAGTCTCCTCTCGATTACTTTGTCAAGAAAAGGAAGGAAAAGAACGAGAGAAGTAAACCATGAAGTTTCTGAACAGATTATAAGGAACAATGAAAGAACCCTCAAAGAAACCTATCTGACTAGGTGCAAAAAGGTCCCGTGTGTGGAAGTTGAGTGCTGCACTGAAAGATGACCCGAGCAAACTACCCCCAGGGACAGGAGCATCTGCAGGGCAGACACAGGTAGAGTGTGGGCAGGGCAAGGAAGCAAGGAAGGCATGCAGAGCTGTGCCTTTGTATCACACTGCTGGTGAAAGAATTCAGGGGCTTATGGTGGGCAGATCACACTTTACCCTATTTAGATCCAGTCAGAGAAAAACACAGACAAATATCACCCATAAAAGAGATTCAAGTCAGCGTTTGCCCAGCATAGGCAAGTATTCACTAACAAATGCAGAAGGAAATCTGTTTCCCTCTGGAGAATTGTAGATGATAGACTGAATATCATGAGTAGCAAATTGTTGCATGAGTGTAGAACGCATTTAACCCTCTCCACCCTCCCAAAGGCCCCTACAAGATCTTTTACCTTTCCTAAACTCCTCCACTGACACACACACAGAGGTGATATTTGACCTTATATAAATGAAGCAGACAGTGAGAGAGGAGTAGCTCCAGACCAAGGTGCCTGCACTGCTACAGCCTACTCAGCAGCAGAGTCCCTGGGGCCATACAGCCTCATAGCCCGTGTGGGAGGCATCTCCTCTCCATAGCAGCATACATGAAGTGCAGATGACATGTCTGAATTACATCACAGCCAGCCACGATGGTTTGATCTCTTGCAGTTGCATTGACAGGTGAATTATTTGTGCATTCACACAATTACTCTTTTCATTGCTAATTTTTAGGGATTCACGCTAATTTCACCACCTGCTTAAATCTGCTCCAGTCCATCTTTCCTCCCAGTCGACAGGTAGAGCGTGTCTAGTCCAACGTTTTCAAAAGTGACTTTTAAAAAGGCAGTGCAGCAATTGCCTTTGAACTGCCAGCCCATGTGGACTCATGCCTGAGAGTTTGAACAGCAGCTGTTGCAGAAAGTCACCTATTCATTAGGCTTCCAAGGAGAGACGATCAGATTACTCGATACAAATAATTTATCTGATGATTTTCTCTTTGCAGCACATCTACACACAGGACACTTTTCACTGGTACAAAACTAAACTTTCGATTTTTCCTTTTTTTCCACAAAAATGTGCTAAAAGGTGCTAGGAGTGTTCATTATTTGTGGGTCACTGTTTGTGCCATTGAGACATTGGCACTGCTATTGTTTCCACACCCTGCTGAGGTGACCTACACTGTGAAACGGGGCTGAATAGAATTGCTGAAGCTTTGTCTTACCTCCATAGGTAGCATACCAAGAGGTGGATATGGAGAAGCTGGCCCAGGCAATGTTATGGTATTGAAAGGTTGTTTCTCCCTGGCTCCCCACCAATATGGGGCAAGACAGGGAGAGCACTTGATGTTATAAATAGATCCCAAATTTAAACCTGCCTGGGCTCTTTCCTCAGGCTGAGACAGAAAAACATGCATATAAAAACCAGTATCTGTTGGCTATTTAGCAAGTTTACATTCCATTTTCTCTTGTCATGCTGACACAAATTATTTGCTCTTGTGTCTGGATTGCTGTTTGCAAAGGGTGTAGTGACTACCCTTAGCCTTTCTTATTTGATTAACTGTCTAAAAGCCAGCTCTGTCGTGGTGGGTGGAAAGTTCCCTATTGAGTGGCACAAAGCCTGTAAATAACAGAAATTCACTCTTTGTGTGCATGGTTGGGATCCATTCCATTTCATGCCACACTACCAAGCATGCTGGCGAGGGTCCAAGGGGGGCCCATGCCAAGCGCTGGGGGCCACAGGCTCCCTATGCATCCATGCAGGACAGGAGTTGGTGAGTGGGCTTCAGTGTCTTGGCATTCTCACCCATTGCCAAAAGCAGGTTCAGCCCCCAGGGACAGCAGCTCAGTCAACCCTCAGCACTTAATGCTACGGGACATGAGCAATCACAGGATGATGTTTAATGATGCCAATTAATCTGTATTGCAGCAACACCCAGGTGCCTCAGCCACAGACCCACTCCTTGCCACTGAGTGTGGATGTGGTGTCTATGGGCTAGCAGGTGCCTCAGCCGTCCCAATGCCACCACCCCGCATGGGACCCCCTGCTCATAGCCCTCAGCTGGCTTTAAAGAGAGATTTCCCTCTGTGTGCCGCGGCTGCGTGTCAGCCTGCGGCGCGATGATTGATGACACAGCTGCTTCTGCAGACCCTGTCGGAGAGCTCTAATTTAATTAATGGCTTTCGGCATGTGTGTAACATAACTCCTGCAGCACCTCGGCAGCCCAGGGGAACACAGGGACCACAGGGTGGCTGCTCCCAGCACAGGCAGAGAAATCCAAGGGTGGGAAGACAGATGTGCATACACAAGGGCCAGATGGGATCGGGCACCTCTCAGGTTGGCATTAACCTTCATGTAGGCAGGGGCACATAGAGCCTTCCTTTGTTGGGCCTCCCTCTTCAGGACAGCAGCAGCAGCTTCCCAAGCTGCCATGCATCTGCTGCCTGTCTGACATGTCCTCAGGAAAGCTGCAAGGAGGTGGGCATCACCCCACGTGCCTCCTAACATCTCGCTCAGCTTTCTGCACAAGTGGAAGCACCTGGACCCAGGAGCAGAGAGGGTTTGGCAGGTGGAAAGGAGTCATTTGTCTTCGCCGTGATTGGCAGCAAGGGGAGATCTGAGAGGGTTAATGGTGTCTGCTAGGAACAGATGTAAAACTGGAAAAAAAAGCAATCCTAATCTTTCCTGAAATCTGGAGAACGCAGAAGAATGTGGCAAAAGTGTTTCCCAGTTGCTAAATACTGCAGGATGGCTTTTCTGTTCTAGCACCATGTCTTTCCTTGTAAGAGGTGTCAGGGATACGGTGCCAACTCCCCAAAAAACAAGAAACTAGCTTAGAGAAAGTTTAAGAAAGTTTAATGGATAACATGATATGTTGTCTCCCTCCTCGCCCCTCTCCCCCCGAATCCATCCAAGTTTACAGACTGAACCTGCACCCAGATGTCCCTAATTCAGTCATGCCTAAGCAGAAAGATTATTTCCAAAATACTGAATAAATTAGAACCAGTTTTGGGGAATGGCTGCCTTGGGAGAGGGAGCTGGGGGAGTTTCCTGCAAGTCCCAGCTTACTGAAATGGAGGGGCTCCTATGTCTTCCCCACCCTAAAATACCATCACTGATGAAGGCACCAGAGTAACCCCTGAGTCGTTGATATCTCCACTTCTCAATGAAACAACAAAGTTCAGCTTCAAAAGAAAAACTGCTCTCTTCCACCCCAGGAGTTCTCAGGCCGAGAAAGAGACCTTGGTACACTTTTGGTTTGCTGCTGAGTAGTGAAAGAATGAAAGTGAAGGAAATGCTTTGGAGAACTTCGTTCAGCTCCTAAAATGGTCCCTAGCCAAATGGGTTTGGGGTAAAGGCAGGGATTTTACTTTCTTCAACACGCCCTGCAGCATTTGTCCATCATTTTCTTTGAGATGAGCCAGTCTCATTCAACTGGTAGAAATATTTCTCTATCTTGCTTTCCTGGATATTTCCTCCTGGCACTGCAGCCAGGCATTTCTGAAGAGTATTTGCCTCTTCTCACCAGCCTCTTCAACTTCGGACCGGGTTTTAGAAATAGTAAGATTCTACTTCTTTTTTCTTCTACTTTTTTCCCCCCTTCCCTTGCCGCTTCCTTTTCATTACCAAGGTACAGATAGAGAGAGGGAGAGACACAGAGATTTTCCTTTGTTTTGGACTTTCAGTTGGACCAAAGACTTGTGCTTCAGAAAAGCTATGCTGCTCTCCCAAAGGCCATCTTTCACTTCTGTTATGCCTCGTTGCCTTGCCTCCCTACATGAGAGAAACCCCCCAACAATATCATCTCCCTCGAGCTCTAAGAAAACAGGTAATGATGCATGGATGTGCAATGAAATTTCAGAAATGTGCACTGACTTTTCAGAAATATGCCAACTGTCAAATAAAAGATAAAATAAAAAGTCAGACCTGGCCAGTATTTAAACCGTGAAGCCCCCAGTAACACCGACTCTGAACTGAAGCCTCCGGTACAAACATTTCTTGTTTAAGATTTACCCCCAAAAATGTGATTTGGTGCTTGACCCAAAAGATGCTTATAGTTATTAGTCTGTCGCTAGCCTGCTGCTGACCCACTGCCAGCAGCCCTGGACTGTGCTGTGTACAGGGTTTTTACAGGTTTTCCTATTTGAAAAGCCTTAGAAAAAGATAACTTGGTTGTGTAATGACCTGGCCATATGTACAGAGATAGCCATAATGATGGACTCTGTATTTTGTGCTTACATTAAAGCAGAGTGATGGTGGTGCCTTCTGAGCTAGGTACAGGGGCCAAGCTGGAAATGTAAATACATAGACAAGTCAATATAAATATGTGTGTAGCCTCTATGTTGAGTCATATTGGTTTTCATTTTGCTATAGATATATGTATTTATGGCTGTACCATATGCTGCATACCCCAATATTTACTGTCAGGTGGATGAGCAAATTGAGATAGCTGCACAGCATTTCTAGTGGGCATATATATACATAGATACGTAATCACATAAATGAAAATATATATACATTTTGTTTTTGCTTAGGACTCCTTTGTAACATGCCCTATGAGTAACTGTAGAAAGCAAATAAGCGTGTAAGTGTGTGTATAAACCTGCGGGTGTGTTTGTGTATTCCCACTTGCACATGCACCAATGTGCGTACATGGATGTCACAGCAGGGCAGCAGACAATATACAATTATGCATATTACAGCATGCATGTGTGTGGGTACAAGTCAAATGTGGGTGTAAGTGTTGCTCAGTGAGCTGCAGGCAGGCATCAGGTGGGCAAGGAACAGGCAAATAAATGTCAGCAGAGAGGCTGTCAGGGTAGATGCTTGTGGGTGGTAAGGCCAGGCCCAACACCTGCATGGGCTTTCTCAGCTCCTAATTTACCCTGCTGGGCTGTGATTGAAAACAAATAGGACATGGTTCACTGCAGAAAGGCTTGAACCACAGGGGATGTGGTTGGCTGTACACCAAAGTGCCAGGCAGTGTCTGGGCGTCAGGCTAAACCCAGGCCAGGAGGCTGCAGCCCCACATGTGGCCATCCTTCCTATCATCTTTTTTTATGGCTTATTTTAACCACTTAATCAAATTGCACTCCTCTCCTTTTCACTGAAAGTAGCTCAAATCACATTTGGACAAAGCAATTTTGAAACGTATTCTATTGATAAGGGAAAAATTTTATGCTCATCAGTACCTTAGAGAAATCCTATAGAAATAGGTTTAGAAACAATTACGTGCTTGTGCATGCTGTGCATTTTCTGGTTTCTTTTACAAGGTTTTTCAAACTACAGCTATTTACATTAACTAGGCTCTGCATGTCCACAGAATTGCAGGTTACACCCTCAGTTCTGTGCAGGGGGCTGGCTCCTCCATGGCTGTAAAGCACTGATGTGCCTATTCCACTTGTACGGGCATCCTAGCTATGCAAACCCCATCTTCCCAGTGTCTCTGTGACACTGCTGGACACATGGCTTGACCAGACATGGAGCACAACATTGAATGTAACAGCATCCTCAGGGGACACCACTTCAGGGGCTGATTAGTGTGGTCCCCAGACTGTGCCAGGACAGCCAGAGCCTGGAGGGCACAGCAGTGGCATGAGCCACTGTGTTGGGGGTGGCACTAAGTGTGGTGCAGCTTTGCCAGAAGATTGGGTCTTAGAGCTAGGCTCTGATCTTGCTTACCTTCATGCACAATCCACAACATCCCATTAAAACTTGGTGTCTTGTCCTCCAGACTCAGTACAAAATAAACCAGAAGTCCAGGCCTCTACCTTTCAGATTTGTGTTTTCCCTTTGCACTTGATGAAAAATCTCTTCTCTGCAATGTTCAGTTGGCACCTGTGCAAATTACATCACAGCAGATAAAAGCCCAGCTTCTCCCCACATGTAACACGCTCACACTGGCAAAGAACTGGGCTGAAGGGCTCAGAGGGAAGGGTACGCATCAGGAAGGGGAAAGAGAGGCTGTGAATTTCCTTCATTAAAAGCTGAGAGGGAAGTGTGTTATGTCGTCTCTGAAGCTGCAGGAGAATTGTTTTCATAAAAAATATTTGAAAAGTTTGCTATGCAGCTTTCTCCCAGTCTTTCAGGAAAAAAAAATATAGTTTTATTTACTTTGTTCTGGAAATATTTTCAGAATTTAAAAGTAATCCCTGCTTTATAGGCCTGCTATACTTACTCCTGTTACATATGCCATAAAAAGCAAAATATTTTATATATCTTATTCAAATCTATAACATATCATTACAGAAAATTGTTACTTTTATTACTCAAGCTGAACTTTTATGAATAGCTGCTCCATTAGATTTACACACTGACTTTTTAGAGTTAGGAATGACACTGTAAAGCATAGGAATAGCTGGGATATTTATTTTAAAGGCTACATTACAAACGATTTTCTGATAACAATTCCTTTTCTGCTCACCTTATTACCTTATTGCTCCCTGACTCTTTTCCTAAACAAATTGCAAGGTGCAAACCCGGCACTTGCAGTGACAGACGCTGGAGAGACTGAATGCTCCTTGCAGATCCTCCAGAGTTTCTTTCCCTGCTTGTCTGCATGCCCAGCAGGCACTTCCCACCCAGCAGAGGTTGTCACATGCTCAAGGACAGGGTCCTGCTGGGCGTGGGATGCTGTAATGCAAGTCATGAGCTCCTGGCTAAGGTGAGATGCAGAGCTGCAGCTCGGACTATTTGCAGGTGGCTGGAAACCATTTCAGTTTGAGTATGTACACAAAACTGTATCTTTTTCCATGTCTGTGTGTTCACCAGCATGTACACACATGTGGACTTCCAATGCTTCTGTCTGGGCTATCCCAGACAATGAAATGGATGTACAGCACACAAGGGCAAACACAGCTCAACCCAAAAACATCAGTAAAATGTCTGCATCTATGCTGTGGGATGGCCAGAATTTCCAGGTCTCCTGCTCTCCACTTGGCCTTACTGCCTGAAGTACTTGACTTCCACACAAATATTATTTTGAGGACCAAAAGACATGTGTGACAAAACTGGGTAGCTTTACATCCTGCAAATGCCTTCTTCTTACCGTAGCATGAAACTGTGACAGTTCCTTGCAGTCCAATGTGCACCATCATTGCCACATCAGCGTAATGTGTTACACCAACCACAACCATTTGCACGGTCTAGGGCAAACAGGAACAAGGACCTTCTGGATATCAGGACTACCGCAGGAATTTCAGCAATCCCACTAGGCACAGGCAAATGCTGGATTTAAGGTGACTGGGAACACGTCTGTCTGAAGACGGGTGGTGAGCTCCTACAGCAGGTTTCTCTATGTAAGGGACTCCCATTTATTCTCTCAAAGCCCCCAGTGCTGCTGCTGCCAGAGATGATACTGAGGACTAGATGCACAGCTGGTGATGCTTCTGCATCCCTTGGTCTACCTCCTGCTTTTACATCTTCTGTTTCTGCATTCGTTTCCTAAGTTTTTAGAGATGCTGAGAAACAGAAACCACAAGGCTAGAAACAGCGCTTCAACCAGCTCTCAAATACTGTGAGGCTTTACCTGGTGCTCTGCCCTGGCCATGGTCAGAGTGTTTGAGCAGGACAGCAGGTACGTGCAGTCCCAGCAGCCAGAACCAGCCGCACAACTTGCCATAATCCACCCTGAAATGCTAACAAGCAGAGAGCAGCAGCGCTAAATGCCTGGATGAAAGCAGGCGGGTCTCTGTGTGTGCTGAGGTCTTCAAAAGAAGAAAACATTTGTATTGGGTTTTTGAGCTAATGACAGAAAACTTTTCCCATTGAGATGATAAAAAAGAATAAAATAAAAGAACTGTGGCCCATAACACTCATATCCTACAGCTTCAGGCATCCTATTCCTCTGCCTGTCACTTTTATATATGCATATATAAAAAGCGTGATAGCTTGCCACTTTCTACATATAAAAATGTTACAGCGGGCACCAGTGGCGACCACTATATTTTAGTGCACAAAAACAATTTCCATGAGGACACCACCTTGATTTTGCCACCTCACAGTTTCCTAGAACATTACATTTAGGGATCACGATGTTGCTGCTTGTTCTCGATGTGAAGTTGAAGGGACAGAGGAGAGTGCTTTCCTCAAAGAAGAATTATTTCAGCTCTCTTTTTCTATACATGAATGAAAGAGGCTTTTTCCTCCATTATTTATAAGAAGTATTTCATATTCTTACAGACAGCTACTATGGTTGGGTTAGGGTTTTCCTTTTATTTTCAGACAAAAGCAGGTTTGATTTATAGGGATGAAACAAGTTAAACTTGCATACTATGGATACGCCAAGCAGTTTTCTTCACCTGTTCTTGAGCAAGCATCTGTAAGAGCACTATACCATGTTCAAGTAGGAGCCAGAGGAATACTTAAACTACTACAGACTCAGAAAGCTTACAGCAAAGGGCTTGTAAGGCCTTATAGTTAAGTGCTATCGGGGTCTCCTCCTCTTGCTTTTGTTTCATTAACAGAGGGTTTTGTTGAAATCTGAAGAGAGGATTGAGGGAGCACCAAAGAAAAGCCACCCATGGCTGTTTCAGTAGCACTCCACAGCTGTCTTCTTGCAGGGCTGTGGGTGAGCCCTTCAACTGACACCTGAGCTTCTCCCAAGAGAGTAGGGGACCTAGTGCCCATCTCCTGTGCTCAGGGCGCACTGATCAGGCAGAGCCTGCTTCTGCCAGCTCTGGGCATGTTTGTGGGGTGTAGCAGGGTTTGGGGTGTATTGCTGACCATCCAGCAATAAGGGAGCTGTGAATGATTAGCAGGGCTTGGGGTTTGAGTTACTAGTGAAAGGGTTTTTTCCTGCTAAATCATAGAATCGCATGTTACAGCCCATTTAGGATGAGACAGTACTGAAGCATCTATGTATTTCTGTGACACAAGTGAATGAATAGCATTGCTGAGACAATAAATGCTCCCAAAGTAGGTAGTCATTAAAAAAAAGAAAAAAAAAAACCAAAAACTACAAAAGTCAGCACCTCCTTCTGCTCCCCCAGAATTTCATGTTTCAGCCCATCCATATTATCCTCTTTACCTCACTATTGACTGTATGGAACACTATAGTTGGTACTGCATAGGACAACTGTTGTAAGGTTGTTTTCCACCTGGGGTCCAGACTGAGTCTCTCCTCCCCATTTGGAGTTTGTCATTCTCATCACAGCTACAGCAGAAGTATATGGTTCTCAGAGACCCTCTGTGAGCTGAAGAAGTTCCCCATCCTTGAAAAATCAGATTTATATCTAGGTAGGAAGTGCACTGGGCATGCTGGCATGGAAGATGAGCCTACTGTATGCTTGTAGCCTACTTATTACTGCTTATCTATTAATGAATAAGGCTTCAGGAAGTCAGGTTTAAAACAAATCCAAAATTGATAGCTAGGAGAAATGAAAAAGAAAGTGGATTTTCGAAAGCACTTAGCATCAACTGCTAATGAGCACATTGATCTCCAACACCATTTCCAGTGAAATAGCTCCAATATATGAAATAGACCATAAATATAGCAAAGATCTAATACTAAATCATAAGCACCTCATACCCCGGCCTTCAGACCAATGCTGGAGCATGTGACTATTTGGAGTACCTTCTTTTTTGGGACTCATCTTGAGGCACTTTGCATTTCCACAATCTGCTCATAATTTGGCAGCTAAGGCTGCCAGAAACACTGGCTCCTGAAAGTTTGTAGACACTTCAGGAAAAACCTGGAGTTCAATCAAAACTGCCTGAGAAGGCTGGCCATCCTAGATGGCAAAAGGCTGGAAGCTGCTCAACCGCAACATGCAGAAAACAAAGTCAGTAAGTACTGAAACAATTCTAAAAGGTCAGTGGTGTAGGAAGCAGGCATTGAAAGGGAGGGGGGAACCTAAATAAATGTAAATCCATTCAGTCTTGCCTACTACAAGACATTAAATATCTTCCAGCACCTCTGTGTTAGCTGCTGTTTACCTGGGCTCCAAAGAGTGTTTCTGCCTGCTCACATGGCAGCCGCTGTGAGACAGCAAATGGCCCCAAGCCAGGGGTTTCCCAAAGGCAGCATCTTGCCAGCCTCTCACCATGCTGCCAACCATTGCTTTCTTATCCCCAGATAAACTGGGGCGATGGTTTAGGTTGGAGGTTTTTCCCCAGAGTCCCTTGGCTCTGAAATGAATTCCTGTGGGATTTGAAAGAGCCGAGCTGTGCTGACCTCTAGCTTGCACTCTCCAGTAGGGCTGTTTTCACGGTGTGTTGCCAAGGTGATGCTGGAAAAGGCTCAGGATAGCCCAGCGCAAGGGGCTCGGGCTAAATTTAGGAAGGGAGGAATTATGTCATTTGGATGGGTTTGTGTTTTCCAGGTATTATCTTGATTTTATATACTTATGTCATCTATTAAGGCACTCTGAGCCATCAAGACTGGGCTTAAAGCACTTACCTAAGGCTACGCCATCAAGAAGAGCTGCTCATAGAGGTTATGTGCAGCAACCGGGCATACAGTATGCAGTGCAGATGAGCCAGCTCCAAAATTCGCCTTCCACAGCATCCACATCCCCAGTGTGGGGGTAATGCTGGGCAATTACTCTGGCTTCTGTGAGTTTCTCTTTTGTGCCTGAGGGATGAGACATTCAAAATCACTGGAGAATGAATAAATATTTGACTTTTTCTTTTGTTTTAAACCTTGTTGTTTGTCATTTTCAGGCTTCACTTAACAGCTGAAATAGGTAGTTTATCTCTTTTCCTTGCTTTACATCTCTTGAGTATCAAAATAAATAGAGAGGAAATGGTAGAAGGTATGCTGGTTTTGGCTGTGATAGAGTTAATTTTCTTCATAGCAAGTAGTATGGGGCTATGTTTTGATTTTTTGTTGCTTTCTGTCCTTCCAGGTAAAAAACAAAAGGTAAATCAAAAAGCATAGCAGCAGCTGCACTGAACAGCTTTCTCTGGTCATCTTTACATGTTAAGGAGGAGCTCTGAGGGTGGACCCCATGGGTGAAGTAGGGTGCTGCCATGCTGGATGCTCAGAGTCAAGTGTATGGCATCTATATGTGCTTCAGAGGCCCGTGGAGGAACCTCTGTGAGAAATTTGGGTGGGATGGTGAAAAGCGGGCCGGGTAATGAGTCACAGTGTGAATTCAGTTGTTGTCCATTAAAAGTGTGGCTGAGAATCTAATTTTTGGTGCTCCTTTCCAACACTTCGGTGAAATATTGCTTCCCTTGATGAAAACAAGCAGCCTGTCTGGACCGGCAGAGGCTGCCCCGTGTGTTGCACATTTACACAGATGAGGAGATCAGCTCAGCATGAGCACAGCGGGTCTGGCAATGGGGAAAGGTGCCCACACGCCTCCCTGGCAACCAAAGCAGTTTCTGGCAGGTTAATTTTTAGCCATAGTGTATATTCACATGCTGGGCATATGGTGCCCTTCCCTGCTATATTATCATCCTCAGCAAGCAAATATCCTCTGAGCCAAATTCACCCCCAGCGACTGGAGTTGCACTGGGTGGAGCAGAACCTGGCTATGGAGAGGTTGTTTTAAGAGGATGCTGAAGCAAGATGCAGGGTGTTAAAGAGGGGGAATGGGGCTACCGGGACCTACAGCCTGGGGAGGAGGGTGCAAGAGCTCCATCAAGGCTACGTCAGCAGGAGAAAGGAGCATAAACATCCGCGGAGGAAAATGAAGGCAGAGCATTTAAAGCCGGTGTGTATGTTCGAGGCAGAGCGAGAGACATCTACCGGTCCCTGCATCCCTGCTGCCAGGGCCCCCTCCCACTAATTACAGCAAGGTTTCCTCTCTTTTCAGCTGACAGCCGGGGAGCGTAATTAGAGTCTAATAAAACCCCGAAAAGTCACAAATGCAGCAGCGGGCTAAACAATAAACACTGGGGGCTGCGGAGGGGTGGGAGCGTGACGGCCGGGTAATGCCTTGGCTAAACGGTGTGCGCATTGACAGTGTCACACTCCCGGCAGCCCCGAGCGCGCCGCCAGCCCGCTGCAGACAGACAGCTCGAATTAATCCCAGGAGGCGCGCGTGACAGGCGAGCCAGGCAGACAATTAGAGTGAAGGAGGAAATTGGAAATGGCAAAGGTGTGAACATATGTCAAATTACAACTAAATGATAAATTACAATTCTGTCATTGAAATAAGCGGTAATTAAGAAAGATTTCAGCTAGCCCTCTTGGAGGAGGAAGAGGAGGAAGAGGAGAGAGCAGATTATTTTCTTCCCCCCCCCCCTTCTTTTTTTTAATAACACAGTTTGGATGTATTGGGTGTATTGTTTCCATCCACCACGTACGTTGGGGCTGGTTCATCCTGTTTCTTTCTGACTGCGCCCGTGTACTTAAAATATAATACCTTTTCTTCTCCCTCCCCATCCCCCCGCCTGGCAGAGTGACGGTGTCAGAGATGAGCAGGGAGCTGATAGCAACCGATAAAAACCTATACGGAGGGATTAAAAAAAGCAGCCCACCCCCCACCCCCCCGGTCTGTTTAAGCCACCGCACTCTAATTATTTTAAACAAGCCTGGCGCAGCGCAGCTGACAATTAGGAAACGCTGCTTGCTGGCTCGGGGGATTCATGCGAACCCTCCTCATCATCGCCGGCTCCACGTCCTTCCCATTTCGGCATCCGTGATGGATGCAGGCAGGCGGGGCTGCCTGCCCTCGTAGCCCGCTCAGCCGCGATTCAAACCAGCCAGAGAATCAGGGCTTTGGAAAGAAGCAGCCCAGCCCCATTCAGGGGATGCCGTACCTGGGGCCTCTGGGCACATCCACACCTTGAGGGTATTTTGGAAATGGGATTTCTCCCGTACAGAGCTGTTATTCCCCAGCTGGTGTCATCTGTGGACAGCCCGTGTCAGTAGCTGACGTTGCTTCTTCCCAAGGAAGAAGAAAGCACATCGGGTAGTGATGAATATTTGGCTTTGTGGTAGCACATTTGTCATGTGAAATTAAAATAATATTGTGTAAACAGCACTTTTCGGGCAAAGATCTGGAGTGCTGTGTAAATACAAATGGGGGGGATTAATTATCCACTATATACATAGGGTAGACTTTGTACCTCAATATGACCTGTTTATACATAAAACAGTTATTGCAGATATCTGTCTATTAACAGTAACTGTTTGAAATCCACTAAAGCTTGTTTAGTGTATAAATCAATACTAAATCTCTACAAAGCTATTGGCTTTCTCTGCATTTCATTATGTCTATTAGGTTTCATTAATCTGCAAATGAAGTGACATATTTTTTTTAAAAAAGGCAAGATAGGCTAATTACAGGTCAAAGGCTTTTTACATGCATCCTTATAATTTCTTATGCATATGTCTGTTATACACAAATAGACCAGAGGTGGCCTATAGGTACATTTGCATCTTTACTTTCTGGCTTTGAAACATAAGGGCTTGTGCCAGGCCTCTATACTCAAACAGCAGAGGAGAAGGGATAAAATAATTCAAAGAGTTAAATGCATCAGTGTGCTTCCCTGACAGCGAGGTTGGCGCTAGTGACCATCATCAGGGGATAAATCATTGCAGCCACTGTGGCCAGAAAGTGAAGTTCAGATCCTGGAGAGCTTAATTAGGAAGCATGTTAAAAGTGAAAGGGTGAGAGTCATGTTAATTATGTGGGGTTCCTCTTGGAGCAAACCCAGGCAGCAACTGTGCTGTAAGGCTAACGTGGCATCATGTTATCCCCTGAATTAATCAACCTGAGTTCCTGGTATGACACAACTGCTTATACAAAAACCCCATTCAAGTGCAATTGCAAATTGCAGGTGGAAGCTTGGATCTGGTTGGGATTACTGTGACATAACTGCATGTTCTCGGAGCAGCTTCATGCTCCAAGCAAGTGGTATTTCAGACACTAAATGGGGTGTTACAAGAGGTCTCCAGTTTTGCCAAGGTTATGATCAGATCTTGAGGACTACTGGGTTTTTTTTCTGTACCCATAGAAAAGTCCATGGAACTGGAACCCTACTTTTGGTTATCACATGCAAGAAAGCTTTTGAATATGAGGTCCCAATGGCTTTATAGATGAGCAGCCCAACAATTTTATCTGCTTTGCTCTCTTGAGGTACATACGCGTGATCTTTACAGTTCCTGCCTCAAAATTGATGATGATGATAATGATGAAAAAGTTTAGCTTGAGAAATCTGTCAGTGATGGATTAGGATTATGATGAAACTTCTAGTTGTGAAGATGTAACTGCTGTTTCTGAAGCCCTTCAGCTCCTACACTTTGCCCCTCTGGAATAACCACCACCCTCAAAGAGAACCTGAATTTCTGGAAATCTCTCTGTCAGGATTACTTGTTTTCAGACATTGTCCCAAACATGGAGCAATTTTCCTTTGCGAGGCCAATCAGCAGACTACCAGGAGAGAGCACAGACTGGTTTCCCAGGAGGAACCCTCTCTGTGGTTCGAAGGGACTCAGTTCCCCCTCACTCTTGTGTGGGCTTGTCCCACAAAAGCTGTGCCCTATTAATACTACTTACTACTCAAAAATTTTCATAAATCACAGTTTTCAGCTGTGATATTATTCTATCAAGATCTGAGGTGCAATCAATAAGGTTTTACTAAGCGGCCCTTATAAATGATGTATTAGAGTAGCTCACAAAGGAGCTCTGAAACACTTCCTTTCCATATTGTTAAAAGAAATTAGAGAAACCAGTGGTACCATGAGGGAAATGCTGGATTTGAATGGTGATGGTGCTATGCTTTCTTGTGCTCTCTTTCTCCATCTACTCAACCCCATATGACTGAAGGGTAGGAAGGTCAGCCAGGACTTATGTTTCAAAAATACCACTTGGAAATTGCCATACAGCTGATGCCATTTCCAAGCTTTTCTCTTGGTTCATGCTTAAAAGGCTTCAAAATCCAAAGCTCTGCTGAGAGACCTCAACCCACTGGGAGTGCCTGGAGTAGATGCCAGGAAAGAACCTTTGTGGACATTTCCACAAGAGCAAAGCTCTCCCAGTTGCTTTCTGCCTTAACCTCACCAACATTTGGTGTTGCATCACCAGTCCTGAGACAAAAGATGAAAAACCATCTCTGCCTTTGTCTGCCTGCTGTTTGACGTGGGGGGAAGAATAGGAGTCAGGGAGCATCTTCTACATGTATAGGCCTGCTAGATGCATTAAAATGCATCATCAGCAGCTATCTTTAGCCACTCCAAACACTGAGTTATGGCAAGAAAAGCAGAGCCTGTGTGCAAAATGAGGGGAAAAACAGCATTTAACGCCAGGAATATATTTGGCACTGATAGTACTCTGAAATCATTTGGCATGAGAATGCCACCCATTACATGGATTCGTCAAGTATGTTGTTCAACCCTTTTGTGGCTGTAGGTCTACAATTGGGTGTGATTATCATACATGGAAAATGGATTTGCAGAAAAGATGGCCTGTGACAAACATTAGACAATCATTAACCAATTGAGGCTGTTCCTTGCAGATTCAAAGCAAAAAGGATTAGAGCAACACACTAATAATGCAGGCTATTTTGAGATACTCTGAAGATAAATTCCAACAGTAACTGCATATAAGGTAGAGAAACAAAGGAAACTGCAGCAAGAGGCAGACCAACCACAGTTTACACAGTATTCTTTCCATGGTTTAAAAAAAAAACATTTTCTCAATGTAAATACTTTTATCTCAACAATCTGGGAAGCTATTAGTAAAGATTTTCTACCCTGACAAAAGCCCAGCATTATGACCTTCAAGAATCTTGTATCAGATCACAGCTGGTTTTAGCATTTTAGAAAACCAAGTTCAGCTTCCATTTGAGATTAAAAGAACATAAAACTAGTAGTTTTACTGCTGCCATGCACATTAAATCACATTCTAATAAGAAGCAGCTGACTGCAACAAACAGAGCAGATTTGGACAACTAAAATCTCCTTCACTCTGCGCTACTTTTCAAGATTGGAAACAGGCAGGAACATATCAGGTTTGCAAATTTCAGACACTGCATGTATGTTCGAATTCATAAAAGTGGCAGGCTAACTTGGAATATTGTTTTATGGATTCATTTCCTCCTGTCCTTCCCCCATCCCTCTGCACCTTCAGGAAACCTCCTGTGATAGCAGCTGCTTAACTTTTACCATGCCTCTCCAGTCAAGCTATTCTGGCTCTGGCTCAGATAGCTGTCTGCAGCTGCTGCAAATTGATGTATCTCCCCATTGGGGTTGCATCGATGGCCAAAACACCAGAGTAATTTAGGATTTGTGGTCATCTGGATAACCTGATCCCCCCCTTATTTTTGTATTTTCAAAACCTATAGACATTTTACAAGCCAAAGTTATGCTTCAGTCTATCTTCTCTCCACCAGTGTTCTTTGAACTTAATTTCATAACCATAATGCTATGGTAGCAAAAACATCTGAAAAGGATACAGTAATTCGCAGCAAATTAAAAAAGCATGTCCCAGAGCTTACACAGAAATTTATAGTCAGCAAATGAGTACAGAGAAGCCAGTACACAAATCAAAGTCCTGAGTCAGCAAATATTTGGCAGGTATCCTGACATGCCCTGCAAGCCCAGAATGAAATAGGACAGGGGAAAAAGCTGAAAGAAGAGCTAAGCTGGGAACTGTGCTGTTTGGGGAGGAAGCAAGAGCATCTTCCATCATCTTTTCGAGAGGGAAAGAGAGCACTGCAGAGCAGCAGTGCACCCATAGTATGTCCATCAACAACAGCCACTTCAGTGCTCACCAGCGACAGCACTTTCAGCCCCACTTTCCCCTCACACACCATATTGAGTTCTCTAGCAATGGGCCCAAAGCAGTTCTATGGGACCTGACGATAGCCTTAGGCACCGATTTGAAAAAAGACAGTGAGAAATTACATTTAAACAGAGGTAGGAGGGAGGTCTCACCACTGGAAGGTGAGGTGGGACCTGAGGTTCAGTTTCATGGCAGCTGTTCTGCTCCAGCTAGGTCCCCCTCCAGGGAGGACCAGCATGAAGGGAGATGGGCACAAAGCTGCAGAGCATGGGAAAACTCATGCCACAGGCAGCTGCATCAGCACCAGGTGGTGGACAAAAGTGATGGGGGACACTGTGCCCCAATCTCCTCACTCCAGACCTGGAGGCTGGTTCCCAGCCCCTCTTCTTTTCCCTGGTTTGTACCCTTTGGGCAGGTACCACATACAGAGCTTAGCACAGGAGATTCTCTTCCTTCCCTTGAGCCCACATGTAGCACACTAACACAGACCCCAAAGGGTGATGAAAGTATTCAGAGTACAGGGTTCATCCATGACACTGCCACTTCCCAAGCTCACAGGCAAAAAGGACTATCATTATCCACTCTTAACGAGGCCCTTAATGATGATCCTGTTGCTCGGTGACTGGCGTGTTACCAAGAGGTGCATATAACAACATATATCCAGAGCTGCTTATAAATCTGTGACCTGTTCTAATTTATACTTGCTGAGGACCTGACCCAAAATATTTATTCTCTCTTGGAAAACAGATACTTCAGGTCTCGTAATAGTCTCAAATGTTCCCTGCTGACCCAGTTTGGAGCATGAGCTACACTCAGTCCTATATCAGTGTTGAACTAGTTCCATCAGAAATGGTTTTCTTTAAAACTGCTGCTACCAAATGACACACCATGAAATGTTTAAAATTTGAGAAAGAAAAAGAGAGAAAGCGAGTGGAACTAATCAGAAAACATATACCAGGTAAACCAAAACAGGCATCACATAGTATCAGTAGAGCTCCTAATTAATTCAGATTCGTTCAGATTTTACAATCCTCTCCAAAATCAACATTTATTTTCAGATGAAGGGGAGAAAACTATAAGATATCACAAAAATATATGTAACCAAAGTTTCTGAGCATATTAATGAACAGAAAGGTAGAAAAGGCAGGATTTTTTGGAAGAACGGAATACCATCTGCAGTGATAGATGACAGGGTACAGCAAAATAGGTCAGTAAAGGGAAATATGTGTAATGAATTATATAAAGCTGTATGTATAAAAATGAATGTATTGATGAAAAGTGATTTTAAAGTGAGAGCTCAGATACAAATCATTAGTCCTATGGCCAAGACTAATACGCATTCTGCTGTAATAAGCAATGTCATTACAAGTGAATAACAATGCTGTAATGGGTGAGGAGCATCGCTGGGGGAGGGGATTGATTATCAAGCAGTTAGGAAAGCTTTTCTCAATTATTTGCATAGTTTAAGTCACCTTGGGTGCTGGCAGGGCTGTTTCCAAAGGGCAGCGGCGATGCCAAGAAACACCAGGAGGGAATTCAAAGTTTGGAGAGGTGATGGGGACACATCTGCAGGGACTCTGGCAGGGGCTGGCCCGCTGGAGCTGCAGGAGAGTGATACTGCATTTGGTGAGCTTGGAAAGCAAAAGAAATCACCCTACTCTCTGCTGGGCAACCAGAAAGGATCACTGAACACTTGAGGACAGAACGTGCAGGTGAACCTCTGACTGCATCCCCTGCTGAATCACTGGAGGGCTCACACCTTGCATGCTGCCAAAGCCTAGCCAGACTGCTGCAATCACCTTCTCTACTCTTTGCACCTCTAATGCATGCCCAGCAGGCAGCCATCACATGCAAGGCCTCCTGTTTCCCCTCCTTCACACCATCTCCCCCAGTGCTGGAGCCCTCCAGCCTGCGCAGCATCGCCCTACAGGAGTGACAGGGCCTGATATGTGCTGTCTTGCCGAATTGGTGTCTCCGCGGCCATGAGGGAATGGATGTGTAATGCTGCACTGATACCAGCCGAGCAATATAATGCGGTGCCGTTACGAGCATTACTCATAGCTGATGAACACATACCTTTTCCAGTGAAACACATACATTGCAGAAAGAAATGCATAGATCATTTGCTGAAGCACATTTATTATAGCGAAATGTGTACCTCAACTAATGAAACGCATAGATCATATAGTAAAATGATTATGCTCATACCTAGCAGGCTCACCCATTTATTTATTTTTAACCAACTTATTTTGGTTAGGAGGCTGAGCATGGCCCTCCCCCCATTCTTTCTTTTAAAGTGTGTTTTTTTCCCATGATACAAACCCAGGTTCCCATCCCAAGCTCAACGAGAATAAATTATCAGAGAGCCCCCTCCTACAAGAGTTTGAGCATCCGAGCTGGAGCCAGTTTCGCTGCTGAAGATGGATTTTGTTGCTGTATACTAGCAGTTGCTGCATCTGATGCTCGCTAATTAAAAACGATGTCTATGTGATATGAAACTTTTTAGGCATTCTTCCATAAATGTTAGCTTTGCTGCTCACCTGAAACATCTTTGGCATCCTTATTAGCATCTTCAGCCAGAAGCAGGTTGAGTCAGTGCCCCTTCAGGGTCAGCCATAAACCAGCCATTCCCAGTCCATAAATTCAGCTGGCTCCAGCTCGCTCTTGCCCTGAGGAATGACAAACACTTTGTTTACGACTAAGGAATCCCCTAGTACACACATGCCAACCATAACCCCAGCTCAGCAATGCAGGCAGAGGGTGTACATCCCAGAGTTACGCTGTAGCACCAATATCACACACACTGACCGATGGACTGGCCTTTCTTCTCCTGAATTGTACCTGTTTGAACAACAGCCAAGGAGAGTGGGTAAAAAAAGGAAATCACTTTTGGGAGCGAGCAAGGAAGGGTAAATAGACCAACAAAAGCAAAAAGCGGCAGAAGATCAGGTATAACATAACTGCGCTCAATATCCTTTCCCCTTCTTTTCCCCCTGAACTCCACTGGCTTCCAACTGTAGGGCATATCGATTTGAATTTTTTTCATGTTAACTTTTAATTGCCTGGCTGCAGCTGCAAGGCAGCGCCTTGCTGAGCCCATTTCCAGCTATCATCCCAAGCACCCCACCAGCCCCAGCACCCTGCGCTCTCCATCAATAGGAAATCAAGCGGCTGCTCGCAGAATAACTCTTCCTACTTCTCACACTTAGCAGCGAGGCTTTTTCAGCTTGCTCGCATGTCACCAACCTTCGGAGCAGCTTCGCCGTCCAACTATCAGCCCTGCTGGAGACTTTTTATCTTCCTTACAAACTTATCTTTCGAACATGCTTTTTAATGTGTAATCGTTGTTTGCTTCAGCAGGGGAGGCTTCCTTGGGGCTTATTGTGCTTAACTGGCCCTATTGTTGTGAGCCTTTCTGATAGAAGATGTTGCAAAAATACATGCAGGTCGGGCTGGATATTTGCGTTTGCATTTCACGGAGATAACGGCATTTTCCTTAAGTTATAAGAGTCCCATTTCATTATTCCATGAACCTCTCGGTGAACCTCGGGCTTCACTATATAATTTATGGTTCCTGGTACAATCCAACAGTGTAATCTCATGATTTATGTGCTTCATTTATAATTTGATCATTTCGGTATAATACATGTTTTCCTAGATGATTTGTGTACTTTCTCCCATAACGTATGTGTTTCATGCCATGATATACGTATTCATCAGCAGCGTGCTATGCCCCTGATGGCACTTTCCCAGGGAGGAAGGTGGGACACCCCAGCCCGAGGCCAAGTCCCGAGGTTAATTGCAATCAATTCACCTTCCATGCAATTGCACTTTCATCTGCACACGCCTGTGAAGTGAGCATGCTTAACGCCCTATCAGCGGGAAAGCAAATGTGCCTCTTTTCCCCTTAGAGCCAATAAAGCCAGCCGTGGCATAGGATTACAGGGGGGCAGCGGGGAGGGTTTATCCCTCCTTTCTAACATTTCCATTGAGAAGGCGCTGAGAATAATTAATTATCTCCCCACTGTGCTGATTAACGCAGGTCTCCTTTCAGCATGTGGACAGAAGAGTACCCCAAATGCTGACAAGGCAGCAGCAGCCTGCTCTGATTTCAGGAGAGCATCCTCATGCGGCACAAAGCCCAGGCTGAAGGGAAAACTTTAGGAAAACAAAAACACACGCCCCAGACCCTGAAATAAGGGCTGGAAGGACCCCCGGGGACCACCCTTTCTGATACCCAGTGGTAACAGCTGTGCTCTAACTCTTCCCTGCAACAGCCAGCCCACAGGTTACACGCTTTCTTCCAGTGCTTTACACCTTCACCACCCCTCTCCCTCGTTTCCAGACTCATGCTCCCTTCCTGCTATGCAGCCATGGCTTCTGGTTCTGCCTGCAGCAGGGAGAGCATCACCTTACCCCCCCACCTTCCTGCACCCACCATTTGAGAAGCCTCAGGTTAAATAAACCTTGCTCTTTCCACCCTCCCTCACAGGACGTGCTCCCTGGACTGCACATTGTCCTCAGTGCTCTCAGATGAACTCTTGCCAATTAATCCATGTTTTTCTTGAAGAGCGGTGCTCAAAATGGGGCAGATTCAGCAGAATGCCACCTGAGCCCTTGCTAGCACTGAGTGGTGCAGAAAGCCTCACACGCCTGTGATATCCCCCCTTTGCTTCACCCAGTGAGGAGTCTACTTTTTCCACAGATGTGCTTCATGTTCAGCTTGTGATGCTCTCCAGCTCCAGCAGATCCTTTTTTCCTGTTGATCTGCTAATGGTTCCTCACCCGGATGTGAGCCATTCATTCCTACCTAAAACCAGTCCTTTGTGCTTGTCCTTATTGAACCACATCGGTTTTTCTTCAGCTCTCCCTACTGCCTCCTGCAAGTGTGCTGAACGCCTGCCTTCCTGTGGGCTCCCCACCTCTCCTCCCTTGATGCCTCTGTCCCCCCTCACCCATCCCACAGGGATTAATGAAAATGCCATGCACTCCACTATGGGGATGGGGCACACAGATAATGGCTCATCATGAGTGGCTTTCTCCCTCTCCTGGTTCACATCCTCATGGCATCTTCAGGAGAGTGCAGTGTGAGACGGCACCAGAAGCCTTGCTGAGCCAAGATATATGATATTCATTGCCTCTCCACAAGGCTTATTGCCCTGTCATAGGAGGAAATAAGGTGAGTTTGACGTGATTTGTTCTCGACAAATCCCTGTTGGCTGTTACTTATCTCTGTGCTATAATCTAGAGGCTCATAAATAATTTGCTTGATTATTTCTTCCAGCATTTTTGCCATGTGCTAAGTAGACTGACTGACCTACAGCTCCTTGGTCCCCCCCTTGTTTTACGTTTAGCAAAGATAGGCACTCTGGTTATCCTCTCCCAGGCTTTGGGAGCCTCCCTTCACTGTCATCAGTTCTCAAAAACAAAACTGCCAACAGCTACATGACTGTTTCTGTGAGCTCTCTCAGATCCAGTCTAGTGGAAAATATCCTGCTGTCTTCTTCTTTCACCCTAAATTCGACCTCCTGGTTGCTGAGATGAACACTGTCAACCTAAAAAATGTTCCTTGGTGATTAAACGGGTAAAGCTGGAGCAGAAAAAAGAGAGATACTGAGTGCTTTTGTCTTCTTGACATCACCTATTGCTGGCTTTCCCACCTCATTTAACAGTGGGCTCCCCTTTCCTGGTCACCATGAGAAGTAACTAAAACGCCCATGGAATGTATCTTTTTTCTTTATGTCATCTGCAGGTTGCATCTCATTTTATGCCTTCTTCCTCATTTTGCCCCTGCAGCTCCATGCTATTTCTTTTCTGCTCACAAGCTACAGCCCTACTTCCCATAGGGTTTCATCTACCAACTCTTTCAGTTTACTGATGTCTGTTCCTGATCTTTCTCTTTCTATGAATTACGAACCACATAATTTTATGGTGTGACTCTTCTAGCCCAACTTCTAGCTTCACATTTAGACAAAGTAATTCCTGTTGATAAAGTCTACTTGCTGTCTCAAGCACCTCTTTCCAGCACACTCAATGCCACCCTGGACAGGTTGCATCATACTGTGTTCCCTTTCCAGCAGAAGTAGGGGTCAACATTTCGGCTTTTAATTTCAACCATTTTCCATTACTTGTCTAAATCTGAGCTGAAAATACATATGTGGTAGAGCTGTAGTTGATACAGACGTGCATATCTGCATCGGAATAAGACATTTCCCTTTCGTCTCTTAGAACTGCTCAATAAAACATTTTATATATATACGTACATATATATGGATGTCTATAAATGTATGGTTATATATAATTGTATAAATATATAACAAATATAAATATATGGGTGTAAAACAAGCTGGTACTTTGAAGCCAGAAGGTGTGGGATGCCCATGTAGGCAGGATATTCCTCCAGAACCAATGCTGCTCATTTTCAGACACCCCAGCCTGCGAAGCAGTGTGCCAAAAGAAATACCACCAAACCTCAGCTTTTTACCGCATGATGAGACAAAAGCCCAGAACAAGCCTGGTGTGTTAAAACCCAGCTGTGTAAACAGCAGGAAGCTGGCTCGTGTGTAGATGCTTTTAAGCGTAAGCCAGATGTGAATCCAGCCGTGGTGCAGCCTTTGCACAGCCAGGGTCTCAGGAGCAGGAACTTACGCAGCCCCATCTGCCCTACTGCCTGTTCTCTCTGGCTATTGAATTCATGTTGACCAACACAATGGTCTGCATTGAGGAGGAGCATCTCAAGGTTATCCCAAGACTTTAATTGGGAATGATACAAACAATATTCAGGCCTGCACTATAAAAATTCAAAATTAAAAAACAAACAACCAACCAACCCAACAAAATAAACAAAGCACAAAACTCCCACAAAAGCAACACAGCCCCTCAAGGACTGGAATACACTTGTGGGAAGCTGTGACTGGAGCGGGTTTGTTAGTTAGTGTTTACTATCCCTGACAACTGAAAGCGTATTTCAGGAATGTGGTGCTTAGGAGATCATACCTATATGCCAGAAAAGCTCACGCTACTTGGGTCTGAGATTAATTACAGTACTGGACAGGAATAAATGTTGCCTCAGTAGAAATGCCGAGGGAATGTTGTCCATTTTGGTAAAAACCAGTTACCCAAGAACTGGTCTAAGGAAGCAGCCATTAAACTCCTGCCGTATCACAAAAGACAAAGAATTCATTAATTCTTGTCTCACTGGGATGGGACATCCTAGAGTGTAAGATTAGTTTGCATCCCCCTACTTACTGGTATTTTTCCTTGGCTTTGCTCTCCAAGGGGCAATGCCACATCTGGTCACTGTGTTGTGGCATCAGGGCCCAGGTTGTCCTGGTGTGTCACCCATAACCAATCCATCACTCAGCGCAGCCTGCAAACCTCTAGGTTCTTAACAGTTTTGGGGAAGGAAAGCAGAAACAAGAGAGGAAAAATAGGTGTGCTGTGGCAAGTGGACACACACCAACCACACCACCATGAATTTTTGAAAGATCTCTTGTCATTAGCATGTCTGGGTTCACAGTGAGGCACCAGCCACTACAGACATGAGAGGGCCTGGCAGGGAGTGAAGATGGCCAGCGACCCATCCCAAAGTGCCCCAGGCATTAGGAAGCACCCCAATGTCAGAAATGGCCCTCAGCAACCACAGGCAGCTTGGTGCAGACCCTGGACAGGGCCATGGTCCTGCTCCTGGATGGTCAGATGTAACATCGTGGCCACATGCTCAAGATGTGCCTACCATTAGCCGATCAGTTAATTGCTGAAGAGGGACCTCACAACCTCATGCCTCAGCCCCCTGCCATCAGCTGTCCTATGAGCTGCTTTGACAGAAGATACCTCAAAACCACATATTCTGGTCCTGGGTATTCTGCTGGTCAATCAGCTTCTCAAAGAAAAGTAACCTCCCAAAGCACATACCTCAGTCCTATAAAGGTTGCTGGCAGAAATCTCGTCAAAACCACATATTCCAGTTTTTGGTCTTCTGCGTCTTATCTGCTCCTCCTGCAGAAGTGGCCTCACAAGAACATGCCAAAACCAATGCCTGCTATTGGCCTATCAGCAGCATGTGCAGGCAAAGGTGACATCACCGGCACAAACACCAAGCAGGCTGCCTTGTCTGCTCCCCAGACCACCCTGTGTGCCCCCAGCCTTCCCACCCTGCTTTGACCTCAGCAGTCACTTTTCCTTGACACACTTCAGTCCCCACACAGCAGCTGATAATGGGCCTGAATACAGATTTTCTCCTTTCTGACAAGGACCCCTTCCCAGGTAGAGTACCAGGAGCTTCCTGACCATACCCACCACCATCAGCCTTTACTCTCCTGTGAGACCTCTTCAGGTGTGTTTCTAGTTCAAAAGTGGCCCCAGGGAACTACTGCCTGGGGACTGTGCCATCAGGGAGGCAGAAAGCTTTCAGGAGATGAAACTGCTGCCACCTCCAAGGGTATGCATGGTTCTTGATATGGAGCCACAGAGAGCACTCGAGGGGAGCGCCAAGGCTGGAGGATAATGCATGAAGTTTGACAACGACAACTTTGGAACAAGCAAAGTCTTCTCTTCCAGACACTGAAGGAAATGGGGCACCTGTGTAGAAAAGACTGGCCAATGGCCAGCAATAACCTCACCTCGGTATACTGGGTATGTCGTCTAGATGGAGACCTTCAAAAATGAACAAACAAAAAAAACCAAAATCTGAAGCAGATCTGGTCCCAGGTTCTCAGAAGCAATCTTGTTTGAGTGGTGAATGGGTGGACTTATGTTGGGCTAGAAGCCTGAGTAAAACAAAAAGTGCATCCACATATTTGAGGTAGTATATTAACCTAAAATGTGGGTTTCCATTTGATGTCTTATTGATATGGATCAAGCTGCAGTTGTTGGAAAGGCCTCCATTCATAAACAGTTTTGCATTAGGTACCCTTTCCACTAGATTTTTAAGGTAAATGAATGGTTTTTTTCAGCTGTAAAGTATCCAGTAGTAAACAGCAGAGAATAAACCCCAATCTTTTATCTTGATAAAGATAATTCAATGTTTATAAATATTTTACTCAACCAGAGAGGTCCTTGGCAACACCTGCGTTGTGCCTAAGCACTGAGTTCCAGCTAAAATAAAGAACGAATTTCGCAGGTGGGACTTGCCTCCAGATAGCTGCTCAATTGGATAACATCACCAGCAGTGCGGATGTAACATCGGTCTTGTACTTTTCCAAATATCCAAGGACATGGTCCAAAGACAGACAGTCCCCACCAAACTCTTCTGCAGAATGCCACAACTTGGTGCAACCAAGCATTACTCATCAGAAATCATGAGGTTCACGGTACAGGAGGTTGAACCTGATGAAGAGACCTCTTTGCATGGCAAGGTTTGGGTAGTGGAGGAGCTACAGAGGTGGGTTCTGTGAGAAGCTGCTAGAAGCTTCCCCTATGTCAAATAGTGCCAATGCCAGTTGGACCCAAGATGGACCCACCACTGGTGAAGGTCATCAGTGACAGTGGTAGAACCTCTGGGAGAACATATCTAAGAAGGGAGAAAAGTTACTGTGCAGGGGAAACTGCAGCCAGAGAGAGAAGTGAGAACATGGAAGAGGCACAGCTCTGCAGACACCAAGGTCACTGCAGAATGAGGAGGTGCTCCAGTCACTGGAGCAAAGATTCCCTTGCAGCCCTTGGTGCAGACCATAGAGGGCCCCACATCAGAGCCGGGGGATGCCTGAAGGAGGCAGTACCCTGTGGAAAAGCCACCACTGGAGCAGCGTCCTGGCAGGACCCTGCATGGAGAGAGGAGCCCATGCTGGAGCAGGTCTGCTGCAGGATTTGTGACCCTGCAGGGGGCCAACACTGGAGCAGTCTCTTCCTGAAGGACTGCACCTATGGAAGGGACCCACGCTGGAGCAGTCCATGAAGAACTGCAGCCCGTGGGAAAGACCCATGTTGGAGAACATTGTGGAGAACTGTCTCCTGTGGGAGAGACTCCAGGTGGACAAAAAATGGGTGACTAATGTCAACCATCATGTACTGATCTGGTCCAGGACTTTTTAAATACCAAGAATAGAGCAGGTAATCCACTCTTGGAAATAAGTTCAAGGAGCCAACTGTAAAGGTACATATGACTTTATCACAGCTTGCAAAGCAGAAAAGCCGTACAAACAGCTTCAAGATGCACGTGAAGGACTGAAGTATGTTTAAATTCAGGTTTTGGATGGAAAGGACTGAGCTGCTCTTTGTGCCTCTGCTGGGGAGGAGGTGAGCATGACAACACCAGCAGCAGTCAGTGAATATGAGGACAGTGCAAGAACTGGAAAGGTGGTACCCGACTGCACCAAACCCACATGCGGGTCTTCTGCACACCACCAAACACCTCACTCCTTGTCCAGGATGTCCCAGGAGAGCCTGGCTGCATAACACCCACCTAGTGTTGCTTCCCCAGCACCTCTTGCAGGCTTACAGGTTTCCTCCTACATGACATCCCGACTGCTGCTCTACTGACTGAGGTACAGGGTGGCACCTCTAGCAGGAAAACCAACATGCAAAGAGCTAAAAAGGAAAACAAGACAGCTCAAGCCTCTTAAGCAGCGCTTGCAGCCTCTCATAGCTCAAGCTACAGCACCTTGTTGGCTTAAGGAGCAGCAGAAGTGGCAAAAGCTGCTCCTCCCTTCGTTTTGCAAACTCAAATGAGTTTTTGCCTCCTAGGCAGGAAGCAGCCGGTACTCACCCTGCAGCAGCCAGAGCTGCTGTGTCTCCCCAGAGGGGATCATGGGGATCATGGGGACACCAGCAGGCTGGCTGGGCTCCTGGCAGGGGAGTGGCTCTCATCACCCCATGTGGGCAGCAGGGGCCCTGGTTGAGGTAGGTCTGTGTCTTGCACAGATTTTAGGAGGGACTTTGCTGCTAGACACACGTACAGAAGACCTGCTTGTATTGGTGTGCGCAGGTGGTAGCGTTTGGGTTTAATTAGAGGCGATGAGTGAAAATCCACCCCTCTTTTCGGTGGGTTTGAGCAGTAGGAGAATACGGACCAATTATCTAAAAGAATGGAGAACTTTTCCTAAGAAAAGACAAGGGAAAGGAATGGGAGCCAACGCGTTTCCCTCGCCCGCAAGACGCCTGTAAGCTTTTGTGTCTGTTTAGCTGCAACCTCCTGGTTTCCTTTGTGTCGGAGCACATTTCACTCTCGTGTCAAAGTGTGTCAACTCTAACCTTTCCCTCCGCAATGCTGGCACCCCTCCAGCCCACAAACCCCAGCCCGGCCCCCTCCCGACACCGGGCTCAGCCAGCCACAACACCTCGCTGCATAATGAGCAGGCATTTTCTCCCCATCAGCATAGGCAGAAAGGTAATTAAAACTGTTTAGGTATTTTTGTTGTTGTTGTTGCTGCTTTCCGAGGCTCAACAGCATAAATGCAACTTCTGCTCAATTAAGCTCTAGGATAAAAATAAAATAAAAGGATGTCTTACGGTGGTTCTTTATTTCTGCACATAAAAACTGGAGCCTGAGATTTACGGACGCCCCCTTCTACCCCCCCCCCCCCCATGGAAGGAAACCTTCAAATAAAGATGTCTCCAGCTGAAATGACCATTATTATCCACTAGCACACATATACACGCACGCATACATATATATAACGCATATATACACACACAAACGTACCTATATATAAACCCCAAATCTGCTTGTGCCTCTTCCTGCTAATGCTAAGGGTACATTCCTCCCCATTACAGCAGCATTTGCACATTTATAGGAGGAATAAAAGGAAAAAAAAAAGATGCATGATACGTGCGGAGGAGCCTTTCCTCTGCCATCCAGAGAAAGAAGAACTAAAAGGATTATAAAAGTTCAGATTAAAATGATATAAAATCTAGCATTTGGCTCCAACACTAGTGCCTTGGTCCTCTGTAGCTAATCTGTATGCACTCTGTGACCTCCTCGCAGCGAACCCTGCTAAATATATTATTCCCACGGGGGCTTTCACTGCTGCTTGGTGTCAGAAATCAATATGTATGAGGCGCGTGGATGGGAATTTCTAATAGATCTGCCTGGCCCTGTGCTGCTTTTCAATATCTGCCTTGGACTATTAGTGCCGGCTCGGTGCCTGTGAAATAACCGAGATAATCTTTTAAGGTGCACTGTTAAGGTGGAACCTAAATGTTGCCGTTTCAATTAAAACAAAATATATATATATTCATAAATCAGCCCACACGACGCATAACCTTGTGTGTAGCCCGATTATAAACAATGATGGGGATTAAAGCATTAGGGCGAGTATGCTAATACCTAGATTTCTGAGGAAGAGCTTAGCTCCTTTCTTATTTTTTTATTAACAGAGAATTGCATAGATTCATGCAGGGGTGGAGGGAAGGAATTAAAAGTGGAGGGAGCGAGGGATGGCACATTGTCTGTGCAATCACCTCCATGCCGGCGGAGCGGTGGAGGTGAAAGAGCGAGATCGCTATATTACTGCAGATAACGCACCCATTTTACCTAGGCGACACCAGACCGTGGCTCTGCAACGCTCTCCATTTTAAACTGGTTTGTGCACACTGAAATTATTGCCTGAGTGATCCCGAGTGGGGTTTTATTATTATTACTATTATTATTATTGAGGGTGGGGAGAGATTATTTTTTCTAGTCATTGCATAATTGCTCCCCTTCCTCTTTCAGAGGTGCTGAAGAGGAGAGAACAAGCTGATGGGGGCCCCCCTGCAGACCCTTGCACCCAGGGCAGAGTGCCCCCCTCCCAACACCATGCAGGCAGGCAGGCAGTGGAGTGAGGCTCAGGTTTGAGAGCTGGCTGTGGGGAAGGCTGCTTCCTGCTCTTTCATTCTCCTTCTCACTCTTTGTTTTCAGTTGAATGCACAGAGGAAGCTGTTTCAGCTCAGTGCACAGAGGTGCAGCGCATAAAAGCAATAACTTGCTAAAGGACCTCTTGCTCTCCCTTCTTATTTTTTTTTCTCCTTTTTTATTAGGGGAAAGGTAATCACTAATCCATGCATATGCTCCTCCAGTTTTACAGGCAGCCAGGCTGGGTTCAGCCCTGTGCTGCAGATGACAAGTGGAGAGTCACCACCCCAGAGGACCTGTTTTAGCCACATTCAGCTCCACTGTCCTTGCGAGGTTGTCACCCCACCAGAGGTTGGAGAACTGGCATGCAGCCCTGCTGTTTTTCCTTCCCCTCTCTTCTCCCTGCACACTCCACTTAGCACGGCCCAATCCACCTGACAACTCTTCGAAATGCCCTCAACTGCTTGTCTGGCCTGAGCTGGAGGCAGAGGGTGGGGGGCAGCAGCCTACAGTTAAAGACATGGGCCACAGGAGAGGCACAAGGAGAGATCTCTAAGCTAGGAGTGGTCATACAGTATCAAGGCCATCCATCAGGATAAAAGTGAAGGACTCCACCTGAATTTCACCGAAGCCCCTGAAATGAGGAGAAGACAAAGTGGGATCTGTTTGGTTCTGTTTTCCATAACACCTGCCATTTCCTCCGCAGGTCCCATAACCCTGCAGGATGCGGCTCTGCTCCCAGAGACAAAATCCCATCAGTGTTACCTAAGAAACATGAACATGGCTTTTCAGACACTTGTCTGGGTCTGCTTCAGCTGTGTTCCTTCTGGTTAAGCATTAGCATGGTACACAGCCATAAAGTGGGAGAGAAAAAAAAGGTAAAACCCCTGGGTGGTTTTTGGAGGTTTTCTCCTATGCTCATCTATAAATAAGCCACAAATCTCTCCAGTCCCTAAAATATTTCACCTGAATATACTTCTGCCCCCCACACTGTATGTAAATAGATCAGAGCTGCAGAGCTCAACTCTAGATTTAAACACTCACGTGCAAGGAGTGTGGGTATTTACACCAGGGAGCAGTTTACCAGCAGCTCCCCTGGGAAGCAGGACTGGGTAGGCAAGGCAGGGGGGCATGCACATCCTGGCAGTGCTGCCTAAGCTCCTGTCCCAGCTCACAGGCAACACCACCCCTGACCGCAGGAGATAAATTCCAGGCGTGTAGTTTGGATTAACTATCCCCTGCATCCGGAAAAATGCAAATGTTTATAAAGGGCTCCACCACCACCGGCAGTTTTATCCCAGATGCCGAGCGCCAGCTCGCTCCCCGCCTCAGCTCCTCGCAGTATTTATAATACAAACACTTCTAATCTAACGCACGCAATTCCCAACAGTTCAATAGGGCTGAAGTTCCCTTCCCGCCTCCCCTTTCTCAACCCATCAATTAGGTAGGTATATGTGAAAACAAACAACCTATGTGTTTTCTGCATCTCTAAGGAGGTGTAATGGTGCAAAGTGCTGGTTATACTCGTTTACTGATGGGAAAAGAGGAGCTGAATGGTCTTTGTAAACTGCAGGCTTGGCTCTTCCACAAATGCTGAAAAAGAGCTTGAAGGAAAGGGCTTTGCACAGGTGCTGCAGCCTTGCAGGGTGGCCACAGTGTCACTGGCAGTGGGAGAGGTGGGAATGCAACACAAGACCTAACAGATGCCCCAGACGGGGCAGGCACCAGGTTGCAACCCAGCACGATCAGCCTCCCTGGGTGTGGAAGCCCTTCACCTGTATTTTCCATATCCATGTAGTCTCATGTCTTTATGGCAGCAGAGCAGATCGTAGGAGTCCCTTATGGCCTACAGCTGATGGTCACTTTAAGTTTGCTTTTCTTCAGTCCACATTGACCACCAGAGCTCAACTACAGACCTGAGTCTGTATTTAAACAAAGATATTTTAAATCAATTTAAAGAATCCATACTTATATATCAGGAAGGTTGCACACCTTCAGTTCCCAAAGAGGCCTCCAGAGCAGCAAGACCCCACATGAGACACCACCAAACAAGAGAGTGACACATGAAGCATCCCTTGGTCTTCCAAGTAACTCTCATGGTGTAAAATGCCACCAAGGTGTAAAATTAAGTGTGTACATGTTGAAACAGCATGTAAGCCATTACTGGGAAACACACTTGAGCTGTTAAGGGGAGCAGCCAGTGGAAGGTGAACCAGCCACTCCTCACTCTTGCCACTATCCCATGCCAAGTTCGTGCCATTGCAGCATCCGGGCAAACGCCTGCCTAAGCAGAGTGCTTCTTTGTTTGACCTTTTGCCATGGCCTCTGCCTTATTGCCTCACAGCCCAAATCTGCAAAGATGGGATTTGACAAGAGGTGTCACTTTCCTTCCATCCTAAAGGCAAATAAATGTCCCTTTCGATCACGGCTGTCACCCACCGCTCATTGCTGAGCGACACCCCAGCCCAGCAAATTACTCCTACCCCAGTTACTGCCAGCAGCTGAAATGCAGTTGACTTGGAGACACTCCTGCATGAAGGCAGAACCAGAAGTAAGCCCAGACTGCAGGTCCACCTTGCAATACTCACACGCCATGTAGATAACATTGGCACCCAAACAGAAGACTTCTCCAGTAACTGTGCCCTCTTCAAAGGTGGGCATTACACATCATGCTGTTAAGGGAAACACAATTAAATCAAATCACTAGAAACCAGGTGGTGGCTCTAAGAGAAAACACACAGGTGTGGACCAGCCCACTTGTCCTCTCCGTGCTGCTCAGCACGGGTTGATGGCTCAACACTGTGAGCAGTTGGTGGCCCCTTTCCCTGCACATGTGGGCACACCCATGATGCTGCCTGCAGCCCTGCTGGTAATGGCACTGGATGATGCCCCAAGAACCTGGGAAGGGAGCAGAAGAGGGGTGCTGGTCTGCAACAGCAGCATGTGAAAAGGTAGTAATACTTACGTGCCTTGATAGATAGGCAAAGAAGCCCATCGCACGGCCACTGACCAGGAACAGCTCTCTAAATCTCTTCCCTGGTTCCCTACCTCGGTGCTGTGCACACCTCTGTGGGCCAAGAGCCAAAACTAAAAACAGGCTTGAAAGCTGCTTGTGGCAGGTGTCCATAAAAGCAGGAATGAAGCAAAAACATTACCAAAACCTGAAACAGAGAGCCCAGAGCAGCACCATGTAGTGCAGAGACTTGGAGCCAGGGAACAGAGTTGTGACACACTGCAGCTCTCTCATGTCATTCCCATGTCTGGCCTTTCCCAGAGACATGGTCATATCCCTTTACACCCTGCTGGGCTCCTCAGCCTTTCTTCTATGGGAAGGAATACGAAGAGCACCATCACCTCTTGTGGGGCGAGGGAGAGGTGGGTCCTCAATTGGGGTGGCTGCCACAAGGCTGGAGAGCCCAGATGGGGCCATGGGCAGAGCCAGGAGTCCTGGTGCACTCACAGGGAAACAACACACCCACACCCCATGCTTCACCCCTCCATATGCACCAGGCAATGCTTGTCAGGCTTTTTTCTTCTCCCCTTTCCTCACCACCAGCTTCCTCTGATGCAGGGATGGGTGACATACTGACAGCATATTTCCCAGCACAGCAAGTGCTGCTTGCATGCACTTGGCTAGGGCTGTACTTAGGGCTTTTTTAGTACATGATTGCTCCCGAAGCTGACATGCTTTTATTTGTGGGGGGCACATGTTTTTAAGCAGTGCCTAAAGCATCCTCATCAAAAGCTCTCCTTCATTACCACAGCTGTACTGGATGCCCTGGCAGCACTTGCGATCCCAACCCAAACCTGTGCTCCCCATTAAAAGCCTCCTGGGAGCAGCTCTCCCATGGGGCAGAGTCTCCCTGGCAAGCGGAAAGCACAGGTATGGCTGGGGCTGGGGCTGAGGCTGGGCTCCCCCCGCCACGGGGCCTCTCCAGAGGCAAGGCAATTCATCTTAGCCCTTCTCAGCAAATCACTCCTGTGGCCACACAAGGCGAGCGGCCATTCAGGCTGAACCCTGGCTGCATATTATCCAGCAGCAAATCCCACAGAGCCCTGGCAGCTCGCCCCTGCTCCCGCGGCTCACCGTGCCTCCCGCGAAGCATCTCCCATGAGCTGTTACTGCTCCATCCCCTGGAAAGGAGGCGAAATCTGACATCCCTCCACCTCCCCCAGAAATTATAAGCACGGCTGCCGCCACACTTGCGTTCATTCCAGTGCAGACCCAGCTGCTGCAGCAGCAAGCTGGGGGTGCCAGCAGAAACATCCCTTGCTGCAACACTGGTGCATGGATTTCTAGGTAAAGCAAGACCAGCCTTGATGGGGCTGCTCAGCTGCACTAATCAAGATCTGACTTCTTCCTGGTGTTCCCTCTTTTAATCTCTTGAGGAAATGGGGGTTATGGAACCATTCAGTGGCAAGGGCAGGAGGGGAAGGGAGGAAGGAAGGGAAGGAGTGGGAACCAAGCCAAACTGCATGGTGTGTCTTTTCAGAAGTAAAAAGTAGTGTCAGAAAAACAAACCTAATCTTCAGCCCAGCGCTGCCTGTCAACATTCACACATCCACACACAACAAGCAAGTGCAAATGCTCTGGGACATGGTGCACGGATGGGTTCAAAAGCAGAGATGGGTCTTTGGTCTGTGCTTGGTGCACTAGGCACAGAACAGGCTGCAGGCACACCTGTAAGTGTGCGCATCACCACATGCCCACACAGGTATCTCTTTCTGACCCTGCTCCTCTGCCTGGAGGTGTTCCCAGCCCCAAGCCCAGGAGCAGAGAAGCCCCGTCTGCACAGAAAACATAGCCTGAACCTCCCAGCTTGGCAGCTGCTGCCCTCTCAAGCTAGCCACGTTCGGTGACCCCATAATACAATCCCCATTGGCATGTTTCAGGCCAGAGGAGCAGTTTCTCCTCTCAGCCCTAGGGGCTGCACTGGGGATGCTCAGCTCCTGTGGTCGCCATAGATGAGATCAGATTCACTGGCCCCCAGGGCTCTTTCGCTGCCTCCTCCCCAGCTCTTAACAGAGCTTTCGGACAGCCCAGTTAGGGCACAGCCTTGAGCAGCCCAGCACCTGGTTTCCATGGCCGTTGACTGCTCTGGTACCCAGCTCAGCCATGATCTATGGCGGTGATGGCATTATGCACAAGCACTTCCCTGGTAGGTGAGATGGGGAGTAGTTCCTGGGGACAGTCCTTTTGACAAGTGGTAATGACAGTGTCTGAGGAAAAGGCACTGGCAAAACAAATGGAATTTAAGAGACAAACCTCATGTTCAGGGATAAAAAAGCAAACAAGAAGCACTTTCCAGTGCAAGTTTCCCATTCCCATTTCCTGCTCCCGAGCTGCCTCCCCCCTCATCTGCAAGCAGAAGCAAGAGAAAGCAAGCAATGCTCCAAATTCAGAGTATTCTAAGAAAAATGCCAGCCTGACACAGCTACTAAGATTGCTTTTGCATGGCTCTGTAGTCCAGACTATACGACTTTAATGCTTAGAGTCTGCGTTAAGGACCACAGAAGCTGGGCAAAGCTCAGTGCACCCACAGGGTGAACACAAACACTCATCTAGCAGCAGTGGCCAAATGCAGCATCCTTGGGTGCTGAGAGCCACACTGAGTTTTGCCTCCCACATCTGCAGAGGGGAAAGAGCAGATCCCAATTCTGCAGGTGTGGTAACTGCAGCAGAAGGCACTTAGTCACAAACACATATTTGAGGGGAAGAGCGAGAAGGAAAAATCTCTTTTTGGGAGAGACAACAGACACTGGCAACTCCAACACCCTCTTTGTTTAAGCAGAAAGTATTTGAAGGAGCAGTGACAACCCACAGGAGCAACATCCAGGGTGCTGTACATCCCACATCTTGTGCAGATCGCTGCCACGTCGGTGGGAAGGTGACACTTCACAGGGAGAGCAACAACTTTAAAATAATAATTAATGAATTATTACTGACAATTGGAAAAAAATAAAAATCCCAGTCCCTTGTACAAATGAAACTTGGCTTCTGGAGTTTCTAGTGATAATAAATATTTAAACACCTTCCTTGTTTTAGCACAAAGCAGAAGAGAAATGCAGTTACTGCGGAGAGAGCAGTGATGTGTCACAACAGCAGCACGGAGCATCGCATCAAAACACGGCAGTGGCTCGTGCCTCAGCAGTGGGGAGCAGGGATGGGGCTGCAGCGTGCATCAGGCATCACCTCTGAGAGGTTCCTTTAAAGAACCACCCTGGGTATGACCTGCCTCTGTGGCACACCAGGGATGAGCTGGGCTACCAGCTCTTTGCAGGCAAGCCAGAGGACAAACCATGGCAAAACCCCCTGTGGCATATGTGCTGGGTGAGCATCACGCCTGCCTGCTTCTGGTGCTCAGTTTAGCAGCCGTGGGGAGCTGTTTGGCTGGGCCTGCCCCTGCACCCCTGCTTGCCCAGCAGCCATGCTTTCCATAATACAAATGGTGTTTTATGCTAAGGGGATGCCTTCCCAGAAAGGCACTAACCCACCTTAGCTGCCTCCAGCCTTGCTGGCAGAGATCTGTCCTGGGTCTCCTCATGCAGTGCTGTGGAGTTAATGCCCTTCTTACTCCCTCCTTTTTCTCCCAGCAAAGCTGGTGGCAACACCTGCAGCACACACCACCTGAAGTGCCTATTACACGATCCTATTTTTGGTGTTTTCTAGCTTTATTCAGACCTTTAGTTCTGCATGCTGAAAGCTTCAAGGTTAGGCGTCTGCCTTGAGCTGGGTGTGCTTTCAAAGCCCTAGCAAACCCAACTCAGCTGTTTCCAAGAAAACAATTAGGGGAAATCTAGCTAGGGCCTGCCTTATTTCAGCCTCTTTTGAAGGTTGAACTCTGGCAGGCAAAAGCTTAGGAAATGCCAGTGGTGGATCAAGCACACAGCTCACTCTCTGCCCCTAGATTTGATCAGCACCAGTACTTCAGGGCAGAAGTAACCTATGTATTCACACTGCAATCTGCATTGGTCCCACACCCCAAGCACCCTACCTACCTTGAGGTACTCCAGCCTCTGGGGCTCAGGTCTGTGCAGCCCCAACACCTTCTCGGGACACAAACCACAGAGTTGGGGATGCGCAGGCAGGAGCCATGGGAGCTGCCTCGCTCTAAGGAAGGCAGGACTTAAAGGAAGGGAATACAAGGGAAGGGGCATGATAGAACAAAGAAAGAAATGAGGAAGTGATGTTTTTGCTCTGCCTGTAATGCATTTTTCCCTGGCTTCTCTTCTTTCAGCTGCTGCAATTGTAGATTACGTTACTGGAGTAAGATGTGATGGGTCACAACAGGGAAAAAAGCCAGTCAGCTAATAATCCTGCTCATGCTTCACCTTTGCGGTGAGATTGCCTCAGGACCATCCCTATCTTATAAAAGTCACTCTTTCCAGCATAACTAGGCAATGGAAGGCAAGAGCTAGACGGATGCCCCCAAAGATTCCTGGCTAGGATGGATGTGCTTCTGCCAGGTTCAGCACAGATGGAGGCTGGGTCCTGTCTGGTCCAGCTGCACAGTTCAGTGATACTTGATCTCACTGCTTGTGTCCAAAGCCTCAAAGTTGACAAAGCATTAGCCCTCCTTCTGCTATCAAATTCCTGAACGCTGTTTGGCAAGATTAAGATAACATGTGTGTCCTGGGCCTCCAGTGGCCTGAAAAATACAGTTTTTATGTGTAATATTTGTGACGCATCAGATTAACACATGGAAAGGGTGCTGACTTCTTTACATCAAAGGACTACGTGGAGTTGTGTGCAGGCATCAGGCCAATCTATTTCTAGCCTTGCTGCATCTCCCTGCAGAATGCTATTCCATTGCAGCAGTCTCCTTGAAGAGAGCATTTAAAGGGTTACCCATTACTGCCAGCATACTCATCTACTGAGATACCTCAAACACAAGAATTCATATTCCTTCTATTTTCTACACTTACAACCAGCACTTCCAAGCTGTGCGAGATTGAGCTGGCCGTCTAAGAGAGAAAATACTTCCACCAGCCACAGAGTCTTTTCTGACCAGGCTTTTGCAGGTCGGGAAGTGTCAGACCCCAGGAGCACAGGAGGGTGCTGGCCCTGGACCTCTGTGTGGTGAGAAGTCACCTGCCAGCACATGCTCCAGCTGTCCCCTGCACTAACACAAGCATCACCCAGCCAGAGCCAGTGAGACAGACTGGAGGCAAATGCTCTGCTTAATTGGTCTCAGCAGGAAGCTGCTCTGTGCATGCCACACATGGAAGAGGAGGCACTGGAGTAAGCATTTAAAGAAACCCCTGATTTCCCTTCCCTCTCTCTCCCAGCCTCAAACACTGAAAGTCTCCTTCACTTTAAACAAGGAGTTGTTCTCACTGTCAGGGAAATCAGCTCAAGAATAAGGTTTTGCTATTGGTATTTCTAAGTTTACTACTGATAGCAGCTGTGGAGATAGTGACAGAGATCTGGTTAAATCAAGTCAAGATTTGCTCCTTTATACTCCATTTTTGTTTATTTTTTCCTTAAGAAGTGGAAAAAAGTGACACAAGGAAACACTTCATCCAGTTCAAATCCAAGTTTATTAGCCTGTAAAAGTTTGTTTCCACACAGTAATCATAAGAAATGAATGAATGTTTATGGAGCGTAGCATAAAAATATACTGAGTCAGCCACAGGTTTGAGTCTATGGTTGATCACAAAAATTAATCAGCAGATCACATGGCATTGCATCAAAAAGGCAAATCAGTCCTAGGAATGCAAACAATCAGGATGAAAAGGCAAAACAAGTAAGAGCAGAATATCAGAAAGCAATAATTAGTTCACAGTTCCTAATGTGGGTGACAGATTTATTTAGATCAGGTTATTTACCCACTAACTCTCCAAAACCAGGTTGAAAGCTGTTGTTGTAATTTTGCATTGAACAGTACATTCTTGGTCAACACACCACCTGGTCAAATTCACTATCAGTCTCTAGGTATGACTATTAAAATGGAGGCACGTAAGAGACTAGGTGTACTCAACGGTCTGGCTACTTCTCTTGAAGCCTGGTGGGCTCAGACACTCACTGCTAGAAATCAGAAGCTAAGACAAGACACATGGGCTGAGATACTCTAATCACTGTCTGGATGTGTAAACCCTCTCTCCTTTTAAGAGCCTTCCAGCATGCTAGCTGCTCATCAGATCTGGGAGGTTCACCTCTCTGCTGGGCACTGCAAACCTGATTTCTTGGGAGGGGAAGGGGCACTGGACATCTGGCACAGACTTGTGTGCGTCGCACATACCAGGGAAGCCATAGTGGGAATGTCCCCCACTGGATCCTGTTTGCTTCGGTGTTGATCTTCTGTAGGGTTTTGTTCAGTTGCCAAGCTGATGTATAGACGTTGCTCACAAGCTTCATCTGATGCGGAGAACACCCGTGTTACAGGATTTGGGCAAGCAACAAGGGGCTTTGATGTAGGCTAACTCTTTTCTCTCTCTCTTTCCAAAGGAAAATGACTTCTTATGTTTGGGTTTTCCTAAAGAAGAGGGTTAGTGTTATACAGCAGATGTAAAGGAGTAAAGGAAGAAAGGTGTTTTCTTTTCAAGTGTAGGATGCTTGTACAAATCATAAACCATGCTAGGGAGTACTGCACTGAATAATTAATCTGGGCTCTCACTGACATTGTGACACTTGCAGATCTTTCTACAAGAATTCTGATGTTCTTTTTCTATCCTTTCTATCTTTCCATCCAAAGATCCTTGACTCTGCAAGGCAAAGGGGCCTTACACAGGCCAATGCACTCACATCTTATGGGGAAGTCCTGTTACACTTAGGAAGTACCTTCAAAGTTTATTGGGACATTAATCCATTAAGGCTAATTCCTAAAACCTTTTTTCAGGGAATGGGAATGACAAACTATTCCTGCTTATTAGATTAAGAGTAATGCAACAATCCTTTAATATAGTTTGAAAACTTAAAAGAGCAATGGAAATACTTCCCTAACATCACAGCTTCTTTAGGCACTCCAGATGCTTGTCTTGTAAGATTACAATTTGGTACCCATAACTCCTTCATTCTGCCTATCTTATGCAAAACTGCCTTGCTGAAGGACCCAGCTACATGGATGATCATGTCCATCCCAACAACCAAATGTCAAACAGAAACAAAGCAATGGTGTGAGCAGATGCTGATATCTTTGCTGATGCTGAACTTCACCTTTCTTTCCTTTTTGGTCTCAAACTCTATTTTATGTTCTGTAGTTATTACCCAGAAAGTGTATTTCTTACCTTTATAGATTCTGGGGCCATCAATCTGTGCTCACCACACACTAGTGACTGAGTACATCCTTACAGCAAAGTAAGGCAGAACTTATAACTAAGTAAGTCACCTATGTAATATCCTCCAATTTCAAGAGCTATCTAGTAAAGCCCATGGGAATGTGGGGAGAACTAGGGCCTCCCAGAAGGCACATTGTCCTGTATCACTATACCGTTCATAATTTCAGACTTGTTCCTTGGAAAAACATAAGAAAGCACTGAAATGGCTAGTGGCAAAACCAAATTGAGTCCAAGACAGCCAGGAAGAATTGAGCTTCCACATAAAAAGGTATTTTCTTCCTTTTAATAGGCTCAGTAATGAGTTTGTCAGTTTTGGCTTTGAAGAATTACCTGCTTGTTGTCTGGGGGTTTCTTCAATTTTTTTTTTTTTTTTAATTAAGAAAATAAAAGCTATAAAAAGCTAGAGGTAGTTTTAAACTGCAAGGTTCATATCTGGGGCGAGTATTTCTCTGGAGCCAAGGGACGTTTTTCATTCAGTCTAGTATAAAACAATACTCGAGGGGAAAAAAAGTTGAAAGATAAAGCATTAAAGGAATAGGAACTCAGAGACCTCTTCCCGCTTCCAAATCGACCATCTCATGAAATGAGTGTATTTCCTCCCTGTGAGTTCTATATTTAATCCAGAGAGATCACTCACTCTGCCTGAGCAACCTGGCAGCCCTTTTCCTCCTCTTCAAACAGACCTCAAGATTCAATCTTGGCACTATCTAATGAGCAGTCTATGTCTCCCAAGAACATATATCCTTATGGATTTTGATGAGAGCAGACAGGATCAGTGGAAAATCCACTTCTATTCCTATCACTTTGTTGTTTTCTTTAAAAAACAAAAGGATACACCGAGGCTCCCCCTGGAAAATCAGTTGTCATTGGAGGAATCTCACAGACTAAAGGACCTACCTCGGGTTTCCAACCCTTTCAGAATCCTGTTGTGGCACCTAAGAGCAGACATCCTGTTTATTAAAGGAATATTCTCAGAGAAATGATATTCCAAATTTCACCAAAATCAGATGATGTGCTGCCGGCACAGCCATGACCTATCAGAACTTGTTTTAATGTTGGCAAGTAGCACAGGAAATAAAATGGCAAGAGGAAACCCTTTCTTTTGCTATGGATAGTTTGTAAGACAGGTAAAGAGCAGAATATTGAACTGAGAAGCAGTAAAGCAAAATGGAAGATACTATTGTCATTCTCTTACAAACTGTATTTGTAATCCCAAGTACTCCAACAGCAACAGGATGATCTCATCTGAAGTCTATTGTTTGTTGCAAGAGTTACACGTGAGATTTCACCTTCATATGCTTTCCCCTACAAAGCTAACTGTAAATTTATCACATCACCCTCACTAGTCCATTCTTCTTATACAACAGAGGCCTGCGTTAAAGGGTTGAAGCCTTTCCTGCAATCCATTGTGCTCCTACTTCACTAAACCTTTTCATAGCCTCAAAATGTCAACATTCCTAGTCTTAAAAATGTGGTATTTTTTTCTGCTGTTTTCAAAAATCTAGAGTATGCTACCTTCAGGTATACACCTCATGGGGTTTCCATCGACTGCTAATTGAGAAGGAATTAGTTTTGTAGCTATAGTGCCATCACTTCATAAGCATTCATTCCCATACACAAGGCTGAGGTCAGCATTTGGAATTTCTTGCTCATTTTAAGGATTCTTTTTTAAAAGAGGTATTTTTTGTTTAAGATCCCACAAACAAAACCTGTTTATGGAAAAAGAGAGCTGTTTTGAATACTAAAGTCCTTTATTCAACAACACAGAAATATCACAAAAACAACTTTACTGGGCAAATTGAATGTTTTTATACAGTTTTGTACATGCCCCATAAGTGATTATTCTTTTTCTTCATAAATACACTGTATTCCAAAACTGGTTTTTTTCCATAATTGCACAAGCATACATACACCTTACACAAATATCTATTAGAAAATTTAATAGATAACTGCACAGTTCAGAAATAGGAGAACACTGTGAAAGGAGTACATTTCTGTGGCCCGTGTTTCTGAAAAACCCCTCCTGGTTCCCTGCAATCGTGAAAATGGAGTACGTTCTAAAATAGGAGCTGTCTTTTATTCACTAAGAATACAGAAGAGCTCAGCGTGAAACTGCCAAATTTAATAAAAACAAAATCTGAAACATTTAGCTGTTACATGAGAACCCACTGTTTGATATCACTATGCATCTAACCATGATCAAAGACCCACTACTGCTTTTTGCTGAATGCATTCGACCCTGAATGGTATGTTCATTTAACTACTTTCTTTCTTCATTATTTGATTACAGATATGGCCCATTTGAAGACTTTATATCCTTTAACATTAATTGTAGGACTTGCATACCAGGGGTTCTGTACAAAAGGGAGTATCTTCCCTCGTAGGGAGAGTCTGCTATTAATTGACAGAACGGGTACATGTGCCTCCCCTTCAGCCTTAACCATTTTTCATAAGTTTATCTGGGGTATGCCAAAAATGCTTCCATTAGGCTTAGTGCTCACACCTAGAAGACAGCAAAAGTATGTTTTGCTTTTCATTTGCCCCCTCCCCCCCTCTTTGGGGGGGTTTTGTTGTATTTTTTTTTTTTGCATTGTAAGAATGAAAGACAGAAAAGAATATAAATTTTCACATGGAAAGTGGTATTGGACCTTGTGAAAAGCACAGGTTTGGTAATTAGAACTTGATAATAACCCAGTTGACAAATACATGTGTAAACGGGGAGTGAGGGTAGGGTTGCAGTGGAGAGAGACAGGTCGGAAATGGGATTTCCTTCTTCAAACATCACTAATTAAGATGCTGTATAAACACTGTTTCAGCAAAATCTAAAAATCTGAAGGTGCAAAGGAACAACATCCGAGATGAAGACCATATGGGTAAATCAAAGAAAAACCAACTCTTGTTCCTTTTCAATAATTAACAGGTTTGCTTGGTTTGCTTGTTTGTTTTAACAATTTTTAATCGACATGTAAAACACCACAATTACAATATACAGCTCCATCAGTTCTTGAAAACAAAACAACAAAACAAAAAAAGAAACCACATCAAGACATGCAACATTAGGGTATTAGACAGTAAGTACATTTCTATGAGTATCTTTGTACACCTAATGTAGCCTGAACTTATTTTTGCCTCTGATTCTGTAAGAGCAATCACAGTTTTCCAAAAAGCAAGGCAAGCTTACCAGCCAGATGTGCAAATAAGGCTTCAGTGTGTAAATCAATCAGCGTTTTAGTAGAGAACACCTTACAGAGCTCTGATGGGTCTAGTGGTCAGTAACAGAGGCCCTAACCAAAAAGTCTCTAACACAAAAAGAATCCATACATGGCTGCCATACTAGCAGACATAAAGCTCATTGGAGGGGTATTGGGTGAGTATTCAACTGAGGATCTCTCAGAAACTGTAATAGGGGCACCATGATAGAAGCATTTCAAATGTGACATTCCAACTCTGAAGCCATGACATCTTATGATGTACAGACATGGACACGTGCACTGATGTTGAGGACGCATGTGTAAGCCCAGCCCACCTCCACTCTACCAGTTACCCGGGTCACCCATGCTCTGCCCATCCCTGCTGACACACACGTGTGGCCTCAGGTTTCTCCTCCTCTGTCCTTCAGTCTTTGCTTTCTGGGCCATTTCAAACAGCCACCAGTTCTGTGAGTGAGCTCCCCTGCCAAAGCCAGTATCTCCCCCACCTGCACAGGTCCCACACCGCAGCATTCCCAACCATCCCCTTTGTTCACCAAGTGACTGTCACAAGTGGCCAAAGGCTGATGTACTTAGCAAAAAAAGGATAAAGTGCTGAAACAACAGGAGATTTGAACATGCTGTGCATCATTATCTGGTTATTTCCATGCCCAGCACCTTGTCTGTGAAACTGTCGATAGTCCTATTTTGTATAAAATGGTAAATCAATCAAATACATGGCACAACAGCATTTGCTTACTTTGATGGGATGGCCTTCTCATTCATGATTGGTATGATGAACCCAAGCAATAAAAAGTAATGATCAACTGATAGTAAGTATCCCTAAGTTCAGTATCTTCCAATTTTTTACGACATGTGAGCTTATACCCTTTCGTGTGCTGCCTTTCTGAGGAGCAGACATTTCCTTCGCACAGCTACAGCAGGAAGAAGAACAGCAGAGCATTCTTCTGGGGGCCTAAGGGACCAGCTGTTCAGCAAAGCCAAGATCAGTGGACCAAGAAACATGTGGGGAGAAATCATCTGTTTTAAACATTTTTTCTTTTAAAGTTCATTTTTGTACTGCAAAAATATCTAGGCTCTCAAAAGAACACAAGTGAGACCCAAACCAGTCCAACTGTCAAAAACTCACTTAGCTGCAATGAGCTTCACTTGGACCAGCAATATGGAATCCACCTTATAAGGTATTTACTCCATTGACTGAAAACCTTACATAAGAACTCAAAGGTGAAGGGTAATTAGGCCAAGCCATCATTTTTTAAGGTCTCGTACTCGTTTTGCTTTGCATTCTAGAGCAACCTTTGTATAGATGACTGGCTTTGCACATCCGCCCATGCTGGGCATTCCACGCCAGAAGACAGTGAAAGGCGAGTCAGATACCAAACAGCATTTTTGGAGAGATACCCCTCTGTAAAGCTCCTTTGGAAGCAATGCAAGTGCACGAACCACTACTCTAATACAGTGCTTTTAAACGTTATGTCTTCCCCTCTCACACCACCACGACAGAAGTTAATTGCTAGATGTGTTACCACCTTTTTATCTTGGTAAACTTGACACCAAGTCTCTATGGAAGGATGCATGGTAAAACAGTGTTGCTGTTGCTGCGGCTGTTAAACAACTAGCAAAATAATAGTTAAAGCTAGAATTTATTGCTCCGGATTTAACTCGCAGAACCACACCATTGTGTACAAACCATTAATCTCCATTGATGCTCAGACGTGATTGTCTCCTTGTGTCTAAACACACAAAATACAAGCGGCTATCTGTACAGTTTACAGTACCGAAACACATATATTTGAAAATGAAGTATAGATATGTTACTTTGCAAAGATACATGACTTTATAGCAGGGGTTTACCCAAACTTTTTTTTTTTTTACTTTTTTTTTTACAGCCACTTTAAAAATAGACAACAACTTCACTAGAATAGCTAAGTTACACCAAAGAAAGAGTCGGTGGACTGAACGTGAAGAAGCAGGCCAATTCCCCAGGCTCCCAGATTTTTGACTTTTTGCTTTTGAGGAAACCCCTATACATAAATGAAAATAGTATCTGAGTATATTCTTCAATGGTGGACTAAGCAGTTTCTTAAAACAAGACTTTAGCTTGCCATTCACTTCCGAATGCCTTGAAAATAAGATACACTACTGCTTAAAAGAACCATCGGAATGCTTCAGCGCTGGGAACAGGTGTTCTCTAAAAAAGAAGCAAGAAAACAAGTTAAGCTTTCTTTTGCGGCATTGGCATACTTGAGTTCTTCTAGTTGTTCTTTCCTTTACATTTTAGGCATACTTTCAGTCATCTAGGAACAGCACGATGCCTCACATTGCTTGACAATTCACAGACACATCCTTTCCCCAAACACACCATTTTAGGATCACACATGAGACATCGTATTCAGTATACAACACACCTAACGTGCTGTCCTCTCCTTAGTTAACAAAGTAGTCATGGAAATGTAAATATTGCTAGAGAAAAGAATCCTGGAAAACAGACAGTGCTTTTAGAATAACCACACAGTTGTACAATGGTTTCTGCCTGTGCCTTAGCATACTGGATATACAGTTATGTCTTGGTGGGTTTGCAGGTTAAGTACATGCTTTGGTGAGAATACTTCTTTTGACAGGGGAATAATGAAGGCATGGATCTGTCATTCAGATCACTTTGTGCTGGGTCAACAGATGCCTTGGGAGCTGAGGATGATGTTTTCAAACCTCAGGCTGGTCGCACCATTCTGCGTTTAGGCTGCAATACAGAAAGCACGTAAGCACATCCTTGACTTCATTGCAAAGAAACCATCCTAACTGACTTGGGGGGCGGGGGACGGACAGACACGGACGGTACTGCCCAGACTGACCAAGGACATTCTTTCTCACACATGCTGGACCTTGGCTTACATAGAAATAGTCTATTTGCAGAGCTGCTATCCCTGCTTCTCTCCACCTGCTGTTCCCTCCCAGAGGATATCATCCACTTGCATTCAGGTGCCTCCACACACATCTGAGTATAGGCAAGTTCCTTTCACGACTTTAAAGTACAACATACACGAGACACTGAAGCATTGAGCCTGCAAGGGCTATGTCACCCCTGTGAGGTACTTCTGGCCCTCAGTTTTCTTCAGAATCAGAAGATGCTGAAAGTGCTCTTGAAATCATCCACCCACATGGTCTCTTCTGCAGAACTCATGACTGGGCACTGACCAGGGAGGCAAGAGCAAGCCCTGAGATGACTTTGTATCAATCAGTCCCAGCTCAAAAGTACTTTTTCACTAAGAACTGTCCACAGATAGCAGCATCACACCTGACAATATCTCCCTGAAAGCAGAACTCCAGGAATTTGCAAATAAATATCTGTAACGAAAGAGTTTTCACTGATTTTGCTGGTGTCACACATAAATACTATGTCTCCCTTTGAAGGAATTCTTTCATTTTTGTTTCAGAGAGAACCTTTTAAATGTTTCCCTAGTTTTTAAATAAAAATTCAAGAAATCGTGGAGCCTACAGTATGCATTGTACTTGATGTCAGAATATTACTTTCTGAAGTGCAGGAACTGCTCATTAGTATGGCAAGTATTTTTTGTTGAATAATTAGCCCATTTTGTGATAATCAGGCTCAAGCAGTACCTGGCTCCTCTTTTTGTAAAAGCCATATAAAAAGGGAGCTGTTATTGTTATGTTTATCATTCATGCCCATGGAAATACCAGAGTCAAACATACTTCTGCTGTGCCACCAGAACTCTGACCTGTGGTCAATTCAATACCCGCTTCCCCTCAACAAATGTGAAGCTTTAATAAATCATCCAAAAATTAATTTGCAAGGACAACGAGCTTTGCTTTGAGGTTTGTTCAATACAGCTTCCCTGACCAGTATGAGTTTTCTATGTGTCAGTGGTCCAAAAGTAGGAATTGCTCATACCCATCTTTACCAGTCCCTGTTCTGCCCCGTTAAGGGTATTTAGCGTAAGCACAAATAAGTGACATAGCACAGCAGCCGGGCTCCCCGAGTACTCTGAGGAGAGCTAATGCAATTGCTAGGCCATCCGCACCAGTCTGTGTGGGCTGTAAGATGGCTGCTGAGAGTGAGGTATACAGATTTATAATTTATAAGGAGGTTGAACTGCAGAAGAGGCTGGAGTTCGGAATGACAGGAAACAATCACACAGATAAACTGGTCTCAAAAGAACAGCCAAACACGCAAACATATTAAACTCACTAGACTGTCTTCACCTGAAAACTAAACATAATACTGCACTGTGGGTCCACCTGCCTAAACACAAAACGACAGCTAGACACAGAGATTTAAAGACGTAGTGACTGAGATGGCCTTTATTTATTTTCGTGCAGCATCAGGTTGAGTCACGGTCAGACATTGTCATATCAGCTGGAAGTAAAGGTGCAATGTCTGATTAAAAGGTCATTCAGACCTTTAAATACACAGAATAATACTTTTGAAGGGCAAAGCTGTGGTTTAATATGTGTGCTTTTGAAAAGCTACCAGATAAGGAATTTTGCATCTGCGTACCAAGTTCTAATTAAAGATACACATTTACAATTAAATATCCATTGCGCTAACTCCCTATTTTTGGAATGAATTATTAATCCACGCTTAAACAAAAAAGAAAGCTTTTAAAATTGAGGAGGTGGATCGCATTAAATCTAAACCAATTTATGTGATGAAACCCATAGATTTCACCACTCCAAGGATCAAGGTTATTTCCAGACAGAAAGAGGACCCTTCAGCCCATTTAGTGGTTCAGCACACCAACATACAAGCTTAAGTGCAATGACCATCTACCGCCTAGCTGTATAAATCTGGGAGTCCCAGCTGGGGAATCAAATTCTTGGCAAGATTACAGCACATTTCTGGATCTCTATGCTGCCAGCGGCGAATCGTTATCCTGAGTGACAGGAAAGACAGATTCCCCCGGAAGCCTGGGGAGGGGTGGTGAGGAGCAGAACCCGAGCTGATCAGCGTGGTTTTGCTGTAAAAGCCTTCACTACTCGTGCCAGTGCAAATGCTGACAAACGGCAGGCTCGCTCCCAGGAGGATGCTCAGAAACCCACAGCCCTGGCTCCTCCAAGCGGGTAATGCCATAAAGCGTGGTGCTCGAGAGGATTTATCCCTGTGCAAACCCAGGATGAAATGACCTCCACACCTTCAAACTCCCTATTCTGTTCCCTTCTTGCCAGCTTTCACTGCAAAGATGCAGCTCAAACATCTGAAATTTGAGATAATTGTTGCCTTGAAACATCAGCTTCACATAGGGCACCGAGTACACTACGGTTTTGAAGGAGGAGGGTAAAAAGGGCAACCTAAACCAACAGAATAGTTAAAAATCCCTTCAATTAACCAGCAATAGAAAAATGATACCTATTCTTCTGTCCTGGTTGCCCCTCACAGAAATGTAAAAACAGACCCTTGCCAGATGTGCGTGCATGCACGCACTGGCAGGTGCTGTGAATTCCTCACAAGATTCTCCAATTTGACAGCTGAGCTCTGTATCTTCACTGCAAAAGCATTCCTTAAAGAATGATGCTTCCCACATCACCCCTCCAGGTTACCAGCAAACTGATGGAGTAAGGCAAGGGGTGCCAGCCCCATCCCTTGGCAAGCTCATGCCTACAAAACCTGCCAGAGGTGCTTGCCACCTTGTCTCTCTGTGTCTTGCAGCTCACAGCCACCTTAAAGAGATTACGAATCAGGAAAGTTGTCCACTGCTGCTCAGGATGTCCCAAATTCACAGCTGCATAACCAAGACTCACTGTAAGTCATCTGTGTGTATTATTATTTTCTGCCAGGCTAGGGAATCAGATATGCTGAGGTGAACCACATTCAGAAATAAAATAGAATAATAAAACATATCCGAGCACTACATGATTATGACCTAATACTTTACCGATGTTAAAAGATGTTGCTTTAAGTAAGAATCCTTTGATGTTTGATCCATGAGCAAAAATCCTGCCCTCGTTGAAGCAAACTCGCATGATGGCTACAGCAAGTTATTGGCTCTCCTTATTCCTCTTGAGGAGCTCTGGCTGAAATGATCCAGCTCAACAGAGGTCTTTTGGACAGTATATGGCAGCTGAGGTACATTCAGCAAGATCTGGGCTACCCGACAGTCTTTATAGAGACCTGCACAACCACACAAATAGACAGCGGTGAAGGAACTTTGCCCTTAATGAAATCTTAAACTCACATGGCAAGGCAAATAAACCAGTGGATTTCCCAAAGCAGTGGGACTGGTGCTGGGCACACGGGAAGAAATGACCTCGCCAAGGTTTGCACAGAACCCCGCATGAGCTTCCCACCCTGGAGGACAATCCCTTCTTGAAATACCTCCCACAAGAGGAGCAGTTTGGCACTTAGGCCAGTGGATGTATAGCATGAAATTTGTCCTGCTAAGTTACATACGTATCTATGAGTGTTCATGTATCTCAATACACACGTACATACACAGATCTATGATCAGAGATGGAGAAGTCTGGTGCTGCATGGTGGCCAAAAGGTCCAACTGGAAAGTCACAGCCCCTACACAAAACGCAATTTGGATCAATCAGCAGCCCAGCACAGCAAACGCTGAACGCCACTGTCCACAAACCAGGGTCTGTATGCTTTTGTCACACCTGTACAAATGTGGGGTACACACCTAACCAGTCCCCCAAACCTCACACAACTGCCCACAAGAAAGTAAACTGTCCTTTAACATGTAGCCGCCTTGTATTTCCAGCACTGCAAGTTAATTTAGGTATCAGGTTGATCATGCTGGAAACGACATCAAATATACACACAGCATTGCTCTCACATAAACAGTGCAGAACCTGGTGCGAATCCATGTGCTCCAAAACTCACTTTCCATACCCAGATTCCCTCTGGAAAGACCCTTTACCCAGCCAACCGCCAGGCTGCAGGACAAATGTGGTGGCACGGACCCATCCTCCGGGCTGGCATGGGGCTGTGTGTCTCACTGACACACACCAGCACCCAGCAGAGCAATGGGATCTCCTGACACACAGAGCAACACCGCATCCTCACCCGCTAGCAGGCACTGTCCCAGTGGCAAAGGCAGCTCACTGCCTGGAGGGTGGATGCCTGCCACCTCTCCTGTGCCAGCCTGCTCTGCCACTGGTGAGTGTGGTCTGGACAGCAACTCTCCTCCTTACCTGCCTAAATACAGAGCTACCCTGACAGGAAAGTGGCCTTTGAAAGTATCTATGGCCTACTTTGTTCCACTCATAAATATACATTACCTACAGCAATGACTTTGGGGAAAACCTCTTGATGCTCAGATTCAGCTCACACAAGAGTCTCCTTGAATGTTTTTCTTCAGGCAAGGAGGCTCGGGGGCAAGAAAACAGTGTGAATTGCAACTCCTGGAAATGTGGGAGGAAGGAAAAGGCAGAGCCCAGGACGCGGAAGGGGTCTCCCATCCCTGGATGTACACCAAGAACCCCACCATGCCGACACGGAGGGGGCTGGTTGTGGCTGCAGGGGGATGAGATGCTGCTCCTGTGCATGCTACAGCTTGGGCACACATGCACGCTGGCTCTGCATGGGAACAGCTCACACCACAAATCCCTGGCATCCTCCCACCCAGCCACAGGAGGGACACCCCGGCTCTGGGTGAGGTATGAGACAGTGCACGAAGCTGCCACCCCCCACAGCTGCCGAAATCCCTGGCTGCCCACCAACGCTGCGCTCCTGCTCGCTGTACGTGTTATCAGGCAGTAACAGATGTCCTCTAATAACAAGCTTATTATTGGACTTAGCAGATAAAAAAGGACACGTATGCCAGGTCAGAAGCTCAGTCGTGAGTTTGCTTCTGTAGCCCACCTTAAAATATCTCCCCCCACACCTGAGCGAGGGGCCTGTCTCCCTGCATAGCAAGGAAGAGATTTAACATTTATTTTAAAAGTCAGCTTTATTTGCTCCGAGAGGACGTGCATCTGCGTGCTGGCAGTTATTTTTTTACTTGTGCTGCGTATCTCTCAGACCGTATTTGAGACAAACCAGATTTAGAACATACCAGATTAGGAAACTCATTTGACTTTCTCTGCCGCCAGCTCCAGCAAGTGAAAAGTAAACCTCTGCCACGGGACATTGCAAATTGAAACCTAAAAAATGTACTCCTAAGTCGGGGCTGTGTTTTGAAAATCCAGCTCCTCTCAAACAGCTCACTCAGAGGTAACCTCAGGGGGCTTCAGTGGGGATAGCTGAGGAATAAAGGATTTGTGCCCACGGGCACAGAAACCTGCCAGTGTAGGGCCGGATCCTGCCACTTAGACTCAGCACCAGCAGCAGGCAGTAGCTCCCCAACTAAATCAATAGGATTAGTCTGAGGAGTAATGTGTTTCTCCACAGGAGAAAGAACAAGCAAAAGTGTCCCTCATTTACATTCAGGATACACCATAGTTTATTTTATACATTAATATTTTTTTCAATTTATATATGAGATTAAATTTAGGGAATGGGTAAACAATTTCACTTTTCTGATTTGAAAAAAATATATAACACCACTGGGGGAAACAGATGGCAAATACAGATCAGAAATCATAAAGAATCCAGACTAATGCTGTCAAAGAGAAGCAGCTCAGTCCCAGGAAATGCTAGTGATGAAACCCCTCTCACCTACAGCTAAGAGCAGACATGCTAGCTTTCAGTGGAGCAGCTCACACACACCACCCCTGGCCTTGAAAATCCCCAGGGGGGCAGCTCCAGCCACTAAGCATTGCTTGCACGGAGGCTGGCAGGCACAAGCATTACCCCAGGATGCAGGCAGAGCCCTGGAAAGGAACACATTTCCTCTCCCCTTTCTCTCCTGGGCTGGGAGTAATTGTCTGTGGTCGCCTTCCAGCACACTCCCTCCCTTGTGCCAGCACAGCTCTTTTGGCCAGCAAGATGAGGGATGGAGCCAAGTCTCCACCTCTGCTGTTCCACTTGCTCCCAAGGGGAGCAGCCGGCTTGGCCGCTGGCTTCCCCATGCCTGGCATCCCGCACGTGGGGCTGGCAGCACTGGGCAAGCCAGGGTCGGGAACTCCTGCCGTCTGCTACCCTGCAGACGTGTTCCAGCTGGCCATGCTCTGGCCTCAGATGGGAGCTCCTAACAGCTTTCTGGCATAGGCAGCAGGGAAGACATCAGAGGTCTGGGTTTTCAGGTTACGGGATCTCTCATATCTCACTGCCAAAGGGGATTCACATTTCCTTCCCTATTCCTACATCCCTCTTGACTAGTTTGTGCAGTTCCTCTGGGTTTTCGGCTATCCCTGTACCTGAGGATGGAGCTGCTAAGCCTGTTAGAGTGCCTCTTGAGCTTATGTGGCTATTTTGCTTTGTTTTATTATTTATTATTTGCATTCCAGCAGGCAGGGTGAAGGACTGTTCCTGTTGGTTCTGCTTGTCCGGCCTCTCAACCAGTAGGTCTGGCCCATCTCCTGCTTTTTCAGGGATGGGGATGGGCTTGTACTAGCTCTAACACAGCGTTACATCAGAGCCAAGACTGACGCTAAGCAGGTCTGAAAATCTGTCACTCAGTGCTCCCATACTGACTGTGGGAATCAATATCAAACAGCCAAATGTTTTATCAGCATAAAGCAGAAACCTCTGCTACCAAGAAAACTTTTACAGAGCAGTTCTGGGATGCAGGCTTGTTCCCACCATGCAACATGAAACCCAAAACCCTACAATGCGAAAGACACTAAAAAATGGAACATCCACACCACCACTTAGCTTCTGCTTTCACCTGGGACTTGCCTGGTTACTTCTGCTGACTCTCTTCTGTCATATATTATCAACTAGAAGTGCGCCTGCCTTTTGCAATGGATGTACCACGTGCATACACCTCCCCCTCTCTCTTTCTCTCTCTCTCTCACACACACACACAGAGCCATTCACCTTTTCCCTAATCATATCCCTGTGAAGACCATCCATCAGTCCCTATCATTTATCCTTCCCACACACACAAGCTCACAAACCAGAATTATTCTAGTTAACATTCATTCCATTAATGAGAAATCCCTGCTGGTTCATCATCCAGTGGTACAAGTCTTTGCGCTCGCAGGCTGACATCTCTATCATCATCCAAACTGCTGCTCTGGGGTACAGTAATCTCTTACAGACTGGTCTCCAAGCAGAAAGGAGACACGTTTCTCAGTACCAAACCTAAATTTAAATCTCTTTCCCCTAGAGCTGCTGGGGCTTCAGCATCTTTTTCTCCTGCACGGAACCTAAAACCGGCTATGATGCCTCATTGGTTAGCTAACTGCTTCTGTCCTTTGGGATTTTTCATACACTGTTGATAAAACAGCCAGTGAAAAAATACATCCAGTAAATGCCTGGACTTTGCTTGTTTCGTTGTTTTTTGGTTTTTGGTTTTTCTTTTGCAAAATCGGGGGGGGGGGGGGGGGATGGAGGAGGAGAATAGAATGGGTGAGAAAAAAATATATAAATCCACTCAAATGCAATAGTCAGACCTGGGCTGAGGGAGTATTTTCAGTCAATGCCCAAGACTAATTACAGATGCCAGCCTGGCTGACTTCGTCAGAGACCGAGAGCACCATGTATTGTCCCATTAGATGCAGGGAGAGGACTGGCAATGCAAACGCTTATACAGCAGGTCACTACAACTCCTGACTGGAGGGGGAAACATTAAAAGATTATTAACGGCTCTGAACCTCATTCATTCTTGGTTATGTCTTCTGAAATTTTCAAGGATGACAATTAAGACCCACCTCAGTGATCATTTTCATGACACTGTCACCTCTGATGGACTTTGACCTCCAATTTACTTTACATCAGCTTCCAAGCAACCAGCCAACTGTGATCAGTGCCTCCCAGAGCTCAGATGAATGGGTGACTTAGAGAGAAGAGGTTTTACATCACTACTAAGCTTGTGTCATTGAGTCTGCACCCACACACTCCCCGGTGGTTAGCTATTCAAACCCACGACCCTTCTAAATATATTTTCTCCTCTTTTGTTCACTCCAAAACCAAGAGCCTTTGTTTGATGGACGCCGTTCACTTTGAAGATCACATATTTAACAACATACACTCCTTGCCTCTCCTTCTCCATTACTGACCTCTCTAACTGTACCATGACAATCACGTTCTGCCCTCCTTGCCCCTTCTACACAGATGGCTAAAGCTCTTCAGCCCTCTGCCAAGCCTGTAACTGCCAAGGTGGCTGCACCACCTTTGCAATCCTCAGCTGTTAGGATGTGCAGAAGGATGGATGCTAATGAATCACAATTGGTTTGGGATATTTCTATGGCGATGAAGCAAATTCTTGGTGTTAACATAGTGCAGAGTGATGTGCTGTCAGAATGCTCCAGCGTCCCCAGGACATGCAGTACACACCACTGAGTAAATCTCTAAGTCCTCATGCAACAAATCATTATTTTCAGCCTCTCATTTTCAAGCAGTCTCTCCCCCTTTCACATTTGTCAGCCTGTCTGTCTGCCTGCTTTTATCATTTCCTTAGGTCTTGAAGAACTTGTTTGGATCATGCAACTCCTCCTATACCACTTGCTCACCCTGATATCCGACTTGTCTCCAGAAATTCTAATCAATTAAAAGAAAATAATTAAAGCAACTGGATTACTTTATCAACAAGGGCACATGGAAAGCCTCTTCTGCTGTATGAAGTCTTGGCCTTCCCCTGGAGAAATGCTGGGAAGAAGGTTACCAATAAGCTCTTCAACTGCCTCACCTGAATCGCTAATGGGAAATCTCCAGCTCATAGCAGCTTTTCATGCTCTTTTCACCGGGGAGATCTCACTGCCATCTTCAGCACTACCACTGTACCCAGACCACAGCAGTTTGAAACTGAAAGGAATATTGCCCTGAGACAGGAGAGGTGCAGCGTTTTAAAATGTCTAACACTTCAGAGACTGAGATAAAGGAAAATACTGTGTAGAACATGGGAAAGAATAAAATCCTATGGTGAGCAAGGGAAAGGCATTTGATGGGTTTGCTGCCCACCAAGAATGCAGTATGCAACATGACCCTTTATTCCTTTTATGTTCTCATATCTCATTTGACACTGGAGTGTCTGGTTAAATAGAAAGGAATAGAGAAACTCTGGAAAACTGCAAAGAAAACAGGCTTCATGCATACCTGGCTCTGGATTTTTATGGTGTTAATTAAGAGGATGCCTAGGAGTTCCAGGGAGGAGAAAATATTTCCCATAATGTCTGAGAGTAGAAGTTAACAAGCCTGCCGGGATCTTTTTAGGCCCTGCAGAGCTAAGGCTTCAGCATTATTAAATGGCTGTCACATCCAAAGTACAGTGCAGCATAACTCAGTACACAACAGAAAGCACAGGATGCTGAAATGGGGGATGACTTTAGATTACACCGCAGAGCAATTCAATTTCAGGACAGGTGTTTGCATGTGACTGAACAAGATACGGCTGTGCAAAACCAATAAAGGTACGCAAAAGAAGGGAGCAGACAGACACAGCAGGCTGGGCTCCCAAACAGCAAAAAAAGTGTCAAACGAAGCCACATGCTTCAAGACGCTGTGGTTCAGCACAGTCACTCAAAGCAGATGAGCTATCAAAAACTACAGACACTACAGAAGCAGAGAAGCGCTTCCTTCGGATGGTGGTACTCCTCAGAAGACATGGCATCTGCTGGCACTTAATTTTTTTAGCACATAATCAAGTGACTCAAGAATTGTAGCAACCGAGGCCAAGTCCCAGGGACTTTGTTACAGGGACACAAGTTACTTTGTTATTGCTCTAGCTCACTTGGGTACATGTGAAAAGTTTACCTTAAAGCCTTTCCCTACGCAAGCGCAGCTACTTCCCATTGCAATCAGCGATCGGAAGGATTACACTGTATTTGATGGGACTTTAAGGTGTACATTCTAGGGTTGCCTGCTTAGAAATATTTCACCGCACCTAACCCTTAAAATACACGCATGTTAAGCCACTTTCCTTTCTACAGATAAATTTTTATAGTGTACTCAGAAAGGACCTGTTCTTAAGTCATTGCTATGCATCAAATGCGCGACACGGCGTACAGAAATTAATATCTACCTTTTGTTTAACTCCCTTAGAGCACATTTCTTTTAAATCCAAAAACACAGTAAGCAAGATGTTCCTCTTCAAACGGGACTGCTTTCTGACATCCTAATTCATTCTCCAAGTGAGCAAGGTCTTCCCTGACTTCAGTGAACGTGTTAGGTGTCCACCTAGCAAATGGAACTGCATGGGAAGTGGCCAAAAACCCCAGCAGCATGAGCATTCATAATCAGGCAGACAAAAATTGATAGATGCTCACTGTTACCCACCCCAAATCAGCACTATATAACATGATACTGACAAATCTACCAGCTTAACTGAGTTTCCCTGAGGCATGATGTGTATAGTCCACAGCATTTTGTATGAACACAGAAATGGTAATATCTTCCAAGTGTCCTGTAGCTGGCAGAGTCGTCCAAGTCATGACGGTTCTATGCACCTCTAAGTGAAATACATAGTCCAAAGTGACTTACACAATTGGGGGGGCAGGAAGGAAACAAGTACTTATTATGGTAATTACTGCTCTAGGAAAAAAACAAACTGGCTTCATTTATCATCTTTCTCATGACACAAGCACCTTGTCCAGCCTAAACAATACACAGAGATTTCATTATGTAAGCTCATAAAAGTAGACTAACTGGTCATGACACTGAAATCCAAAGTCTGGCACAGAACCTCAACACCCCAACTGCATAACTTATATGAGTGCTTAGAAAAATGAGCAAAGAAATAGTCAGTGCAATCACAATGCAGAATCACCACAACCAGTTAACCTCTCTTACAATACAGACAATTTCAGTGCAAACTAAATCATAGTTCAATGATTTAAAGCAAGAAATTCCCAATACAAGTACAAAGCAGTGTTCGTATGAAAGAGGCTGTGACGCCCTTGAATGGCCTTAAATTTTCCCGAGGCCCTTGAAATTCTTTTCTGTTCAGTACCAAATCCCACCACTAAGAGGTTTCCTTAGGCAGGAGAAACTTTATTTTTGCCCCCATTTAACAAACTACACTATATCAAACAGCAGTTTATATAATGTGTATTGTAACCTGAATGCTAATGTCATGGGATTTGAGCACTTTCCTTGCTTTATAAGTGTCACACCAGGAAAGGGAAACAACAGCATATGAAACAGTAAACCAGATGACATCCAACTCCATCTCTGAGGCTACCCCTTGAGTTCCATAATTTGGCAGAACTCTCCAGTAAGGAGACCAAAGGCGGAACCCTAGGTTCGCAACACCTTCCTCAACCCCATGTCTCCCACCAAATGCAATGCTTTCCTGCCTTGCAAGATGCAATCCTAACACAGAAGGTCAAATAGATTCAACGAGACTTCCAAGTGGCAGAAATTAGGCACCAGAGAGCAAAGATGCCTGCAGCTGCTCTGGACACTGCTGGAGGTGGCAGCAGGGGACCTTGCACTGTCCCCAAGAACCTCCAGAGGTCACAAGGAAAATTCTTCACCAAATGTATGTGTATCCCAGACACATGAAATCTGGATGAAGGTGACAAAAAGCATTGCAAAACACTCAACGAAGGTCAAACCTCACCCTGCCTTTTGACTCCCCTACTCCCTGTCAACACCACAACCATGCTGGAAGCCCCAGCTGAGAGCACCGCAGTCACCTTGTGAGGGCTCTTGTGTGGTGCCAGCAGCCAGTTCCAGCACCAGGCACCCTCCCTGCATGTTCAGGCCTGGGAACAGATAAACAAGAGCATCCTCACAGGGCAAACCAGGCACGCACATGGAGGATAGTTAAAGAAAAAAGCCATCATTCAAGGCTGATGAAGGCTTTACAGTCAATAGCCAACAGGAGTGGCACTCAGGACAGACTGCAGCTCTTACTCCAGCCTGTAAACTCCCTGGGACAAGGGCTGCTTTTTTGCTCGCTTGCATGGTGTTTTAACATGTGGAGGCTTGGCCAGATGGAGGGCTATGGGGCAGCGGCAGGGAGGAAACAAACACTGCCATACAGCAACACTGCAGTGAAGAACAGCCACGCAGGCTACAGGGTGGTCTTTCTTTCCACCTTCCAGCCAGCCACTTGGATTGCATTAGCTGCCTGCTCCTTATCAAGCTCTTCAGTTCCCCCTCATGTTACTCAATTCCATCATGCCGTCACTTAACTTATGCATGTAATTTAAAGTTGGATAGACAGCGGGGAAATTGCTTCCTCTGAGGCCCCTACTAATTGACCCCTATCCACAGAGCTCAGCAGTCTTCCCTTAACAGCACTCACATGCGCTACCACAACACGAAGTGCAAGTTCGGAGGTTGCCAGCGCAGCCTCTCTCCCCTGTGGCAATGCCATATGGTGTTAAGATTTTCAGGATCAGCCGCCATTCCTGCTGGAATCAATCATCACAACCCTATCCCAGGCAAAGTCTATCTCAGACTCTCACTGGCTTGAAACGAGGTGAGGTGCCTCGGACTTGGATGCTTGCATTTACTATTTCAGGTCAGTATGCAAACATTAATAGCGCACATATCAGTTAGTGGGGCTGTTAGAAACAAAGCAAGTGGCACCAGCTATGGTGACAACCTGCCCAAACAGCAGAGAGTTCACGTTTGGGCTGAACCTGTCAGACCCTGCCAATGCAAGTCAGCCACTCCACCTGACTTTGCTGCCACAGTAATGAAAAGGAGGAGAGGGGCAACTGAGATTCATACAGTGAATCAGGACGGTTTACTTCAGAGGGAGGGGGACATAAAGTAACATCAGGCTCCTAATCTTCATAACCTGCAGCAGAAGTTACAGACATGTATACCAATCAGAAGAAAATAAGTAGTCTCTATGGGTAAATAAAGATTATGTCTCTTTAAACCGACTGTAAATCTGAATGAACACAGAATATACATACACAAGTAGGCAGCGTGCAACGTGACGTCAATCTTATTTTTATAGATTTATTATTACTGTACATAAAATTTCCTAGTAATGATAACATTCTATGAAAAATACTAGAGCATAGGGACACTTTTAACGTGAAAATGGTACAAGAAAAATAGAGAAAAAATATAATTCAAGTGTTAAAAAAAAAAAAAAAAAAAAAACAACCCAAAACGCTGGGAGGGAAGCATTCCATTAAAAATGCAAAGGTCAGGGACTGGAAAGCATTCATGTGGATCTTTCTTTGATTCCATGTATTAACCTTGAGAGTTATATCCTATGCCTTCATTGCACGAGTAGAAGAAAAGATTTAAAGGAAAAAGAGAGAAATGGTTTCCGTGGGATCAGCCAGCTTACTGTTTACTGGTATCATTCTCATTCTTCGTTTATTTCAGTTTTAAGCACAGTTCCGCCCCCCTGCCTTGAATCATCTCCACAACTTGCTGCCACTGTTGGGCCTGATTCACAAATCTCCTGAGTACATAGTGGAATGTGAGCCCTGGGACCATGCCTGCGGGGGTGAATGGGGATTACCCACATGGAGCTGCTGCCTCTCCAGGAGCAGAGGCCAAAGCAAGCTGCCCTCACTGCCAAGCCCTCAGGTAGGCCCTGCCACTCTCCAACACCCTTCCAGCTGGTGGCCTCGCAGCCAGTGCACTGCAGCTGCACACGTGCTTCAGGCAGCCCTGCTGTCACTCTTCATCAGTTAATTGAAATAAAAGGAAGAAGGAGAAGATACAAGGAAAACTACCACATAAGAAAGTTACTCTGCCTCTCCTACTGACAAACCATGTTTCTGCATAGAAATTAGCCGCATCCTGTGACAGAACTTTGCGATGGGCCACAACCTGCAGAGAAGCAATGCCTTACTGACACCTCCACAGCTGGAATGAGAAACCTGCTTCCTTCCACTCACAGCACAGCAGCAGAGTTTTTGCATTTATGTATCCATCAGAACACAAAGAGGAGAGAGTGAGTGGGGGAGAAAGAGTGAAGAAAAGAAATGAAGACAGGTGGTTATGAGGGTACACAAGTGGCTAATTAAACCGTGGGCTTTACTAGTCACAGTGGTTAAACAGTTTTAACAGGCGGCATTCTCATAACACACCTGAGTAGTTTTTAAGGCTGTCGAAAACCTCTGTCAGGAGCGAGGAAGTTCTGTAAATGTGCTCAGAGATGCACACAAACCCACAGGAAGATCTGATAACGCACAAATTCGTTTCTTCCAGAGATAGCTCACTCTCTGCACAAATCGATAAGCCATCAGAACCCATCATTTATCACAAACATTAAATCCCAGCGGCACCCTGGTCTGCAAGCCCAATGAGGGACCTGGCATACAAAGGCACCCCTGCTGTGGGGTGGTGTGGGAAGGATTCTCTACATCTCTGGTTGGGGGGAGTCTCTTTTGGGCTGTACTCATTATAACCCATCACTAACAGATCAGGGCGTAAAGTACCTTCTTTGTGAACTTGTTACAAAGCCCACAGAGGCGTATCATTGAGGAAAACAAGGGCTCAAAGCCCAATCCTAGTTTCTAGCACCTGGGGAGTCCATCCTGGTTCCTGCATAGGTGGCAGTGGGTCACCACAAGCCCACAAGAAAGAGCTAGGAGGATGGTTAGCTACAAATGGAACTTTCAGCATGGACAGTGCACTCTTGTGAGGAGGAATTCATTGGTTGGTTTGATGGGGCTGCTTAGGGTTAGGGAAGAGTTAATGGCATCAGCCAAATGTCAGTTAAACCCCACAATGCTGCTTTTGTCCCATGGCAGTATTGCTCCAAACTCCGTTATTCTATTTATTTAATGGTGATCAAATTAATGGGCTCCTGGTGTTGCTTTTTCCCTGGAATCCTTTACCCCACCTCCTTCTTCTTGAAGAGAACTCCTACAAGCAGTGAGTAAGGGAATAACAGCCCTGCTCACACACACACAGAGAGGGAAGTTGCAATTTCTCACTTAGTTGCTAATTTCTGTGACTACAAACCTCGATGTCACCCAGCATACATTGCTCCTTTGTACTAAATCCATCATCCCCGACACCTTCAGATGCATCTGTGTGTCTTACCAGCAACACTATAATTTTAATAATGACAAGGGATTAAGGATGATTACTAGTCTTTCCCCTCGCTTGTTTCCTTCGCCAAATGGTATCAGCCCATTGCCGTTTTGTGTATTTGGGTTCCCATTGTCTGTTGTACCCACTACATGAACTGGAATGTCTGTGAGATGGGAGCTGCCTGTCTCTCCTACATCCAGCAAACCTGAAACCTGTCCTTACAGCTTTGGAAAACATAATACGTTGTCAGTGCCGACGACGCGTTGTCAAAATAACCGTATGTGCAAATCAGTTTGGTCATCCCTGTGCTAAATTTCCATTGTGTTTTACACACCGTGAGCGGGTTATTTCGTAAAAGACGCTGCCAAAGGGATTAATGTGGGCACATTTCACAGACTACCAGGCTCTAGGGCCAGCTGTCTCTCTCAGACAAACTGCTACCAGCCAGCCTGGAGATGAACTCGCCATTGCTTTTCCCTGAACTTCCGACGGCGTTCAGCTGAAACTTTCCCTTTCCCACCTCCCTGTCCCCACAGACAGCCACGAATCTCCCTTAAAAAATGAGGACGAAGAAGAAAATGAGAAGAAAAGGAACCAGAGAGAGCCAGCAGTCTTATGGGAACAGCACGGCAGGTACACCAGGCGAGCAGCGTCTCGTCACGGCCACGGGCTGGCGGGGAGGGGCCGGCGCCCCGCGGCAGCCCCCCGGCTCCGCAGGGCCGGGTCGCCCTCGGGGGCGGCTCTCCGTCCCTCCTCGGCGGGGCCGGCTGCCGGGGGGCGCAGCGCTCGGCGGGGCGCCACGGGGGGCGGCGTTTCTCATCCCTGCGGGGCGGAGAAGGGGCGGGCGGGCGGCGGGGCAGCGCCGCGGGGGGCCGCGCCCGCGGCGGGGGCACCCTCAGAGCCTGAAGGAGGCCTCGGAAAAGGGATGCTGCATCTTGAAGCTAGACAAGAAGCACTGGAGGGGCGGGGGCAGGGGGTTGAGAAGGGACGGCGGGAGGCTGGGGAAAAAGAAATCATCTCCTCTGACCTCTAGCGAAGTGCCCGGTTTTTTCTTAAGCTCTTCACATTTCCTAAATTTGCAGATCTGGTGTCCCGTTTTGCGGTTCCTGCAACTGCTGCAGACTCCACAGTTGATGAGCCGCTTGCAGGGCACGCACACCCCGCAGCGTTTCCGCTTCTTCTTGGCGGGGTTGCCCGCCCCGGCCCCGGCCCCGCTGCCGCCGCCGGCCCCCCCTCCGCCGCCACCGCCACCGCCGCCACCGCCGCCGCCTCCGCCGCCCCCCGCGCCGGCGGCGGCGCCCAGGGCGGAGGCGGGCGAGGCCGAGGCGTGGCTCTGCGGGCAGTCCGCCAGGTTGGCGATCTGGAAGGCGCTGTCTGTGACGGCGGCCGAGGCCGCGGCGGGGGAGTGCAGGGCCGTCATGACGATGACCCCGGGGGGCAGGGAGAGGCCGCCCAGCGCCGGGATGGCCGAGAAGGTGCCGACGCGCTCGGGCAGGTTCATGATCTCGGCTTCGGCGGCGCCGCACTTGAGCTTGTTCATGCACTCTCCGGCCAGCGGCCGGCAGTGCTCGGGGGAGAGGGTGGAGAGGAAGTTGCCGTTGGCCATGGGCAGGGCGGGCTGCTCTGCCGGCGGGCAGCCGGGCTTGCCCAGCCGCTGCGAGTCGCTCCGGTGGTGCATGCCGCCCCTGCCGGCGTGCAGCGAGGAGGCGGCGGCGGCGGCCGCGGAGGCGGAGGCGGCGGCGGCAGAGGAGGGCTTCCTCGCACCGCCCGCCGCGCCGCCGCCGCCGCCGCCGCTGCCCCAGAGCATGGCGGTGGCGGCGGCGGCCGTGGCGGTGTCGCAGTTCCAGGGGGACATGCCGATGCGGGCGGCGGCGGCGGCGGCGGCGCTGGGGAAGATGGGGGTGGTGATGCGGGCGATCTTGGCCGCCTGTGGGAAGGCGCCGCCGTTGGTCTTGTAGAAGGTGGCGAAGGAGCGGTACCTCTCCATCTCCGAGTTGTAATCCACAAGGCTGTTGAGGGCCCCCTCGGGCAGGTGGCTGTCCTTGGGCAGCCCCGGCGCCTCGGGGTTGGGGCCGCTCTCCACGCACACGTTGGTGTTCATGGTGGCCGGGGAGGGCGGCGGGGAGGGACGGGGCTGGAGGGTGGGGGGCCGAGGGGAGAGGGACGGGGCGAGGGGGGCTGGGGTGGCTGTCGCTTAATCCTCCTCCTCCTCCCTCTCCGGGCGCATTCCCGCCGTCGGTGCCTGGCCGGGCAGCCGCTCCTCCTGCATCCTCACGGGAGCTGCCGCAGCTGAAACACAGAAAGTCATTTCCGAGGGGGTGCCCGCGCGGCGGGGGGGGGGGGGGGGGATAACGGCCACCCCCCGAGAAGAGGGGGACACCGACACACTCGACACGCCACGACGCGACACGAGGCGGGGGGGCAAAGAGGACGGGGATGGGACACGGGAACCGGGAGCTGCCCACCTACCATCTCCACCGGGGGATGTGAAAAGGCAGTGAAAGGGAAGGAAAGGATAAATAAAAGGAATTACAGAAATAAAGAGGAAAAGGAGGGGGGTAGGGGGGAACCGCCAGCTGCTACCGTGTCCTTCTGCGCCCGGCGGCCGTGAGCTGCCTGCCGGCACCGCCGTTCGCTGCTGGCGGGAGGGGGGTGGCGTTGGGGGGAAGGTTAAAACCCGAAATAATAATAATAGTAATAAAATATAATACTTAAGGCGGCAATTTCACAGCCTGTGATCCAGGTGCCCGCAGCTGTGCTGAAAGCGGAGTGCTCATTCCCATCCCAGCCTTCGGGGAGGGTTCCCCCGCCCCGCAGGGGGGGCGGGGGGCAGCCCGCGGGCACGGCGCTGTACCTGCCGCTCGGCCCTCTCGGAGTAAGGCAATTTGTCCTCTTCGGGGTCAGGAAAGTTTAGGAGGGGGCAAGGAGACAGTGCTGGTTTTACCCCCCCTCTCCCTCCCCGGGAGGTGAAGCGGGGTGTTTTAGTTGATGGCAGTGAGGAAGGGACATTATAGCAGCTTGCCTGAACTAAAGCAAAACACAAACATAACTTAAAAAGCCCTCAGTTTGTGAACACTGCCTCTTTGTTTTCCAGATGCTCTACCTGAATAGTTTATAGATATTTCCAGCATCTTTTCTGATGCGGGGCTACAGATCAGAAATGTTCACTTGGGAGGCACTCGTGGGGCTGCGTCTAGTTTCCAGACTCCGGTACGTTTAGATCAAAACGGTTATCAATTACGGTAATTACTATCATAATTAGATTAATGAACCGTTGGCAGCCCGACCTACCGAGTGCAAAAAACTTCTCCTTCCCCCGACGTCGTGCACTAAAAGCAGGCTTTATGTAAACAAATCCAGATGAGGGGAGAGTCAACCTACAGAGGAAACCTCGCCCTCGGCTGCATTAGGGGCCGGCGGGCGTCTTCCCGTCGGGAAAAAGACAGACCCCGAGCCCGCAGGAGCCACCGCCGCGTTCCCACGTCAGGGACAAACCCGGGCTACCGTTGCCTCCAGAGGTCTGGTGGCAATACAAAGGCTGCCCCGGAAAGCTCTAGGCTAAGCGGCGTCTTCTGGAGGGATGCGAAGGATTTGCATATGGGGGGGAGGACGGGGGACGGGGCCGGGGACGGACACGACACAAAAAGGAAAAAAATCCCCTCTCCCGTTTCCAGGAAGGAAAATCTAGCCGCACGTCCTCGGTAACAACTCCTCAATAAAACTAGTTGTGCCAGCCATGTGTAGGAAAGCCACGCATCTGGTAAGGAACGAAGCGTTGGCGTTCAGCCCTTTATGCCAGAAGTCGGGGAGCATTCGCATTATCTGCCCTGTCGTCTCTCCCCCCCCCCCCCCCCCCCAACCCCCAGCGTCAAAGTGGCTCTCCACAAAGCTCCCCTCGCTGCGACCGCCTCCCTCCAAAGGTTTATTGCCACCAGGAGCGAGAAAATGATGGTGCTCACCAGCCGGGTCATTATTGTTTAATCGATGCAGCTCCGGAGCATGAAAAGGGCACCCGAGACGCAGTTATGGATTTCTCCCCACCACCACCCCCTTAACTATCGCCCTCTTTTCCGCAAATGAAAGGAATAAATAGAAATCGCCAGCCGGGCTTCGCGGTTCTGTCCCTGCTTGAGCTAAATGTGACCGTACATGTTCAATATTGCACGTCTGCTCTGCCAAAGACAGAGAGATCAAAGGTCACATTTAACATTCAGGAGGAGGGGCGGGTGCAGATTAATTAATAAATTAATATAGCGGCGCCTTTTATTGCCCAAGTCTGGCATTAATCTACTTTTACGATTCCAGAGGACAAGAATGAGAAAGGAAAAAAAAAGCCCCCTACAAAAACACAAAATTTAAAAAAGAAAGAAAAACAGAAAACCCACCCCGTAAAAAAATAAATTTAAAGGAAAAAAAAAAAAAGATAATAAAACCCCAAAGAAGAACCCACGACGGAGAAGGGGGAAAGGAGGACGGGGGGGAAAAAGCAAACCAGTCACTTACCAGGCTCTTTATTTGGGGGGGCTTGAGTGTGCAGACGCTACCAGCCTGCCTGCCTTTAATTAGTTGCACATCAGTCCCTAACACAAAGAAGAAGAAGAAGAAGAAAAATATCCAGATGTGCCTTGGCAGCTCCTCAATTACAACTTTGATACTTGTAAACAAACTGCGAGGGGCGTTGGGGGGGTGGGTGTGCGGGGGGGATAAATTAAGCCGCCGATCCACTAAACAAATACCTGTGAGTGGCTTTTCTTCCCCCCTCTCCCTCTCTCGCTCGTTGCAGAGAAAGGAGGAGGAGGAGGAGGAGGAGGAGGGGGGAGAGAGAGCAGGGGAGGCGGCGGGGGGCGAGGAAGGAGCAGGCACAGAGGGAGGGCGGGATGTGTGTGTGTGTGTGTGTGAGAGAGAGAGAGAGAGAGAATGCGTGTGCGCGGTGGTCTCGCCGCCCGTCTCCCGGCGCCCGCCCTCGCACACAGCGCCGGGAGTGCGTGTGCGTGTGGCGGAGCGGGGGAGGGGAGAGGACGGGCGGGGGGAAGGAGGGCGGGCGGGAGGCGGCAGCGGCGGGGCGATCGCCGCCGAGGTGAGGGAGGGAGCGCGCTCGGGGCGGGCGCAGGGCCGCGGACAACCGGCGGCGCCGAGAGCTGCCGGGACCGCCGCCGCCGAGCGGCGCGCACGGGCCGCGGAGCAGCGCAGGGCAGCGCGGGGGGCCCGCCGCCGCCCCCCATCCCTTTCCCTCGGCGCGGCGGGGCGCTGCGGACGGCGGCCGCCCGGTGCGGGGCTGCCGGCGGGGGCGTGGCCGCGCAGCGCCGCAGAGGGGAAGGGGGGTGCGGGAGCAGCGGGAGGACGCGCCCCGCCGCGCCGCCCGCTTCGCCCCTTCCTCACCCCCGGCTCCCCGCTTCGCCGGCAAAGTTTGTGCCCCGGTTAAGTTTCCCCCGCCTCGTCCATCCCGGAGCGGCTCCCGCAGCAGGAGGTCGCTGCCCAGGCGAGCGCACGGCCACGCAGCACTTAATTGTTCGAACGCGTTTGCGTATCCCCAGCAGCCACCGTCTCCCCCCGCCGTTATTATTATCATTGCAGGCGTGTGAGGTGTTGCAGGTTTGGGGAATATTTAGGTGAAACGGAGCCAGGTGAACCGTGGATGTTCACAAGGGTTTCGGGCATCACTGGAAGCACTGCCCGAGTCTTTCCCGTGAGGATGTTTGTGCCAGCAACCAGGAGGCACGCAGCACCTGCCCATGCAGGCCACATGGACCCCGCACCCAAGCACCCAACATTCAACCAGTTCTCTCAACAAGCTGCTGACATACCGGTATTGCACGCAAACTCAGCAGTTCTTAAAGAATTTCATCAACTGAGAGTATGAAAAAATCCCAACCAAACCCACCTGCCTTCCCTGGAGTCCTTGCAAGCACAGAAAAGGGCCTGTGTTCACTGAATAAATTATGAATCACAAGTTCTCCATCCAGTTCCTCTTAGCACCTCCAGAGCAAGTGCTGGCACTCACAAGAGACCTTACTGCAGTCAGCGCGGGAGCTAAGCAGTTAAGAACGGGGTATCTCTGCCAGGGAAATCATTTTAGCCATTTATAAATTACAGGAAAAGAAGGGGAAATCATACTATTTTATTGGTTTTATACATAAGGAAATGAAGGCTTTATTCACAGATGGAAGTTTCGCTTCCTATCCTCCAATCTGAATTCAAGGTCTGGGTGCTCAGCGCTAGGGAATTACCCACAGTAAGGTGTTGCAGGGACTTTCTCCCAGGAGTGGTAAGGAGAGGTGGATTTCAGCAGCGGGGTTTGGCTACGACCAGCAGCCTCGTGGTTATTGCTGTCACAACTGGTACAGAAGAGGGACAGTTATGGTCAAGAGGGTAGCTAGCAGATCCCTGAGAAGCCTCAGCATTGGCACGTTATGGACTGGTATGCTTTATTTGGAACCAGTGCCATTTATCCAACTAATAACCTGGCTCTAACCACTCGACATGCATTTTAAAATCTCCCAAAACATGTATTTACATAATAAAGCATAACCTCCCAACTAGCTAGCGTTGTCCCTTGTGGCAGTTCTGCCTTTTTCAAAGTCTTTTCTGTTTTGATACATTTTAAGATGAACTTAAGGGGGAAAATACAAATGAGGGGAAACAATGTTTCGCTAATGTCATAAAGTGACAAAAAACAAGCGCGTTTCCTGTTGAGGTTCATCCCCTACCACTTTTATCCCAAATTAGTTGTCAAAAGCCACACATGATGCTCCAAATACTAAGAATGTTTTTCAAATAGACTTCTCCTGAACTCCAAACTTCCTTTAATCACAACCCAGGTCTCACTTAAGCAATCCTTTCTGAGTTCATTTATTACTCTTGAAGGGGTTACATTTTTAATAACCTAAAGGAGGAAAAGGGGAAAACGCTGATAATCTTTTCTCATGCATAAAGAAGACCATTTCATGTACTTTTTAATTGTCATGTGAATTAAACTGCAGCACTATATATACCCTTTCTGCTCTGGCCTGGAATAGTTGTACACTTTTCTGGTGTTGGGGAAGAAGAGTGGAAGCCAGGTCAGGTGGGTTTTCTCTGAAACCTTTTGCTCAGTAGAGGCTTTCGTTCTTTGTCCTCGATACGAATCTGTTTTCTCCTGCAGTCTGCCCTGAGCCTGGCAGCCAAGGAGGACTGGAAGAGTGGAAAGTGCACAGGTTTTTATCGGTCAGGTAGCTAACCTTCCAGCTACAGCTTACCTCTGACGAGTCTTAAGAAACCTATTCCGGATTGTCCTTTTCACCAAAATCTGTGCTTTGATGGCAGGGGTGGAGAGTTAAAAATCACAGGCTTTGTCTTTCACCCAGAAATCATTCCTATTTTGCGTTTAGCAGGAATCCAGCGAGAGCAGTATGTTGCAACATTGTCACCATGTGAGCTGCCCTGCCTTTATAAATACTAAGGTTGTTCTGAAAGAAAGTTGCAAAAAAAAAGAGGAAACAAACTTAAAATATACTTTCTGTTCTTGTTTGTTTTGTTACTGACTACTGTGTATCTGCAATCCGGCTGCTGCAGACCTACCCTGATCCATCAGTATTACATGCATCCCACCAGAATTAGAAGAAGGAGGTGAAGTAAGCCCTTGGGGAATGCAGCAGTTCATTACAGACTGCTAGCTGGGTCTCTTTTTCTAATATTATTACTCTTTCCTTCTGCGAGCTGTTTTCCCAGGGCTCCTAAAGTCCATGGAGCCACCGCCAGGGCCAGACTCTTGCTCAGCTGCTGCATTTGGGTTCCCTTCCCCTGGGGCCAAGAGCTCTGAAATGTCCCTGACTGCAGGCCCTGCAGCTCTGGCTCTCCCCTGGGTGCTCCCAGTGCACACACTGAGCAGGCTACCCTTGGGGCATGGACCTCTCCTACACAAGCACTGTGGATGGGGACTGGAAAAGCAGCTGCCTCAGCTCCCCTCTGCTTCCCTCTCATTGGGAGATCTCGCACCTTGCACTGGAAAGGGTAGGTTTTCATCGAGGACCACATTCTTCTATCCATCCCCAGCTCTGTGCTTCAACCCCTCAATGAAAATGGAACTGGTGGTTCAGCTGTTTTCTGTCCTTGAGAAGAGACACATTTATGGCACAGTCTTTCTTCTGGTACCAGTCTTGTGAGCATTCTGAATGTATGGTCCAGCCCTTCTGAGACAGGGTAAATTGAATAAGAAACACACAAGTTTCCTTCACATTTCCAAACTTTTATTTATTTATTTATTTATTTGGTGCAAGAAACACATGGAAACCTATGGAAATGTCTTGTACAGTATCCACAACAGTAACAGCACACCTGCATTCCTTTATCTGGAATCCCTCGTAGCTCTTTAAGGCCCTTTGAGCTACAAAGTATTCCATGGACTCTCTGGGACCTGGGCTCCAATCTAACCTGGAAGCTGTCTGTTTGCACTGGCATGAACTCAAACCTGGCCCCTCTGAGCTACAGTTCACCTCTGTGACTTCCAGCAGTGCTAGGCACCCTCCTTCCTTCCTCATTTGATGCCCACCTCTCTTCTGGTGCACAGGTACCATCCCTCCTCCTCGCAGCTGTGGCCAGGCACATCCTGAACACCTCCCTCACGCCTGCCCCCACTGCTTTCCACACACACAGCCCATCCCAGTTCCCTGCCAAAGGACACCTTGCTGCTTGCCAGTGACTGTGGAGTTTTTGCATCAGTGAAGGAAAAGACCAGGCACAAACTAGGTTTTGTGTGCTGCAAGAAAAGATATCAGAGAACTGCTGTAACATAATCTGCCAGCAAAAATAAGGTTAAAACCATCCACTAGAATGCCTTGCTTCTCCAGTATAGCTGAAAACTGCTCTCCTTGCTTTTGTTTGAAAGGAAATGCAGTGATTACCTTCCTATTACAGACACCTACAAATATTTACTAAAATAATGTAGCAGAGCAATTTTTAAAAAAGTTGTCATAGCTTTAATATTCACGTTACTTTGAATCTGGTTAGATTCTACTTCAAGTACAGTTGCTTTCCTGCTGCTTCCTAGGCAGGAGTCCAGGTTGCTGATCTCCAATTATGCCAGTTCCCAGAGGGCTTGATCCGTCACTGATGCAAGTCAGTGGTGCGGCACTGCATTCAATGGGATGCTGCCACCTGAGAAACAGCAGTGCCCAGGAAAAAGAAAGCCCACAGCAATCCTCATACCCTCGATGGTTGGATCCTCAGGGGGTGCAGACCAAGACCTCTGAAACCTGGGTCCAAAGAGCTGGCTACTAAAACGACATGGGTTTGTTCAGACCACCTCAGTATCTCCAGATGTCTCTCCTCTGTGAATGATGGCCCATGCATCAGTGCCACAGTTTCATTTCTTTCTGGTTCTTATAAAACCGCCCTTTATTGGAAGGGGGCTGGAGTGGCTTTTACCCTGTGAATGCTGCATGAATCTGAACAACGTGCCAGTAATATGCCAGCAGCTAACAGGGTGTTTAGAATAAGTACTCGCTGGCCAGTGCACAGCAAGAGTAGGCTTGTTCACCTAATCAGCTTTAGGGCTCCTAGGTGCTAAGGGGGTTGTATTCTGGTTTCGTCAAACAGCATCACACAAACACTCCTCTGGGGCAGCTACTCAGAAAGTGTATTTGTTCTTTTGGGGCTTGCATGTCCCCCAAAACGGTAAGAAAGGTTTGTATCACTGCTGCTAGTTCAGGATGGCTGATAGCTTGTTTGTATTTCTTCTTTCAGGCCATATCTTCAGATATGCATTAGTTTGTCAAGTTTCACCTCTTTAGACTAAAAGTTCCCTGTTTGAGATGTATGCGGTCTCTAAAACCACTGAACTGGTTTCCACACTTCATTCTTCACAAACACGTTTTCTGTGTTAATATCCATTTAAGAACTACTTTTCTAAGGAGCTCCAATGCCTTTGCACTTAGAAGGAAAAGTTTGAAATTTGGCCATCATGAACATACATGGCTCATTCAGCCAAACTGCACAAACTTCTGAGCTGTAACAAGAAACTCTTAGTTCCCATGTAAGAGAATTGACAGCAGTGCAGCAGGGGAAAATTCTCTGAAGTGTCCCTTTTTGGCTGATCTCTGAAAAAGATTCCCTCTGTAAATGCATTCTCTAAACTGGAAATGCAAAGTGGTCTGACAATAGCAGAAGGCAAGCATCTGCCACAGAGCATTCAAATTTAGTGATCTCTAGAGCACGTTCAGATGCGTGAATGAGGGGGTATCAACAGTATAAGAAGTTATCCTATAGGAAGCTGTGTTTGCCCCATCCCTGGAAGTGTTCAAAGCCAGCTTGGATGGGGCTTTAAGCAACTCGGTGTAGTGGAAGGTGTCCCTGCCTGTGGCAGGGGGGTTGGAACGGAATGATTTTTAAGATCCTTTCCCAATCCAAAGCATTCTATGATTCTATGATTCTATTTATCAGGTTGTCAAAACAAGGATGATCCCACTTCCAGAGTATGGAGACAGACTCACTGGTGTTCAAGAAGCACACAGGTACCACAGAAAGAACTGCATTCTGGAATATGGATGTGTGGAATTGGGGAAGCTTTGTGAAGCAAGAGAAGACTGATGCTGGAAAGGGACCACTGACTAAATGAGGACAATCCTGCAGGAAGACTAGTATGCAGTCAGACAATGAAGAGGCTCATCAGGCACATGTATAAAGCTGGTAAAGTAAGGATTGCATGGGTAAACTCATCTCAGGAATCTCTTAGCTTTTGAGACCTTTGCAAAGATTCTGGAGGTTTCTACCCCCTTGCCTTGGCTGCTCTCTGAGTTTTGGTACTTGGCAAGAAAATAGATGAGTTTTGCCAAGTTGACACCAGCTTCAAATGGAATGACAGTCATCTTGCACCAGATTTTCATTTCACATCATGTGCATATCACTGTGATCAAGAATGTCTAGTAGCTTATAGTAATGAAAAATTGAGCTCATACCACTGTTGACTGAGCCCTGACTTTGGCCCTGAAATGCCCAGGATAGCTACATCAAGCTATTCCAGTCTTTTTTTTAACATCTGAATCAGGAGCATCTGAAACCAAAATAGTAACTAAACCCAACTTTTTAAATACATCATAAAACAACAAAAGAAAAAAATACCCGATTCATGTGGTTTGTATAGGATGGGAATTTGAGTGAGATTTTTTTTCCCAGAGACAAGTCCTTCCTCTGTAGTTATAATGTTGCATAGCTTTGGTCACCTTCTCATTGAAACAGCCAGACATTCTGTTATCATCACTATTTTCACACTCTTGACAAAAGGCACATGCATATTTTACAATGCAGTTTTGTAAATGCTTTGCTCCCCTATCTGTTGTCACATTTTCACTATTAAAGATTCAGGCTCATCTGAAATAGGCTTATGTTTTTCAAATACTGGATTTCACACAATACCATTATTTATGGTTAAGGCCTCATTGGGAAGAGTGACAATCAATCATGACTCAAAAATGTTTTCAGTGCCAGAAGCACTTGTATACTCCCACAGGCCATCATTCTGACTTGGGATAAGCACCAGCAGGCAGTGGATGGTCATTTCCCTTACTGTCCCCTGAGGCCATGTTAATCAGCCCTCAGCTGTACTGTCAGAAGACATAAAAATGGGACTCTACATGCTGCACAGTGTAGGACTGACTGATGATCCCAGAGAAGTACTGTTGATCCTCTATCAATGTCCCCAGAACTTGTTCCCTTCTCTGATTTCAGAGGTATCAATGGATGAATAGGGGTGCAGAGGCCAGCTGGCTGTTTCACACATGAGATGGTTTAAAAGATGTCAACCAGTAGCTGGATGCAGGAAGCACAGTGTGTCATCTAGATGACTGCAACTAAGCACATCCTTTGTAAGGCAGGACATTCAGCAGCCAGTATTGTCTCAGAGAAAAGGTATCTGGTTTGGGCAATACCAGTTTCCATCAGTTTATGACTGTCGGCCCAGTTCCCTGACTGATTTTCAGTACTCACCTACTTACAGCTGTGGCCCCAGACATTCACAAAAGAGGATGCTGGGAAAGGGAAATGACACCCCAGATGCCAATGCATGGTCAGAAGAACATATTATGAACGGCAACAAGATGTGAGCTACTGGACTTGGGAGGGAAAGGAAAACACTGAAAAGCAAACAAAGAAACAAAAAAAGCTGATGAGAGTAGTGGAAGAAATACGGATAAACTGTATTGTGGGGATTTAACAGGAAAATCAGGGCAGAACAAAACACAGAAGGCACCACAAGGGACGTGAGGAAACTTTCTTGTTTCAACAAGATAACTATCCATTCTGACGTGTGTGCAGTCCCGTCCAAATGTGCAGTCGCATAAACATTTCCAGCAGCTCTCTCCTGCCAGCAAGAGAGTTGTTATTATGGCAGCCAGTGCTGTGCCACCTAGATGAGCCCCCAGAGAAAGCACTCTCACCTCTCACTCGCTCACCGGCATGCCAGCCAATTCCCTGCACACCTTACTACGTGCTCTGAATGACGGCTACATTTCAGTTAGCGCTTCAACCCTTTCTGGGTGTAACTTTACCCCCCCTTGAGCAGACACACACCTGCTTTACACCTCATCTGCAGAACAGAAGAAACAAGGCCCTGAGTACAGAGATCTTGTTGAAACATGCTACACGCAGGCCAGCAGATACTATCAAGCAACTGAACAAGGACCAATATACCTTTGGTCTTGAAATTGTGTCTTGTTATCCCTGCTCCACTGGATCGGTTTGATTCCAAGTTGCAAAGTGTTACCCTAAGCAGAATGCCAGAAATGCCTATTGTTAATTAATGTTATTATTTTATTATTCTTGCTACTTAATGGCCCAAGACATTTTAGCTTATAATTGATATCAAGTAACAGGATTATTTTTTTATGCCTAAACTGTATGTAAGTGTATTATTTATTTTATTTTATTTTTATATTATTTTATTTTTTGAAAACAGCTATGCAAGTACTTCAGGGTAGAGATAAGTCAGCCTGCAGAGTTTTCCTTAACACTTCTCAATCTCATTTAATATTCAGGTCTGCTGTTACACAAAGCAATAAACTGACCAAAAAACAATCACCCTCATAGATAAAGTGAACATTAACGTTTTAATCAACAATGCTGTCAAAGTATTTAGAAGAAATTAGTTTATCATGCACAGCAAAGATAGCTTTCTTGAGACTTCTAATGAAAGCTGATACAGCCATTAACTGATTACTGTAAGGTACACTCAATCATTAATACAAAAGTCCTCTTTAATGATTGTTATTTTATGGCCACAGCTTCTTCCTAGGAAGAAGCTAGGAGGTGGGAAGGGGAAAGTATTGCTTCTTGCTTTTGTTTATGCCAATTCTAATGGGGTTGTGACACTGAAGAATGCTAGTTTGAGACTGATACTTATTTCTTGGCCCTGATCACAAGACATGGGTCAGACTTACGAGAGGTCAGCAGAATTTGACATCCTAAGAGTAAAATGATGTTATTCAAGATCCAGGGTAATGGATCAGAAGCTGTGCCAGCCTTCTGCAGCCCTGGGGATTGCCTCTTGGCATATCAAGATGGTGTGACGCTCCCCATCACAGCTGCGCTGAACCAAGTCCTACTATGGGTAAGGCATCTGCATGGAAATGATGATCTGCTCTTCAGTAGCAGAAACACAAAGAAAGTAAAGACTTCTAAGGGCTCTAGTAATTTATTTGTTGCAGCAAACTGCATTCTGTTGTTATTTTGGTGCTGGCTTCTGCTAATAATTTGCACTCAGTTTTTAAAGAATAGGCCCCGAAAGAAATCTGTTGTCATCTGGCTCAATCAAAATGGAAAAAGTCGTAATAAGGAAACTGTCTTTCAAAAACAGGGAGGACTATGTTCTCTGAATGTAGATTTTTTTAATGACTTTGGATTTTGCAGATTGTAGTCATTATAACAGCTATTTATGAGGAAGTGTTATTGTTGTCTTTGTCACCAGCAACAGAAAAAGCCTTGAGAACACTGTCTGTCACCTAGGATTACTATTGCCACAATAAACGTTCTCTCAATATTTTTGTGGATGTTTTCACAGGATGGTTAGAGAACCTGAACCCCACTATTACTGCAAATTAAAAATTATTCAATGGTGCTGCCTGTGAAAGGGTGCTGTTTTCACAGTTGTCACAGACCTCAGACACTGATCATTCCATTTAACAATACATTATTTTCATTTTGTACTTCTTGACAAATTGCAGGTGTTATCTTATGATTCTTTAAATGTCTGTTATTGTAAAAGCACTAGTATGAGTGAATAAATAGTTGCCTAAAATAGGTATTGATTTTGCATCTTTAAAAGCAGGGTACTGAGAACATCAATAATATGTTTACCTCAAAAATATGACTGTCTTCATGTACCATTCAATCGCACTGCAAGTTTTAGAGCTTTGCGTCTCTTTGGAGAGAGTTCCTAGTGTGTATCATTTAAGTCTCACATAAACTTGTAGGTTAAATGGTATTTTAGTCTTGTTTGGAATCAGAAATTAAATGTATCCTTTGGGAATGCTTCTAAATATTTTGACTTTAATGGCTGGGTCTATTTTGCCTTTCTCTTTGTTAAAGTCAGCTTTTTGTTCCTCCCCTCATCGTTCCTTCTCCTGTCTGGAGAATCTCAGCTGCTAAAACCCACCACTGCCCAATCTCCTGCACTGTGGGCAAAAGAGAAAGTTTAATGAAACGGAACACCCGAAACTCCCATTTGTGGCATGCTGTGACTATAAAACAATGGAGTTGCAGCAGACCTATAGAGTATGTAAAAGAAATGGACCTTTATGGAATGTACATTTTCACACAGTAACAGGGGTACTGAAGTTCACACATTTTCTTACCATATGAATTTCATCACTGCATATAATTCTATCTGCATTCCTGTGATTCACTTCCTGCTGCAGCCATGATAAATGTCCTTTTATATTTAGGGATTTTAGGGTTACTCATCTTTCATTTCTGTTATCAAATCTGTATTTCAAACATTTGTCTGCATCCTTCTTGTTCCAGTGTGATATATGAGTCTACAGATAATACATGCACCCCATGCTTAAAAACGCCCATGCTATGCCTCCAGAAGCAAGTTCATTGTTCACTTTGGCTGCTATTCTTCCTTGACCACTGCACCTCACAGCAATCACTTCAGCACAGTCAGTTCTCCTGACCTTCCTCTGCATTTGATCTGACTCAACAAACCTATTCTTTTTTCCTAGCAAAACACTGGAAGTTTCCAAATGATTTCTGCCTCCCAGGGTAGACTTTGAAATGAATATATACATTTACACATGTACATTTACATATGTACGATGGCTGTTTGCTTGCACAGTGGTCCTCGGGGAGACCAAACTTGAGCTGTCAGTAACAACCTGCTTCAGAGTAGAGGTCACAGGTATGTCTCTGGCATCTTAAACATTCTTATCTATCTCCCTTCACTCAGATTTGTATGTTAGAAGGTAAAGTCAGGTGAGATAAGTCCAATTCATAGTGTCCAAATAATCCATTTGCAGTGAGAAGGCTGGTGCACCAAATGTTGTAAGACAGAGTGTGCAGGGAAAGGACAGGTTTCCAAAGCGCAATCCAAGACTGATCCAGAGAAGACTCAAAACTCAAACACTGCTCAGATTTACAGAAGACTTAATTTAATAAGCAATACAATTAGCAAGGGTGGGAAGAAATGAAAAGAGGAAAAGGGGAGAAGAAAAGGAGAGATGAAAAAGGGAGAAGAAGAAAGGAGTAATAGTACTACAGTCCTATGTTCACAGCAACTATGCACAATGGGGTAGTTGTGAATCAAGGTAGTTTTAGTTATTACTGAGTGTGGTTTATGTATTATCTCTTTAACTATAAATAAAATCATAGCTCCTCAATTACCAATCAAGCTAGGTACATTTGCAAAGGTGGCTTCTTCAAGCATTGCAGTAAAAATTGGATTTTGGAGAAGGATTTAAAAGGCAGATGCAACTGGGATGGATTAGAGATCCTTATGGGAAGAGAGGAAAACTACTATTGTCATGGGAGGGAAAAGCAGGCATGATTTGACTCATTGGTGTTGGTTCTGTTTGGTGGACACATTAAGATCATTCTGCCTGTCCCTGAGGAAGAGTCTGTTCCAGTTGTAAGAAAGATCAACTGTATTACCCGTCTTCAGGAACCTCTAGTTTGCAAGTCTTACTTTCTTCCTCCCTCAAATGTCTGTTAACATTTCCCTCAAAGTAAATCTTGTCACCAAGAAGAATAGATATGCTAATAGTAATGTACAATTATAGCAATTGCTCTAGCCCAGCCTGTACACCAGCTCTTCAGTAATTTCCACAACCCATTGATGTACAATCACAGTGTTCTCCACTGACCCTGATGCGCTCCCAATAACATTTTGGAGGGGAGCAAGACAGTGAAAGAGAGAAGAGGCAGAGATATATGCTGGTCAGAGAAAGTAGCTGAGTTCCAGAAAAAAATACCCTGAAGAACTATTTTTCCTATTTCAAGGACTATTTTTTCTCTGCTTTAATTGCATTTTCTCTGTTTACTCTTTATTTTCTCTGTTAGTTTTTAGGCTTTCACAATTAATTAATATATCATTCAACAAGTCCAGAGTTTTCAGGATTACATTTCCCACACTTGCTTCTCTTCTATGTTTCCAATTATCGAACTAAAAAAATACACTTTAAAGTTCACATTTATTGTTATATTTATGTAATCTCTCTTTCTCCTAAGTAACTTGAATTCCTGAATGTTTCCTCCCTATTTTATGTGATTCTAATTGATTATCCATTATGCCAATAAGGTATTTAACAAGACAAAAATGAGTGGTACTCCAGAGTGAGAAGCTGTCCTAGAGCTTTAAGTCACCTTGATTTAGGGCACTGGAGAAGTCAATGATGTAATTAAGACAGTCTCCCAGTCTTCATCAACATCTCAGGGTTATCTTCCCCAGACCTGTGTCTTTTTCCTTTCCTTGACATTCCATGACCTGTCCCTGCCAATACCTGCCACAGGAAAAACAGGGCCTTCATAGCTGGCCTTTGCCATGCTTCCAGCAATCTCTGTCAGCCAGATATAGGATACTGAAGGTGGATTTAATTTATTCTTTCCTTTTTATCTGGTGTAAAGGTGCAAAAGGGCTGAAACTTTCAACTTTTCTGTCCTCGTTAAGGACAATGTATTCAGATCTCTCCAAACAGAAGTGCCTAGTACTGTTCGTATGTTGCACTAGGGAAAGAGCATTACCACTTGCATTGCTGGAAAGTCTAAACACATTTAAGTCAAAGGCAACCGTTTCTAACATCTTGTGCAGTCCCTGTCTTGGAAGCCGAATTGCCATAAAAGGCTGCCCAAAAAGGGATTTCTGGAGATACCTTTTGTACACTGAGTGTATCTTTTAAAAGGTTTCTTTTTAATTGTTAAGGAGAGCCTTGGAATACATGGGGATCTGCATATACACATATGTCTCTAATACCACTTAATTCCTCCAGTGCTTTTTGCCCAAAAGGATTTATCTCATAGCCTCTGAAATAGACCCAGTGAGCAGGGAAGTCTGCTGGCTCAATAATAGCGATAAAAGTCAAATATTATAATGCTTCCATTTCATTAGGAAGCTATCTGCCTCCAGGTTGTGGCTGGTTATGATCCAGGAAAAAGTGGATACATGGCCTGCTTGGTACAGCATAGAAAACATAAGCTATATATTAATGATCTCATGCCTTTTCTATCTCAAAGACAGTTCTCTGTGTTCTAGTTGTACATTGTTTGGTTTGGCGGTAGGAGGAGAGGGAATAGATGATTCAGTTCCTATAATCTGTAAAAAGCATCAACAATTTTAACCTGCATTTTCCCTTCAGTCGTACTCTCATCTCATTTAAGGCTTCTTGTCTGACATTTTCCTCCCCTGACTATGACCATCCTTTAAAACACTCAAGATGAAGTCAGGTACATCAAATAGAATATGGTATCATCTGTGTACGCTCTAACAGCATTAACATGCATCAGTAAAGGGAATGGATTACTTCCCTATTCAATCTAACTCATTTTTGTCCTCAAGTGCCACACACGTATGGCAGACTAAGGACAAAAAGGATCAAGTGACATTAATTGCATGGTCTAGGGTACCGTTTAGGCCAGCTGTAGCAGAGAATTAGATCAAGATTTTTGTTTAGAAGTTTGTGTGTTGGTAGGGAAGTACAGTGTTTCAGCTGGTGTAACTCAGTCTCCCCAGTATCATTTTGGTGAGGCGGGGGTGACAACTGCAGCACTTTACCTCAAGTAATATGTTGAGAACTGTATTTTGGAAGACATTAAAGCTCTTCCTGTGAAGCCCTGTTGCTTTTTCCATATATAGAAGCTGTATTAGTGTTCATTCATGCTGCTCAAGAAGAAAACAATACATCTACCTAATCCCACATACTCACTTTGCGTTATACCTTGCTTCCCATTTATTATTAACTTTTCTCCCTCTGCAATAAATTGATCCTTTTTTTTTCTTTCTTTCTTTTTTTTTTTTTCCTAATTCCAAGCCTCTCAATCAGCTTGATTTGCTGCTTCTGCTGGGCCACCTAAACTATGCCGTGTGTATTACACCTCCGGGTAGATCATTAATCCCTACCTCTTTGATTTAGCTGCAGTCTCAGTCAGATTCCTGCATCATTTTATCTCCCTTGATTTTTTCTGCCAGTTTGAAACTCAGCTTTGGTTCTGCCTCCTTAAACATTACAAGAAAGTACATTTCTTTTACTTTGACCTCATTTTCTCACCTGACAACACTTGGCTTTTTTACTGATGTCTCCCAGATTATGTTTTTTCCATTTAGTACTAAGGATAGCATTTCCATGTTTCAGCAAAAGCAGCTATTTGCCTTCCTATCATGTTCAGAGTCATCCTATGCATCTGCCTGTGCAATTCTGAGCTCAGTGCCAAAACAATTTGGGAATTTGTATTAGAGCTAGAAAGCCTTTCTACTATCTTGATAGCTTAGCTGTATTTACTGTCACAGTATTAATACGGACAAGTTGAATCTGCATTCCTCAGTACATTTCTGTGTTCTCTCTTGTGCTCTGAAGCACTGTTAGCCACTGGTTTCTAACCAAACATGTTCATATGCAATGACACATTCATCATTTAGCTGTTAGAATTCCTGTTATTATGCAAAAATTCAGATCTCTGACTTCCAGGCTAAATCTACAGTCCAACCATTTTCATATTTAATTCAGTACTAATTTCCTTCACATTTTACTCATTTGAGTTCATATTCATACCATCCTCAGAGTCACGTCCAATACTGTACATTAGCAGTCCTTCCAGCAAAGTTAGGATAATGTATCTTTCTTCTATCAAATACTGCCACCAAAGCTTAATTGTTAATGCTCTTCAGCTTAGATGGTCCACAATTGCTTGTCTCAGTAGTTTTAGCTCAGTGTGATGCTCAACAAGCCACCACATCCACTGCAGATTCATCAAAAAAAGCATCTGATTTAACAAAGTGGAAGCTGGCCTGGCAACCCTGGAGATCAAAGTATACTAATGTATTTACAGGAGCCAAACATGAAACTGTACGATCTTCTACCATATTTAACTCTGTAATGTGTATTGCTTTTTATTCTGGGAGGCCACCTTTACAGGTCAGTTGTTCAGTTCCAGTACCCATTTAGTCCTGAGTCCAGAAAGCAGATGACATGTGAGCTAAGGTTATGATTTTGCTTTGTACGTATCTATTTATCTTTGACTTTAATCAAGGCACCCAAACCACATCAAATTTTATCACAGTATCACACAGTATCACAGTATGTTAGAGATTGGAAGGGACCTCAAAAGATCATCTAGTCCAATCCCCCTGCCGGAGCAGGAACACCTAGATAAGGTTACACAGGAACGTGTCCAGGCGGGTTTTATCAATCTTCAGTTACTAGTAAATGAGGCCACCACAATACTGATCTCCTCCATCTCTACAACCACCATCTGTTTTTTTAAATGACATATAGATCAGAATCATTTTCTCTAATAAAAAGCCACAGCTGTGCCTACTACATAGCAGGGATGACTTAGGAGCTCATTTTCACAGAAGCACTTTGCAACCCTCATCACTACGCACTGTAGAGATTTGTGACTGGGAAGATTTTGTTCTCCTTGAAGAGTGTCTTCTGAGTACAGCTTCAATGCATAGACAAAACAGCAACAAGGGACCAGGAGTCACAAACCCATAAAGCCTTAGTAGAAAAGCAAAGTCTGAACTTGCCATTAGGCCTAACCAAAGCCAGAGGAGCAGTTTGAAAGCTTCATGACAGGATTTTTAGGGAGAGGTACAGCAAAATGAAACACCATTTAGTTGTTTTGACTGGGAGATACATTATTTGCCAGAGCAGGCAAAAGGCAGGTTGTCGTGGATGTCATTACCAGCACAAAGCAGGCAGGAGTTATTGTCTGTGGCATGTGTACTTCTGACAGATGGAGCGACACCATTCTCTGGCCTGTAGGAAACTTTTTGTATTCTGCCTCCCTTTTTGCCCCGACACTTATTCCTCAGTGTGCTCAGTCGTGCCCTGATCATCAGCCCTCACAAACTCAGCCAAACAGGCGTTCTGGCTCATGGGAGAATGCCCCCTGTATTATCTTGGGCTTTGCATTAGTGCAACACGCTAAGAGCTTTTATTTTATTTATTTTGGCTGCAGAGTGGGTGTGGATTAAGTGGATAATACTGATTTACTCCAAGGCTCTTGTGTGATCTCTTGCTTTACAATCCAGCTACTGGCTGGCATTTCCCAAAGGCCTTGCAGCCCCCACAGCTAGGAGTAGATTTTCAGATTTCTGCTCCCATGTAAGCACCTGAATAAATGTCAAGATTTTCCAGGAGGCCTGCATATTGAGGGCTGAGTGGACTGGCACTATGAGAATGGCTTTTGAAAATTGAGCCCTGTGAAGTGGAGATTGTGCTATTTACCGTTTGTGATGCTTTTTCAAATGAGACTTAAAATCATTCCCAGTATTTTATTCATCAGAGATCATAAAGAGCTATTTGCCACATAAATTATTACATCTCTGCCTGCCTCTTTCTCTCTGCAACTCTCTGTAGAGAAGATATTTCTTTCCTAGCAGAGACTGGCCCACTCATCTGTGACACTGGATCCCTATGGTTCATAAATGCCTCCCCTATGGTTCATAAACGCCTCACCAGAGGCAGTGGGGAGGACCAGATCTATAATATAGTTGGCACAGGTGCCTGAAGTGGTGGCTTCATTTCCATAACTGATGTTTTACTTTGGGATCCATGATAGTGAAGGATGCTGGGTTTGTATAGGTTATTATTTATGCCATTATGTCAGCTGTATTGTTCAAATGGATTCAAATAAATTAGTCTAAGACTTGAACCAATCTCTGAACGACTACATAAATTATTGAGTAGTTGGCATTCAAACTTTTTAGATTACTGCCTGGTTCATAGTTTGGTAGGAATGCCACATTAAAATTACATTTATAGTGATAGTTCATTGCTTCAGAAACTTTTCACACTATCTCATTTCTTGTAGCCATTCCCAAGTCATGTTTTTATCTGCCAAGATGACACATTCAAAGAGCTTTGGCAAAGCTTGTACGAAAAACTTGCGTAAAAAAAATACAATGTTGAGTAGCACTTCCCAAATGTGAAAGAGATACAGCAGAGTGTCTTAGAGGCCAATTAATTATGGAATAATCCCTGCAAACTGTGGCAGTAATTAATGAGTGAGCAACATGCTGTATTTAGAAGTGAGCAGCAGTTAGCAAACGCCATGCATCGTTTTGTGATTGTAATACAAGAAACAGCCCCGCACCCATTTATTGATTACAGGTATTAACAGATTCCCCTAGATAATGATGTGTCTTATGCTTATATCATCTAGTTATAATCTGAAATGTGTCTATATAATAAAAAAAAAAATAGCACTCTCTTGCACTCATTCAGAGGAGAGAAAAGCAAGTTTCCATATGAGTTTGCTTGGGTTGAGAAACCAGCTGTGATTCACTCAGAGAAGATAGTTGCAGGACCACACTAGCCTAGAGTAATCAAGACTTTACTGCACATCAGGAATACTGCATGATATAACTGGAGGGCTCAGGTGGCTTTCCTTTTACCTGTTCCCTGGGGGGGGAGGGGGGGGGGTGAGTGGGACTGTACCCTTTCTCTAGCTTTATGATATACCCTTTAAGCTTGTTCAGCAGTTCATACACAGCCCTGAGAACAGGATATGTGTGACCTGTTCCCTTAGCTTACGGTGAGGAAAGTCTCCCAGCCTCTGTACACACCTCTGATGCGGTGCTAAACAGACTTTTTCAATTTGTGCGTTATCAATGACAATTTTATGATCGCTTATTCAATCAGCTCCACCAGTCAAAATCTACTGACACATCAATGACCTGCAAGACTTGTTTTAGTACAACTCAGTTGTCTCCATCTGGGTTTATCATCATCAGGATGATCATCAGGAAGAATGTCAGGGAAGGACCATTTCTTCTACTATGTTTGTACATCACTTAAGAGAGCAAGCAACCAACTTTAATTGGCAAGTCTATGAAATAAGTTTACTTAATTAAAAAAAAATAAAAATAAAGATGGTGATGAAAAATAAAAAGAACAGAGATGTGACCATCAGATCCCAGCCGAATCTGGAGAACTGGACAAGGGCAAGTAGCGTTTTAACTTTTAAGTGGAAGTAAGCAGCATTAGCAACATATACAAGAAACACAGAGAATATTTTTACATAGAGTGTCACTATGCTTTAAAACTCAAGGTTGTTTTAGCATTGCCCTTTAAAGATCCCAAAGAGAATCAGCTCATTGAAATGCATTAAAACTGGTGGTTTTCCATTAACTGCTTCCAATATGATGAAAAAAGTAACTGAGAAAAGGAAGCCTTTTGTAAGGAAACTTACACCTGCTACCCAGGGGTCTGCCCATCCACTGGCGAATGTTTAGGTACATTCAAACTGGACAAAGTTGAAAAACACTCCTAGGACAGTAGATTTATTCACCCGAGGAAGGCATGCAGAGATCTCTAAATGCATTAAATATTCTTAATGCTTACTTTTTAAAGCTTTGAATTGCTTAGAAAAATCATGAGTGAAACTTTTGGGTACTGACTTCTGTGATTTATCTTAGATACCCTGTTTTCCAAATTGAAAGAATTTGGCTAGCAGTAGCAAGGACTTCAGCTCATCTGACTGCTCTGGGGTAGCTAGGTTCTTCTTCCTAGCTGTCTTCTGTAACATGTTCTGGGTTTGCTGTCCTGTCAAGAATGCAACCTTACTACCAAAATAATTTAAGACTTTAATGACTGACTCTTGAAGAAGGTGCTCAAATCACAGCAGTCTTCCAGGCTACAAGCTCCTTCCTGAGGGCACCTGTGTTTTGGTCCTGCTTCATGGCTACAGCCTAGTGGCCTTAGAACCAGACAGACTGCACACGGCACCCTACTCAACATTGAAAAGGGCCTGATTTCCAGATACCAAGGAACTGCAACAGTTCCACTGAAGTCAAACATGTGGGTGCTTGCCACTTTGGAGGGGTATTTTTATGTGTCTGAATCCAGTTAGTTGAACTTACTAAGACCCGCTGATCAAGTGTGTGTGCACACCATTGGAAGAAAAAGCATGTGATGCATGTGGTATAGTCAAAATATTTGCAAGATGAGTAGTAATGAATTTAAGCTCTCACATGTGTGCTGCTATTTTGGCTTTTTTTTCCTTAGGTACATTAACAGTCTTGTCAGGAAGTGTCAATCTGAACCCAAAAGGCAGCTCATCTTTCCTCACAATTCCTCCTTAAATTAAATAGTGGAAGTATCAAATATGAATTATTGACAGGTTGAGATTGATCTGTCACAAGAGCATTAAGAATTTATTGCTTATTTCTGGGGGGAGGAACCTACTTTTATAGCTGCCTAAACTGATTTTACTTTGTCAAAGAAGAAGAAAAAAGACAAATGCTGAATGTATGTAAAAACAACCATGGGACTGCATCTCTTTTATCTCATTTTCTTATGGAAAGGGGAGTGTTAAACTGCCATCCACTAAAAGCAGTGATTTTATGCTGAGGTCTCCAAGTCAGTGAATTTACATTTCGTAAGAACGCCCTGAGGGGCTTTCAGCTACTTTGCTTAAAAGGTAGACAGATAACATATACAGCAGTGCATGCAGAGTTCCATGTGCTAACATGGCCACATAGCTGCAGATCCGCTCTCTGGCACATGTGTGCTAAGGGTGACTTAGTTCTAAGCAGGTAATGCATCAGGACACTTTTATGTGTTGGCTGGGAATACAGTTCAGTAAAGAATGCGAGTGTAATTACCAGTAACGAGGGTATAAATTTCTGATCCCTGCTTTGTTGGCTGAGTTTTGCTAGTGTGCCTAAGCATTTACATTTTACAATTGCCTTATTTATAGCCTGAAATTTGGTATACTAGTTTTTCATGCATGTGAAATGCTTTTTATCCCATGTGGTAGGAAACTACTGCCTTCACAAGCTGGCCTTTCACAACAGTGTTATAACCAATTTAGTTTCAAATATTTTAATGATACAATAGCTTAATGGAGATTTTTTAGTTGGAACATGTTAATCGTATTGATCTTTTTCTTATTTCAAATAAATAAAAATCTTACGTCATTGTGCTCAAATTCATAGTTGCTACAAAGAAATAATCTGTAAATTAAAACAACTCTCTCCTGCACTGTATCACAAAACTGGGTTGTATCTGCCAGGTGGAGTTACAATAGGAAATCTAGCATATTAGTTTACCCACAGCTTCAACCACCCAATGTGCAAGACAGCAGTTTTTCATATCCATTCCAAAGCCATTCAAGCAACTTGCCTGTGCAAACCATTCCACCTTCGTCACAGGGGTCGAGCAGGAGCCAGGTTGTCATTCACAGCAGGACATTTGGAAACATGACTTTATCTGATGGTTAAGCTTCCCAAGACTAGAGACACCTGGAAGGTCTGCATGTTGCTAGGCTTGGACAACTGGACACAGCATAAAGATATCCTAAGAGTACTGTAATTATGAACTAATACCTGAATATTATATGGCTCCCCTGCACATGGAAAAGTATATGGAATGAAACCTGTCCTAATCCTCTGTTTTTTCAGCACTCATCATACTTGCATCACAGTCTGGGACTAGGCTGCCCAGTCACTGCAGCAATAATACCTTTCAAAGCTGTTCCCTTCTGCAGGTAGAGCAATGCCTGTCTTCAATAATATTTTATATCATTTGAAGAATAGCTCAAGCTGACTGAAGTCGATGCCTTAAGGGGTCACCTTGCCTCAATAGTCAAGTCCTAAATCAAATTAGCAAATTAATATGTACCTTTGGCGTTGACTTGGATGCCCTCCACAATGAATCAGGCCCTTTGTAGACTCTTGTTTTCTGAGACGGAAGATAAAATTTCCAGGGCTTATTTTGGTTTCAGCTCTTGACTTCAGCAGAGTTGTACCAAATTTATACATGTATCAGGGAGAGCAGAGTTTGCCTCTTCATATTTTCCTTTGAAAACAACTTCAATGGAAACATCTAAAGGTGAGTCTTTGATTCTGTGTTTAAGTGGTTTATCATGAAGATGTCAGTGATACCTCATTCTCTTGGAAATACTTGCACAGGATAGGCCGCAGTTGGCCATGAAGGATACTAAGGGAGGGAAGAAAAGAAAAAGCAGAGATCACAGCTCCTGCATGAGCAGCCTGTCTGTGGAGCAGCCTCTTACAACAGAGGGGCCCAAGATGAGCCTGCTCATCTCTTCCCACCTGTGTTAAAGAACAAATAGCATGAAAAGAGGCAAGAAGGAAGTAGACCACTTTGATATATAATGGAGTGAGAGGGCAAGAGGGTGTTCCTGACCTGAAAATGTGGGTGACAGCACAACTATGTATAGTTAATTATGACATCATTTTTGTTAGCATACTAAGCAACTCAAGCATAGCAACAGCCAGAACCTGGCACTGACATCAACCTTTCCTGTCTTTGAAACGAAGCTAACTTTTGCCTTTTACTGCATCACATTAGCAGCCGCTCTCCACAGAAAAGACTGTACCATCTTCAACTGTGGAGAAGAGCACAAATGAGATACTCCTTTGTAGGCATGATTTCTGCCTCTGCTCACCCAGACAAATAAACCCCTGACCACTATATAAATCCTGCAAGACTGAATCTAGCATCTGGACTACAGCCTGTTTCATTTTTGTTTTACCTGATGGACAGTGCACTTGAGAAGTCATGTCAGGAATGCAATAATTTTGTTTCAAAGACAGGAATGAAAGCCCAGTTTCAGAGTTAACTTTCATTAAAAGTTAAGAGGGACATTTGGGCATATCCACCTCAGGCCACTAATAGCCAGGTCTCCAACTTACTTGCTTAGAAGTGGAAAAGCTGAGTTTAAATTCATTGTCCTGCCTTTATCCCTACTGGAAGTTTGGCCTCCGTATCCTATGGTGGATACCAGAAATCTAACCACTGGTCTGAAGAGTAACTTTTTGGACTGGAGAACGGTAAACTGTTCACAAAACAAAATACCTCTGACAGAGAAAAGTGGAAGAGGCAGGCAGATAGGCAGATGTGCAGTATAAATCATCTCAGCACCCACACTGGACAGTACATGGGGTGACCAGTGCCCTAGGTGGTCACACTATTTCCCAGACAGTCATTCTCTCTTTTCTTTTTTTCCTAAAAATTCCTGAGAATTTTTCATTGAAACCAACACGCTCCTATGAAGCATTTTGTATCTTTGTAAAATGCTGTATTTTGACATGAGAATGTTTTCTAGATTCCACCCCCCGCCCCCAACAACTGTCATGACAATCTCTAATGAATGCTATGGGTGTTTTTGACAATCCAGATAACAGAAATACCAGCTCAAAAGCAGCATCAAATCTTAGCTCCTGATTCTGGAAAGGCCCATTGCTCATATTGACACTGAGACTGCCAGCATCAATACACTGCCTCAGATGATTACTCTGCCATTTTTACCACGTAATAGCAGAGAGTTTGGGTCAACGCATACCACTCTTCCATGCCATCACAGTACCTTTAAAAGCCAAAGCCTTATTCTCAAAATATTTCACCCAAGATACAATGTAAAATTGATATAAAGAACAGAGCGCTAATGTTCCTGACCACATGGACTCCTCAGAGATACCACATCCTACTGACAACAAATTTCTGTGGTGCCAGCAGCTGTGTTCTCCCCAAAACCTAAGCCACAAGTCTGAGCAAGTTTAGAAGGGACAACCTTTCATGCAGTAAAGAACTTTTCAATGTACTAGTGGAAACAGAAATCCTTTGCTTTTCTCAAATCTCAAGACAGTGGCTTTTCATCCTATGTTCAATCAAGGCTCAGCAGAAATATTTAAAAGGAGAGAAGAAAGGCTTTGTTTTTATGTGGCCTTAAAGCTGCTTCTCCCTCCTCCCCAGTACTTCTGACAGACCTTTAGGCTCTGCAACATCAAGCAAACTTCATTAGACTTGGATTCACCATGATTTTATAGGCAGGTGTCTACATTTAGAAAAACCTACTGTGTGCAACTTTGTACATTTAAGTGGATGTGACCTTCTTAAAAAGTCAGATTATTGTCTTATGCTTGATGTCTATGTGGTTTAAACCAGCAGAAGTGTGATCAAAGTGCAATCTGCAATATTGTGAGCAGGTTTTAAAGGGGCAGAAACAGCCGCATATAGGCTTCCCTGGATTTCAAGTTGACTTGATTGGCTTTTTGTGCAGGTATTCCAGGTGTTGCCATTAGTTAGACATTCTGATTCTTGCTTTCTAATTATATAGTCTGCAATTACTATCACCTTCCACTTCATTCTTTGCATGACATGATCTATTTCTAGATATATTTTGGGTACTCCAGGAACTAGAGCTCCAGCTAGGTATGATGCGACACAAATTGCATGCTGCAAATTATATGTTCAGGTCTCAGGAGCATGGCATCCTTTGTCAGCCTCCCAGAGGGGCTGGGAAGTGTGACAGTCACTTACCTGCTCAGTGAGGAAAAGGTATTGAGGCAGCTCTGCACCCAAACAGGGGTGTAAGGACGCAGCCCATGATTTGATGGGCTAGCTGTTTCTGGGGAAGAAGGACACAGGGGAAACCTCAAGGAGGCCCATTAGCTGGAAAAAATACACAAACACAATGATTCTTCCAACCCCAGTGTTGAGCTGAGTAGTAGGAGACAACCAAGACCCTCATGAGTCTTTCTGGCTGCAGTGGTAGATGGCTGGGTCAGGAGAACAGGCTAGCAGAGGAGTGGATACTTTGCCTACCTGAGGTTCCAGTGCTAGCCAGCTGCACAGAGAGGACCTGTAATGTCATTTCTGCATTTCTACAGAAACAACATTCAAAGTACTCCCTTCCTAGGGAATCCTGACCAAACACAATATGCTCAAATCCCAGGGAATTTTGCTTGTTATTTTGGCCTCTCAATAGTATCAGTTCTTGAGGCAAAATGCTGCTATTGCTTAAACAGGCCCCTAGCCACCCTCATAAACTAAACTACCAATGAAGCAGTACATCTTCTCATGTGGGAAAGAAACAGCAAGTGCTGCACAGAAGTACAACCATGTAATGCTTGCACTTTAACATAAATACCAATATTTAGTACCCTGTAGGTGCTGAAAACCACCTACACTGGGTGACAGAAAGCCTATTCACAGACAGCAAAATTAAAACCAACTGAAATGAAAATTTCTGTATTTCTTTTTCAGAATAAGTTAGAAGCAAGTCGTGTACAGAGATATACCAATGCATCTAAATCTCTAATGCTGCTTAGTGGTACTTCCACTACAGAACATGACAAAGAGCATCAGCAATTATTCTTCCCTCAAGTGACATCACATGTTACATTATTTATGCTTTTGCTGACTGAAAAGGCTTAGCTGTAAGAACAACTGCGTGCAGTAGTACAACACCTTATTTCTATTTTGAAATTAAATTGGAACGATCTTGAATTTAAGTTGAAAAAGTCTTGGCTAGAACCGAGCATGATTTGTGCACGATTCAGCAATATGTCTGGTTTTCCCTTCCTTCCTTCCTTCTTCAATTCCTGAGCCTTCTAATAGAGCACACCCACTCTCACAAATTGTTCTAAATGTCTTTAGGACATACTGTGAAACTACCATTTACCAGGACTTGAAACATATGAAAGGACAGCTCTACACAGGTGAATGTCTACAGCCTGACTCCACAGTGTTCAAAATTTTCCTTATGGATGCTATTTAAAAGTGACAGCTGCTTAAATAGCACAGACCACTCTCTGTCCATCTATCCCGTTCTGCTTTGCTGGTGATGTTGCTCAATCAGTGCCAAACGAGGTTTGGTTCAGAGCCTTTCACCTGACAATCGAATACTTAAAAGCCCAGAAGAGCTGCCCTTCAGTCTGAGCCTAAGGTTGAACTCAAACTTAGGCCTCTCCTTTTAAAACATCCTAGCTGCATGGTCTTTTGGGATCAGAAGTGAAGTCGGGAAGTGGAAGAGAAGAGGACAATTTCCATGGGCCACTTTCTGCATACTGTCTTGATGTTCACTGAATCCAGCCTCCCCTGGAGTAACCCCCGTATCTAAATGGTTGCTTAAGAGAAGCAGGCAGGAACACAGCTGCAGAGTCTTAGTCATGTTTCCGAAAGAAAGTTGGCCCATATTGAAAATGAACTCTGGAATAAACTAGGCTGTAGCTGAGCGATACAGATTTTACACTGGAAATGTATAAAAGGAACGTGTTGTGCACAACCTGACCAGGAAGGAGGTGTGAAGGACAGCATATATGGAGAAAAACATATAAAAGACCATGGCAGCAATAGTGGGAGAGTTTAATTATCTAGACCTTAGAGTGGATTACGTTAAGCGGAGGAAGTAAAGCTTGATCTGGTACAGGACTGCTTTCTAATTTAATGTGTACCTAAACCGGCAAGGAAGGGAAGAATGCCAGATGTGGTATTAAGCAACACAGGGAATGCGATTTAGGACATTAAGGTATGAGGAAAAAAAAATTAGAGAATGTAGAAGGAGCAGTGACTGCTAAGCTAAAACAGCTTCTGCAGCAACATTCTCTACTCCAGCTAAAAGGTTGATACAGCCTCCAAACGGGAGAACAGAGATATGAGCTGCCTGTCTATGGGTCTGTGCTGGAACAATAGCTGGGCCCTTGAAACCTCTCACCCACACAGCTCTGCTCCCGTGTGGTGCAGGTGGTGCGTGCTCTGCAGCCAGCTGGCAGACCTGTGTACAGACCATCTTTGAAGCAGGCTTACAGAGACCTCACAGTTAAAGTGTGGTAGTTTTGTATCACCTCTGCCCCCTCATGATCGGCTTACTAATCTGCAAAAACAGGCGAGCAATGCCTGCAGGCCTGGGGGCCTGTTTATGTTTTAGTTACCTCTTGAAGGTGCTTTCCGGGTCACAGAGCTGTCAGGAGGCACCTTGCTTGCACGCCAGAAATATCCCTCCCAAAGCAACTTCCTCCATGCTCTCCCTATATAGGGAGAGCCTTACAACAGGTCTCTGAAGTGTAACATCTTCACACGCAGAAGGCAGAAGTTTATCAGATGGGGACTCAGGCTCGTAATGACAGTTGGATGGAGCATGACACAGTAAATTAAACACAGCCATGTAATCAAACACAAAAACTGAGGTGCCACAAAAAAATCTAGCACAGAAATGCATCAATAATAACCTTCTAGGAAAAAAAAAAAAAAAGGGATTTATTTCAAAACCAGGTCAGATTATTTTTTTTCCGGAAGAAATATTTCCTGAGCTTTCTTCCAAAAGGTGTTCTGGCAAGTTTCAGGTTTCCTTGTGAGTGCCCTACAAAACATTGTTTAGGGGTCTTAACACCAGGCAGCATTGCCACTACGCCCTGCTAAAAAGCCTCAGGTAATTTATGAGCTATTTCACGTCCAAGGCCAGATTCTGGTCTCACACCACACACTGTAAAACTAGAACCACTTCCACTTCAATACATTCAGATCCAGACAAGTTCACTACTCGGGCCCCTACCATGGTTTCAGTTTCCTCTATTGCATTATTATTGTATTACTTAGCAGGTCTGCCGATGACATTGCATTCAAAATGGAGCAATTATAAACACTGGCAGGAAACGCTGGAGCAGCAAATGCTTATTAAAAAACAGCAAGGATGTGAAGAAATTCAATGGAGATCTTTCATCTGATATATGAAAAGCAGAGGACCGGGAAAGGAATCAGTGGGGCCGTGAAAGGGAATGAGTGAGAAGTCAGTGACAGATGAGACTGATGCTGCACTGAGCCTGAATTAATATCCTTTGCCTGAGTATTTACAGAAGAAGCTGAAGGTCACATCCCGGAAACAAGGATCCATTTTCTTGAGGGGGAAAAAATGAAATGTTAAAAGGCTTTATGATCCAATCTGGACAGGTAGTTAGTTAATTAGAGCTATTAAAAGTTGACAGCACCCAAGACTGAGATTAACTGTATCTCTGAAGTTGGAAGGAAATAGCAAGGGAAATTGGCAAACCTTTAGTAATACTGCTTGATAGCTTCCTGAGCAAGGTGTATCTGGAGATGCCTAGAAAGCAGCTACTCCAGCTTCACTTTTTAAAAATAATAGTATTCAAAACCACTTTTTATTTGTTTGTTTGTTTGTTTGTTTGTTTGTTTTTTAAATCAAGGGAGGATTTAGGAATCCACTCACCAGTAATCCCAGCCGCAGACACAGAACGGATATTGGAAACATTAATATGGGACGGGGTTATGCAACATGTAGAAACAGCCAGCCCGCGGAAGGAAAGGCAGCTGGATTCACGTCATGTCTGTCAAACATGCTTTAAGTCCTTTCAATACTTTTCTCAACAGAGAGGCAAAAGTGACATGATGGGCATAATTTATCCAGATGGAAGAGATTCATCTGGTGTCGCACCCCACAAAGAGATTGGTCTGTGGAATCAGTAAAGCACTGTATAGAAAAAGTGCAATAGCAAATGGCTTCAAAGTCATCCATGGGACAAGAAGCAAGGTGTCAGCAAAACGGCACTGTTCAGGGTGACTAGAGGGACAGGAACAAGGCAATACTCCCAAATTTCATCATTATACCCACTTTAGTTCAACTTTTACATAAATGGCCTGCAGAGGATATAATTTTTAAAGTGGAATTTTTTTGCTGATAGCATACAAGTGTAAAATGGTGCACAGAGCAAGCAAATTTAAAATGATTTGAATAAATTAGGCTTATGGACAGATAAAGGGCACATCCATTTCAGTGTGGCAAAGTCAGACATAATGACTGCAAGGCACCAAATATAATCACAGTCAGGAAAAAGAAAGGAGAAGAGTTAATACTGACCATGGGAAAGAATAACAGATAATTACTGATAAAATACTAGATTAATACTTGGAATAAGTGGGGAAAACAAAGACAGGATAATTCTTCTTCCTCAAAAAGACAAACAAATTCCTCATATTACATGCAGAGTTGTCTCGTCACTAAAGTTGAACTGAAACACCTCTTCCAACACTCAAAAAATACTGAAAGATAAACCCCCAAGAGCTTGAAAGTAAAGAGCTGCACTGTCTCAATAGAGACACAACATGGTAAGACTTTTAAAATATATTTTCCCCTCCCCCCATCAAACAAACAAGCAAAATCACTTTCTTGCACTTTGAATGTTAATTTGAGGTCTATCTCTGTAAAAAAACCACAAGCATAAATAAACTGAAAGGTAGTTATTACCGGTGAAAACAGCCTTTTTACTGCAAAGGTTATGACATTAACCCAGGGAAAAATTCATGAATATTCACAATCACCATTTGTCATTAAGAATCATAAAATGAAATGTTGAGTAGGGCTTTAGAAAACTCCTCCAGCCTACTAAATTCCCTCTTCACTACTTGCTGTTATGCTAGCATATACCCCACCATTTTTTTTGGCAGTGCAGTTTAGAAACAAAATTCCTGCAAGTTTTTGTTATCTAAGAGGAAAAGAGAATTAAGACAGGAATCACAGTGATCTGCAGAAACCTGCTAAGAAAGGAATGACAATTAGGACAAGGACTTACTTCTTCAGGTGTTTGCAAGCAAAGCCAGGAATTTCCCCAAAAACAAATATTAAAACAAATATTTCCCCAGAAACACAAATATTAGAAGAGGATGAAGTTACTGGGTTTGCCCCTATATATCTCATAAACTACCTAGTTTCCACATTTGCATCTGTCAGATTTGTTCCAGCCACCGGGTGCTATCTAACACATGTGCAAACACAGTGAAGAGCACTTTGCAAAGGAACAGAAGGGCTGGAAGCCTGACTGGGGAGGGGGGAAGTCAAGAGGCAGATATTTCTCAACCAGGAGCAGCCATAGGCAGGTAGAAGGACCAAATAAAAAGATGAAATGAGGTGAGGCACTTCAACTACAATTTAAAGAGACAAACAGCTCTGCCAATACTCTGCAAAGCAAAGAAATGGCACAGGCATGGAGGACAAAACTGGGGATCCACTTACTGAGGGACAGCAAATTCTGCAGAAGGTGGCTTTAGCACCAGAGGGAAGGATTCAAAGCTACAGCAATAACTGAAGAGCTGTGATTAAAGCGTAAACCATATACATTCAGTGAGCAGTCTCCCTGCATGTGGAGTGCAGCAGAAGTCTATGTGTGGGTACATGTACAGAGACAAACAATAGCTTCTGAAATGTTTAGAAAAGCTCAACTGTTTATCTACAGACCCATTCACCCTCACACTATGAAAACCAATGTGCCAGAGGAGGCCCAGCTGCCAATCAGCAGCTGTCCCCAGCGTTAAAATATCCCAGGCCATTTGCATGTTTACTGTGCTCAGTGATTAACACACCACAAGGGTCGCAGGGCCAGGATAACCCACAGCAAGCGATCACCTACACTGCAAGAGAAACAGGTACCCAGGTGTTCAGGTGAAGGACAGGAAAAAGGAAGTGCATTCCCATCTGTCCCTACACTTTAGAAATAAGGGAAAGCACAAAGCATGGAGTTTAAAACCTGAAGTCTGAGCTGTGTCATGTAAGCTCAGCCCCTTCAGGAGCCACAGCAACCCAGGTTTGTTTAGCAGAGGCAAGGGGTAGCTCCCTGCTCTGGTGCCCTGGACAGCGGCTGGGGCTTTGGGAGGCTTCTGGCTGCAGGCTGCTCTCTAACCCCAGCCAATGAAGGCCAATCTGAGGATATGCTCTAACATCCATCCCCCAGCTGCTGCAGAGGCTCAGGAGCACTGGGTATTTTTGCGATGTTAGCTGCACATCCCCTAGTCCTACCACCACCGTCCCCTGCTCCATCCTCAGAGTACCTGTGCTGTCCTTGGGAGGTACATTTCCAAGATGCCTGAGCAGCCATTTTCTCCCAGAGAGAGCAAGCAGAACAATCAGATGTCAAATTCTCACCCTTCGTCCACATATTGCTGATGACAGAGCTCACCTTCAGTAGCTAGCGTTCCCGTTGCATTCACAGCTTCCGTCTGGCCTATTAATATATACAAGCACTTGTGCTCATTGACATGGTGACTGTGCTTATGTCAGTCATGCTTCTTTGTATTCTCCCTGCTTAGCCACTTGCTGTTGTGCAAAGGATGTGTGCATCAGCCTCAACACCTGCTAGAAATCTCCAAGCTCTCTGTGCCTTTCCTCTTTTCCCAAGCGTTCTGTCCTCACATCAACTACTTTGCACTCTTTTTCCAATCAGACTCTAATTTTTTGTTACTTTTCCCCACTCTTATTTTCCAGTTATCCCAGTGTATTTCTCAGTATTTCTTCCTTTGTTGTATTTGCAGTATCACTCAGGTTCTGTTGTATTTGAATTGCAGCCAGAGACACATTACTGGAAAAAAAATAATAAAAAAAATAATAAAAAAAAAAATAAAATCCAAACCAACCATAAAAAATCTGAGATTCCCTCCCCTTTTCCCTGCCAACCAAAATTGTCGTCTGGCTGGTCTGACTCATCAGCACAATGAACCCTGAAAGCACTTACACACAATAATAACCAGACTTATGACTAGACCATCACCTTATGCTTACAGGGGTCCTTGCTGCTGCCACCCAGGTAATAGCACCCTGCCTCCTCCAAGGTCTTTGTTCCCACTTGTCCCCTCTTGCTGGAAGCAGCAGCCATGCAATAGCACAAAAAACCTCTCCAAATCCTGACCCAAAACCTGATCCAGCTTCAAATCAAACCTGACCAAAGAGGACACCTATTTCCAGCCATATCCAATTCTTACCATGGTCTAGATCTAACTATGAATGTATCCTCAGTCACAGATAACCTGAACTCACTATTTCAATAAAAGGATTCTGGCAAAGCCCTGACAAAGCCTAAACACTCTGCAGACATCCCAGATTTTGGCAGTGTTTAAACTGGGGATGTTTCTAAGGTTCAGGGCAGATCCTTGGGTTACTTAGAGGAAGACTAATTGAAAACCTAGCCCTTGCTGTGTAAAGCAGATGGTTTGATATGAAATAACATCAGGAAAACATCTGAAATATGCGCTAGCTACAGTAGGAAATTAAAAGACATTTCAAACCTTTACCACTTATTTTGTATTCTGTTCCCTTTTTTCTGTATTCATTTAGATCCTAAAGGGCACAGTGCTATTGGTATAGTTTTATACAGTATATATTACTATAACATTTATTACTATTAATGTTCAAACATATTATTAACACTCAAAGCAGAATTTGCCCCCCCCACTCCACAGGATTCCTTTCTCACCACAAACACTAGGAATGCCTTGCAGAGACAGCCACGCTAAGCTTCCCCGTACACTGCACTTTGTAATTGCCCAGAGCACAGCACAGAGCCCCAAATCACAGCCCAGGGTTCAGATCTTAACTTTCAGGAATTCACTTTGCACCGCTCCTATCACCCTGAGGAGAGCTGCACAAGGCTGCCCCCCACTATTCATCATTTCCTCTTTCCTTAAAGATTTTTCTTTCCTGCATTCACTCGCTGCGTTATTTCCCAGGGGACTGCTGCTGGATTGACTGGGCTTTAATTGCTCAGCCTCGCCAGGCTCAGGGTGGAATTCCACCTTCTCTTCTCACCCCTCCCTGCTCTCTGGAGCTGCTGCAGCTTTCAGTGGTTTCTGAGAAACAGTGATTAGCGCTTCACTAAGTTGGTTACTTTATTGCCTTCATGTGGATATGCATGATGTAGGCCAGCTGATCTGTATTTATTCCTGCTATCCCCTCTCTGCTTTCCAAGAGTTATCTTCCCAAGTGTCTGTTTTCCTAGTGTCCTTGTTTTAAAAGAAGTTCAGTGTCATTATGACTTTACTCATCACTTCTTTCCTCTTGCTCCCTTAATTAACGGACACAGTCTTCATAGGGTCGGTCCTGGTCGGCGCTGATGTATAGTCAGTTCTTCCGAACCATCTTTAGCCAACTTTGCTACTTCCTCCCCACCCCATCCACACAGCTTTTTTCAGGATACTCTTGCTTTTGGCTGCTTGCTTCTCTGTTGACAAAAGGGTACCTTCTGCCCTCATATATACAAGTTATCCTTCATGTGCCTACAATAAGTAGAAATTTGCTGCCATGGCAGAGAGCTGTCAGGAAAACAGGTAAGGTGACAAGGAATATCTGCATTATCACAAGCCCTGATAACCTCTCAGCAGCATTGTTGTCTGTATCCTTTGCTATTAATCATTTCTCAGACTCCTCACAAGACTGAGTTGGAGGCAAAAGCTCTGCAATAGGCAAGAAGGTGCTCATTGCAGAGAGTGGCTCAGCTGCCTTTTTCTCCCTCTTTCCTATCCTCTGAGTGCAGTTCAGCACTGCCAGGGGGCTAAAAACCCAGGCCAGGTTCCTTGTACTTTCCTGTTTCTGACTGGTTCCAGTTATCACTCCTCACCTGTGTTCAGCGGGTATTCGTATTGCCTGTACTCACCCGTTCACGTGTCCTGGCCTGGACCCTCCTGCCCCGGCACACACAGACCTCCCACTGTGTCTCCCAGTGCTACAGGAACAGCATCTCCAACACACAGTCAAGTAGGTCCAAGCCAAAGGCACACCAGTAGTACTTTAAGTCTCAAAATATGCAGCCTCCAGCTGGAAGCACAACCCACAATATAACCTTGGCAAGATTTTCTCAGAGGGGTTTAGTTTCAGTGACTGCGAGAAAGTGAACCTCCCTTAGGCAGCTCTTGCCTCTTCCTCCTAGTTTTCCTGGTTGCTTTATCCTCGCCATGAAAGTATACTGTGGCTGCTAAGTATGTGGGAAAAACACAGGGGAGAGGAGGTACAAGAACGAGGGCATACTGAACATCAATCTCACATGTTATATGAGAAAACCAGAGCATAGACTGATGCCCCATTCCCAAGTTTAATGAAGAGCTTGTCAGCTTCCTGCTCTTCCGTCCAAGCCTGCAGGCTCTCTTATGAAAGAGGGAAGAGGCTGGACACTCACCTCTCAGCTACAAGAAGCCTGTGTTCTGAGGGAAGCCGTGCACAGTGCACACTCACTTCCTTGTGGGAAAGCAAGGGTCCTATGCTTGCACATGAGAACTTCAGGTTTGCAGCTGGATAACCAAACCCTGGTGTTGTCAAATAAGGCTGCATCTGCTGCTTATGTTCAGTGAAGAAGGGGAAATAGCCAGTGAAGATAAGGAGTAAACAGTAAAGACAGACATCTGCATGAAAGCGAAATTCAGCTGAAAAACCTCTAAAAAGCAAAAAATATGGGTTTTGGCATGCACAGGCTCTGCTGCTGGGCTCGCACAAAGGGCCTCAGTGTGCAGCAGGTATTCCAGCTCTGTCATTGTACAGATAATAAAAAACAATAATGAAGGGGAAGGTTTTTAATGCCTGTGCTGTAGCCAGAGCTCCTGAGCTGCAGAAGCTGAGTGGTCCCTCTGCAGCAACATTTGCATTACTGCTAATCTGTAATTGGGATCCCCACTTAGCTCTATGACTCTCTGACCATTTTCAGACCTTTACCATTCAAGTCAAGAGGCTCCTTCCTCTAGAAATTATATTAAGATTTCAAAGCACATTTCCTAATTTAACAGGCTGCAATGATTTCTATTCGTATCTATGAGTGCTTTGTTTTCCTAGCATATAGCTCGAAATAAAACAAGAATCATACCCGTTGCATATTCCTACTAAAGTCACATATATCAGAATTTTAAAAAATGTTGATATTGTCACATCTCTGTCACCTAGGAACAGGAAATCATGATTGGTCTTGCCTTTTCCCTCAGACAGTAAGGACCAAATTCACATACAAATCTAAGTGGATCTGAAGTATTCCACCTATAGCGAGCTAGCTCGTATATGTAAGCTACCGCTTACTTTAATTTCTATCTTCTTACATCTTTCTGATTGCTGTCACTCCTGCTATACATCTCTTTCAGCCCCTCATCATGTAAATTATTCCGTGTTAGACTCCTTCAGAGTCAGTTAGACCAAGAGGATTAATTTCAGGGCCAATGCGTAAGAAGATGTAAATTTTATATTGGGTATGAGAAGGGACAAGATTTTCCATGCAGGCTTTGGCTGTCCTCCTGGATTTACACAGAAAGGAATCCCAATCCCTTTATCATTGTCAAGAAGGGGCTGAGGAATCTGGAAGTACACAACATAGCAGCTTAGACTTATTCAGTCTCATCTCTTAGTTTGGGCCTGATATAAGTATTGCTTAGACTTGTCCCTTACAAATTTAAGGCCTTGTCTGAAATAACGGGAGAGATTCTTTCTTAGGGAGATGACTCAAGAGTTAAACAAAGAAACAAAAAGAATATATATACTGTTCCCAGTATAACTGAGGACATATCCAGATCTCTAAATTCAAGCCACATGAACGTTCAGTGTGACCTAACTTCATTTTTATTCACCTAAATGGGAAGGTCAACGATCAGAGCTGTTGTGTGGATAGTTTTTCCTCTTCACAGCAATCCTGGGAGAAGAATAATCAAGCCATTTATTAGGTGACTTCCTATAGATGGAGGTTTTTAATTTCAGTTTTGCAAGCCTGAATGTTCGTAGGTGATACAAAGAGATGCGAAACAGATATCAACTAAAATCACCTCAACATTTAGATAGCTCCTGAATGCAATAAAATGTCCCTGACAGAGTAATCAGTTTTCTGCTGGTGCAAATTCAGCCTGGAGATAAACAGGCATGACTTCAGAGATGCCAGTGGAGTTAGCCCCAAGATAAATTTGGATGTGTAAATCCAGTCAGGACACAGATCCCCACAAATATTTCAGACTTTCTCCATCCTTGCTGAAAAGACCATTCCTTCTGCTCTTACACTTTGCAAGGAAGTGAAAGATGGATTGCAGATCCTCAGCCTGGTGTCTATGTTAGAACCACTCCCCACTGGGCAACCAAAAGTTATCACCACCTAATGGTTATTCAGTGACATCTGCCAAATAAGCTTGATGTTTTCTGGCCGATTTCTGCTGGACAAATCATAAACTATGTTACGGTTGGCACTAATTGGTATCATCCTTGTCAAACAACCTGCAGCACAGCAAAATATCCCAGAAGCAGCTATGCAAGTTTTTCTTTACATCATGAACACTTTTTCTTACCCCAGTTGTTCCTGTACCTTTGAAAAACAGAGGACTCGCCAAGGTAAAAGCTCAGGCTTTTCAAGCAGCATTAAACCCAGTGCTCTGTGTGTGGATCCCCACAGAGAAGACACAGACATTAAATCTGGTTCTAAACTGTGTTTACCCTCAGTAAATATTTCTTCTTGCAAAAAGCATTGCCAAGGCATTGTGCAAAGCTGTATAAACAGTTGTAATTTTCGTCCTACTTTTGGATCCTTGCAGCTTGCGCCCAGGTTGCTGAATTGTTCAGTTGTCAAGGGCAGGTTTAAAAATTTTATGGACTGGCATGGCATGTGATGTAAGCTCTCATGCACCTGACATCTCACACATGAATAAGTCAGGCATGGCTTGTGATTCACTGTTGAATTCAAAGATAAATCAGAGTAGCTATGAGGATACAACACAGTGAGCTCAGTTTTGCAATTAGGAATTAATATTCTAAATCTCAAATTAGGTTTTGTTTTTAAAATATTCCCTGGCAAACTGTTTTCCGTAAATCACTGTATCTGTGTAACTTTTTCTGTGCAAATATATGCACACTGGGTCCTTTGCCTGCCTTAGATGTGCTGTAATCTACTCTTGACTGACTAAGCTTTTACTTGTCCCCATGCTAGTTACAGTGCTCCTTGTTCTTTCTGTGCTAGTATCATATAATCCTCTTATGTCACACACTAAAATGTTGTCACTGCAATGAACTATGATTTCTCTTAGGACCTTCTAGGCCTACACTGGGTACAGTACTGCAGGACAGGTTAGAAATCCAAAAGCACTGACATTTTAGATAAGTTATAGTCAAACCACACTTAACAGCTCTTAATGCATTCAGGAGTAGCAAGCAGTTGAAGCGTACTTGCAGAAGAGCTGCAGAAAGTCATCAGTTTAATTTTCCCATAGAAACAGCAGATCAAAACATGCAGAGTAACTATTAACTGTCCAGAATTTCCTGGTTCATATTTATCTATACCCCAAAGCTGCAAAGAGGAGCATGAATTTACTCTAGACCTGTAAGCAGCATCCTGTCCTTTGCCTTCACGGTGGGCATTCACATTTAACTATGCAAGTTTGCACAGGGCCTTAATTTGGGAGCTCTTGATAATTTTTCGCAGACAGGCCTCAAATTTGCCCTTCCTATCCTATTGGCTTCAGTGTGAATTATATATGAATTTCCAGGGGCAAGATAAGGGCCACAGTCATTTCTCTCTTTTCTCGGTTTCCAGTCATTTCATTTCATTTATTCCACACCAGCAGTTACAAAAAGTGGGCTGGGGATTGGAGTGCCATTCTGGCAGTGAGTAATAGGGAGTCTGGGTTTGTTAATAGGGCTAGTCTTCAAAATAAACAGGTAAACTGAAAGATACCAGAGGAAAAGTGTTATGAAGGGGAAAGAGGGATTTATGTCTGGCTCTGACAAGCTGCTAATACCACCTCTCTGAACCAACAACTAGTCCACAGCACTTTGTTCCAAGTTCGTTTTCCAGAGAGACATTTCAAGGCAAAGCTCCCAGAGAGACAATCATGCTCCCAGAATAAGAGACGCGAAGGATATTAGAAAAACCAAAGGCTGACTGAGAAGGAAGATTTTAAAGGGCAACCAAATTCCCTCCTGTGGCAAAGTGGGACATAGCTGTCATCTGTGCTTTATTTATTTATTTATTAATTTATTTAATCTCCTGGGCTCCGAGTATAATACCTATTTTAACTCTTTTTTTTTTTTGTCTGATCCGGGAGTATGAGGTAAAGACACATTCACATCCTTCAGAGAAGGTAGTAATGTGAAGGGCTTCCAATTACCCTTTAATTAAAATATTAATTAATTAACAAAGTGTATTTATGGAATAATTACATAATTTCACACACCATCAATCTTATTTTAAACAAATTCATGTAATTAAGTTGACATGTACACTGCATGCTCTCTGTAGAGTTATTCTTAGAAACCAGTGCATGTCTGCTTTTAAGGAGATTCAAACTGCACAGGGGAAGTTTACAATAGCCCACAGTGGTATTCAGAACAGAAATGAAGCCACTTCATACTTTTAAGTAAATTTAATACCAGTAACTGTATCCCCAAAGGCTGAAGTCCCCTATCTGCATAAAAGGCACTGGGAAAGGAAAAGCTGTGCAGGCTTTCTCACTACCAATATCCCTCATCCTGACCTGGAGGGGATGACTTTAATAAACGGTTAATCATTATCCTCTTCGCCAAGCCTGTTAAGCCGCTTAAGAAGCTTGGCATTTCGGTGGTGGGAGTCAACTAAGGCTACTAAACCATTTTACATAGCCTGCTGAAAGCCATCATATGCAGATAGCGCAGTGTGCCAGGGCAGCATTTAGAGGGAGCTCTGGGTACATTGGGCAGATTTCCCCTTGGAGTCATCAGTTCTGCTCTGCTTCCTACATTCCCGTGAGCTTGTGATTGTTGCAGCCCCAGTTCACGGGATTGTTATCTTGGTTTTCCTTCCAGTACTTCTGGTCTATCTCTGTGCTGTGGCCTCCTGCATCCTCACTGTTTCCTAAGGTTAATTCAGGATCTTCTAACATCCCTGTTCACAGTTTGGGTCTCTCAAATCCATTACCATCTATCACTGACTGAAAGATTCCAACTTACCTGTGCGACTCCTAAGTCTTAAACCTGTTGTGTTTCAACTGTTCCCCTTTTGGCCTCTCACAGGGAATAACCATTGTAGTTTCAGAGTTTTATGCTTTCCAACTACAGTATTTCACATGTTTCTGCCATGGTTTGGTAACAGTTTCTTACTTCCTCATTTAGCATATTAAACAATGTTAGCTTGTTGAACAAACTGCATTAATAAAGTCTGTTGCTTGTGCTCCCTCTTGGACACTCCATTCAACTTCATAAAAAGGTGTCTGCTGAACTGCTTTCGGGCATTCACTGCTTTTCTGGAGTACCTGTTCCCTGGGAGTCCTTAGCTGCTGTTCTGCGATGTTCTCGTCTCACAACCTTCCTTCCTACTCCCTGCCACACAGGATGACTCACAGGTTCCTTTGCTGCTTGGTCAAGGACTACCCTGCCTGCACTTTGAAGCCTTCTCCCTGCTCAACCAGCATGACAGTACTTGCCACCATGGTAATACTTGCCACCAGCTTCCAGTATATGTCCATTTGGTGACTATAGAATCACAGAATCATAGAATAGTTAGGGTTAGAGAGGACCTTAAGACAACAACCACATCTTGTTTCATCTGCAGAACACAAACCTCACAAAATTCATCGAGGAAGTTCAAATCTACATAGAGATGCTGACTGCACTGATGTTAGTGAAGTAATAGGAATTATACCCATAGGGATCTTGTCACAGCAGTATCAGTGAAATGGGCTATTCACAAATGTGAATATCAGAAGCTGAATCTATCTGAGAAAAGACAATATAATGTGCCTTTGGATGTTTACAGTCATACATTTCAATCCTTTATGATTCCTTATGTCTTTATAGTAATTTTTAGGTCATCAGGACCTGAAAATTCAGCTGCCACTCTTTCACTCTTTTGAGAGTTTATCCAAGTTGTGATGAAGTGCAGAAGAAAAGAACAGTAGCCCTCAAACTGCCCTAATCAGGCCCAGTCATCGCACTTCCAATTATTCTTGATGTTGGAGGTCAGAACAAGGAGAGTTGTTGACGTTTTCAAGAATCTCTTAATGCTGCCTCAATTCTTAAGTTTCTGTTCAGTCACAGCCAAATACAATAAAATCCTGCATTAAAATTGGTATTCAACACCATAGGCAGTATAGAATTTGTGTTCCATTTTAGACTATGCGTGTCTGAGGAAAACTAGCCAAATGCAGAAGTAAATTACAATACTAGCAGGTAACACAGATGAGAATATTAGCAGTATACAAATGCTTCTCACAAATGTGCAACAGTTTCAAATCATTCATTAGAAATTAAGATGAAGCTGATTCCTAACTAAAAACATCCAGATTCCACGCTATTCAGGCTTGCAAGAGCTCTACCAGCTTCTCTTTCTACTAGCTCAAAGTCTCCTGTTTTTAAGAATGAAAAACTGATTTGGTAACAATCTACTATAATAGCAGTAATCCGTGCCTTCTGGTTTCCAGGCATCTACACCAGCAAAGAAGGTAGAGACAAAGCCACTGCTTCACTTCTTGTTCTATCACATGTGTAAAGTTGTGCCCTTATATCCCTATTTAGATACCCAGGTAAGCAGCCTGAGATTCGACTGTGCTAAGCAGCCAGCAGTTTTTAATGAAATCCGTGCCCTTTTTACCTTGTTAAAAATTATCGCTATGCAAAGCTCTTCACACTGCCTCTTCACAGGGAGAGATGGAAAGGGCCTGTTGCAGATTTCTGAGCATTTTGTCCACAACCAAACAGACCTACCCAGCTGAACGACTCTTAGTCCCTCACAAAGCACAGCATATTTTCTTGCTCTGACAGCCAACCTCTTTCTTCCGCCTCTCCCTTTTTCTCGCAGGCTCTGCATGCCAATTCCCAGACAGCTCGTGGACTTTCCATACAAGTTGGTTGTGATTGGCCCACCTTTTCATCTTAACATGTCAGCCCAGGATTGCAATTACCTTTTTACCCTTTAGTCTCTGTTTTCAACCCCTTTGTCTTCAGCCTGGCCCTTGAATGCTGCTGTTTTCCACTGTCTCTATCCCTCCACTATTTTTTCTCTCTCTATTTTCCCTCTCTGCCTTCTCTGGAAGAGCTTAATCACACCTCTGTATCCTCCCTGCTTCACCTCCTTCCCTTTCCCTCTCCCTCTTTCTCTCTCCGGTTGCAGCTCTTCATGCAGGGTTTATGAGCAGGGATCTCTAGTGATGTCCTACAGGAATAAGCCTTGGCACACTCTCTGGACTGCTCAAGCCCTACTGCACCTCTGAGTGCCATAAAAAAATCTCTACACAGGGAGGCAGAGCAGGAAAGAACTGCTTTACAGCCACTTTCTTGTATGCTATTTTTTCCTCCCAGAATCTACGGAAGATTTAGAAGGGGAGAGGAGGGGGAAGCCTAGATTTACAAACAACAATTAGGCAGGTAAATATTCTGCAGTTTAGTTGCAATCAAGGGAACACAAAACAAGTGTATTTAAGGAATAATAAGACAGAATTCCCTATGCTCATAGCTGAGCTAGCAATTTCAAATTCTTCTGGTGTGTCACCCAGTTACCTCAGTACTAATAATATCATACCCAGAACCCATTTAGCCCTCTTTAGAATTAATTAGTGTCATACAGCCTGGTCCAAGCTGGTGAACTAGGAAACTGCTGAGAGATAGGTGCTCAGAGGGACACCTGATAGCATCAGGTCCCAACACTGAGACCAAGGGAATGTAAAAATAGCCATGCTTTGCTTTCAGCTACATTTTCTTTGCTGGTTGATTTTAGAGCACTGGTGTCACTGAGAGCAATACTTGGAATACATTTTTAATACTGATCATACATAAGAGGTAGACACAGCTAATCCTTAGCTCCTGCAGTGCATATCCCTTGGTATACCCAGAGGGAGAAGCTATACTGGTGCAAGCAGAAATGGAGAACTTCACTGAGCTGCACGGTCAAGTCCAGAAGCCCAGAATTGTGTCCAGGATCTTCCCTCCTTCTCTCCCTCCCTGTACCCTGCATTGTTTCCTGACAAGATAGAAACCAACAAGGAATGGGCACATTTTCCTGATGCATCAAGGTATCTGCACTATTTCCCAAAAGGCCTCTGTCACCTATCATCATGGTAGCAGGCTTACCCTCCTCACAACTCCTTTTAACTTTAATGTAACAGCAGTGGTCTCAGTTTGGACTTTGAAAGGAAGCAAACACTTATTTCTAAAGAGTGAGATATATCACTTATCTTATGCAGCTTCACAAAGCAGACAAAAGCAGAGTCCAAAGTCAAAGTGAAGCTGAGAACGTTGCAGTCATCTAGAAACCAAAGTCGTACAGAAATCACGAAAAGTTTGGCTCCCACTAAAGCCAGTTAGAGAACAAAATCTCTATTTACTGCCTCCCAGGCTGAAGTGTGTGCTTTACATGGCACTGCTTTGCTGTGAAGTACTTTGCACTGCACTGCAGAGACAGATGGTACGGGACTGCTACCCGTAACCAAGCTACAAAAGGTCCTTAACAACTTTACTGAAGCATCCAAGCCTTCCTCCCCTTCTTAATCATATTCTTTGAAATCATTAAAGATTCATGCAGAGTGCAAAGAGGAGAGTTGTTTTGCATTGAAAGTACAACTGTTGTTGCAAGAACCTGGAAACTATACCTCCTAGTTGCATACACCCATGTAGCAAATAACCTGTGTGTTTCCATATGAAACTCGAGAGCCAGTGATTTGTGGCTGGCATCAACCGTGGCCATACTCCTCCCCCAGCAGCTCTCCTGCCTGCCTGCATTCACAGTAGTGGAACGTCTATCAGAACAACTGATTACAGAGATGGAGACTGAATCTGTTCCTTCTTTCTGTTGTAACAAAGTCAACATTTCTCAGGACAATGAGCGTTTAGATTTTGATCATATAAACAGTCCAAAACAGTCCATAACTTATTAACATGAAAAGAATTTAAAAACCCCACTCCAAACCCAAGTCTATGTTGGGGTTTTTCTTCCCCTTTTTTTTCTGGTGACAATACAATCCACTGGAACAAACCTCAGAAGAAAAAAGGGAAATAAAAAAATCTACATGTATGCTTACAGGATTCTATGCGAGGGTTTTTCCCTTAATAAATCATTATTAGCAAGAAAAAGAACATGCCAAAACCTGGTATTTTAATGAAACAGTGTACATTTCTCACCGGTTTTGTCTGCTTTTCTGCATATGGATTCCTCTAAGGTCCCTAAAACTAGCAAACCCGAATGCTTTTAAAGACGTTCCCCTGCAATATGTAATAGGAATTCCTTAAAATATTTAGAGTGTTCTAGGAGGGAATGTTCTGCAACAATAAATTACAATAGCGTTCTGGTAGCAACATTGATGGCATGGCTGAGAGGGCACTGCAGTTTTTAAATTCCTATTTTTAGCTATGTATAACCTGCTGAAATTTTTCAGTATTAACTCCAAATTGTACCTTTCAAATGCTTCCCCTCCGCTTCCCAGTTCAGTGCAGCATCGTACACCAAAAGCAGTTTTCTTCTAAACCTCCAGATTTCTGATACCTAGAGCTGAATGAAAAGGGTTGGGTTTGTCTTTTTAAAGGAGCAGAAATTTGAAATATCTCCATCAGGTAATAGCATCAATGCTTTTGTGCCAGCCTGTGAGCTCCTCGAGGCTGAACTAAGATGTGCCTTGATCAAGCACAGGACACACATGCACCCACCTAAACAAGCACAGGGATTGTCCCATAGAGCTCTACATGTGATCAGAGCCAAACACTTTGCAGGCTATGACCTCCATTTACAAGATATTTAATTCATAAGGTATAACCTCTACATTCCTTCTCATTCTGTATTTCTGAGAATAAACTGCCACACGGACATACAGAATTTAAATGTACACTATTATTTCTTAGGCTTATGATTGATGAGACAAATCTGAAATATATGGGGTGGAAAGTAACTGCTCATCCTGTATTTTCATATCCTTAAACAGAAGACCACTTCCCTTTCCAGATAGCCTAAAATCTCAGTTATCTGGAGCCAGATTTTAGGGTATTTAGGTGCTCAATTCCCATGCAGCTGCCTAATGAGGTATTCAAACACAAGAGGCCTCCACAGCACTTGAGAAACCATTCTGTGCTCTCCCCATTTTAATTGTTTTTTCAAGCTTTACTTTATCTTTCCTTATAGTTCATTCCAGACTTTTCTTGCTTTTGTCTGTAGGTCTTTCCAGGGCTTCCCAGGATGTCCCAGGGTTATTTCTTACCTTCCCTGCCATCTGGTTTTATACATTTTAAATAATCATAGGGCAGATCATTAGGGCCAGCAGGCCCCATTGCAATAGAGTGCAGAAGCAAAACTTCTCTACCTGGGGTGAACCATAAGCTATTTTGCAAAGCGATTATCTGAATGCATATTCACAGCAGAAAATGCTGCTGCACTGCCCTTTACTTTTCAATTAGGAGGAGCAAAAAATACAGGGTAGCAACTAAATAAACAAAGTGGATGGGTTGGATTAAGCGATACAAAAGAACCCAAAGAGTTAAATGGCTGAGCAGATAACAAATATGTAATTTTCTGCCAAATTTTTAATGATATTTCTAAAAAGAAATATGCTGCAAAGTAGGTTTATATGCATCTGTGGCTAAGAGTGCTTGCAGAGCCAGAAGCCTTAGTTTAGCACAGGCAAATGTGGTTGAAGCTATAGCTAGGGAAATGGATTGAGGACAGTGCTGTCCTCCTTGAAAAACAGAAAGCACTGTTTAATCTGCCAGACCCTTCTGGGGCTGTCAGCAGAGCCGGCAGGGGAAAACCCAAGCGACACCGTGTACTTGGCACTCCAAACCGCGTTTGCCCAGCTACCCCCCGGGCTCCGTGTCAACAAGCAAAGGCGCCTGACGCAGGTGGCGCTGCGACGCTCGCAGCAACGACGCCCCGAACACCGGGAGCAGGAAGGTTGCCCGGGCCCAAGGGCGAGCTCCGGTAACTCGTCTCCCTCCAGCAGCGCGGGAGCTCACATTCAGCTGCGGTCCAGCCTCTCGCACCCCGGTTGGGGATGACAGCTCGGCTCCGGCGAGGACGCGCGGCGTTATGGCCATGGGGTGAGGCGCTCCCTAGACACTCCCGCCCAGGACAGAGCCGCGGGCCCCCGTTAGGAGACTGCGAGAGCCCAACGCCCCGTTCCCACCTGCCGCCCGGGCTCCGTGCTGCTGGAACACGCTTCCCAAGTGGTGCAGCAGCGCCCTGTGCTCCAGCCAGGATGCATTACCGGCATAAAATGCACATCTGTACTGCACCTGCCTTCCTCCACCCCCCAGGGCAAAAGACCATATATTAGCATATTTTCTTTCTCAGTAACCCATTACACTTCTCAGTGCACTTAACAGTATCCATAAGAGCAACTATTCCTTGCAGAAACATTCAACATTTCTTGGAACTGTTGTTTATTGCAACAGGACAAAGACCGTGGAAAGACTTACTGAGAAACGCTTCAAACCAGGCTGAAGAAGAGCTGCTTTACACTATCCCTTCTGATACACAAAAAATTCACATCAGGCAAAGGATGGAAATGAGCGATATTGACAAAGTAAGGTGCCTGTAACCGAGTGTCGCTCTCAGAAAGTGATCACACTGAACAGATCACAAGGGAGCTGAGGAAGATGGAACATGTGCTGATTCCAGATTAAAAAGAAAAGTAGGAGAAGAACAACAGGGCTGGAATATTCTTATCAATATTGAACCAGATTCTGCCCATGATGGTTATGGGTGCCATTTATCTCAGGTGTGCAATTCCTGGAAAAAGGTATTCTTAATGAAAATAAAAGTGAAGACTGCCACAACTTAAAGAGCGCAAACAGGCTGGGATGTATATTTAAGGGAAAAGAAACTAAAAAGGAGGGAATAAGAAACTAAGAATAAAACCATTGAAGGCTAAAGTAAATACATTTGAATAATAAGAAAGAAAAGATCTGCTCAGTTGAAAAGCATGGGTGGATGATTCTTCCCCCTCACCCCCACTCCATTGCTGGCATCTGGTACAGAGAACAGCAACTGCTTTCAATGTGCAAAGTCTTGGTTTCCTTTCTGTGAACAAGGGATGTAGCTAGAAATCCACATCAGTGTGCTTATTCCATGTGTATGAACCAGAGCATATTCTAAATTAACCCTGTAAGGAACAAACCCAAGAGACTGACAACAGCACATACAGACTAGAGGAGATATTCTAAGTCATACATAAAAATGATGAATACTACTGAATTTATCTCTTGGGGATCATCTATATTCTAAATAAATCCTGATTTTACATGACGATTTTATACCACTCATGGGGTCACTGTTTCATGTAGTGACCACCAGAAAACCCATCCATGGATCCAGCCGCTTCAGGATTGTGTCCTCAAGTCACTGAGCCACAAAGCACAATCTGAAACTTTCAGGCTGTGATCACATTAGCAGACATTGACACCCATGATAACACAGGACAAGTAGGCAGGGCTCAGGCATTAAAAAGCAACCCACTAACAACTCACAGAACAAAACTGTCCAACATTCCCTCTTGCCTCACTGTGTCAGCGTTAAAATCTCTTTAGGAGTGTAATATACCATACGATGCTTCACAATCAAGAAAAGTACCAGCTGGGGCTTTGATGTCAAGGATATCAACTCCGCATGTGAGCATCCAGAGTACGAAGTTTCCGAGGAGGAAGAGGCACACTACAGAATTCTCAGGGAAAGGCCCTTCAAAGTGAGGCGAGATCACAGCTTTCCATTCTCCTCCGAGTTAATTACTTATCTTCCTAGGAAAAGCTGCAGAAGAAATTGCTTACACATGACCTACAAAGAGCAGGCAACATAGGAGTGAAAAGGCAAATCAGAACTGAGAGAGTGCTGTTGCTTAGATGCTGGGCAACAGTGAAGAGTCACTGAGCCACAGTGTTGTTACTGTGGTTAGCACAGTGGGACCCCGACTTCTGAACTGGACCTCTGGACATCAGTACAAGCAAAATAAAGAACAGACAGATGTCAAGTTTCTGTTTCAAGCACAGTTCAGCCACTTTAGCTTACCCACACCACAATAGAAAGCATACATGGTTTAGCTCCTCTTTGCATTCAATTTCCTCCTTCAAACTCCAAATTATCTGCTAGTTACTCAACTACTGAATCTTCCCTGCCTGTCTCAAGCAGAAACAGCATTATATTTAAATTTCTGTTCTCACTGGGCTTAGTACTTTAACAAAGTACGCCTCTTGTTTCCAGGCTGACAGCCTGCTGAGGACTGGTCAGCACCATGGAACAAGGGCCATGTACCCAGTGACTTAAGGTGGTTTGAGACAGAAAGCTATTCAAGGGGGAAGAGAGAGAAGGGAAGGGGGAAAGGCAAGTTCCACCCTCCCCCTTTTTTTTTTTTATATTTCATACCCCATCAAAACTGGAAAACAAGCGTCAGAAGCCTTGCCTTGTGTTTTGTCAGCACTAATTACAACCCTGTGCTGCCAGCCAGTTCTGAGCACTGCATCCCACCAAGGGGAAAGGCCTCCCACCGCGGCAGACCTCACTCCCTGCACCCGGAATGCCTCTAAGGATGAGCATGCTGCTGTTTTGACAATAGCTTTCATTGCTGCCTGGCACAGCTCCATCTCATTTCAGTAAAGGCAGTATTTCCACACTCTGTCCTATATTCTGCCCTGCCTTCACAGCATCCCACATTCTGATACCCATTCTCATTTTCAGTAATCTCTCATTTTCAGTCCATCTCACTGAAACAATGGAAATGTTAGACCCTAAAAGTGTTACTGAGCATGGAAATGCAGCATCTCTACCTCCCCGAGTCTCACTGAAACTGAACAGAAAACAAGCAGAATGAGGTTCTCTTCCATGTAAGCAAGAGTGGCAGATTCTGGCCCTTTGATAGCTGTCGATTTTGAGTAATCCTGGTGGGTACATTTAAATCCCTGTTAAGGGCTCCCATATTCATTAAAAATAAATCCGGTAGTTATTTGACTGTGTAATTATTAGGCATAATTTGCAATTAAGCAATTGGCCCCTGATGAAAGGACAGATAATTGATCAGCCTGGTTTGGCATTTTAGAATGGGGTGGGGGCTAATTAAGTAAATCCAGTCAGCTAAATGTCTTCCTTCCCACTACATCTTTTCCCACCTTTAAATGCAAACCAGAACTCATGCAGCTGTGCAGGCCATGGGAGTCTAAGCCTATTAAAGAAATCTTTTAATGACTGTAAAACTACCACTAATTGAAATAAAAATATTTTCACACTATTTTCACATTGTGCAAATGGATCCAAAGATAATTCTTAATGCAATACATGGTGCACAAACTGCTCTGCCTGACAAGAGCGGCATTTAATTTGCACTAATTAGTCCAAAGCGGGGGCAGTGTGAAATTAACATGATTCATTAATTTTGTGGTTTGTGTTTTACATATGGTGTGTTTACATTTCAAAACTATGAGGTTCTCTGCAACTCAGGACACCACACTTCTGAAATCTTCACATTCACGAAGCTCTCCCCCCATCTCTTTGGGTGCATTCAGATTTCATTTCTGAATTTGCAACTTGTCTATTTCTTTCAAAGCAGCTTATTGATTTTATACTGCATGGTTTCTTCCTTTGTCCTGATTTTGGCCTCAGCTTCTTTCTGACAGAATATTCTTCTGGGTGGCTCAGGTCACTGTGGGATAAGCATGAACAGAGCAGCAGGTGAAGAAGCAATTTTCAAGAAGCAATTTTCAAACTACTTTATGCTCAAAAAGAATTTAATAAATCCTTCGTATCGACTAAATCTGAAGTTTTCATGATGCTGTTCCAATATTTGCTCCTATAATGATATCAGGAGATGTTCATTAAAGATCTAATCCAGAGCCCCATGAAAGTCAACAGACAGACTTGCGCTGGCTTCAGAAGGCATAAATGGGCTAGTACCTCTTTATGCTGCAGAATGTGGGACTCCTAGAATCGTAGCATTGGCCAAGTTGTCTTACAAAATATGTCATCAAGTGAACAGTGTGAAAGCATTTTAAAATATATCAGACACAGCTAAATATTACATTTCTGCAAATGAATGTGATACAATAATATTTACATTGTTGCACACACTCACAATGTCGAACTTGGTCCACTGTTTCCCAATATACAAGGTTACATTTCTACAGAGACCCAGAGTAATATTACACTGAGAATTAGGTGTAATATTGAATATATAATGAACTTTGCTTGTTATCAATAGTAATTGGTAATGAAGTAATGATGATGTGTGTGCTTTGTATTCAACACAAGACTTAAAGGAAGACCTGTCCCAGAGAGCTCTAAAAATCTACCTGATACTTTGTAAATGGGCCAGCCCCTTGCACACAGAGGCAGAGGCTGTCCTACCCATACAAATACCTCTTTACTAGCCAGAAATTCAGAAAAAAAGATGTGCCAAGATTTACCTTTCTCCTGCAATCAAAAGAAACTGAGACTGGCTTTCATACCTGAAGGTACCTGGACAAGGTACCTTGAGGCGTGGAAAAGCAGCTCCCAGAACTGGTGGGACAATGATAGGACGGTGTGGCAGGAAGGACACCTGGATTGGACCATACAATGCTCCAGTCAACAAACTGATTTTTAGCATGAGGAGTCTGGTAGAGCCAAGAAGGCAGCACAGGCAGAAGACTGGCCACTAGGGAGTTGGAAGCACATCAGCAAAGGTAAGAGGTGAAGCATTAAAAACTGAGCTCACCCAGCTAGCATTCCTGGAGGAATAGGGCGGGAAGTGGTCACTTGAGACTCCTCCCACAAAAGGTGAATTCAGGAGGAAGGCTGTCCTATGAGTAACATTTAAAGGACAGCAAAAGAAAAAGGAGACGTATTCAGTGGTACAACATGGACCAAAGATAGTGTCCTCCATACTATCTAAAGTTTCTGGTAATGTTTGTAAGAACCAGCTGAGGCAGAAGGCAGTTAGAGTTTGGAAGATTTGTAGGTTCTGAAGTTTTTGGTTTCTATTTTTTTTCCCCAGTATAAAAACGATGTGATTTTTTTGATCAGCAACCAAAGTCAAGTAAGGAGTAGGAGTAACAGGCTTATTTTCTTCCCCATAGTGAAAAATTAATCTCAGGCTGGTCCCATGTTGCAGATCAGAATATGGCTACATCAGTTATCTTGTTGAGAATACCAGGGACAGACCAAATACGTGTACATAGATTCATTGTTAGAAAATGCTTCATTAAAACAAAGCCATAATTTAAAAAGATAGAAAATAGTTTATACGCAAGTTCTCCATTTAGCAAGATTTCCTTATTGGCTCTGCATCCTTAAGTGGCTTATTTGTGTCAGTCTGTTTCAGGATACGTCTGGAGCACGCAATGTCATCAAGTAATACTATTTAATTACAGTGCAGTACTTTGGGTGGCTTTTAGAAAGCAATAGATTATAGCATTATCATGTACCACACATAACATCTCTATGCCACTTAGCAAGTATGAGGCCAAAAATGAACACTCTAACCTTGAAAATAAATTATGAAAGCGCTGCTGTGCAGATTCATACACAAAATGGCTAAGTTTAGTGATCCTTCAAATCCTGGTTCCCTGGTGAGCACAAAAGGTTCTGATGTGCAACTGTGTCAGCCAGGGTGTGGGGTGTAAAGAATGTGGTGCCTTCAGGAGTACTTGGGCTACTTGGTGTAGGAAGGGCACTTAGAGGAAAAATTATATCCTTTGGTAAGGAGCAGATGTTCTCCAGCATAAATTTAAACCTGTTTTTAAAAGCCATGGTCAGGCAAATGTCCAGGTACAGGTAAAGAGTATGATACTGAATTATCCTGAATGAATGCTGGGCAAATACGGAAACAAGTGGTATTGGTTTAGAAGACAGGGAACTTCACCATGACCATCAACTAACTACATTAATTTCTGCTCTGTTCAGAGAAAGCTGGCTCTTTACTTAAAAGTTTCCATGCACCTTGAAATAAATATGAAATTTTTTCTAGCCATTATTAGGGCATTCGACTGCCAGCACCTTATCAGTAAAAGGAAGCATGAACTCTAAGCATCGTGTAAGAAAGCTAAAACACCTCCTGTTTAACACAGAAAATGAGAGTAGCCTTTTTTCTGATATACTTTTACCATGACTTTTGTCAGAATAAAAAGTTCAATCGTTTTGTCTGTATCTCAAAGTCACTGTTTGATTGACACAATAGTTGCTGGCTCCAATGTGCTGTTTCTGTGGGTACAATAAACATGAATGGCCTAAAGGCAACTAGTTTTCATATATATTGAATGAGCTACATGATCAAATGATATCTGTTGGGTTTTGTTTGTTTGTTTTTTTGGTTTTATGTAGATAAACTTGACTATATTTGTGCATTATTTTGATTCTATTTAAGTCTGTGAAGAACTCAGTTCTCTTCTAGGTTTTAACTATGTGGTGTTTTGGTACTTCAGGTGCCCTTTTACCTTTCCAAGTGCATCTTTTAATCCAAAAAATTGCCTGCTTAAAAATGGATCTTCTTTATCTGCATATGCAAGTGCACATTTTACGGACAGTAGGCTACTGCTATTGTATCTACATATCTATGTATATGTGTGCCTGTCTATTTGACTGCTATCAATACAAAGTCAGTCTTGTGTCAGCATCTGCTTGAGAGTCAAATGCGAGAAAAGAGGTATATTCAAATCTGGGGGGTCAGGGAAAGGGATAAGAGATGAAGAAATGTTTGTAATTCCACACTATTTCTTTCTGGGAATGGGAATGGGAAACCTGTAAAATGGAAATGGGAAACTTGTAAAAATCTCACTTTCTGTCCTGGAAAGAATTTGCACAGCTTTAATAGAAATGCTTGACTAAGATGGATGGGTCTGGAAGTGTCACATGGCCTTCCTGAGCATAAGTTATGTTACTAAATCAGCATATTGATCTAGGAACACAGCGTCCTGGTATCCTGAAAATGTCAGGCACAGTCTCAGTGCTTCACTTCTTTAAAATCAGATTAATTTAGCCAGCTTACTCTGGAGAAGAAATGACGATGCCAGATACAGGCAAACAGCAGGGCATCAGGCACTCCAAGTCCCACTGCCTTTGACCATTTTGAAAGCAGACACCCAAAAAGAAATAGCTGGATTACCCCTTAGTTCTTCCTTAGTGGAAAGAACATCTACTACAGGTAGTGTGCATTTTTGCTTATGTGAATTCAGGCATCCCACAGCCTCACAACTGTGGATCTTTGGGGATTCCCAAAGTGAGGGCAATCAAGAGGGTTAAGAGATAAAATTATACAATTACATGTGATGATACTAATCCATCTACCTTACCCATGGGGAGATTTTACAGGCTCAGACAGTCCATGTCCTTGTGCTGCGATCTCCAGTTCTCTATGCATGTTTAATCAAGCATGCTAATCCACAAATGTACAGTCAGGGTTGCAGCGTCTGATGTGAACAGAACACTTTCAGCAAGGAGGAGACATCAGCATAAATAAGTTTGTATGCATTAGTCATGTATATTTAGTTGGTGGAGTAGTTGGATATTGGCACAATTGTTTCTGGGAAAAAAGGGTCAGTCTGCCAAAGCATATTGCAAAGTGGACATATTCTTCTTACCTGACTTGACAAAACATAGAAGGAAAATGTATGTAAGGATAAAGAGAAAAGTTCCAAAGAACAAAACTGATCTATGTTCTTGACTAGAAGTACCAATACATGCTGTTTGGACCCCACAAGACACCACACCTACAAGGATTCCCACACTACAAGGTCCAGGTGCAGCATGGGAACCTGAAAGAGACACAAGCTCCAACCCTGCCTGCTGGACATGAAGAGCAGGGCTGGAGAAGCTCTGCTGATCATCAGCCCTGCAGACATGGTTCGGCTCCCTGGCAAAGGGAGAGGCAGAGGCCAGATGTAGAACAACCATCCCAACCTCCCACAGCTCCCATGAAGGCTCCTGCCTCTTCCTGACCTACATGCTTGCCTGGTCAATGCTATTACAGACATCTCCTTCCAGGCTTTGCTATCCTTGAGCTGAACACGCCCTTTCTGTGTTGAAAAGCTCACTAAAGCTTTTACTAGAAATCCCACAGGTGATACAGGTATCACTACAGTGATCTGCGGGCATCAAGATAGTGGCAAATACATCAGGAATGCAGCCAGAGAAAGAGACAGCAGGACCTTATTGACCTGTACCCTCTGAGGATGAGGTGGGCGAGCTGTTGCTATCTACTGCAAGTGAAAAATGCCCAGCCACAACTTGCTGATACTGTAAGCTAGCAAAAAGTGGGGGGAAGTTTGAATATGTTATCAAGATGGCTACAGTTTCTTCACTAGATTTCAGCACAGAAAAGCTGTAGAAAGATAGCCTGGCAGCCGCCCTGCCCTTCTTCTTTAAGGCAATAATGAAATATAACAACCCAAATTTCCTTGCTAGCATAAACTGAAGGATTCATATTGTTCATATTGGAAATAGGATTATACAAAGGAGAGCTGAATTGTAGGCTGTTTGATGGGGAACAGGGAAAAGCAGTTCTAAGTCCCAACAGGCCAAAAATTCTTTCAAAATAATATAACAAAAGGCAATGATGCTTTCTCTGGAAAACATTATACATGGCAAAATTCTATTTAGCATTTACAGAAACTGAGGAAAAGGGAATACAGATTCTAGGAACTTATCAGGTTCAGTGAAGAGAGTGGGTAGCAGGCAATAAAGAACATAATCATGTGCAACATAAATACCTGTGCCCATTGCAGCTAACATGAGTAACTCCCTTATACACCAGACACTGGCTTCTCTTTGCCTCTTTTGCCCCTTCGAACCTCTTCTTGGATTCAGTAAATATAGACAAGCCTTGACATGCATCAATAGATAGCTTTAGTTTCAGCTCTCTGCTTCCCATCTCTCATGGAAGTGCTACAGGACATCATCCAGGACCTCGATGTTTATTTCCTCTCCTTTTCCTGTGTGCGGAACAATGCACAGCCCGACCACCTCTGCTGTACTCTGTGATGTTTCTCCACATCTCCCCTCAGCTGAAGGGAAGGCAATTCCCCAGGAGAGGCTTCATCTCCACTGTCAGGAATGTTCCCAGTTCTGGCTGCTCAGGCACACAAAATTGTTCAAGAGTATCATTAAATCAGAGCTAATCAGATGGCTCCCCGTTCGTCTCAAGACACTGTTCAGACTTCTTCATTTAAAACCCTGCATAGATTTGGCTTAATCTCCTTCGCAATTCTTTCCTTTCCGATTCCTCCACTTATCTAATATCGCTTTTTCTTTGTCATTTCCCATGCCCTTCCGACACAGCCTTCCTGTAAGTTTTCACCTCATCTCACCATTGATTTTCAAGCCCTGTCTGAGAATGCATTCCTTTTCTCCTTTGTGTCTTAATTTCTCTCCTTGAAAAGCAAGATCTATTTCAGCTCTGCTGCCTCTATGAAGACAGGGAACAATGCAGGCATGCTACAGTCACACTCGTGTCCTAGCCAACGAGGGCATTGCTTATAGGATAAATTGAGATGCAACAACACAGTCACTCTCCTCTGAAGCTTTATATGTTCCTCGAGTGGTCTTATGCTAGACTCTCTGACCAAGCTGGGATTTTACAAATTGCAAGTAGGTTGCTTTTGATGCTACATTGCTTAGTTCTCATGTTGAATATGATAAATCGTCCCCATTCCTTTGTCCTGATTATTTTTCCTCCTATATTGCATAAAATAAGCTGGTATTACCATAAAATACGAAATCCCCAGGACTGTATTTAGTATTTCTTATTTTTCACGCCCTTTCCCCCACACACTTGCACACTGAACCTCCTTTGTAGGCAGTCACGTATTTCTGTCATCTGAGGATCAGAGCACTATGCATCCATCAAGAAGTGTAAAATATTCACAGGAAGAGACTACAAGATGAGGAAGAGGTCCAGAATGCATAATATGTGTCAGAGGAACAGATGTACACAGAAAATAAAAGTTCTACAGGCCACAATAAAAATTTACTCCATGACAAGAACTGTGCATTTTTTCCACGGCTGTCATAGATTTCATGGAACCAGTAAAATCCAGCCATATTCAGAAATCCCATGAAATTTACTTTTTCACCTGAATCCACATGAAATCAAAATTTTTCCATAAGAGCCCCCATAAAATTGGCATGTTTTCTTGGAAGACCCCATGAAATTATATAGAATATTTCAGTTTCTTTTAGCCTATTCTCTCATTGCACATTTAAAATGACAACCTCAGCTACTGGTTTTTTGCATTCCTTTCAGAGAAAAAAAAGGATTATGCAAAAATATAATAGAAATGAAAATACTCTTCTACAGGACTGAAACTAAAATCTCTCATAAATATATTACAATTAGCACAGAAAGTTTTCATTTATATGCAGTGATTTGTTACTAGTTCAAGAGTAATTTCAACTGAACCTTCTTGACTGTTGAAAAACTGACATCACAGAAATTGTCATGAACGAAAATGTAGACGAGTTTCTAATGATGCTCCCTACTTCACTTCTTTCGGGAAAGAGATAAAGGGTGAAGTTAACATTCTGGTACCTGACCATTAGCAAAGATCCACAAATGAGAAAGTGCCTCCACAAACAACAACTTCAGGAGGTAAATACAGTGTGGTCAATTTATTCTCTGAACACACTATTCGTTAAAATAAATTCTCAGCACTAACAAAGGAGCAGACAGTGTGGCACAAGTGTTCATTAAGCTCCCAGAGTGACAGTTGAACTATTTGTTCTGGTTGAAAACGAATCAATACACCAGCTCAAACCCTGCCTCACACAAGTTGGTCAGCAGTCATCCCAAATCACAAGCCACCACAGGCCCCATTATTGCAGGTCTTAGTTTAATTCAGGGTTCCCATAGTTCAGCAAGACTACTGTGGAAGTAGGAACCAGAAATTGAGGTTCCTTTCATAATCTCCAGTTAAACCTTGATCCAGAAGCAACACAACCATTGATTGTGCAGGTGACATAAACTCAAGAGATCTTATGGAAGGAAAAATAAAAAATAACTAGTAATGCCACTGAGAAACTTCTAAAGGACACAGATACCAGTGCAGGCAAGGAAAAGAAGATGTAAAATTAGGAAGATAATGACCTAAAAAGACAGAGATTAAAATGCCCTTAAATAAACCAGAGGTATTCAAACTGACTTCGCACAATGAATTCAAACTCAGGATTCTTAAAAAGCCACTTACACAATCTGAATTACTGGACAGTCACCTCTCATAATTTAAGAGTACAGGGTGCCAAAAGACTGGAAAAGAGCAAGCAGAGTATCTAGCTCTACAGAGCAAGGAAAGCAGAGCTAAGGAGTTACCAGCCAGTCAATTTGTCTTCAATCCTCAGAAAAAGACCAGAACAAGTAATCAACCTATTTGTAAGGACCTAGAAGATAACATGGAAATGTATAGCAGCTAGTATGGATTTGTAGATGATAAATCCCGTCAAATCAATTTAATTTCCTTCAGCCACATGGGAAGAGACCTCGTGGCAGACACAAAGCAGAAGAAGTCACATTTCTTGACGTAGTGAAGCTTTTGGTGCTGTCTAAAGTGTCACTTTAACAAAATGTGGTCTGAACAAAATGGTCGTGAGACAGGTCCAAAAGTGGTTGGGCATGATGTGTAGAGAAAGGTACCATTTACCTACAGTCAAAGCAAGCCATCTAGGGAGACAGGAGGACTGCAAAACTTTGCTGTGGATAATTCTATTTAGTACTTTTGCGAATCATCTGGCCATGAAACAGCACACATGTTGTGCTTGCGGACTACAGAAACGGTGTGCAAAGGGCAGCTGCAAGTATGGAAGCTCTGAGCTTGAAGACATTGACAAATTAGAGCTGTGTCAAGAAAAGGGTGAAATTCAACATGGGATGGAAATGAGTGCAAGGCAAATATGGAGTAATTGGAGAGCCCCAGAAGAAAAGCAATGGAAGCAACAACAGGTCCATAAAATATGTCCAGGAGAGAAGATTTTTAAAACGTTGAGATCTTCAGAGAAAAGAATTCTTGGGAAGGCAATTTTAAGGCTTTGAATGAGCAAAAGCTTGTCGCACACAGGATTCTTGCATGCTACAAAGTTCAGACAGTAATGGGTTTAACCTGCAGCAAGATGGATGCACTTCAGATGTTGGAGAAAAACATTTATAATAATTAAGATACTGAAGCACTGGGAGGAAGCCTGGGAAAGCATGGAATCTGTAATCTCCATCACCAGACGTTTTTAAGAACAGGTTAGAAAATAACATATTCTGCCACGAATGACATAAATATAACCAGTCCTAAAGGAGGGGGGCTTCTTGAGGCTTCTTCTAGCCCTATTTTTCTAAATGCTAAATGTCCTCCTATGTTTTAAGGCCTCAAACCATCAGAGTTTATAAACATATAAGTAATCCCATTGACTTCAAAGCAAGTACACATGGGAGTTAAGCATATATTTAAGCAATTTGCCAGATCAGTGTAGCCAAAGGAAGTCTCTTGCAGAAGTGATTCCATTTGTTTAAACTGCCCTAGATATATATCAGCATTATATTTATAATGTGGTTTCCTGGATTTCAGTGACTGTCTATAAAGGAGCACATTACAGATTTGTGCTACAGCCCTCTGAACAATTGCTCATTATAATACAGGGTCTGTATTCACTGAAGCTGGCTGGGGATGAGGGAAGAAAAAAAAAGGAATGGGAGGAAAACCAAAGAGGCAAAAAAGGTCAAAATGGAGAAATAACATGTTAAGAATTACAGTATTTTCTACTCATAGCAGCACTGTTGTTTTTTTTTTCCAAAACCAGGTTGCCTACAGACAATTTCAATATGTAGGATCTATAATGTCGAGGACACTAGGTTATAAACATGTACAGAGAAGTGGAAAGCTTCTTCTAACTGTCTCCCACACCTCCTTCCATATGTTATCACCAAATGTTTTGCTGTGTGCCAATTTTCAGCAGATACCAGTGGAACCAATGTGTACTTAGCATACACTTGCTACAGATTATTAACCGTTCTCCTCCTCTGTCTCTACCATAGCTCTACCATATTTTGGGGGGCATGGAGGGAAGAAGCCTTGCACATCAAGTCTGAACAACATTGAGTACCATCTCACTGAGGAGGATAAATGTGGTTTTGTGCTGCTTCATTTGACCATTGCATTGGAGTTGAAATTGGCACACAGGTAACAGAAGACTGAAGGATACCTTAATATTGCAGTACCCTTAAGAACTGGTTGAACAGGAAAAATATATTAGAGAGTGAGTCTTTCTATTGCTCTGGCTGCATAGGAGCCATTAGTATTTGTCATCGATTTACACAATAAATCCTCCTATAAAGATAAGGTGCACATATTATAAGCACCTAAAATTATATATACCTCTGTCTTTCTCAGACCTGGAAAGAAATTGGGAAACTGGAATAGAGAAAACGTAACCCCCAATTTTAAAAAGGGAAAAACTACAGGCCAGCCAGTCTTGTCTCTGTCTGGCAAGATCACAGAGCAGATCCTTCTGGAAACTGTGAAGGCACAAGGAAAATAAGAAGTTGACTGGCAATAGCCAGCACGGCTTCACTAAGGGCAAATCACGACTGACAAATTTGGTGCCCTTCTATGATGGGGTCACGGTGTCAGCGGATAAGGGAAGAGTGACTGATGTCACCTATGTGGACTTGTGCAAGACATCTGACACTGTCCTGCATGACATTCTTATTTCTAAATTGGAGAGGCATGGATTTGAAGGGTGGACCACTTGGTGGATATGGAATTGTCTGGATGGTCACGCTCGAAGAGTTTCGGTCAATGACTCAATGTCCAAGTGGAGACCAGTGGCAAGTGGTACTCCTCACGGGTTGGCACAAGGACTGATGCTGTTCAACATCTTTGTCAGTGACATGGACAGTGGGATTGAGTGCGCCCTCAGCAAGTTTTCCAATGACACTAAGCTATGTGGTGCAGTTGACACACTGGAGGCAAGGGATGCCATCCAGTGGGACATTGACATGCTTGAGAGGTGGGTCTGTGCAAGCCTCATGAAGTTCAACAGTGTGAAGTTCAAGGCCCTATCCCTGGGTCAGGGGCACAAATACAGGCTGGGCAGAGAATGGACTGAGAGCAGCCCTGCAGAGAAGGACTTGAGGTGTTGACTGATGAAAAGCCCAAAATGAGCTGCAGTATGCGCTTGCAGCCCAGAATGCCAACTGGGTGCTCGGCTGCAGCAAAAGGATCATGGCCAGCAGGTCAAGGGAGGTGATTCTCCCCCTCTACTCCTGTGAGACCTTACCTGCAGTACTGCATTCAGCTCTGGGGTCCCCAACACAAGAAAGACATGGAGCTGTCGGAGAGAGTCCAGAGGAGGGCATGAAGACTATCAGAGGGCTGGAGCATCTCTCCTGCTGAAAGGTGCTGAGGCTGAAAGAGGGTAGGTTTCTATTAGGAAGAAATTCTTCCCTATGAGGGGGGTGAATCACTGCCACATGATGCCCAGAGAAGCTGTGGCTGCCCCATCCCTGGCAATGCTCAAGGCCAGGCTGGATGGGGCTTTGAGCAACCTGGACTAGTGGAAGGTGTGCCTGCCCACGGCAGTGGGATTGGAACTAGATGGTCTTTAAGGTCCTTTCCAACCCAAACTACTCTATGATTCTATGAATTTATATCCCCTAGCAACAACACATCCCTAAGCAAACACCTGGTTAAAGACAAGGCATATCTCTGATCTCTGGAGCCCTATGCAAATCAGCTCTCTTGGATGGAGAGAGAGGCGAATTTCAGAGTATGGGATCCCATACTTGTGTGGTATACACACACACAAGTAATACCTCCAACACTGCATCCCACAGCAGGCTGAGCTTGTGTTTTGTTATCACCACAAACACCAATGTGCTACTCCAGATCTGTGAGGATATCACAGCCAAAAGCTGTATCACCTAAGACCGTGAAAGGAAAAATGTAAAATCTGGAACTGCATCAGGAAACAGGGTTGCTGAAATACAGCTCTTGTGTGTAGAAAAGGCCCCATAAAAACAGAAAAAAAATCAATGTTTTTCTGAAGTTTTCTTCAGGCGTAGGTCAACACAAGTTTCCCAGGAAACCACGAATTCACACAAAGAGAGAAGAAGCTCGACTGCAAAGAACAACAAGCTGATCCAGGCACAAATGGAGAGCAAATGAAACAGGCTGCAAGGAAAGCCCCCTGCCTGCATCCAGCTCTGCCATGTCCTGTGGTCTCCACCAGTTCCTTCTACATAGTCTACCAGCAGCTTTGACTTGGTTTCTCAATCCCCAGCAGGGGAAAACAAAACAAACAAGCAAGCAAAACCCCAAATCAACCTTCAACACTTCCTTCTTTTTTTGGGTCACGTTTACCTTTATCTGAAAATATTCCCTGTGAAACACGCAGCCCCAGGCAGAATGCCTTCTGACACACATGCCCTCCCTTTAAGAGGGCTAGCAAAGACTTGATGACAATAGCCTGCCCTGTGCTCCTGCCCTGACATGAGAATTTTTGTTTGCTTCTAGAAATGATTAATTTCAATGCATTTAAAGGTTTGCTATCCATTTTGGAGCAGTGTACTTTTAACATATTTTATTATTATGACTTACAGTCAAGATGCAGAAACAGAACAGCCCACAGAGCTATCATTTAAATCCACATACTTCACATTTCACACAGCTAATACAATCTTTTGACCTACCAATCCAAATAATGTTTAAAAGCTTGAATGGCAAGAGGCTGTCTGCTCAGGGCTGCTGATACAGAAAGTCCCGGTATAAATCACAATATCACAGAAGTCATGAAAACTGTGAATTCTGGTGTCAGCTGTGAAAATATTCCATCTGGTTTCTGTCTTGTAGAAAAATGTTTAAAATCTGTCTAAGTACAGGAAGTTTATTTTTGCTTCATCAGTGCAGCGGAAGTAAGCAGGGTAAGACTGGCAAATGTGAATAGCACCTCAGAGCCCTGCTATTGCTCCAGGTGCTTGCGAGGTTTCCAAAACAACATTTCAGGTCTCATTCAGACATCCAACCTCACTACCATTTAATTTCATGCCCTTCTTACAGCCTGAGAAACCCACCAAGTGGAGTTGCAATAATTACTCTCTTGAAAACATAACAAAAGCAATAAGGGGGCTCATAATGTAAATTAGCTGAAGCCAACTTTGACAGCATTTTGGGGGGAGGGGAGGGAGAGCAGGAATATATCTCCATCAACGTGCATTTGCTTCTGTCACATTAGGTCCCTACCACTCATAAGCTATTAGTAAACCCAGTCAATCCACATATACATCTACTTGCAGATGTAGGAGTTTAGGCAGCCAGTTTCAGAAGGCTGGGGCCCTAACTCTTTTTACATAGCTCTTGACAGGGACTGATTTTATGCTTTCACTTTATTTCTTTTTCATTTAGGTCATTTATCTATTTAATGGAAACTATATAGAAAAATTATGATAAAAAATTACACAAGAGATATATTACTTTTTAAAACCCCATCACCATCATTACCCCATTCCAGCCAGTGTGACAGTCAGGAAAGAGCCCAAGGCTCCTTTTATTTATACTGTATCACTTCCCTGAGATGCCCAACTGGAATCTCCATGCTGTTTCAGTTAGACCTGGTATAAAAAGAGAGCAAGAAACCAACATGAGAAGGAGAAAAACAGTGCTGCAAGAGAAATTCAGGATTTCCAAGGACAAGGCTTTTCAAAGGCATTCAAAATAGACTTAAAGGTAATTTAGAAGAAGCTGAAAAAAAGACCAGTGCTCAACAGGATTAAGCTTGCTTACCTCTTCTTATTTCTCTTTATCAGAACCTTCCTTTCCTTAACATCCCCAGCAAAAGGCTTTAAGCATGTGATCAAGTAGAGAGGGCATTCCATGACTCACAAGGGTGGGGTTTGGAAGAGCCTTATAGCCCCTTCTACATCAAACACCTGGAAGGGGACTGCTTGGGAGATCCAAAGGAACTTTTGAATGATTTGATAATTGAATGAAAAGTTGAATGACCTAGGTAAGCCTTGCTAGTCCTGGGTTCTTGTCTCATGCCAACACCTTTAAAGCAAAATATAAACTCCCTGTTGTTCAATCTGAAAGGCCTCCCACAGGAAAAGCTCATTGTCACACATATTTTAATCCATGGGTAGAAGTGCTGCTACTACGGCTTGTTACTGCAGGTAACTGTGGTTTCCAGCCCTCTGTTATCCGGCTGGCTTTTTCCACACCTTCATTTACACTAGCAGGTGCTTTCATCTCCAGGAGCTTGTTTTTGCACGAGTAACAGACTGGAAGGAGAAGGCAGGAGGCACCTACCGCAGTTGCTTTTACTTCTCAGGTGGGTCCCCTAATGCACTTTGCATATGGGGGGAGGGGCAAAGGTAAAGAGGTCTTTAAAAGATAGCAGGGAACTGCCATGGAGATTTCAAGATGGAGCTTGCAATTGCTATTTTTGATTGTGGTAACCCAGGCGTAATTATGTAATTATCCACAAAAATTTAGTCAGAGTTTTGCATATCTAAATCATTAACTTTAACAATTGACAGGCTGCTTTGATTAGTATTTTCACAGACTAGCATAGCATAAATTTGTCAGCTTTCCTATGATTAGTTGTAATTTGGAATTTGTTTATGCAAAATGTTTTTATTGCTTGTTTGGGGGGGGAGGGAAAAAAAGGAGGGCAGAGAAGACATGTTTATCCTCTCAGAAAGATCCTACAGAACTTATTACAGTTGCCACAAATGTATTTTTGCTGTGTTTATATGTCGGTAATTTTGGGAACTGATACAGCAAACATTGGTTTGTGCTTGTTCATGGGGACAAGAACCCTGCGTTAGCACCCTTTGCCATGCAATGTCTTTCATTTTTAGATCAAAATTTAAATAAATGAATTCAGAGGCACCTAGCACTTTATGTGACACTACATTTTGAGCCTATTGTTTTCCAAAAACAATAGTAATGCACCATGCAATCAGTGTAAATGTTTTAAAATGCTGCTTGTGTCAAATACTATAATGCCAGCTCAGCCTTTTCATTCAACATTGTAATCGATATCATAATTTAAGATGCAGTTTATTAAGCTAAGCAATAATAAATGAGTCTGTCCTGCACCTGCTAGTGGATGAGTCTCTGCATTAAGCTCTCTGAAAGGGAAATCTGAAAGCCTTCACAAAGCAAACCCTCGTGTAGCAGAATTGTGTTGACGTGAGGTACCACAATGACTGAAGTACTGCGCTGTGCATTCTGGTGATTCCCAAGTTCCCAATGGAGGTAAAGTGCCTGAAAGGTTTTCACTTTCTTACTTTGCTTCCACAGTAGAGGCCACATGTGACAAAATGCATCTAAAATAACATGTACGCTACATCTAGACATTTTGACTGTATTAGTGCCACTGTTTTTCAGTGGCACAGCTTTTCCTCTGGTTGGCAGTTTGCTTCAGAGACTACTTCATGGTTAATATGAAAGATACATTGGATAGACAATTCTTTTTAAATACTCAGTCATTTCATATATATGTAAATAAATGCCATGGTCTTATTAGTAAATTATCTGAGCCCCATCATTCAACATTCTCTGCTCAGACAGCTAATGCTTAGTTATAAAATTTTGCTTCCTAGGTATAGCTGACTGCTGGCATATTCACTGCATCAGCTCTCAAAAGGCTGGCTCGCTGCTTGGAATTCACAGGGAGCAGCCCCGTCTGTAGGAATTTTGGCTGCACGACTGAGTACATGAAAATCAGTGAAGCCAGAAGAAAAGAATGATCTGTTACCTGAGATTCTTTCACCATTTGAAATCCACTGAAAGAGAAGCATCTTTGTAGCACAAGCTGTTGGCAACTCCTCTCTCCAGAGCCTATCATCAGTCCCAAGCTTGTGGTCTTTTATTCTTTTAATTTTAATTGGTAGCTCCTGCCTAGAAACCAGTTGGGAATTGAATTGTCTGTGTGTTCCCCATGCTCCAGAGCAATTGCCTGTATATTCCATGTGCCTGCAAGCAGTTGCCAGCCTGCTCCCTGTGTTTCCTAGTAAATGCCAGTAATCTGTGCACTGGTGTGTAAAACTTACAGCACTTGATAATGTCAGGAGGAGTTCAGTGCATGCTGCTATTTTCACTTTACCTTAGTACATGCACTGTGTCCCAGCCTTTGGCCTCAGTGCTGTGAGAGCAGCTTAGAGATGAGCAAGGGAAGGCATCTTTAGAGGCCCTGGATTGGCACCAGTTTACGGACAGCCCTAAGAAATGTCCTGGAATTCTTGCATCACTCATCTCTGCACCTCACCTGCCATCCTGCTGACAGCTGTGCATTGCTATCATCCTCACAACAGGATTAACAGCTCACAGAAGGTTTGCTGCTGCAGGTTCACTGTTTCCCCTGAAGCTGAATAGGCCTCTTCCAGGTTCTACCTGGAGGGAACAGTACAGCACTGCTGCCCTATCATCTCTTCTCCTTGAGCCTGGTAAAGGCAGAAGTAGGTTAGCCTGGGTGGCAAGAGCCACCTGTTCATGGGCTCTATTTCAAGTCTAGTTGTTTCTTCTGCATTAAGTGGGATGAGTTAGTGCAAGAAAAAAACAGGTATAGGAAGGATAGAAAACTTGGCTCTTCTATAATGTGTTCTCCCTATCAGCAAAACCTCCAAGCAAAAGAAAGAAAGACAGCAGTGACTCACTTCCTCCAAGATTAGACCAAGAGGGAAGAAAACATTACTTCCTAAATAACCAATCTATGCAGAGCTCCTGTCAAAGTAAAGCTCCCATTACACACCACTCTGGACTGAGCCTACAGGCCAGCCAAGCCATGCAGAATCAAAAGGATATTTCTAACAACTGTTTATCAGGAGCTGCAGTTCTCACAGAAACCAAAGTACAACGGTCTGTGTAAACACCTGTTCAGAGGCTGACCCCCAGACAGGAGTCTCTGCACCAGGCACTTTCCCATCCTAAATCAGAAAAGTTGCCTAGAGCTCTTCAGTCTGTTATCTGGGTCATGGGGACACTTTTCTTCTCACTCCCTTGCATCCGTCTCTACTTGCTACATTTTTACGTGACACTCCAACAGTTTATTGCTTTGGTGAACAAGGGAGAAGCTATGAATGTCATCTCTCTGAACCCCTGGAAGGCCTTTACACAGTCCCCCACATACCCTTCTCTCCAAACTGGAGAGATACAGATTTGATTGCTGGACTATTCAATGGATCAGGAATTGGCTGGATGACTGCATTCAGAGAACAGTGGTCAACGCCTCAATGTCTGGATGGAGACTGGTGACAAGTGGTGTCCTTTTAGGGTCTGGTTTGGGTCCAGTACTGAGCTGTGTCATGCAGCTGACACAGTAGAGGGACCTGGACAAGCTCGAGAGATGGTCCCACGTGTCGTGGTTTAAACCCAGCCAGCCAGCTCGGTCACTCACTCCCCCCCTTTTCCTCCCTCTTTCTTTCTTTCCACACCCCACCCCCTCGCCCCCCTTCCCCGCTCCCAGAGGGATGGGAAGGAGAATTGAAAGAATGCAACTCCCACGGGTTGAGATAAGAACAGTCCAGCAACCAATGTACAACACAAATCACCACCGCTACCACCAATGACAACAATGATAAGAGAAAATAACAAGGGAGGAGAATACGATACCAACCGCCAAAAAACAAGTCCGACCCAGAAGACCCTGTGTTCTTCCGGGTAACTCCCAGTTTATACACTGGCCATGACGTGCTGTGGTATGGAATACCTCTTTGGCTAGCTTGGGTCAGGTGTCCTGTCCCTGCTTCCTCCCGGCTTCCCCTTCTCCCTGGCAGACCATGAGACTCACAAAGTCCTTGGTCAGGGTAAACATTACTTAGCAACAACTAAAAACATCAGTGTTATCAGCACTGTTCCCAGGCTGAAAGTCAAAACAGAACACTGCACCAGCTACCAAGAAGAAGAAAAATTGACTGCTATTGCTAAACCCAGGACAGTATCCACCCCTTATTCCATACCATTCATGTCATGCTCAGATCCCACATTTTCAGTATACCATCACTCTCACATATACATACATCCACATACACACACACAGACCGAGAGAAAGAGATCATTTCTTAGTGCATGGACCAATCCCTATAATGCTGCCGAGTCCGTTCAGTCCATGATGTCAGATTCCATCTCTTGTAACAATCTTTCAGGGCAGGAAAGGCTGTGTGCAGTGTTGGATAGCTGCCTGCTGATCACTTCCGAAGCAGCTCGAACCCCTTTATAGGCTGCCAGTATCTCTTTCTCACTTTGGGTATAGCTGGCCTCAGATCCTTTGTATCCCTGACTCCAAAAGCTGAGGGGTCGAGCTCGAGTCTCCCCTGGAGCTTTCTGCCAGAGGCTCCAGGTAGGACCATTCTCCCAGGCTGCGGTGTACAATACATTTTTTACATCTGGCCTGGTCCAGTCTGGTCCAAGGGCTACTGCATGAGCTATCTCACATTTAATTTACTCAAAGGCTTGTTTTTGCTCAAGACCCCATTTAAAATCATTCTTCTTCTGGGTCACATGATAGAGAGGGCTTACAATCAAACTGTAATTTGGGATGTGCATTCTCCAGAACCCCACTGCACCCAAGAAAGTTTGCGTTTCTTTCTTATTAGTTAGTGGAGATATTGCTGTTACCTTGTTGATCACATCTGTGGGGATCTGTCTATGTTCATCTGTTATCTTGTTGATCACATCTGTGGGGATCTGTCTACGTCCATCTTGCCATTTTATTCCCAGAAACTGAACCTCCTGTGCAGGTCCCTTGACCTTACTCCGTTTTATGGCAAAACCAGCTTTCAGCAGGATTTAGATTATTTTCTCCGTTTCTCAAAGACTTCTTCCACTGTATCACCCCACACAATAATGTCATCAATGTATTGCAGGTGTTCTGGAGCTTGCCCCTGTTCCAGTGCAGTCTGGATCAGTCCATGGCAAATGGTAGGGCTGTGTTTCCACCCCTGGGGCTGTTGGTTCCAAGTGAACTGGACACCCCTCCAAGTAAAAGCAAACTGTGGCCTGCACTCTGTTGCCAAAGGAATTGAGAAAAATGCATTTGCAATATCAATCGTGGCATACCACTTGGCTGCCTCTGACTCTTAATTCATACTGAAGTTCTAGCATGTCTGGTATGGCAACACTCAATGGTGGTGTGACTTCATGCAGGCCATGATAGTCTACTGTTAGTCTCCACTCTCCGTTAGACTTTTGCACTGGCCATATGGGGCTATTAAAGGGTGAGTGGGTCCTGCTGATCACTCCCTGACTCTCCAGTCTACAGATCAGCTAATGGATAGGAATCAGGGAGTCTCGGTTGGTGCAATATTGCCGCCGGTGCACTGTTGTGGTCGCAATTGGCACTTGTTGTTCTTCGACTTTCAGCAGCCCCACAACGGAAGGATCCTCTGAGAGACCAGGCAAGGTGGACAGCTGCTCAATTTCCTCTGTCTCCAAAGCAGCAATACCAAAAGCCCATCGGTACCGTTTTGGGTCTTTGAAGTACCCTCTCCTGAGGTAGTCTATGCCGAGGATGCATGGAGCCTCTGGACCAGTCACAATAGGGTGCTTTTGCCATTCTCTCCCAGTCAGGCTGATTTCAGTCTCCAGTACAGTCAACTCTTGGGATCCTCCTGTCACTCCAGGAACACAGATGGGTTCCACCCCTTGACAGCTTGATGGCATCAGGGTACACTGTGCACCGGTATCTACTAGAGCCTTATACTTCTGTGGGACTGATGTGCCAGGCCATCTGATCCACACAGTCCAGTAAATCCGATTGTCCCCTACTTCCACCTGACTGGAGGCAGGGCCCCTCTAATAGTCATCACAACGTTGGACACAAGTCGTGTTGAAAGGGATCATTCTTCGTTATCCCAGGAGCTGGAGTAAAATCAGCTCTTCCACTCCGTCTGGACACCATGTGAACCTCATGAGGTTCAACAAGGCTAAGTGCAAGGCCCTGTACCTGTGTTGGGACAACCTCTGGTGTCAACACAGGCTGGGGGATGAAGGGACTGGGAGGAGCCCTGCTGAGAAGGACTTGGGGATACTGGTGGATGAGAAACTGAACATGAGCTGGCTTCAGTGTGTGTGCTCACAGCCTAGAAAGCCTGTGCGTATGCTGGGCTGCATCAAAAGAAGTATGGCCAGCAGGTTGAGGGAGGTGATTCTGCCCCTGTGCTCTGGTGAGATCCCACCTGGAGCACTGTGTCCAGCTCTGGAGTACCAGAAAGATATGGTGTCCTGCAACAGAACATGGGGTAATAGTTTTAAACTCAGGGTAGATTCAGACTAGACATATGGAAATTTTTTATGATATGGGTGGTGAAACACTGGAACAGGTTGCCCATAGAGACTGTAGATGCCCCACTCCTGGAATCATCCAAGGTCAGGCTGGACAGGGCTTTGCGCAACCTGATCTAATTCAAGATGTCCCTACTCATCACATGGGGTTGGACCTTTAAAGGTCCCTTCCAACCCAAACCATTCTGTGACTGACTTTTTTCACTTCCAGTTCAGTTGCCTCCTGACCTAAGTTCCCATGCTATTAGCATCCCCCTAATGCAAACATTCTTTGACCCACCCTGCCTGGCCCCATTCAGTTTAGGAGCTGCCTGTTTTGAACCCACTCCCACCCTTCTGATGTTCACAGCTTCCCTGCTTTAGTGTACTCTAAATGCCTCAGCAGCAGCAGTTCTCTGCAAGAGTCCTTTTCCCTCTAGAACTAACCCCATGACGTTGATTGTATTCTCCTTTATCAAGCAGCTCCAATGGGCTACCTGTATTTTAAAACAAAGAAACTGTCATAAAGAAATAGCCTGATCAGATAGTAAATCTCAATTCTTAACATAATCTGAATCTTTTGGAGCCATTCATTACTTGTTACTTCCAGTGCATGTCCAAATGCTCCCTCTTGAAACAGTTTGGCCCCAGTAGGCTTGCTTTGGATTCAACAGTGTATTAAAATGGTAATTCTTCACTCTGTACTGAATTGCACAGTAGTCCCTTGAATAGGCTGGCATACCTTTTACAGAGTGGGGAGCTACTTCACCCTGCAGAGCATGCTACCTCACTGCCTTCATCAAGATGAGGCTCCTTTCATTTCCTGCTGCTTTATCGCCCTTTGCTCATAGAAGAGCATCTGGCATCTCTAGGTACGCTGCTGTAATGTTCCTGCTTCTCCTCCTCATGATATGAGTACAAGGCTTGCTGAGAAGAGGGGATGGTACATAACCAGACTTACTCTCCTTCACCCATCTGCTTACCCAAGTAAAGACTATGACTGTCTCCTTGGTTAGGCTTAATTTTAGCATGACTAAGACAACCCCTGTAATAAATTACAAGCTTCCTCTTCATTTTTGTGTGGTGTACTGCACATGAAAATAATTCAAATTTAGTATCCTTTCTTAGCCTTCCTTTTTAAAAGAAAACATTTATTAACTTACTCCCATTTCCTCCTTCTCAACCCCCAAATTCCTGTTCAATTACACTGCATCAGAATTAAAAATGTAAAGCAAGGCACCTTCACAAGAGGTTCTGAGATGGACTAGTACAGTACAAAACATCATTCTGGCAGTTACGTTGTTCAGTAGCCGTCTAACTAGTTTCCATCAGTGGGAGTGCTCAGATGTATCTGAAGGAGAATCTGACCTCTAAAAAAAAGGCATATATGCATATCTGGGTGAAACACACACTGCATCCTATGAGCAAAAAAGGTAGACCAAACTCTGAACCACTGGCATGTCAGAGATGGAGCTCTCAGACAGCAAGGGGGTTAACTTCACATTGCCAGCCAAGCTGCTCTCAAATGAAGTAACACTGAGCTTTGAACTCTTCCTCCTAAGAACCATGGCTGAAAATCTCCCAGTTTTTAACACACTGACAGAACTCTTTTCTTTTCCAGACACTTAAGAGGAATTGTGTTTTCTCTTCCATTAAATTTGCAAAAACAGGAATATGTTTTTTCTTCCAAGCAGAAAAAACGAGGGCTGTTAAGACACCCAAGTCTGATCATCACTGCACTAGCAGGGCAGGGTTTTGTTGGGTGGCTGCAGTAACAGTGTATAAAAACCACATCAAAAGGAGCCATTTAAACCCATGTAAATCATGTTCACCGACATATAACCGCATCCATCACTCCTAAATGATATGCCAATCCAGAAAGTGGGGCACCAGATTCTTCCATCGTGCTCGAAATGAATACTAACTTACCCTCTTGGCATCTTCAGGGAGTTACATGCCTCTCAGTTTAACACAGGTCACAGAATGTGACTTCTCAGTATTAAGCAGAACCCACTACAGGACCACAGCGGCGGTGTTGGCAATGTTGTTCAAATGTTCCTCACTTGACAGTGCCCTTCATTTATAGTTAACGATAATGTGACAGCCTATTCTCCTGGCGTACCGTCTAACCACATGCAAAACTCTGCATGTGCCTCAGACTGGAATCCTATTTTTATCAGAATAGACATGTGCACTGAGGCTTTAACCAACAGCTGAGACAGGGTTTTAACGTGAGATTTTCAAACCTGTCTCAGGTATTTAGAAGCACAAATTGCAGTGAAAGACTAATTGAACTGTGCTTCTAAATCCCCCAGGTGCTACTGAAAATCTCTTCCTTAATAACTTAAGAATCTCCTAAAGAATAAACCTCATCGAACTTAGATGGGTATGCAGATCCTAAGGTTAAGATTTTGAAAAATGCTCTGTACTGGCTTAACTCCCATTGACTCCAGAAGGAGCAGAATTAAGCTGACACTGAGCCATTCTGAAAACTCCCCTCCAGGTGTGTTTTCTCTATCTGAATTTGAATAATTTGTTAACTGCCAAGATTGCTTTTTGATTTATCAGTACAAAGAATTTTACAGTTTCACCCCTTAATTTTTGATGAAATGAAAACTCAAAAAACTGCAGTGCACTGTCACAAAAACTCAAAACCTGGTAAATCTACAGTAGGAACAATGTTTATTTTCTTTCTGTGTTTACTACTATTATTATTTGTACTTCAGCAGCAACACAGGAACTGAAAGCACACACATTATTGTGGGCGGTGCTGTGCACAGGCTGTTAAAATATTTGTACGATACACAGGCAAGCTGTCTAACTTAATACTAATAGTCAGACTCTAGAGTAACCCAAGAATCATAATGAATATCCCCAGTAGGTGTAATTATACAGCAGCATTTCAGTTACTACTTCACCTCCTTGCAGACATTTTCAAGAGACAGGGATTTCCTTCAGCTCCTCTGAATGTTTTAGTTTACTTTTAAAATTAGCCTGACTTACAAGAACGAGGAAAGGTATTTTTAATGGTGTGCCCCTCACTACAGCTTTGCTGGCTGCACTCTATTCCCAAAGGTGCACAAACCACAAAGTTTTAGGGGTACAAACTGTATTCACTTTCAATTCAAAAAGCACACTAGGGCCCGAACTTTGATTCTAGGATACAGGTTTTAACAATATGAATAAAAGGAAATAGTAAGGAGCCCTCTATTTTGCAACAGAATCACTAAGGACAGACTCTTCATGCCCCAGATTCCTTGTGAGAAAAAATAGCTGTGCTAATACTGCTTGCAAACAGCATGATAACCACTTCTTTGTTCCCACCAAAGATACAACAGCAGAATCCTGTAAGAGAAGTCATCTGATATGTCAGCTCATCAAATTAGTCAGAATGGGTGAATGGGGAAGAGGAATATATCATTGTAAATGTATGTTAATTAACAAATGCTATAAGAAAGGCATTTCAATGTATTAAAATGAATATTAATGAGATGAAAACACCCAATTATTGTGCATCTAATGGTATTATCCAGAGCATCCAACAGAAAATGCCTAATTGTCATGCATCTAAGGCAACGGTGCAAACCTTCAGACACAAAGATTCAGTGTACATATAGATCATATTATCACTTTAATTACAGATGTTGCAAAATATCTGCACAGAAACTTGTATTTTGAAGGATTTTTTAAGTTTTATCAAAAAATTCTAGATTTCACCAATTCCTTTTATCACTTGCACTTCAAAATGGCATGCTCCTTCTTAGTGCTTCTGAAACATTACACAAAGCACTTCCACATTCCTGCATGCACATCTCCACTTTGCAAGTACATCATCACAAATGTTGGGCTACAAAGCAGCCTGTAATGAAGTTCTGAGGAATCTTACATGAACTTGCATGAAACAACATTCAGTCTGCATGAAATTCCTTCCAATGCAGAGGGCTGCCAAAGGAGAATCCCGAGTTAAAAATAGTATGGATTTCTGGAATTAAGGACTGCTTCATAATACACATGCATTAGGAAGCGGAAATAAAGTTGTACAGGCCACTTGAATTTTATTATTTCCTAGTTACCCAGTGGTTGGTTTTATAACTTTAATGTTCTTTTACTGTAAGTTTTTCAGGATGTTTTGCTTTTTTCCAAATGTAATTGCAGATAGAGAGCCAATCTCTTGACCCCAGCTAGAAGGACAGGGAAAGTTTTGCTTTGTAGAGAAATTCCAGTGTCCCAGCTATCCACATATTCCCTGAGTCTCTAGGGTGTATGCCATGGACACATTCAGAGAAAGATGTATTTCAACAACTGCTCTCTACATGGCATTTGCAGTCCCAACAAGACTAATGTCATTCACACATACAATCAATGAAGTCTTAATCCTACTGTCGAAGCAATTAATGAAAATACAGCACCTTAAGTTATTATCAGAGCCAGAATTGATTCCAGAAAGACAGCTCTCCTCTCTCAAAATTGAGTTATTAATATATATAAGCACCAATGTGACAAGCACTTTAGCTATACCTTGATATATATATACTGTCATTCAAAATGCATTGCAATTCATCATATTTTATAAAAATTGTATCTTATCCACACTTTTAATTTTCTTATGAGATTGTTATATGGAACTGTAAGAAAAATGTTCATGAAATGGAGACACACTTATTCTTGCAGATTTACCTTAGCCACTAAGCTTTTTATCCTCTCAAAGAAAGAAATTAAGTTAGTTTGTATGATTTACTTTTAATAAGTCCATGCTGCCATCTATTTACCACCCCTATTGCCATAGTTGCTTCCAAACTGATTGCTTTACTAATAACTCCAACAGTGTGCTTGGTACTGAATCAAAGGTAAATGCACTGGTTTGAAATCACCAGATTTCCTCCTGTTCCAATTTGCAGGTAACTGCTGTTCACCTCAACAACTGAAGTAACAGCAGCAGTATATTTTGCATTACCGCATATGTAAAGGTTCTCAGAGGGACTTCCCAACCACATACATACAAACTATCAAAGACCTCTGCCACAGAAATTAGCAGAGGGCAGAACCAATCTGTCAGCAGTATTTTGCACTGCCTGGGATACAGCTGGAATTTCTAACAGAAAAAGAGAGTTTCCCAGAAGTTCTATATCGTTCAGTTAGGGTCACTACATGGAGTACAGTCATGGGTTAGTGTCATAGTTAAGCTGTATAGGGGAGTCACATTAGCATCTGATGTGTGGTATTAACTCAAGTTTTTGTCTATACTTTCCACCTGTGCAGATAACTTCAGTAAAGGGCACCAGTGTGCTTCAGTTAAGCCAGCTCCAGTTAAAAATACGAATAATAGTGTATTTGCTTGCAAACAGCTACACTTCTCATTATTTTTCTCTCATGTCTGCTTGAATCTATAGCAATAATTTGTATCAATATGGGGTGGCACACTTCTTACATGTGACTTCTTTGCAAACAACTAGAATTAATTCTACAGTGAGGGCAAGTCCTTCAAAAAAAGCAAGAGCAAGTCTTTGTGTTTACTGGACTGTAAAATCATATACCATATGGTACAGAGACAGCAGCCCCCAAAAGGATAAACAACAACACCAACTCTGCCAAAACTAACATTTTGGGTGCAGGGAAATTATCTATTTCAGACACAGTGCTGCATGGTGGTTAGCACCTTGACCTGAATGGAAGCCAGTCATAAGCCGTGGTAACCCAGATTTTACAGAAGACACTCAGTCCCTCATTACCAAAAAGAAAGCAGAAAAACATAACAACACATCCTTTGTAGAAAAATATCATGTAAAATCAATCTCATAAAAACAGAAATCGATTTGTAAATGCCCTATTAACACACACACACAAAAAATTAACCCTTTGCAGAAGGTTTACACAGTCAATATTAAACTACTGTGTAGAAGAGCTGAAGATACTGATAGCCAGTAATGCGAACGAGATTGTGGTTAATTGTTAACATCTCCTGGGCTACAGTTCTTACGTCCCTGCACGGATGATGAATAAAATTATTTACCTATTCAAGTAATGAGAACTGTGCATTTTGATATCCACATACACTGTAACTCAGACCTCCTCTGAGACCCCTACCTGTAATTAGGAACAGATGTTGGATCTTGTTCCTGAATTGATAAAAACAAATTTCAGCCCTCCTATGATATACGACTTGGTGGCACAGCTAATGGAAAGACTACCTCTGCAGAAGGATCCCCTTGCAGACACTGGACATAATCAGCTTCCTTCTGCACAAAAGCCCTACTATTCTAGATATTTCTTAGTGCTTGATTTGGGATACTCACTAAAGCATTCACAGGTAACCCAGCAAGTGCATAGCAAGAAAGTGACAAGCAGTGTATATATGGCTTCATCTCTGATGAAGAAAACCACAGATCTTACCATTCAAAACCATGGGAATTCTCTAACACATACAGACTTCTCCATGGTGGAGTCATTTAAAATTAAGTATACACAACATTATGTGCTTTCAGCAACAATTTTCACAGCTCAGCACATGCAGTGGGGGAACATTCTTCAAATAATTTCATGGGGGAAACTCAAGGTAACATTCAATATAACATACTTATTTTATTCTCCAAACATCACACTACTGAAGGAAAACATGTCCAACACAAACATTTAATGAACTGAAGGTAGTCACATTTCTCTCTTTTTATCAGCTGTCTGAAATAACCCAAGGGTTATTTCAGGGAATCGGTACCTGACCATTTTCTTGCTCTTGCTCATAGGTGCCAATACCAAAGCCCAGTGGAGAGGAATGAATGCTCTAAAGGGAATCTGCCATCTAATGATACTGCAGGCTGACCCTTCCCCAGTCAGATGCATCACTTGGACTCACTCATATGTGCTAGGCCCACTGGATACCCTGACAGCAACAGGAAGGCACTGGAGATCTATGGCAGGCCCAACCCATTCACAGCACTAAGCCTAAAGAGGTTCAGAGGAGCTGCTGTGATCATTTTCAACAAGACAAGTAAAGCTGCCTTCTCTCATGCTCCTTCCCTGACCACTAAATGCCCTACATTTGATTTACCCTGATCCAGCAGAGCTTATAATTCCCACTGGCTCCTACCATAAGTGACGAAAATTATGCCTTGTGAAAAGCCAAAAGAGCTGCAACCCCCTCAGGCCTGTAGAAGAGAGACAGAAATTTGTATTTACTGAGGTCATCTCAGTACAAGAAAGTTGCAGTGGTTTCATTTAAATCTGACTGAAACAATTCAAGTTAAACTGATGTGAATGCCTTCATACATCTTTATTTAAAGATGTTAAATGGGGGTTTACTTGATTTCAAACCTAATCCAAATCTAAAAGAAGCTACCAGATGAAATAAGACTGTCCATGTCACATCTTGCATTGGTTTAACTAAGCAGGTTTACCAGTAATCTTAGTGCAACTCCCTCATGTATACAAGGTCTGAAAATACATTCACTTTCTAGCTCTACCCTGCTTCATGCCAGGAGAATTTGCAGCTGGAATGGGCTCAGGGGAACCTCAATGCCTACAAATAAAAGAATTGTGTGGAGAGGGAGGGGAGAATCATAGCTTCTGTGCTCATGGGTCCTCTATGGACATTCCTAAATTAGGGTAATTAATATAGGGGAGTGTGTCTGTGCTCCTTAGTAGTCTATAAATGTTACAGGAAGTGGAATGTTTTATAAGTCCCCTGGTAGGTTTTAAATGTTAATAAATGATGTGCAAGGAGGCATTTTACATCTCTTCATTTAACAATGAGCTGACAGCTGCAATTATAGGCCAGTCTCTGACCCCAGCTATCCTTCCAGGAACCTGAGGAGTAAAGGGAGTAACTTTCTTCCAGAATAATAAACTGCATTGGGATGCTGGCTCAGCATTTCAACATCCAGACTCAGAACCAAGGTGAGACACCCTCAGAAACCTCTTTCGCTGCAGTATGCATTTCAGTCACTGGTACCTCGTTACCTTGCCACCAGAAACTCACTGCTGCTCCTCCTGTGGCGGCAAGAGCGCTTTGTCTTACAGGTAGAGTAGAGTGAATGGAGCAACCAGCCAGGCAATTACTTGCTCTATTGCTCCTCAGATGTGGACTAGAAAAAAGAACTGGCCTGTACCTGGCACATCCAGGACAGCAGAAGTAGACAGCGGTATCACTTTCACTCTGGTTTCAGCCAAAAATCACTGAATCACTGCAGCAACAAAAGGGAGCAAAGGGACTGCTCAGTAATGCATGCCACAGCAGAAACCCCAGTAGTTTTTAGTAAGCCCTAGTTACTACCCTTCCCTTCTGCTCTGACAAGTCTTCCCCAGTAGACCAGAGCCTCTGTAAAGTTAAAGGAAACTTGAAGCAGTATTTTAGTTAGGTATGTTTCAGGTTGCAACCTTCCTTGCAAAGTAACAGCAGAGGGCTTTGTGCCAAGGCCCTAAATCTGCTTGTAACGCTGTATGTCTGCATGCCTGTGTATTTTCACCTTCTCCTTTCTCTTATCTAAAAATAACCTTTGGTCTTGATCCCTACCTAAGCTGGCTGTGTTCACTGTTGTTAGTGTGGACATTCCTTAGTCCTGTTAACCACTGAGGTACTGCCTAAGGCAGGACACAGCTGTTTTGAGGCACTTTAGTCCATGCTGTATGCATTGTTTCACTCCACAGGAATTGCACCCCACTGATGACAAAAGGCAACTCAAGATACTGAACGAAACCAAGCAGAACTGTGAGTAACACCTTGCATTTTCACCACATCATCCTAAAGGTAGGGCAATGGGGCTTACAATTCTATTAAAATCCCACAAGGTAGTATTTTTGCCACTGACAAGCTCTTGCTTCCTTTTACTTTAAAAGGGCAGAACCCTACAGCTTAGTATAGCTGATTTATTAGAAAACCCACATTTTTATTACTTCCCACCTTTTTCTTTTTTTAACATGAAGGGCTGTAAAGCAGTTGATTTCTTTCCTCCTCCAGTATCTGGTGTTGTACAACACTGGTGACAAAAGGACATGTTCAACTATTAGAATTATAGTTTTCTTTCATTCTGTGGTTCCACAACTGCACCTCAGCAAAGCTTAAAAGAAATTTTAGGTGGTAAGAGCAAAGTTTTGTTTCAGATTTGCAACAGAATTAGGTTAACATTTTCACTGCATTCATGCTGCATCCACTACAGCCAAACACCATTTGACATCTTTCACTTACATATTCTTTCTGTTTCACACACAGATTTCTCAACTGTGTCTTAGAAATGGGTCTCATTTACCCCTGTTAAAGTCTAGGCCTTTAGTACAGAATTTCTGGAACTAAGTTACAGCTTTTCTTCAACTCCTGTCTGCATTTGGTTATGCATTTCTTCTGTTTTGCATTAACTCGTATATAAATGGTTATGACCATCCTTTCATTCTTCAGAACTTTACTGTTACTGATTATGGCCAGCTTTCCAGAGCTTTTGAACAACAGGGACCCCATGTTAATACACAGCTTGTCTTCGACATCATGTTCAACTCATTCTCAATGGCATATGTCAAACACATTCACACTGAGTCAAGTAATATTGCTGTGGCTACTTCAGCCATTATTTACAATGAAGCATGACAGTAGGTTATTGTATTTGTCTATCTTGCTAATATAATTGCCTGTTAATTAAATTTAGCTAATAAAATGGGAGTAGAAGCAGCACTACCATATGGCTAGTCGTATCTTCATGGAACAATAGATACAGGTACTGAAACTTGGCTTGAGAGCTGACAGCCACAAGTATGTGGTAAAAGACTTCTGACGGGAGACACCAGAGCTCAGGAATAGCGGGGTACCAGAAGCTGTGCCACCAGGAAGGACATCTGCCTGAACCTGGCACTCTCCAAAGCCAAAAACTACAGGTGCTGGAAGCTACCCCTTTGCAGGACCCCTCACTCAGCCCAACCTCTGAGAAGAGGCACTTACAGCCCCTGCTACTTTCATACCTCTAATTTGGGGGGGATGGAGGGGAGGGTCAAACAATATTGTGCACACCTCCTTGGAAAATTGCCAATGCTTGCAGCTAGGAGATGAGGCAGTATGGTAAGGAGTTCAAAAGAGAAAAGTAAGCAGTTCAAAAGAGAGAGCTAGATCTTCCTAGCCCCTTGTTACTGTGCAGACCCATCTAACCAGCTGCTGTTCTACTGTCAGCTACAGACAATATTCAAGACCAAATAACAGAGATTACACATCCCTTCTTCAGTTGCAATCTATTTTTTATGTTACAGCACTTCAGTGACATTCATAGGATACATCCTAAGTGTCCCACACCTGCACAATCAAATTAAAGTCATTCACCAATGGCTCATCTGCTGAAATGTCTAAACTGTACCTGTCTTGTAGCTGAAAGGATGGGGTTTTCCTACAGGGAAAGGCTGTTTGTCACAGACTTGACTGACTTGGCAATTCCTCTGTTTAGCAACATTCCACAGTTCTTTCACATTTACAAAATACAGTAGTAATACTTACCACCTTATGGGGTCCTGTGAGGCATAATTCATTAGTTCTTCTGAAGTGCTCAGAGATCCTCCAAAGAATGCAATCTGGAAAAAAAACTATCGTTAGTACATGTGGAGAATTTACTATATTTGTCTCCATTACACAAATAATGATGGTTTGGGGGTTTTGCTCTTGTATGTGTGTATGAGAGCAAAAATTCACCACATTTTGGTATATCTCAGTTGTACCAGGAATCACATTACTCTTACCAGTATTTATACTTTTATATTCTTTTCTCTAAGACAATATCCAAGAATTTCATTTAAAAATAGAAGCCTCTCTAGGCAATGTAAGTTTGTAGATTTGTCAAACCGATAAAAATTGTATGATCCCATGATATGAAAGACATAACAAGTGAATTTATATATTTACAAAGCAGTATCAGCACTAGACACCTACTGAAGATGATCTGAACTGTTGCTTGCCATAACTATTGGTCCATTGGCTACCAAGAGAACCCACAGCAACTAAGATCACTAGACACATAATTTACATACCTAATGAGGTATGTGGAGCCCCCAGATGCAACAGAAATTATAGATTCAAACCTACTCCAAAATACACATTATTTTCAGACAAGCTGAACGCCTCCACGAAAATGTATTCCCAAACTTTGCTCACCCTTGAAGGTGAGCCCATTTCAATTCAGGAGTGCTGAGCTGGATTTCCAAATCTGACAGGACACTCCAGTATGGCCCCAAGCCAAAACTAGGTAAGGGATTTTCTGGCATCAAAGCCACAGGTTGTGAGTCTGCATTACCTGGAAGCAGCTGCCACTCCTATCTGCAGCTTTGAAAAACTTAATCTCTCTCTGCCCTGGTAAAATGCGGGTAATGGTAATGTTTTTTCTCCTTTTCCTGCTTCTTATCTGCTTAGTCTGTGAATTCTTGTGGATTGTGTCTGTTTCTCCTGTCTATTGTAGAGGATGCTTAACACATTGGGCCACCCATCTTAGCACATCCAGGACTGAGAAAGAGCAAGCACAGCCAGGACACCTCAACTGTGGCAACTGTGTATCTACATTCTGCTCACACAGAGAAAGAAAAACAGTCCACTTCCATTCTCCAAACACACAACCTAAAGTGCTGGTCTTTGCTGAACAGGCTTGCAAGCTTAAAAAAATGCCCTGGGCCTCCATGTTTCTTGTCCTTCAGTAATATCAATACATATATTCTCTGTAAGGAAATTAGTGGGTGTGTGTGTGCATGTGTGTGTGTAATTAACCCCTACTGCTTCCCACTTTTTGCCAGAAACTTGACATAAACCAAGTTTTTAGCACAAGAATTTTGTTCTATTTTTTACTGCATGCTTTATGCATTTCTAGACCTCACCTAGATTAGAAGTGGATCAGCCAAAGCAAACACACATGTGCACACACACACAGAGTGCTAGGTGCATTTTTCGGAGAGAGAGAGTTTGCTTTCCCTGTCTTTCTGCATCTGTAAGCAGGAAGGCTTGAAAACCTTGCAAAAGAAAGTCTGTTCCCATGAGAATTCCTGCCTCGCTCTCTGCAGTTTCAAAAAGCAATCTCTGGCTTCTGTGCATGGGAATCCCAGTATTTTGGCATGGTTTTCATATCAGCATCATTAGAAACACTGATTTATTTTAATTGTCACCTTGTACCCTACACTGCCAAATGCAGTCAGAATGTCAATTCCTTATCAATGTGAGCTGTTGACATGGAAACAGATCTGCTGAAATGGAAGCAATAAGAAAAAATATGTTACTCCTCCAAGTTACACTTAGAAGTGGTAAATCTGTGTGTGCTACAACAGATTTAAATACTCAGTAAACTACACAGAAGAAATAAACAACTATCTGGGGTGACAGTCATTTTAGTTGTTTACATCATAGACTGCATTTAGAAAATCTCCAGTGTTACTATGGTAACTGCTTTTGCTTAAACGTAGTTGTGGACGCACTTTAGGTATGATCTAAATTAACCGAAGATGGAGGAACAAAACTGGAGAGCAACAGCTGGAGTAGTGACTGGCTGCCTCCTATCAGCCCATCCTATCTGCCGCATGCACTGGCATGGTACAGGCAGAATGCTGTGTAGCAGAGACACCTTGGCTCATTCCAGTCTACACTTTGAAAGAGAACCTGAAGCAGTCAGAAGCCTGCACCAGGTAGACTTTAAAGGTAACAGACACAAAGCTGCTCATCATGCCCACACACATCATAGTGCACATCAGTGTTGCTCATTTTCTCCCTCAGGTCTCCAGAAAAATTGGTGGGAAGAGGCTCAGGCTAGGAAAGGAGCCTGCAAGAGGTCCGCTCTGTACCTCTGGCAGAATTTATAGCTTTCCATTTTTGGGTCTCTCCCAGGGAAGAGAGCAGAGCTGCAGAAAGTCAAGTCTGTAGCACAAGCCTTACACCAAAAATCTGTGACTTGGAATGGACGCTGCCTCATGATTAGCTTCACACAGATAAGAAACAGTCCTAGAAGATGCAACGCAGACCTTTGACCGGCACTGCATTTCCACTAGAAAGATTAAATCTCTGTGCGGCTGAAACTTGTTTCATAGTCATAGGGAACAAGGCCAGAGGAGCCACTGTGATCTGCTGCTCTTAATAGGGATTAAAGGAACCTACCATCTCCCGTTCACCTGACTCTAACCTGAAAGCAAACGATGGAGATCACTGAGCAGAAAATGGAGGGAGAGGCTCCTCTGCCCTCTTGCCAGGTGGCAGGGCAAGGGGCAACAGAAGGAACAGACACATTTAAACCAACTTCTCTAAACAGGATCAGGGAGGCATGTGGAGCCAGAAACTGTTCAAAGCTTGTGGCTCCTGGCAGTACTGTGAGGCAGTCCAGTTCTGAACTCACCAGGGCAACCCAGCCTCCCCCCACTGCTTCAACTGTGATAAGACATCAAGGCATGCAGATTTTTTTCTGTTCTTCCCTCTTCCGCTTTTCACATTTCTGCATGATTACATTAGATAATGATACATACCTCCCAAAAGCTTGTGCATCAATTAACAAGGGAAGGAAAGACACACATGATTAATTACACACTGGCCTGTGAAACATGGACATGGGATATGGCATAATGTTCTAAAAATAGCAGGCAGGCTGCCTTGTTTAGGTCAAGTTTTATTCGAATTCCCATAACAAAGCATCTGATATTAAACAAGGAAGCGGAAGACACACCACTGTTTAGCCTCAATGGGTGTTCCAGACAGTTCTTAATCTGCACAGCAAAATGCAAAGCCAAGGAATGTAAGTTTATGTGAGCATGAGACAAAATAGCACTTTAAACTTATACAGCATTTATCAACCCAAAGGATCCCAAACTGCTCTACAAACCATATAGTAACTGAAATGTTTCCATCTGCATTGTTATCTTACTTGTCTTACTCCATCTGTATTGTTATCTTAGCATTTGTATTTTGGTGAGATTCAGGAGGTTTTGGGTTAGATGCTGGGCCAAATTGCAGATATTGCTTCATGTAGTCAGAGATGAAGAGCCAGTTTGCTGGCTGTCATGGCTGTTCACAGATGTGGTTGTACTGAGGAAATTCTGCTTTTCTCAAATAGGGATAAGGGAACAGAACTGGATGAGAAAAGGACCTGTACTGCATGTCTCAAGGTACAACTGTACCACATCAGCCTTTGCTAGTGAGCGGGATAGCATAATACTTCTAGATCATTAAGGCATGGATATTGGAAGCATACATACTTCTGGGACGAGCAAAGGCCTCTGTCTGAACCTGCATGAAGGCTAAGTAGAATAGAGGAATGAAGGACACAGAAAACCATCTTGCTGATACCTGATTTTCAAACAGGGCGCAGTAATTTGCAGATCATGCAGTAATGTTGCAGAACAGAGAAAAAAAAAACCCTCAGCTGCCCCCAGCATAAATCAAACGACTTTTTAACAAACAAAACCACCAACCTTCTTCTTCCTCCAGAGTGGATTGTGGCTTCCATAAAAATATAATGCAGAGGGACAAATGAAAAAAAAGATGTAATAATGTAATTATTAGTGCAAACTCATAGTCTTTTGAAACACACCCCATGGGAAACTTGGTTTCCAGGTAGAACAAAAAGGATCATCACTTTTGAAGCTTCATCTGAAAACATAAATGATGATTTTATCCTATATTGATGACAATAAAGGCAATAATCTTCTACATATACCTCCACGTTCAATGTTAGAAACCAAAGGTACTGTTTTCTAATGTCCGTAATACATCTGAGAAGCAGATGATTCCCTGAAAGCCACAGTCTTTTGATCCTATATAAATTGGATGCTTTTGAGAATGTCACCCAGAATTCTCATGTCAGTCCTAGGAAAACATAATCTAAACCAGAGGATAATTTTGATTTTCCTCCTGACTCAGCAGATGAGGAGATAATTAGATACGGAAAATGAGTGTTCTTGAGGGTAAATATACCTTCTGTAATCCTACTGCCAACTGAATTAAGGTTTGTCTGCCGCAGTAAGGCATGTGTAAACTCAGCTGGAGGAAAGCTAAGACCTGTCAGATTTCAGAAGTCACTGGTGGTCCTTCCTATGTTACACTTCAGTATTTTAGAGAAAAGAAACCAGTGAATAGAGGAGTGAGAGAAACAGGAGAGGAGTGAAAGAAACAGGAGAGAGGAAAGAAGGAAAAGTATTTCTTATCTCTGTCAGTGGTTATAAGCAACAGCAGTAAGAATCCAGCAACAGCACCAGAAACAGAAGCTGGCGGATTGCCTATTCTTCACATCAAATCCAAATGATTCCCTCTTACTGACTAGTAATGTGAAGCGGCTTATTTTTTCAAGTGCTCTTCAGCCTAACCATGACTTCCACCTCTGCAACTGGAAGAATCCCATATGTCAAGTAAGCAAGGACAGGCTATCCTCCTGCAGTGATAGCTCAACGCTGACTGGAAGTCTCATTTGTCAGAGGAAAGAACTGTTGGTTTTCTTTTTAAACTAACCCAGAGAAGAAAAAGGTATTTGTCCAGACCCAGGTGCTTTTTCATTCCTCCAGCAGCTGCTAGTTTGACAGAATTTTAAAAGGTTGCCCTTTATGAAATGAATTGGTAATCACAGCCCTTCGCCTCACACACTGTAAACTGAATGATTCAGGGGACTAGTAATAGGATAAAGCCTTTCACCTCAGAGGCTGTGGTTCAAATGCAGAATAATTCTTAACTTCATAAAGACCATCGCTACATGATGGACGTTTGTTATCATACAATGAATCAGGTGTTTTTCCTAGTGGAAAACTATTCATGCCACAGACAATATACTAATTATTGTCAGTAATTAGCAGCACTCTTGACAGTGGCAGTAGAGGGACCTGTAGAAAATTACACATATGCTCATCCCTTGGAGGTTGTCATATCAAAGCAAGGGGTCAAGCCCTTCATACAGTCATTGTGGCGATTCCTGTAGCTCCTACCCGCCCTGGGTATGCTTTGCAGATAAGCCAAGTTCAGCTTCCAGAGCTGTCAGTCTACCACTTTTATTACCGCTAAATTACTTTTGTTTCAAATGCTGCAGGCGACTTTGAATGCCGGGTCTAATTAGACTGTAATTGTTAGGAGATCTGAGCAACTGTGGCAGATTTGGGTGGAGACTTTGGAGACTTACAGTATTTATACAAATAGGTTGCACAAGTACAAAACCCACAGCTGCTTGGAACAGTGAGCATTTTCTTAGTATATTACCAACCATCTAACCCAGGCAGGAGAAACTTAAGATTTTCCACATGGAAACTGACTGATCTGCAAGTGCCACCCATACGAGCTCAGAGCTTCACTGGTCAGGCAGTTTTCATGAGCCCAAGATGTTTTGGTGCAAACAGAAGAAAGCAAGTTTAATTAGGAAAAAATATTTTTGCACAAACAGAACAAAGTACACTTGACCTAAGCAAGAACCAATAGCAAGAAAGAGGTATATATGTCACCATGTTTTCAGAACAATAAAACCCCACACACTAAAAAGAAAATAAATTTCAAACATACACAGGAGTAAATCCTACCATTTAGCACTAGAAACCTTATCTCTCCCTCGGGCAAAAACTCGTGTACAGTCCAGGAACTCCATGCCCTGTTGCTGAATACCATTTTTCCTCTGCCCTCCTTTGGGAAAGTGTAGACCCCTCACACTTCAACACCCTCTAATATAACACAGTCCAGAGATCTGCAGGGAAATCCTGAATATCTGTGAGTGAACATTTAAAGGCCAGGGAGCTTCCGCAAGGAGACCCCATGCTTCCATGTAATCTCTGGAGGTCTACCTGTCATAATGACAGCATTACCTTTGTGCAGCTCCAGGGAGGGCTGTGCAAATATTGGATTATCTGGTTCAATGGCCAAACAAAAAACAATTATGGGAAGAAAAAAATCAGTTGAATCTACTTGAAATAAAAGCTAAGGACAGAGGTCTGGCTAAGTGGGAAAAAAAAAAAAAGGAAGAAATGTTTCCCTCGAAAAGTAGTAAATTCTCTTTAAAAGATCATTTTTTAAACCTTTAATTTGTTTGGTGGGGCAGGGGAGGGTGGTGTAATAAACCTTTATCAAATTGCCTGTCACACCACAGTAGATCTAGTCTCCCTGGAAAATCTGTTTTGTTCAGCAAACCTACTACTTAAAAACACTTTGCTGACGTCTAGCTCTAAGAATTGTACAGTCTGAACTAGAGAGATCCAGTGACTGACTCTTGTTTAATAACCAAGTTTTCAAGTCAGAAAATTGATGTACTCATGTACTCAATCACTATGGATCAAAAAATGCGACTGGCAAATTTTTTCCTATGAAGCAAGAAAAGCAGGGGGTTGCACTGAATGGCCCTTGAAGGTCCCTTCCAAACCAAACTATTCTGTTTCTCTATGACCTTTGAAGGACAGGCTATCAGCCTCACTTATACACTGCAAGTACCGACCCCTTTGTTTTGCTCTCCTGTAAGTAAAACCACAGCCACAGTTTGGGGCTTTATTTTGCTTCTGCTGCAGTACGTATGTTAAATGAAAAGTATACTTTTCATTTACCAGATTCTACCAGCACATTCCCACAAGCTTATGTAGCTTGGTACTTACATGTGTGGCTGGCAGTGAGCATGCTTGGAAACCACTCTTTTTATCGGTTATCCTACAGCTCTATAAGGATTTTGTTTGGGTTGGTAGCTGGCTCCTCTATTTCCACAGAACAAGTCCAATTGGATTCAGGAGTTTCTGCAGCTGAACTGACTTTGGTAAATACGAAAAGACAACCTCTGCTACATAAGCACATACACCAAAATTAGAATGAAACTTGCTCAGCTGGACAAAAAGGAAAAAAATTGGCTGCCTGTAGAACTGCCGCTGGTAAATACGAGCAATACCATTTAATAGAGGAAATGGGTATATACGTGTATATATGCCAAAACTGGAACAAAATTTGCTCAGAATGACAAAAGTGGGAAATATTCAGAAGTTTCAACGTCAGCCTCAAGTCATTAAGTCCAGTCCCCCAGACTTTACGTAAGTGACTGCTGAAGATGGTAGGAGACAGGTAAGTGCTTGTTTAAACCTCTTTCTTCCAGACCCATATTACATGCACAAGGCACTGGTCAATACTTACGCTATATTCAACCAACTAGCATCCACAAAGACTTTGCTGCCTTGGATCAGAAGACCACAATGCAAGTAATCGTTTATTAACCCATTTTCACAGACTTTCCCTAGACAGCCAAGGCTTTAAGAGACAGATTATTAAAGCTACAGAAAGACCCAATTATGAAACACAGAAACCTGTGAAGAAAACCTGTGTGTTAGAGGAGTATGAGCCCATCCCCCAAGCAGCAACATTACAGAATATGTACCATTCCCAGGATGACTCTCAGCTCATTCAGCATTTGCAAGTGCAAACATTCAAAAGAAGAGTAAAAACCTTTCACCATGCAGTGACCTACTCCAGGTAATACTGAGCTCCAAACTGAAGATGCTATAGAGCATGGGCAACCTGAACACCCTGGAAGCACCACTAGAAGAAACAGCAAGCTCTGATTTCAAAGTTTACCAGCAGCTTTACTTAGGAAAGGAATGGCTAAAAAATGAAGCTGTGGAGAGGAACGTGACAGCCAACATGAAGAAGCTGGAAGACACAATGACAAAGCAGAACCAAGACTTCAAACAGCCACAGAATGAAAAAGAAAAAATTCAGAAAGAACTCCAGGAGGTAAATGCAGGGGCTGTGGGGGGAGGAAACAAAAACTTGATGGATTTTGAAAAGAGAATAGCTAAAAAGGTATTAAAACGTGCACGGGCTGGGAGCACAAGTGAAGGTCCAATAGGAAACACACAAAAAGGGAAAATAAAATTCTTGCTGCAGATTACAGGATGTTCTCTGACAGTGTAACAGCAAAGAAAAATAAATACATCTTTGCTTTCCATTCTAGGTGACTGTGAGATACCAGAGAAGAAAGTGTGCAGGTGTTACATAGGGAAGAAAGTTAATGTGAAGAAATGTAGGAGCTATATAAATACAGAAAATAGCTAGAAACTCCTGTAAAGAAAACCTCTTTAGAGCATAAGCAGTCTTTTCTGTGTGGCCACAAGAAGAAAACCAGAAATAGTTGAGAATGGGGTACTCTTAGAAGCCAGGTTTACCTCAAGTCCAAATGCAGAAACAAGACAAGCAGACTAGGTAAAGAGTTTCTCCTCACGCTTGTTCCAAGCTCATGTAAAGGTCAGAGAAGCATTGTCCCAGTTCAGTACACAGCTATTTTCTGGGATTAGGGAGCATGCTAAAGTGAAAGGACAGGAGAAGCCTTCATCAATCCTGCTAATACACAGCAATATCCTGGGCAGTAGAGCTGCCCAGTCCTGTCGAAAATGGCACTACTATCTGTTGTAAAGGACTGAAAGAGCCCTTTACATGTTACACTACAGCACTAGCAATCAGCAGAAGGTGTAATGTATGGCACCAGTGCTTACAGGACCCACCTAGGGATATAAATCTGCCCTGAGAGAACAAAGCTGCAGAAGAATATGTCCATTAATCTCGCTTTAATAGCTTATGGCACACATGAGGAGACATGCCAAGGCAGATCCCTGTGAAGCCAATCCATGTCTATAACACTTCTTGCAGTGTATCTGCATCTAAAGATCAGACTGCTGGCACTCTGCCTCTAAGACATCATTAAACCCCGTATATACATTACATGTCACACGGGTTTCAGGGAACCTCCCTGCCTTCTCAGCCATGTTCAGCTAGAGACTAGCACTTGCAACAGCTAGGACACAGGCTTCTTAGAAGTTCTGCTTATTATGACTTAAAAAGTGAGATGCCGAGCTTAATCACCAGTACTTCATTATTTTACTTCTCCAACCATCAGTATTTGTTCACAGATATGCACAATGGGTTTGTGCTGTGTAACTCTTCCTTCAGCAGACTTTACTGTAGATTTACATCCGTTTAAAACAAAGGTGGAAACAACCTGAAGAGTCCAAACCTTTGAGACTAAATTTGAACAATTCATATTCCTACTTCTGGTAAACCTGAAGAAGCATGCAGGTCCATAGCAAGGCTAATTTGTGTGCTCAGACGGAGAGGAAAATATGAGTACCTACATGAATACAAAGACAGTACTCATGTGATACCAGCCTGGATCAGCAGGACTGTGAGCCATTAGGCCTCAGTATCTGTCCCATCTGCCCAAACACACGCATTGCATTGCCCCTGACACAGGAACTGTGCAAGGTCCAGGGGCCTTGCCACAAGCCAGGTGCAAAATCAACATATATCCTGTGCTCAGGGAGTGCGTAAAGCAGAAAAGTATCTTTCAGACAGGCCCCCGCATGGATCTGATGAGAGTGAAGAGAGGGCACTTGGCAACTTCTTGTGCTGACCTGCAGCCATACTGAAATTTGCAGCTCCTCACCTACACCAAAGGAAAAGCTCCAACAACCTGAGAAGTAACTTGTGTTACCCACTAGAAGTACAGGTACCTAAACAAACGTGGGTCTATGGCCTGATCCACACACTTGGTACATTTTCCTCAAACACCACCCAGCCCTGTCTCTCCAGGAAAATACTAACTTCAGAACAGCATAGGAGCACAACTGGTCCGTGAGGCACCCAGCATGGCACAAACAGCCTTTAGTTTATTTAAGGAAGGCTCCTGTGGTGCTCTCTATCCAACCACTGGACATCCCTGGGTGCTGTGGCCCCTCGCTGGGGACAAGGGCCACCTCCATAGCAGGGCAGCACCACGGCGGGTGAGGCGCTCCCCATCTCACAGGGGAAACGAGAGGGGCACTCGGGGACGCCGGGCTGTGGAGAGGGAGCGGGAGCTCCGCGCCAGGCAGCTCCGCCATCGCTCGCCTGCACGGGAGCAGCACCAACGCTCACACAGCACCTACACTAGGCACGCCAATTAAAGATATAAATGAACTTTTAACGCTTAATTATGAACCCCCGCAGAAGGCGGGTGTCTCCCCCGCACCTTTCTGCTTCGTCACGCCGGGGGCCGCGGCTCTGCGCTGGGGGACAACATGGCCGCCGGGCCCCCCGCGGCGGGGAGGCGGGGAAGCGCTGCCACCCGCCTGGCGGCAACACCTGCCTGGCTGCTGCGGCTGCGGCGGCTCCCCCGCGGGGCCGGCGGCAGCGCCCGCCCAGGCATTACGAGCCGACGGGGGGATGTCGGAGAATTATGGAGGAGCCGCGCGTCGGCTCCAATTAGGATCAACTCTCCCGCCACCCCCGCGCCGCCGCAACGGCGGGGCCGCAGCGCCCCCTGCCGCCGCCCCGCCAGCGGCACCCCCGCGGCAGCGCTGCCGGCCCGGCCGCAGCGCAGGGCGGCGGCCGAGGAGGGCAGCCAGGGTGCGGGCAGCGTTGATCCGGGCGAGGGCAGGTGCCCCGCGGCGGCAGCGGGCGGCAGCTGCCACGGGCCCGGGGGTTTTGTGTGTGTTTGTTTTGCCTTTTAACCGTATTTTGATTGACATCTGAGGGCGCCCCAGGCCCCCTCACTGGAGGGTTTGGGTTTGAAGGGATATTAAAGCTCAGGCAGTTCCAATCCCCTGCCATGGGCAGGGACACCTTCCACTAGACCAGGCTGCTCAAAGCCCCGTCCAGCCTGGCCTTGAGCACTGCCAGGGATGGGGCAGCCACAGCTTCTCTGGGCAACCTGTGCCAGGGTCTCACCACCTACACTAATGAGGTATTTTTTTCTTACGCCCAACATAAAGCCCAACCTCTTTCAGTTTAAAACTGTTGCCCCTCGTCATTACAGGTGTAATCTTTCTTGCAAGACCCTTTTATGTATGGAAAGGGGTCAAAATGGTCTTTCTTGGCTTGGTTGAACTTCATGAGTTTGACATGAGCCCACTCCTCCATCCTGTCATGTAATCTCTACCGTTAAGCAAATCCACTGCACTGCCTGGCTTGCTTGTCATCCACAGACTTGCTGAGGGAGCACTCAACACCACTGTCCATCGCATTAATAGAGACACTGAATAGTACCAGTCTCAACATGGACCTCTGAGAAACATAACCTTGTTACTGGGAATAACATTTAGACATTGAGCCATTAACAGCAATCCTTTGGATGCAGCCATCCAGCCAATTCCTTGTCCAATGAATAATCCATCCAACAAACCCAACTCTATCCAACTTAATGACAAGGATGTTACCAGGGTCCAGGCCTGCCCAGCCGTTGCTGATGGGGGAGGATGATGCTTGTGTGCAGGAGTAACTGGCTTTGGAAAATGCGAGGTTGTTATCCAAAAAGCATCAGCTGGAGCAGTTGACATGTTGGCCTGGGCCACAACCAGCCAGGGCATAGCTGGCAGTGCAAGCACAGGGTGGCCAGCCCCACCAGCATCCATAATCACTCATCTGTGGCTGCTTGAGCTAGAAGAATACATTCCCCTCAAATTACTCAGCAAGTAACAAGCAGCAGCAGCTGCCACTACAGCAACATAAATCCACAGGAAAGGACTTTTTCCCTCCATTTTCCAAGATAAAAATCTCAGAACAGCAGAGACTACACCGTTGACTAGGCTATTAAAATAGTATTTATGGGGTAATCACTTATTTTAACTGCCAGCTACATAAAATTTATCACAGAAAAAAAAGGACTCGTGGAATTTTATAATTATCATTTACCCTTTTTTAAAAAACTGTTTAACAAATCAAATTTTCAATCCCTCCACCCAAAAATACATCAGAAGGAACAGAGAGAGAGAGAGGCAGCAAATGGGCAGTTGATTGATCTCCCATGCACAGCTGCAGGGACAAGACTCTGATTGCCCAAACCCAGTCCCTTCTCTGCACAAGAAAGACTCTTAAATGGGCCTGGGGAGCCCAGGGTGCCTTGTGTTAGTCTGCCATCCCTGGGGCACCATGAGCAGCACTTTGTGGTGCCCACAGTCTCCAGAAACTCAGAAGAGACTGTGATGTGAGGAAGAAAGGAACAGGCACACAAGCAGCCAACAGAGTTGGCTTGCAGTGAAATACACTGGTTTGTTGTAATCAAAACATAAGAGATACCATGAGAGTGGCATCGTTGCACCTGTCCCAACCCAGCTTGTGGTGAATGGGCAAGGCTGAGAAAGCTTCGCACAAGATCCTTCTGAGAGACATTCAAGGTGGGACTTTCCTAGATCACTTTAGGCCTAAAGGAAAAGAGATACACATGAAAAGTCTCTGCAGGCCAGACCATGGGGCAGGGCAACTCAGCACAACACTGGCTGTGCCAGCAAGGTTGATGAGCATCAATACACTACCCCTAAACACCAGTATGCAACATTTTGCAAGTGCAGATATTGATTGATAGCAGCACACCGATGCAGTAAGTGACTGTTTCACTGTTGTCTCATGGGATGGTGACTACACCTCTGCAATGACAGAGAAGGGGGGGTGGAAAGCTGTTGAGGGACACAGCTGCATCCTCACAGCAGGTCACTAGCAGAGCAAGACTTACAACTAAGATTTTGGCCAAAGGTTTGTTCCAAACCTTTGTGTAGCTTATGTTTGGCAGCTGACGGCTGGGGCTTGGGGGCCTAGACCTAGAGAAAGCAAAGAAAGGGCATGGTGGCAGAGATAGGACCAGATGTGATTGAAAGCCATCCATCCAGAAAGCAGCCCCAGGGATGTTATGTTTTGTCTGGTTTTCAGGTGTCCCTCCTTTACCCTTTACTAATACTGTCTCTGCCACTACCTGGCCACCTGATCTCTCATGCTTTGCAGGGGTGAGTTGCAAAATTACTGATTAAAATGGAGGAAGGAAACCTAAATGCATCGCATGGCTTGCCTCATTGAGGCTCTGTTATACCTTTGAATCTTCCCCCGCTCAACTCATCTGTACAAAGCAGGCATACTGGATTGTATGTTGGTTGTTGATAAGAAATTCATATTAGTTCAGCAGGTTTGCAGAGCTAGAAGTTTGCTTTGCCACATGCTTGATCATACTTTTAAATTAAAATGAAAGAAAACAACTACCTACCAACTATGCAAAACAACTATTTAGAGTGCTAGGCTGCTCATGGTACTTCTTCAGTGTTCTCCATGTCAGAGCAAAGGGTGTGTAAGTATTTTTGTCTTTTTGGAAAGCATTACAATTATTTCTTGCACTTTCTTATGCCTTTTGTTATACTTTTTTTTTTGTTGAGAGCTTCCTGAGTACGTAGATAGCAGCATGCTGGAGAGAAGAAGTTTTGATTTCAGTATTGCTAAATCAGTTCAGTGTTTGTGGAGAAAACATGTAACTTCTGTGCTATCTGTTTACATGTAAGCATGCAAATATTTTGTATGGAGTTGTGAAGCCTGTGTGGCTCAGGGATCTCCAGGTCTGTCCTGGTTTTGAATCAAATGTGCCCTGCAGGAGCAATCCATGGAAATCATGGTTTCAGAATGCAGTGGATTGTGTCATCGGTAGAAAGTGCTAGTGGGGTTTTGTCATTAATAACAGTACAGCATTTACAGTAAGTGAGTCTGTTCCAGGTACCAAACATCCAGAAAGAACCTCATTTCATTCATTCCTCCTTCTGCTGAAGGTACATTTGTCACCAGATAAACTTTGCTGTTTTAAAGGCATACTAAATCCTTGCAAAGGAGGATTTCATTCTGGAGGGAGGAAAATTGGGCAATACAGCTGTAGGAGTCACAAAGCAGAGCATATAATGACTCATTATTTATCAACAAAGGAACAGCCATGAGCAGGATGTGATGGTCTAGGATGGGCTGATGTCACAGCAAGGAGTGGGAAAACGGCAAAGACAATGACAGTATTATGACTATCTTTAACCACATAATACAATCAGACACTTTATTACTATTATTAGTCACTGCAATTCTGTAATTCTACAAACCCACTCCATCTGTGTATGAAGTTGTGAAAAATTTATATAGCAGATCATTAATTTTTCTTACAAATTCCTTCTCATTTAGTTTTTCTAAGAGATGTCTAAACTGGGCAGAGTGGTTTTGAAAAGAAAGCTTTGAAGTTATCCCTTGGGGAACAAAAAAGTAAGTATTGCCAGCATGATCCATTCAAAAGAATGAGTCAGCCTCCTGGAGAAAGGAGTAGTAGTTCAAAACACAGGACTAAACGAAAAAAAACTCATATTCTTTATATTTGCTTCTCTTGCTTTGCATTCTTCAGGCTCACACTTTCAGCCGTTTCTTTGCAATCACAGCAGCTGGAAACTTGCTTTTTCAATGGAAAACCAGAATCCAGCTTAATCACATGAATGCCAGGGCTAGAGCTTCCTTCAAGGAAGGCTCTCTGTCACCTTCAGCTTGAGACTTTTGGCAGTGGTGAAGGTATAGACAGCTCTGAGACTTACAGGGACGGTCCATAAGAGATAAGCATTCAATAAGTCATCTTTGGCAATACTAATGGCCTTCAAAGGAGCAAATTTTCATCCCTCTAGAAAGGTTGAGCTGAGCATTACAATCTGACATTTCTCTCCTTTTTGAATCATGTAGGAGAAAAGTGTGGCAGACTGTAAAAGCGGGCAGCTGGAGTATAAACATCTTGCAAGGCTTAGTCCTTAAAGAGGCAAAGAGCTGTCCAGGGCTGCCCTTCTGACTCTTAAAGGCACGTAGGTGTTTGTCTTCTGAGTAAGTGAGGTACTGCCTCTCTGACAAAGAACATTATCAGTTTTAAGTAATTTGTTCTGCCCGTTGCAAGAATCTAAAGGAGATTATTACAATTCACTTTTCCAATTAATTTTTATCCAGTATTTTTTTTAAATTGCTGCAGTTATCTTTCATATTAACTTCTATAAGCTGTTTCCAAACAGTTAGGTGGCTGATATACATGAAACATAAAACATACATAAAACCCAGTAGCCTTTGTGAAGAAGCAGCCACAGAAGGACTGCCAGCTCCCTATGTGCCATAATCATGATTGAAATGAAGAACAAAATCTTAGATGCTTTTTACCCAGCAAACGGGATATCAGCAGCACTGTAAGATTTAAAGCACAGCTTGTCAGTACAGCTTCACAATTGTACAGTACCTGAATGACATCCCCAACAGAAAAACAAATCACAAGCCTAACCCTGAGGGAGCTCTCTGAATTCACAGTGGTCAGTACCTGGCACCAAGGAGGGAACCCCATGGAGAGAACCCCAGACAAATCCCATGTCTGATTTGTCACTTTGTTTTCATTCCTTCTGTGACCTGACACATCTTTCTATCCTCTCCTTTACTTAGCTATAATTTTCTGACACAACAAAAATTTGTAAAGATGAAACCATTTTTATTAACTACTGACCCACATACTACATCTGCTCTGAGCTTTTCTTTAGACAATTAATCAGGGCACCTCTTCATCCTACCCCCTATAACCTCTACATACTAAGTTGCTGGCACCGAAATCTGTTTTACCATCCCTTTTCTCAAATTTCCCTGTCACATCCAGTAGAATACTGGTAACACTAGCCCCGAGCAGAAACTTAGGGTATTACATGAGGGAAACAGAAACCCATATGGGAAAATTTTCCATTGCCAGATGTTTTGAGCCTGCTTGATTTCAGCACAGGGAATGTGTTATGTCAGGAGTAGCTGTGGACAGTGTTTCTGCACAGCTGACCTGTGCGAGCCAAGGGAAGCTGTAGCAGCACACCAAAACAGATCTCTCCCACCATCTCCCCTCTGAAACACTTAGCTGGTCCTGCTGACAGGGTGGGCAGCCCAGGGCTGTGGCTGGACAGGGGTCGGCTGGGTTTCAGCAAATCTTGCTTAAAGAAGCACTCAGGCTGTTTTTACAGCACAGGTTCCTGCCCCATACACCCTGTCCCAGCACTGGCAATATGCACCAGCAAGCAGTGAGAGCAACGGGTTTGCTCCCTCCTGCAAAATTAACACATGGTGGCACGGCACACATCCTCGGGTGACAGCATACCCTGCCCTGCTGCAAGGACAGAAACTGCTGCCTGCATCTACCGTGGGGTAAAGCAGCAGGCATGCAAAATGACTTTTTGCCTCCTTCTCAGTTTAATAGTCTCTTGGTGCTACTCAGGTAATTACACCAGTGAGTCTCTGTAAGCTTTTTTGTTGTTCTTAGTATTCCCCCGGCAAAGTATCAAGGAAAAACGTCAATTTTCTATAAGTGCTCCAGCTTAAGGTGGCCACTGGCTGTGTAATGTGGTCATCCCTAAAGTCCAGAGTCTATAACTATAACCAAAATGAAGCTATTTCTTCAGCACTATGAAGAAAAAAAACCTATAGAATAGAAAATACACACTGAACTGCTTTCCTTTTTGTTTGTTTTTTTTCTCCCTTGAGTACAAGAAAGCATTTTTGAGGGCCTATTCTAAAAATATTTTGGTAAAATGCTTGTCTTACAGAACTCGGTGTCTGCTGTCTGGCTTTTGCCATCGGAGAAATACATATTCTCAGCCCCAATGCTTCTAGCAGGTTTGGATTGGTGAAGAGGACAGTATGTTTATCTTAACAGGTCATTTTTAGCATTTATCCACAAATGATGGACAAAAGGGCTTTGTAGTGAAAGGAGAAAAGCAGGGCATTGTTATTTAAGAGGAATGTTGGCCGGTGTTGGAAATGTTTAGTAAAATAACGATGTGTCATGGTTTTACTAATCTCTTCCTAGATATTTAAAATTACAGGGACCAGCCCTTTCAGTAGAAGTAATAACATTAATGCTAAAGAATTAAATGTGTCAAGTGGCTCAAGCTTTTTGATTGTCAAAGTATCTAATTTCACTCCTCTGAATGAAGCTTTTTTTTTTTTTTCTTTAAACAAGCCACCCATTAAGCTGATCAAAGTGAATATATCTGGAACAAACTCTTAACTATAACAGCACAATGTAACCGGAAGCAGTATTCTATGGTACCGGTACGTTCTTGGTCCTTTTTGTTTTCCCCTTTAATAAGTGGATTGCTTCTGCACCTATACAGTGCTTCAAATAAGTCTAGTGAAGCATAATACACTTACTTCTGTAAATAATAAAGCCATGTATTTGCAATTTCGTTAGTGTCTCCTTCAGCTTTTAGAAGTGTTCCTCTGAGCTCATCCCATCCATTAACATATTATCCAAAAAACCCGGGTAACTCCTCCCCCCTCATATTATGGCATATATATTGGCCACTCTGAGGGTTAATGTCATGTTAGTAAGCAGCCTGTCGCATCCTTTTGGAAATCCTCCATAGGGACCTCGGAGATGTGCGGTTCCCCTTCTCAAAACTTCTGTGAACAAGTCTTACAGTGTAGGAATATTGATGCCTTTGCAGCTGGGGATTTACAGTCACTTTATAGTTCTGCAAATCCTTTCCCTGTCTTGGGAGCAGATATGGCTGGTACAGCCCCTGCCCTGGCATCCACAGGTGAAATTCTATTCTGCCTCTGCAATCCAACCCACTGCTCCTCCGATCCATCCTGCTGCTTGTCTGATCCATCCAGCCACCTCTCTGCAGCCACCCTGCCCTACACAAATGGCAGACAGACTTTCTGGGACACCCTGCACAGACTCTCAGGCTTAATGGCATGGGATTTATTTTCACGGTAACAGAATACATTAACGGCCCGTCCCACCCATGCTAGTAAAGGGGCTCAGGTCCTTCTGCTCTTTCTCTAAGGAACATTCTCATTATGAGCCACGCTCATCCGTACCCCAAGGTTTGCCCAATTGCCCTAGCCCAAAGGTTTTACTAGATTATGGGGCTCCCTCTGATAGTGATACCATCTTACTCACTGTGTACAATGAGTCAGTTAGTGTAACACAGCATCATTTGACACAGAGGTATCTGAATAAAGCTGGGTCCTCTCAGTAGCAGAGATGAACTAGGACTGTGCCTCAGTGCTGTGCCTTTGTCTTTCCCCTCTGATATATCAAGTTCCACACTATCAGAGCTGGACTGCATCTGAAGTGCCTCCGGTGGCTGTCCTCAGGGCTGGATTGTACTATGCAGACATACTGTTTTCCTGGTGTTTTACTGCACAAACAAATTGCTCTTGACCTGCATTTAAGAAGAAAAAGAAAAGAAAATAGCAAGGAATAATCACTACTTAGGCTTGTTAAAGGCTCAGTAGTACTGCCTCCTCTTAGCCGATTCTTGAGGTGAAACTTGGATTTTTTACAAAACCCAAACCTGCAGTAGGCATAATGTTTTTAGACGCTCTATTGCTTCTTTATGGCTTTTCTCACCAAGCTCTCATGGAAAATGTAAGTCTTTAGGCACTTAGAATGCTTTCCAGCCAACGTTAGGAAAACAGCCTTTGCTGAGCTGCATTTTCTATAGCATTTGCATAAAAATACAGTTAAATTCTTGGTATATACTGCAGAACTTGGACTCTTTTACTTCCATTATGTTGCAAAATGTCCATATTGCCATATGTAGCTGTTTTATCTTTCCTCTTTCCTTTCTTATAAAGCACAATCCTTGATGCCAGCTTGCTTTATGGTTTTGCCATTCACAAGGAAATAAAAAATTGCAGCACCATTCTTGAAGAGACAGCAGCTGAACAATAACTTTGCTTAAAAACCCAGAACAGCAAAAATTCACCAAAACTAACCAAATAAACCACCCCATTGCAACATCAAGGTTTAAACTCTGTGTTTTCCTGGATACTGCTGGTATGCAAGAAGCTCTTAAAATGTGATGGTGGTTTCCCAATGCCTCACAAAGCCAAATATTTATGATAAACACTTGACATGCAGTCATTTAACAAAACAGAGCTTCCTATTTCTGGATTTATGTGATATTTGCATCACAGCAATACACTTCTGGTGGCAAAGCAGAGTATCTGCAAACATTTGCAATACTCTAGTATGAAGTTGGCTCCTTTACCATCTGGGCTGATTTCATGGAGACACAAGACCACAGCATCAGCTTTATCGAAGTTACGGGAAGGATAAATTCAGCCCTTTCAGTTTGTGTTTACAGAGTCATACATTTTTCATAGCTCTACAAGCAGTGAGATTTCTGTTTAAAGCAGCATTTTTCTGGAGAAGGTTGCAGCACCACCGCGTGATTTCAAGGTGATTTGATATAGATGAAATAGAGCTAGGTAATTCAGAAGGCAGCCCCTTGTATTCTTCATTACAAGGGGGAAGTGATGGCACAGGGACTTTATAAGAACAGGCTGAGCTTGAGAGAAGAGCTGCTTTTACTAATTGTGCTAATTTTATGTCTCAATGATTTTGTGTCTAGCTTTACCATGAACAGAGCATTCAGCTCCTCAAAGAGTCCAAGTTTCCCTAATTTATACATCTAATGGCACCCACTGCTACTCAGGCACTGTAAGGTCTGGTCCATGTCAGCCCTTATGCCTTGTTTGTGCTAAAAATTAGTTATTTAAGCCTGAAAAACATAGGACCTTTAGTTTCTTCTCTGTGACAACACTGACATTAGAGAGCAGAGCTCAAATGAAAACTCGTTTGTTTCACTGATTTTGCTAAAATACCCTTTTGCCATATTAAGGGGTTTTGTTTGTTTGTTTTGGGAGGATTTTGTTAAGGAGACAGAGAGGTGCTTTCAGAACACGACCAAGTGTGACTGGAAACAGCAGGAGCTTGGTGTGGCACCACATGCGTGGCCAAGTGCAGGGTGGCTGTGACTCTGGCAGCATCATGCCAAGAAGTCTGTTTGGTTTTGGGTAAGTTTCCCCAAAATTACTGTCACCTCCCTATCACGACTGCAGGAGAGCCCCTGACTCCTTGCTGCTGCCCCAGGTAAGCTGCCAGCAGGCACAGGCAGGGAGGTAAGTTCAGGCTGCCCGTGTTCCTGTATGCAGGGCTGGGGAAGGGATGAGCAGATGTAGGGGACTGTAGCAGATGTGGGGGCCCCAGAGCTGTAGGTAGTGTCAAAGTGTAGACACTTCTGCTTTGGAAGAGAGGAATGGTTGGAACAGGAGGAAGGGAAATATTATTTCCTGAATAGGATGCCTTGAGTTAAAGTCACTGCAAGTGAAAGCCTCTGGGTTGTGTACAGCAGCTGAGGCTGATGCTGTCACCCATCGAGTGATAAAGGAGATGCCAGCTCCCATCTGAGCTCTTTTTTTACTCTTGTGCTCAGGGGCTCACCCATCTCAGTAGCTCTTTGCAGCTCTTCCTTGTCACACATTCTGGGTGAGGGCTGTCTGTCCCAGAAAACCAGGAGGCAAAGCCAAGCCCAGAGGAGAGGAGTTTGGCTACAGTATTTGTTCTGGGATGTCCCCTCTCAAATCCCCCAAGTATAGGTCACTCCCCACTTGGCAAACCTTCCCCTCTCCTCCCATACCTTCACCTGGGACAGCCTCACAAATAGGAGGCAGTGGGGAAAGCTAATCTTTACTTGTGCCAACTCTAAGCTCTCATTTGCCAGAGAAAGCAGCTATTTATCCTCTCAGGCAATAAATGACAATTAATTGTTTTGCTGCTCATCATCAGCCACCTACTTTCTCTGTAGGCAAGAGCCAGCCCTGCTTTTTAACATTCCTCACCGTGTCATACACAAAACAGCAATCCCGCCCAGCTCCAACAAATGCTGTTTGGATCCAGCATCACGGTGCAGACAGGGAGCTGCAACCAGCGCCATTTGGCTCTACTCATTTTGGCATACTGGCATTCTGTGGGCAGGGTCCCTGCTGCTAGTACACAGTCTCATCTAAAATATTAAAAGCAGCGAAACTGCATCCAAACTACAACTCTTCCCATGGAGGCACTGCCAGCATGCCCCATGGCCAAACTGGGCGGAAGAACAGGGACCTCTCTGTAGCAGCAAAGGTACCAAGGCAGCCACGTGCTGGATGAGGTGGATTTTCCTGAACAATAACAGGTGGAAATGGAGACTTGTAGAAAGAAAAAGGAAAACAAACTGAACCAAACACAGCCACCAAAAATAAAACAAAAAACCAACCAAACAAACTCAAAACAAAAAAGCCCCACCAGAAATAGGACTAAGAATAAACTATAGCAGGGAAGCTGTTTATGGCAGTAAGAATTAAACTGACATCTTGCCTCACTAATGCCATCATCTTAGTTATCCTTTCTACTTCCTCCAACACTTATCAGTTATCACATCCTCTTACTGACTTCAGATTTTCAGCTGCATCATCTTCCAGCAAACTTGTGCATGGTTAACTACTGGGAACAATCTCAGCTATTAATCTTAGTAACAGTTATCACCTAAATGACTATTTGAGGATTAGGGCCCTGGCACGTGACACTTTCCAGGCAGCAGCTGCCATAAAACCATTTTGCATCTAAAGAGATCTACACAGGTAGTCTAAGCACTGTTAAAACGAACAAACAATAACCCGCTGGATTTGTGCCTGGTTGCACAATGCTGGAGCTGGAGCCAGCTTTAACCTCTGCCCAGCCTCCAGCCTCACGGCAGCCCCTGGGCTTGGGGATTAATTTATGGAGCTTTTGAACATTGCCTTTATCAACAAGCACCTCAACTGGGCTTTTTATTTAAATGTGTTAATTGCTCATGCATTGAAATCCCAGCACAGCCACAAGCACATCTTGGACTGATTTCTGCCATGGTGATGCTCGTAGCCATCATTTAGCAGGCTTACCTGCAGGCTGCCCCTGTCCTGCAAATTGAACCAGTAATGTGAACTCAGCAAAAAGAAGTTAGAAGAAAGTTGCTTGTTATTCAGAAAGTACTCATAAAGCATTTTAAGAGTATTTTGAATCTGTATTTTAAAGAGAATTATCAAGATCCAGAGAGCTGCTGCATCAGCAGAATAGCGGTGGTATTAGTGAAAAGAGGTCAGATTATGCCAGCTGGAACACTGATCCTGGACTATTTAAAGAAATGCAAAATACAAATACAGGGATAATTCACAGAGGGGGTGAAAGAGTGAGAAATGGAAGTGCACCTTGGGTACTCACGTGTGTGTCTGTGCCCAATAGAAGATAATCAGTAGACTGGTTCGATTTGGAAGGGACCTTAAAGGTCATCTAATTCCAGCCCTTGGCCTTGGGCAGGGGCATCTTCCAGTAGACCAGGTTGCTCCAACCCCCACCCAACCTGTCCGTGAACACTGCCAGGGATGGTGCAGACACAACTTCCCTTGAAAAGCCTGTTCCAGTGCCTCACCACCCCTCACAGTGAAGATCTTTTTCGTAATATCTACTCTAAACCTACCTTCTTTCAGTTTAAAGCCTTTCCCCCTTGTCCTATCACTATGTGCTCTTATAAAATGTCCCTCTCCAGATTTCCTGTAGTCTCTCCTGTCCTCACAGGAGAGGTGCTCCAGCCCCCTCATCATCTTCCTGGCCCTCCTCTGGACTTGCTGAAGCAGCTCCCCAACCCTCTTGTGTTGGGGGCCCCAGAGCTGAATGCAGTACTGCAGGTAGGGTCTCACAAGAGCAGAGTAAAGGGACAGGATCACCTCCCTCAACCTGCTGGTCACGCTTCTTTTGATGCGGCCGAGCATATGGTTGGCTTTCTGGACTGCAAGCACACACTGCCAGCATGCACTTCATCAAGGTCTCACACACTGAGAAACAGACCGTGATTTTCATAACAGTAAAAGGCTAAATTCCTCCCTGGATGAAGCTTGAAGCAATTGTGCAGCCTCAAAGACAACAAGCAGGTAAATCACATTTTGCCACAGGGCTAAATAATGGAGATCAGTATGTAGCAATTAACTTAGGTAACTGCATTATCCATGTTTCCTTTCCATATGACAAAACTGGACTCAGAAGAGTGAAGAAATGTAAACTGAGTAATTTCTCCTACATCAGCTCCAGTTCGTTGACTTTGTCAGCTGTGATCTAGGTCCCCAAAACCTTCATGCAGAGTTCACCAAGCCTGTTCCATTGTCACACCATTACCCCAGTAGCTAATACAGGGCACACCATCAGCAAGGATGGGTGATGGAAGCTGGTGCAGGACATTTCTCTCTGTTGGCAGGACGAGCCTGCACCTCCCCATGCTGCTGCCCCAGCTCCAGCCTTCACCACTGCTGCTCACCCCCTCTCCTCCACACCATCCTGGCTTTTCAGGCTTATGTCTCCAGCATTTAAGAGTGGGAAAAGCTCCTTCCTTCACCACCTGGTGAGCTCTGGCCTCCTTCACTTGCATGTCACGCTCCTACAACCTAAGTGCAGACTGGGTGATGGCCTGGCAGCTTGGGAAAAGTGTAGGTTTGCTATCAAAGGCAGCAGAGTGACAGGCTGTTTCTTCTGGTTTCCATCTCCTTCCTTCCAACTAGGCTATTTTTAAAGTTTGGGAAGGATTCAAGTCAAATGAGAAAAAAAAAAAAACAACCACTTCTAGGCATACTTATACAATAAGTAGTCTTTTTTTTGCCTGCTGGTTTATTTTTGCACTTGCTGTGCTTTCACTGTGGGACCTCTTTGCTTGTTTTGAGGGTTTGTTTTGTTGGCTTTTTTGTTTCTTTCAAAGGAAACCAATGAAAAAACTCATCATCCTAGTGGCCAGTAATTGTCAGGTTAGATACGAGATAAAACTAGAAGCAGTGATACAACCTTTTGGAGTGGGTACAGAAGTAGAAACACTGCTCATTTTAGCTCCTGCACAGTTGCACATTTGTGGCACGCTCTCACAGACTGCAGGCAGACCTAACAGCCCGTATTTTTGGTACGTCACCATAGATCATACTCTAACACTCTGCCTTCCTCCGCAGAGCTGCTGCTAAATGGAGCCAACAGCATTTCTCTGCCAGAGGCTAGGTTCATTAATAAACAAGCAAGATGCACTTAGGGTAAGGACTAAAATCCCCATTCTAGTTTTTTGTGTCAGTCCCTCCAACAGTGTTCAGTGCTTTCCTGGGAGCCTTGCTGATGAGCAGGTTTCTGCTCTGGCCATAAAGACGGTCTGATAGCACCTGCAGCACCCTGGGGAGGGCAGAGGATGGCCTGTCCATCCTTATTCAGATTTATTTCAACAAACCAGCCATCCCTTTCTCTGAATTCTCCCCCACCTGCAGCAGCTGTATGGGACACTGTTAGCCCATGGCTTGAAGGATGCCCTTGGCCACTGTGGCATGCATGGCACTTGCACCCTAATGCGCCAACAAGGCTCGGGGCAAACTTTGACTGCTTTGATGAATGTTACACATATTTGCAGGCAACAAATACCTGCTGTGACAAAAAATACAAGACAAGGGAAATAAAATTGCATAGGTTGTTTCAGTTTGGGATAACGACTCCACCGGCATCTGCAGGCTGACACTCTCCTTAGATTAATGTCACTTTCAAGAACGTGGCTTGATTTTTCCTCTAAATATTTGTCTTTACCAACATGCCCCTCACCTTAGCACCAGATAATTGACTCTGCCTTGAAGATACTAGAGCTTGTCACAATGCTTTAAATATCAAACACTCACATAGATGAAGGAAGCAGCTAAGGAACTGGCAGCACCTCACCTCCCCGTGCCATGGTGGGGTTGGGCGTGCTGAACCACTAGATGCCTGGCAGGCACCTCCTCACCACTGCTGCCAGAGCCAGCTACTCAGGCTTCCCATAACACATCAAAGCTCATGGGTTTCCCCTACATCTGCCTAGGGGAGAAGAGAAATGGGAAGCACTGCTTGCCATCTACCCCCTCATCCAAAGCCAAGTCAGACAGCTCTTCATTGCTTTCTTCCCTTCTAAAGTTTTTTTAATATTTTAATTAATAATTTAATGAATAATTTAAATACACCTTAAGTTCACTGGTGAATATGGCCAAACACAATCACTGTATAATGGAGCCATTTTTTCACTTTCAGCCACACATCAACCACCTTCCCATGCAGGAGAGAACGTGCACTAACAAAACCATCTTGGCTACAGACTACCTCATTGCTTCCTCAAAAGAGATATTTTTCAGCATTATTTAGAGCACAGAAAGGAAAAAAGAGAGGAAACTGTTTAAAGTCAGTGACACAAAGGTAAGATCTGTTCAGATAAACATGAACGTGACGGCGCAATTTCCTTTGGTCTTCTTTCTATCAAATCTAAAAACCTATTTTTAATTGATTCCTGAAGCACTTTTTGAAGTTCAATAAATGCTTCAGAAATCAGTTGGGAGTCCACAAATGTTAATAGTATTTAGCTCATTTCAATAAAAATGGCTTCATTAACATGCCAGCTGCTAAAACGTGTGATACCAACTGTGTCCTTCTGCCAGCCTGCAGGGAATCATTCCTACTTACTACTCAGTTTTGCTTTAAAAGAGACCATTTAGAAAATATACCCATTTTACTGTATGCATGCATTCAGATGATGATTGCTTCACCACTGCCCTACCCCCAAAAACCAGCTTTAAAAGTCCCTGGCAGCCCTTCCAATGAGGTGAGCTCAGGCTGGCTTTCTTTGTGGATGTTTTTTCCGCAGGCAAGTAAAACCTCATTCGTTTTCCCGTCCATCAGAGCAGAAGGAGCCAGGTGAGCATCATGCCTGTCTGAGGCAAGCCGTTTTTCATTATGGCTCTGCTAAGTGGAAATAAATAATCTTTGCTCAGCTCTGCTGCTGTCAAGCCACGGCCAGCGGCTGCAGCTCCCTTGACTGTGTGTAAGCACCCGACCTCCAGCTCTAAAACTTGAGTCACATCACAGCTAACATGAGAGCAGTTGCCTGCTGCCTTCACGCATCTACATGAAATAAGGATGCCATGTTTTGGCTTCATGAATAGTTTTTAACTAGAGTTTATGCACTGTGGCTGGCTTTCTGAGACCTTCAGATGAAAGGCATTACAAGCTTTCAGGACTGCAGTGATGCCTGTGTTAGAACGGGTACCACAGCTCAGGCTCAGGGCAGGAATAACATTTGGAAGCTCATTTTGAAACTTTTAACTTGCTGCTTTAACCTCCTTAAGCTTTAGTCCTTAAGCTGATGCTGCCACTCTCCTGGCTGTCCCTTGCAGGGTGGGGACTCCAGGCAACACCACAGCGCTTTAGGGGCACAGTAACAGTAGTAATAGTAAGTGCCACATTAAACCATATCATTAGGTCACAAGGTAAGTAGTGCTAGATAAGTATTTTCAGAGCAAATGTGAGACTTTGTTCAATAAAGTACAGATCAAGTTTGAGACTGGCAAAATGCAACTCGAAAAGGGCAGCAGCAGGTGGTAACACCAAAAATTTCCACATCGAATACTCATCGCCAGCATAAGGTTGCATTAATAATTCAAGATCTCAGCATATATCTCAGCTCAAGCAACACACTCTGGCCGCTAAGAATCAGGTTTTGATTCTTAGATTATGCAACTGTCTCTTCCTTGTGCTTACATTCGTAACTGTGTGTCCAGCTGGCACCGTACCTGCCAAGCAAGCTGTTCATGCAGTTAAACAAAGCTGCATGTGCCAAGCAACAGTCGTTTTACCCAAAGCAGCCTGGATAGTAATACATATGCCAGCCTGCCTGCAAAGCCCTGTCCCTTCTCCACCACAGGCCAAAATAATGTGACACTGGCTGTGTCACAAGTGTCCCCCAGCACATGTGAACCCAAAGGAGGGTCCAAGCAGCCACCCCGAGGAACACACTGTTTTAGAGCATCTTGATGCCTTGCAGTGACAAACCTATCCTGTAACAGCTAGCATAGAGGTTGTGAAGCCTTCATCCTGCTCATATGAAGATTGTGGGAAATCACAGAGGAAATTCAGCCTCATGTAGCTGAAAAGCAGCTATGCAGGATGCAACCCTAAAAAGCTTGAACAGGTTGAAATACCCAGTTCCTCTGAATTCCCTGTGAGATGCTGAGCCAAAGTGTAGCCCAGGACCTCCTGAGGCCATGCAAGAAGTCAGAGTAAAACCATGGGGATGAATTGCACAGAGCTATTGCAAAGGTTAAAGTACAAACAGCTTCAGAAACTGCTTAGACACGTTCATGAAAGGCCAGCCTACCTGGGACTATGAGGCATAATTGCCTCCTTGATATCCTTGAGGACATCTTTAATGGCCAGAGTGTGGCCACACATCCACCTCCTGGCCGGCAAAGACTGGTACCTCTACAACAATACTTGTGTCAAATCAGGGGAGAGGACACCAGAGACACCCCTCTGTTTTTGGGGGGGGGAAGAGGTGCTGGCCGGGAGGCCACAGTGGTGCATGCAGTACATCAGTGCTGCCTGCTACACAGCCCAACCAGGAATTGTAGCCCCCATGGACAGCTTTCAAGAGCTACAGACGTTTGCTCAACAACTGAATACATTCCTGCTAGGTCTTCACTTCCCAGGCTCTGGGCTAAGGTGTCTCAATAGCTGGTTTTGAATTTCTCACCTAAACTCTATTTTAAGTGCAATTATGTTTTTCTTGCCGTTAAAGACTGACACACAGCAGGTTGGCATTCACAGCAGGTTGGCATTCACCAGACCTACACATTCACACCTTTCTCTTGCCCTATAAAGCTTCGCTCCCACCCTTGTCCATGGGATGCGCACGCCGCAGACCGCAGGGTTTGGGGGTGAAGGTGCCCCGGCCCCCTCCTTCCCCTCTCTCCTCCCGGTTTTGTTTCGGGTCACCCGTATTTCACTGGAGAGGTCAGAGTGTGGCAGCACAGCCGCGGCTGAGGCCCTTCCCGGAGGGAGGAAGGTAGCACGCAGAGCTTTTGAAGCGCGATAAGAGAGAACACGGCAATTAGGGGCTTGCAGTTTCGCCGGCAGATTTGCATTTTAAATTGCGTTTTGGTATAATTGTGTTTCATCTTTCATTTCACTTTGACTTTTGTACCTTTCATTATTTCCTAAGGATGGTTCAAAATGCTGTACAAGACTACAATAAAAAAAAAAAAAAAAACAACAAAAACCAATTTCATATCAGTACGATTTTTCTTTTCCTTAAAATATTCCTCTGAGATTAACCATTAAGGGAAATAAAGTCATCTAAGATGAGAGGGAGCGAACTAAGGTGATGTGGAAAGGAATTTCACCCTGAGGAGGGAGCTGCGGGTTCTGGCTCATTACCCCAAGCTCTGCAGAAAGCAGAGGGGCTGTAGCAAGGACTTCTCTCTCCCCAGTCACATTCCAGCCAGGCAGACACCCTGACCCCCCCCCCACGAGGGGGAAATCCCAGTTACCAGCCCTTTTGCCCCGGGGATTCACAGCTTGGCCCTGACTGCTAAATCCAATTATCCCCAGGTCCCATTAAGCAAAGATACTTTAACAGCTCTATTGTCAGGATAGATTAACTCGCAGCCATATAGAGCCCTGGATCGTGTCCTCCCTCCCCCTCATGCCACTGCTGGTTGCATGAAAAGTCACATAACACCACTGTGGCAGATCTGTTGCACCTTCGTTTCTCATCCCCCCCAAACAGCCTCTCGCCGCTCGCCGCTCACTCAGTGCTGCCCTCAGTGCTACCCTCAAAACAGGAGCGGGAGGCTCAGCCCCAGATAGGGCCATAGAGATCCTGAGCCATGTGGCTGGCTGCAGGGGACAGCCCGTGCCGTGGGAAAGACAAGAGAGATGAGAAAATACCCCCAGCTGTCTCGATACACCAAAGCCCCCACGTCTGGATCTCTTCAGTGTGCTCTGAAGGGGAAAGAAAAGCCTGTCAAAAGAAAAGGAAAATGCACTTCAATCTATAATAAAACAATGCTGCTGCCATTGTCAGGCACCTGAATGGAGACACGAAGGTTAGATGAGCCTGTGTTATATTTAATGCTGTCAAACATTGTTTGAACACAAAGTGCAGCTCGTGTTATTGCCGCGCTCCCTGCCTGCAAGGCTGCCCTGCAGTTTGAAAGCACCCCCCAGCACGTAATGGGCTCATTTTTTTGTAATTGCAGAGTTTGAGTCAGAAAATGATGGGGACTTTGTACTTGAATGTCACCTCTGATATGTCATGGTAATTTTCCTCTTCTAATACCCTCATCTGGATGGTAATGCCAGATGATTATGTTGGTAAATGAAATGAACGCAATAAGGTCTACATAAAAGGGCACCAATACATAACCCATCAGGACAGTTGTCCATAGGTTTATTGACACACCAGCCCTGATTTTGATCTGAGTTAAGCTGATATAAATTAAAAGTAGCTCTCCTGAAAAAAAAAATAATAGGTGGCTGTGGGAGGAAGGTCTATGGCTGCCATTAACCTGCACATCCTCTCCAAAAGATGCGCTTCTGCAGAGGCTGATGCTGACTGAATGTGTCCATCCCAGCCAGGGAGACAGCCAGCAGCCCTGTGTCCCCAGTCACAGGGGCTGGTGTTGAGGCAGCACTGCATACTCCTTTCAGCCCAGCTTGCAGCAGTTCTTTTGTAAACTAACTTAGCTGTTTTATACACACTCTGTTCCTGGCAGAGGGGGAAGCAAGAGTTTGGGAGGTCCCTCTCTTCTGCCACCCTCAAGTACATGCAGCAGTTTCACTAGGTCTAGATTTCATCACTACAACAAAACTTCTGGGATTTGGTTTGTTTGGGGTTTTTTTCTGGTTTTGTGTGGACTTTTTTGGCTGGCGGAGGGGAGGAAGAGAGTGTTTTAAAGTCTTTTAAGGCAGGAAAAAGAAATAACTTGATAAATCAGGGCTTTGTTTTAACTGCACTGGCTTAAGACAATATCCTTAGGATATTATTAATTAATGATCCAATCTTTACAGCTTCTCCACAGTAGGATAAAAGTTGGCAGAACAGAGAAGCTCCAGATGGAGGAAGCCTTCTGCATCAGATAAGGCTTTATGAGTGACAGGCCCCTGCCACTCACAGTTAAGGCCACAGACATAAGCCGCTTGTTATGTTGCAAATCAGCTAAAAATACCCCAAATGCAAACCACTGTCTTCCTAAGCCACTTGTTGCATCAGAGGCACTCAGAGTCTAACAAACAGTTCAATTTGGGTATAGAAAGCACTTCTTTTTTTAATTGGAAGAAAAAAGTTTACAGCAGTGAAAACTAAGAGAGGAAAGGCTGAGCTGCAGCCAGAGCCCAGCTTCAAACACATCCTGTTTAAAGTTTGTGGAATAAAAAGTCACAGCACTGGCAGATGCTCTGCTTGCTAGAACTGGGTGAAATTTTAAACTGATTGACTTGCCTTTTTTTTTTTCCTGTAAAAACTGTAATTTATTCTCTATTCTAAGCCCTTTTGAGTAAGCAGCTCATGTGGGTTTGATGCCAAGTGCATGGTAATAATAATACTAATCTAGAAGCCATTGGCAAGACTGCAGAGCTCTCTACAAGGTTTGTAGTGCACGGGCAGGAGACCTCTAAGCCAGCATCTGAAAGGCTTCCTCAAAAGAGGAAAGTTAGATGCAAAATCTTTACAAAAGAATTATTTTCAACAAATTAAAATGATGGTAATAAGATAGAAATAGAGAGCACGAGGAGCTCTCTATTTCTCTCACCATACAAGCTACACTGGCCAAGCCACATCCCCTCCATTGCTTTGACCCCTACTTTAGCATTGTGGAGACACACACAGATTGTCTTGCTCCTTTCAGGTTATTGAAACACTTTGGGCCATTGATGCATAGGAGGTCCCCGAGTGAGCCTGAATCTCTGCTTACACGGTCAGGTCTAGGTTTCACATGGACTGACCCACAGATATTGATTCAAGCCCAAAACCCCTGCTCATGTCTCCTGTTCCCAGTTCTCATCATCCCAGTTTAGCTGCATTGCAATAACCACTTAAACCTTCTCCTCAAAGATATATAATCTTCCGTGTTATTGGAGTGGCCTTTGTTTAACTGATGAAGATTAAGCATTTCATTTTGCCTTCTAAAATATGTGCTCTAGATCACCTCATGGTTTTAAAATGCCTGGTAGAATTAAATCTAAGACTTTTCTCCACTAGGTCCTCTAAAGCTTCTGCAGTTTGAATCTGTGGGTCCTTGATAAGGCAAGAGGATACCAAATAAATCACTGCAGTTTGTTAAACAGTCATCATTCCCCCCCCCCCCATGTTCACAAAGGAAAAATAATCTGAATTTTAGATTTCAAAAGCTGACCTCACTTGAGTCTCCTTCTATTCCAGATAGTAATGTTATACTTGCTGTCTAATTAAGAAAGAGATGGATTAAGCAATAGATTTATCATCTACCTTGAAAATTACCATAACAGTTATTCTAATAGTAATATCTACATCTGGGAAGATCCAAAAGTGCTTAACCAGATAAAGAAATCCTGTTTCCATTGCACATGTGTAACAGGAGTGGCATCTGGAACATCTCCAGGCTAAACAATAATCAAGTCAGGAGTTAACCTGGTGTGTACTTGTTCTAGATGTAAAGTACATGTGAGGGGTCTGCACTCTTGAGTTTCCACAGTGTAATTCCTCAGCTTGAAGATGTATGTATGTGTACAGAGGGAACAACAGTGGCCCACGCCCAACAAAGGAAAAAAAAAAGCAGAATCACTTTGCTAAAGATGGATTTAGATCATTTAGGTGCCTAAATCACAGAATGGTTTGGGCCGGAAGGGACCTTAAAGATCATCCGGTTCCAACCCCCTTGCCATGGGCAGGAACATCTTCCAGTAGACCAAGTTACTCCAAGCCCTGTCCAGCCTGGCCTTCAACACTGCCAGGGATGGGGCAGCCACAGCTTCTCTGAGCAACCTGTGCCAGTGCCTCAGCACCCTCACAGTAAAGAATTTCTTTCTAATGTCTAATCTAAATCACCCCTCTTTCAGTTTGAAACCACCCCCCCTTGTCCTGTCACTATATGCCTTTGTAAAAAGTCCCTCTCCAGATTTCTCATAGGCCCCTTTAGGTACTGAAAGGTTGCTGTAAGGTCAAACAGCAGACAAAAATGTTAAATCCACAGCCAGATCCCAAAATTCCTCCTTTAGATGTTGTGGGAGCTGTCTATGCATCTCTTTAAAAAATGCATAGCTCCCCAAGAGCCTTCATCTCTGCTTCTGGAGAGACAGGAGTATTCCAGCCATGGCAGAGATCATGTTGGCTTCCTACCTGCAGCAAAGCCCTAACAGGGTAACAAAAATAACAGCAGATAAATGCTCACATGCCCTAAGGTGTTGGATTAGAGTAACCTGTGAATAAAGAAGACAATGGTGGCAGCTACTGTGCTAAGGTGAAGAATCCAGAAAGGTTTCCCACAAACCTCATCCTTCAGGCCATGACGCAACTGCAGAAACACATCTTCTTTGTTGCTGCGTTCCCATCCCATTTCCAAAGATCATTTCAGAGACTCCTCAGGGCAGCACCTGGAAAACCCCACTCCTCCAGAGCAGCAGATGGCTGTGACACCAGCCAGCACGGCAACACAGGAAGGTTTGATTCCAGGGCACAGCCAGGCTGCCTAAAAGCTGCCGGCTGCACCTGGAAAGTAGGTGCTCAGCAGGTGCCTGTTTTAAGGCAGAGGGAGAACCTAAACGTTGCACTTAAACCCCTTAACTCAGAGCAATGTGGCAGAGAAGGGTTTTAACAGCGTGTGTAAATCATGGCAGTTTGCAGTTGTAGCTAGCTTTATCGAATCGTGCGCTGCAGTGGGTATTTCTTCCAGGCCAGGAGGAAGATTATCATCTGTTGTAAATTGTCATACTTCAGAATAGCACATTAATTGCTGTGATAATTTATACCAGCTGAGAATCTCCCCCGGGGACTGTGTTTATTACCCAGCTTTGTGTCTCAGACAATAGAGGTTTCTATCAGGGATGGGGTCCTGTGGTACTTTCATCATACCCATAATAATGGAATGCAATATAAACCTTCTGTCTTTCCATTTTGGGTAACCAATGCATCAACTGAATTGGACTTAATTGCACAACAGTGGAAGTGGAGCCTGGAAACACTGATGGAATTCACCTTTGGGGGTTTTCTTTCCTTGTCCCCCCTGGTTACCTTTTACCAAATGATCTCCCATCTATTCATAACGCTGTGGAAAATGTGGCATTTTACTCATGTTCCAGTGCACAAATAGCCAAGCTACATTCTGTCCTTTATAAAACCAATTTTAAAAGGCATGCGGGGAGCAGATGAGGAGGGTGCTTTGGGGGTTAAACTGCTCAGCGCTTGAATTTACCCAGCTAAATAGTGAAAACATTTTTGGCTCACTTCCTCGAAATATGACCTGTCAGTTATGTTCAACTTGATAAGGTCTTTTAGAGCTAAAAGTAGTTGAGTGGGTAGGGCTGGCAACACCCTGTGAAGTTGATTTGCTTTTCTGTTAAAAGCTGAGCCCTGCAAAATGTTCTTTATTAATGCTGTAAGCATTAAAAAAAGAACCAACAAAAAAAAACCCCAAAACCCAAAAACCAAACAAACCCAAATTTGCAACCCAAATAACCAACTTACAGTGATAGCCCAAGGAAAATGCATTGCAGCGGGGATGTCCTGGGGTGCCTCTCCTCGCATCCTTCCCCCTGGGTTCCCTACTTGGGCTTGCTGCAGCCCGTGGTAGGACCAGCCCAGGAGAGATGCTGACAGCCTGGCAGCTATGCAAACCCAGGCCCCCGAGCAGAGGCTGACCCATGTTTTCGGTAACTCATGGTCTAACATACATGGCTGCAGCTGGTCCCTGCTCTGACCATGAGCAGCAGAATAAGGTGTCATTTCTAGAGGCACGTGCCTGTTGCTGGTGAGCTGTGCTGTATTTTGTCCTAGTTGACTGGGCTGTGTGTAGACATGCTGTATAGGAACAAACCAAAGCACCAAAAGCCTTCAACAAGCTGGTTAATAACACCATGCTCACCCAAGCAACACATTTCCCTCCCCAAATGCACAAATATAATCCCAGCAATTGACGCTCTTCAGACACCTTTGCCCCCAAGGAGTGCAGGGGGGAAGCATGACAAGGGGCCACAGTGCAGGGACCAGCTCTGGGAGCAGCATCCCTGCAGGATCCAAGGTGCGACTGCAAAAGTGCAGGTGGGTGGGGTGAGCTTTTTGGCTTCGCTGGCGCTGAGCACAGAGCAGGCAGGTGTGAAGGGCTGGCACAAGGCCCTGCTTGGGGCAGGCTGCCCCACTGCACACAGTCCCCACACATAAACATACAGGGAGGGTGGGTGGGATAGCTGCTGTGCAGTAGAGTTAGCTGGGAGCGGGCTCAGGTCTCTCTGATGAGCTGCCCCTTGTTTCATGGGCTGTAAGAAGAAACAGCTCATTAATTCTCACTCCTGAAGGCACCTCGGAACCCACTGGAGGTGATTTCTGAACCTGAGGGGATTTCTGTAACCGGCCCACCTGCCCCCAAGCTGGAGAGCACTACAAGCTTTGCAGGAGCTCTTTTGTTTGCTGCGTGGCACCATTTCCCCTGTTCTAATGCAAACAGGCTCTTAACGATCCCAACAGCAGCTTAGAAATGTTTAGACCCAACATATTCCCGGTGGCTGCCAGAGCTGCCACCACCTGCGAGGCAGATGGGAGGAGTGAGGAGAGAGCCAGTGGGGCCTCCGGAGGATGGCCAGCACCTCTAGCTTTTAATGATATCCAGCTTTGATGGAGTGACTGATGGAAATGGCCCTCCTACACAACAGGCTGGACCTTCCAGGAGGCTGGACCTGGGCATCTGCATGCTGGCAACCAGCCTCCTCCGGAGATGGACGTTTCATCTGTGTCCTATGTTCCCATTTGTGTAATGCTCCTGGGTATCAGGAGCAAGACCACTGCCCAGTGGATGGGTATTACTCAGCCTGAGCACAGTATTTCAACAGAGCCCTAACCCAGCACTGTTACTAGTTATTAACCTGAATTCTGATGTCCCTATTTGGAAAAAAAACCCAACCTTTTTGCATGAAATTGGAAAAAATGAGAGGATTTTTTGATATTGGAGGAACCTGATACCAAGTTATTTCCTTCCAAATTCAAACAGGTAGTAGCAGCCATAATTTCTCACCCCCAGTTCCCTCTGATAACATGGTAGAAAGCCTTTCCCATACCCCAGCTTTTGGGAGGCTTGCTCTTGCTCTATGTGAGGCTGAGGGAGGGCACCCCGTGGGGCACAAAGCATCTGTGTGCCATCACACACAGATGTGCCATCACCACCAGGACATCATCATCCCCTTCCTGCTGGCCCCACCACAAGCTGTAGGGGCACAAAGTTAAACAGGTTTTCATGGAGGTGTCTTTCGTATAGGTGGTGTCTATTGGTTGAAGGTGGCCATGGTAAGTCAATACCTGACAGACACTTCTGGCAAAGCCATATTTTGAAGGGCCTTCATACATCTTGCTCTCAGTCACTGCTCCCTTGGCCCTTTGTGAAAGTCTCCTGCAGACTCAGCCCTCCAATGGGGTACTTCCAAATAACTACCTGCCACATCTGCCAGCCTTTGCACTCGTAGTGTAAGTACACGTGTGTTTGTATAGGGGTGTGCACTGGGGGGAGTCTACAGGGGGAAGATGTGCAATCAAAGCAGTGACCTCAGCACTTACCCCAGCCACACTTCCGAGGACCAAAGATAAGATCTACGTTGCCAAAAGAGCCAAGGGCTATTGTAACTGATGGGAGATGGGATCCTGCCCAGGCGCTGTTCATCATTCCTATCTCTGACAAAAACCAAAACAGGCTCACTTGGAAACTCGCTGCAAAGGAAACTTGCTTTTAGAAAACTCAAGGCCAATGAGTTAGCGAGGGTCTGTAAGTGGATAATCTTCTCCAGAGACAGCAGCTATCTCAGAAACACCAATGTAAACTCATTTTAAATAAGAATTAATATTAACGGGAAGCCTCACACCATTTTGCGTAAATCCTGATCCTGTTCATCTGATGGTGGCTTGTCACCTTTCACTGAAAGCTGTGCACACACCTTTGTGGGAAAGCTGTCCCGCACCCCTATTTTCAGTGAAAATAAGGTAATTTTTAAGAGTTTCTCTTATTGTTTCCAGTGCAGCCTGACAAGTGCATTGGAAATATTGGTGATGTTTCATAGTTTAAAACCCTCCAACAGCATCTGCGTCAGCCAGTGTGATCAACAAGCTGTCTGGCAATAGCCCCCCCAGTAAAGTTATTCAGATGTAACTCCAGAAAGCGTGGGAAACCAGTAAGGTGAGAGGTGAGAGCTATGCTGTGCTGTAACGACAGCACTTCACCCCTGTTAGAGACCCCTTGACTCCCAGGCACCAGCACAGACACTTCTAGTTCACCCCAGCGACAGGGACATGTGGTTTCACCTCTTTTTCCTCCAGTGCATGGCCACCAGCCTGCACTGTGCTTTGCTGTTAGAAATGTTGTATCCTGCATCCTGCCTCTTTGCAGCACCGAAGTGGGAAGGGTTGGGACTGATGAACAACGCAAAGGGCAGCAAAAGCTGTGCCATCTCCCTAGCCCTCTTCCAGCGAGGAAAGCTGGAGGCTGCAGGAGCAGCCACTTCTTCAAGTTTGTACATGCCTAATAACTCGTTAGCTGTTGTGCTCAGCAAATTGCTGGTCTCGGGCTTTTTTCGCCTGGTTGCTGAAGCGCAAATGTGATTCCCCATGAAAACATATGATTTTGCTCTCAACCTGTTGGTTCAGGTTTGTGCTCCCGGTACCGCCTCAGCAAAAAGCTAGGAGGGAAGTGGCTATTAAGCTGCTGAGGCCTTTGATCTGATCTATTATGTTTTACGAGGCTTTGGGGCTGGACAGAAGTTAGGTCCCTGTGCCTCTGATCCACCGCTGCTTTGGGAGGGAGGGAAGCAGCAAACACAGCCAAACAAGCCCTCCTTGCCTGTTCTAAGGGCATCCTTTGGCCTCCTTGGATTCATGGGATACATTGTGGTCAGCCCAGGGACCAGCAGTGAGAATTAGCTCTGGAAGGGCAGGGCAGCAACAATCCTGCTCCCTCCTTGCCATGTGGCATTGCTGACAGGACACCCTCACCCTCTCTGCAGAAGAGGCTTTCAGGGGCTGCAAGGGAAGGAAGAGCAGGACCATGCAACAGGGCTGGCAATAAGCCTCCCTCCAAGGAGCCCTTTCTCCGCTTGTAAAGGTTTGCATAGGTGGACTTTTCTGCCCCATGGTTTGTCTTGAAGCTTGGTTGACCTCACCCAAATGCACTCTGTTGCTTTCACAGTATTGATGACACACTTTGATACAAACTGGAGTTGTTCGGTTTAATGCCTGGCAAGGTTTCCCTCTGTGGGAAATCTGATACAGATATCTTTAGCAAAACCTTAGAATACTTTCAAGACACTGCATACAAGAAAAAGAACAAAAGAGAAAGAGAAAGAAAAAAGAAAAAGAGAAAGAGAAAGAAAAAGAGAAGGAGAAAGAAAGAAAAAGAGAAAGAGAAAGAGAAAGAAAAAGAGAAAGAAAAAGAGAAAGAGAAAGAGAAAAAGAAAAAGGAAAAGGAAAAGGAAAAGGAAAAGGAAAAGAAAACGAAAAAGTCTTTAAAATAGCCCCAGCTACTGAGATTGCTATTTGTGCACTTTACAAAATGAGCTCTCCTTTGGGCTGGGAGAAGCAATGTGGTGAGCACATTGCAGCAAAGAGGTCAGAGCATGTGGCTCTTTTCTTTCCTTTTGTTTATAACATCTACAAAGTGGCTGCTATTTTTTCCACCCATCGGCTATGGTGTGCTCAGCCCTCAGGCTTGTTCCAGAGCTGCAGAGGATCCCGTTAGAGCCCGGGCAGCCACAGTTCCACACCACTGCAAGTCAACACTAGAACATGCACACAGCACTGCATGTTAGAGGCTGCTCCTGGAAATATGAGGCTAAAGGGATGAGGTTTTCTGCTGCACAGAACCATAAAGTCAGTTGCAACAAGCTTGGGATGTGTTTTAGCAGCCTCACCCTAAAAAACCCCCTTATACTCTTGTACAGCAAAGACAAGGCAAACCCTCTCTGCTCCAGAGAGATGTTTACACAGAGAAAACTCGACTTCCATCATAACATGTTTGCAGAGTTTCAAAGAGTTTCACATCATGGACAAATACCAGAACTACGGTTATGTTATAAACACCTGGAAAAGCAGATTAGGCCAGTCTGATAAGGTGCTTAAACAATACCCCAGGTTAATTTTAGTGCAGTTAAAATTTCCTGCAGCAGTCCATTAATGGAGATGTTGGGGACATTTTACTGTCCAGCGTATCTTGCAGTAACACCCAGTGACCCTTGGTGCCCCTCTCATACTGGTCCTTGTAGTGGCAGTAAGTTTGCACAGAAGCATCCATTCCCCTGCACTGAATCCCATAAAATAACAAGGAGAGCATTTGGAAAAGGACTGAGCTTCCTTTTATTTGACAGTCTCACATTAACATTCATGAGGATGACTCTCACTCAGACTGTAAAACAAACCAATAAGCTGTGAAGTGTAGCTGTTGGCAGGGGCAACACAAGTCCTATAAACAACAATAAAAATCATGGTTGTCTGTCAATGAAACTTAGCAATTAATAATAAAAGCCCATTAAAAATAATTGAAAAAATAGTAAAAAGGCATTGAGCATATTAGTTCTTCCTCACCAGAAAGTCTTACTGACTTTTGGAAAGGGAAAAAATCCTGTTTGTGATTACACCTGCTTTGGCCCGTTTCTCTGGCAGGGAAGTCTTTGGGACATCCCTAAGCCATTTGTCACTGAAAAGGCAGCATGGTAAGCCATGGTCCCTGTGTATCACAGCAGCTTGATGAGAGTATCCCCACCCTGTGTCTGCACCTCTGCACCTCTGACCCAAGTTCACACAGAAGGGATTTTTGGTACCACCTGAAGATGTGGGCAGAGGTGACAAAGTCACAAGGCAAGAATTGCAGAAGACCAGGTTACATTTGCCCCCTTAGTAGAACACACAAGGATTTGGATGCAGGAGGACTATGGCCACTCCTTTCTTTCCCACACTGGAGAAAAGCAGGGCAGCACCCAATTCCCGTAAGCATCAGCTCAAGATCCCTTCCCATGCCCGGCACTTGGCTCAACTCTCCCAGTGTCCTAGTGGAAAACTCACTACTACTCCAGTGTTGGACCTAAAGTAGCTTATTTGTCTTCACCTAACTTAATATGAAGGTGAAGGGCATATTCTCTGGTTGAAAGGTACTGATGTTGAAAGTCCTCCTATACATCCAGGGAAGAAAAGTTGAACTCTGTCCATTTTCCATCTGAATTGCATCCATCAAAGCCAACTCTGCTTTGCTGAAGTTGGGGATGAGAGGGACAGCTTCTTTGCCTAGCATCAGTGAAAAGCAAAGTTTCATATATAAAAAGAACATTTCCCCATGTACAAATAAAGCCTTGGCTGAAGTCCCTGGGTAAGATACATCTGTGGTAAGTCTCTCCAGTGGATATAGACATTTGTTAAACACTTCCATCTGCTGAGGAGTCTGGCTATCAATTTGTCCTTGTAAATTCCTAAGTGCCATTGGTTTTCCAACACTGAAAAAGAAATGAAACTGTATTTGTGGGAATACACAAACCCATAAATATTGCATGGACACTCACGCACACAGGAAAAAAGCGTGGCATGTAATGCAAAGGCTTACCCTTGCCAATCAACAGGAGGATTTTGGGAGTGCTCACAAACTCTTCATGAAAATGGCCTTTTAGGCAGGCTGACATCACCCAGATGTTTTTAATTACAATGACTCTGGGACTAATTTCTCTCCTTATCTGTTACTGCCCTCCAGCATTGGTTCCTGTTGATTAAATCTGCCTTCTTAACAGAGTACAACTTTGCTTCTGGACACAAAATGGCTGGAGATCTTCAGTTTCCTGGTGGCGGGGTTCTAAGGCTTCATTGTGTTTTCACATGAGCTAACACAAATAAGGGAGTTCAGGTCCATAGCAGGCTACTCCTTTTCCCCTGCTGTGGGTTCACACTGTGTCCCTGTCCCTCTCTCTTCTCACAAGTAGCCGTACGTAACTGCATATCCCCACGTGTCAGAAGCTGTGGCCATGGTTTCCAGAGGTGACCAGGACCCATGTCTTCATGCTGAAGAGCAAGATCATGTTTGAACACAAGGTCCTGTGTCCTTAGCATTAGAAATAGCTCATCCCATGAGTGCAAGCCCTTCTCCCTTACAGATGAGGGAACCTCACATAGCGTAGTTTGAGCCCTGCCCCAAATCATGCCTGCTGGGAGAGGCCCCTCTTGTGATGGGCAGTAAAACGTTTCCATGGTGCAGAAAATGATCCCTTCTCCAGCTGGAGAATGGCTGTGCTCAGAGGAAGGGAGAGGGAAGGCTTATGCACTGAGGCCCCAGCTCTGAGCTGGAGCAAAATGGCCATACCAGCCCAGTCTGACAGGAAAGCAAAAGCAACATGAGCAATCAGCAGCCCAGGGTCCCAGCGGCAGCCAGCGGTGTGTTTTCTTCTAAACCATTAGTGGTTCTCCAAGTTTCAGAGCACTTTAAAAAGCCCTTTATGAGCGTGGAGCAGGATTTGGGCTCATTAGAAAGTGTCATTCATTTTTTGTAAATCTCTAGGAGGACATAACATCAAAGCCTGCTCTGGAGAGGTATTTAGTCGTTAATTTTCGTTGGCTTCTGTGAAGAGTTGCATATTGCATACAGCTTGGAAACAGATTCTCTGAGACACCTAAGAAAGACACAGAGATGCCTCTCCTCTACACAGGTGCACTCCATTTGATGCCCCCGTTCAATGCCTAACATGGGGTCTAAGGTAATATATTTCTGTTTCAACCCTAGAAATCCTGCTCCATGGTAACGTTATTCGTTTTTATGAACTTTCCTTTACATATTTAAAGTGACTGTAGTTCCACTAATGACTGTAATTGTTCCAGATACCCATTAATTTTGATTTATTAACTTATTCAATTCCCTGTATTGTAGTCTTGCCCACTCTATAAGTAATTTAATGTTTTAATATTGTGGGTCAATACTAATCATATAATCTGTAAATTGTTTAATTAATAATAATTAGCACCTCCCATCAAGAGCTCATTTTCCTGCAGGAAGACCGTTAATGTGATTTTTCAGAATAAGTCTACCTGTTCCCTCCCCCAGCTGTCTAGTCAACTTGTTTCACCATTAGAGATGCTTTAAGCAGCCACAGTAGCTTGCCACCTGCCATGATTTTACCAAGTATCTTACCATACTTTCTTAAAGTCTTGGGCCTTCAGCTGAGTAATATCATGGGAACCTGGTTTCAAGTACAATAAAGACATGGTGATACACCATATGTGTAGGAAAAGTCCTTGCAAGCATAAACAGCAGTCTCAAAAACCAGAAGGTAAATAAGAACTAAAAAGACATACATACATATACATATATATTCCTTTAATTCTTATGATTTTAAGCTGATTACATTTTTTCTGAGCCTACCATTATTTTTTAATATTACCCATTGGCATTACTGCAGCATTTAACAAGGAATGCACCTTAAATAACAGTATTTAAGCCCCCTACATAAAGATCTCTGCAACCCCTCTATCGTGTAGTCACTTAGTCTTTCTTGTCAGCACAACAATGAATCACAGAAATGAATACTCAGATTAGTTAACATCTATCTGCAAACCGAATACTCATATTAGTTAACATCTATCTGCAAACAAAATACTTATCTTCCAGCAGGGTTTGTGGTTTTTTTTTCCAGAAATAACTTAAAGCTACTTTCTGAAGTTAAATTGAAATTAAGCCCCCAAACCCCACACATTAGTATGCAGCGACTTGACCAGTAACATAGCAACAGCAACAAGCTGGTACACATCAACAGGTTGGGATTGTTCATACCCCTTTTGACACAGGAGCTGAGCAGGAATGGAAGGGAATTATCAGGCAGTGGGCTGAAAATCAGAAAGATACTCACCTGCACAGTGGCTGGGCAAACCTGGCAGCACATCTTGTGGGTGCCAGAAGCATTCAGAGGTTTGATAAAGGATCAGATGAACCCCTCCAGTACCATTACACAGTGGCTTTAGTTGGGGAGCTTTTGGAGAGAAACTCCGCCATAGCTCTACTTTTCCCTGGGTGCCCACCAGTGCATCAGACAAAAAATGCTGTCGACTGCTACACCTCCACCTACTGCTGGGTGTGATTCCCACCAGCAGGTCTTGTCCTGCATGGCTTTTATACCCAGAAGTAAAGGCAAGGGATCAAAGATCCTGCTGGAGGATATGGGCTACCCAAGTGGCTCAAAAAAAGCTCTGCTAGCACAAAGCAACAATGGAAGCAAAATAAAAGACAAAATACAGATACACCAAATTTTTACAACATGGCTGTAACCAAAGTGATTGTTTCTCATCCGCTTCCTACTAGTATTTCACTATGAAGAAGAGATCTGCTAGACATAATCAGCTTAAACCACACATCGCTTTTGTTGCTACGCTGGTCTCAACCTGGACTTTCCATATGGTCAACAGAAACTCACACAGAGCAGCACACACAGCAGCTATTATGCTCTCAATACCTTCTGAACCAGCCCAGGAAATGTGGTTAACTCTACAAGTGGTATGGCAAAGCTAGCAGTGACACAGCAAATGAAACAACATGGAAAAAGGAAGATCAATATTCCTATTTTTACACGGGTAAGAGAGTGATGCAAAGGGAGGTGAAGGAAGAGCTCAAGCACCACAGAGGAAGCTCACAATAGACCTGAACAAGCTCCTCCATCCGTCCTTCCTCCTCGTGCTCCCCTGCATGGGACAGTCCCTACTTTGTGTGGTTTCACCACATACTTACCTTTCCTCCCCTGAAACCAGCTCTCCTGAAGCAGGCGTCCATTCCCAGTTTGATCTTTCCCAAAGGAATGGGAGGCAAGGAAGCAATTACTACACATACTAAGTGTTTCAGAAAAATACATGAGTTAACATTAACTGCTCCCAGGATGTTTTAATGTTGTCAAAAAGATGTTTACTGCAACATAGCTGGAAAAGGTGTTACAAATGCAATACTTGGCAGTTGCTTTATCTTAATCTTCCATGTTAAAAATTAAAGACTGTATTAATACAATGTCAGAGTTACTTAATAGTACTCTTTTATCAAGTTGATATGATGGTAGCTAATTATTCAATGAGTTAATGTATGTCTTGTTATTTAATCTACCATGACTGATAATGAACTGTGTCAAAAACTTATTAGATACTAATTCCCTCTACACCTAGCTGACGCCAACATGGCCCACAATTAAGCACCAGTGCTCGCTCACTGCCAGACACAATCATGCTGTCAAACATGACCCTGTTAGCTATTCCTTGCTCCTAAGTGGGATATGTGTCATACTCCATTTGTCTGGTCCCAGAAACTGTCCAAGAAAGAAGAAAATGTGGGCGAGTATGGCAGGAAGTAGTTGAACCGGTTTAGGTACACCCAGAGGTAGCCAAAACCATCAGTGAAACGCTGGTGTCAAAACCGACAAAAACTGGGGGGTTCTGCTACACCTTGTTCTTGAGGAGACATTGAGACAGCATTTGGGCTAACAAGGGGAAGGGCTGATGTCTAAGTACTGATGTTTAAGTACTGATGTCTTGTGGGCACGCAAGCTGAGCTCTCCTTCCCACCAGGCATTGCAGCCACCTCCTCCTCGCGGACCAACTTGGAGAGCACAGTTGTGCACAAACAAGGGTTGCACCCAGGAAACTCATCAAAGTTCAACACCATCTGGGAGTGGTTGCTGCTTGACTACATGGCGCATGTATCCTTTTGTCACACCGACGTGACTATCCCACACAGACCCCCTGCTCTGATCCACCATGGGGTGGCCCAAGGAGCAACTGTCCCTGCTCCTGTCCCCACCTCCCAGCAGCTGAGAAACCTCCTCTTGACTAGTCCTTCACTGTCTGAATGGCAGAATGGCAGCAAAAGCAACAATTTTGTCTTATACCAACCTTCACACAGTTCAACATCAGCTTTTTCAGTGCGGTGGTAGCAGCAACTCAAACACAGCTGAGATACTTCAGGGCTCATCAGGCCTTAGAAACTTCATTGAAACATCCTTGAAGCTTCATTGCAAGAAGCAGAGCTGGAACCAGTTCAGACATGGCTTTTGGTCACAGCACTGCCAAGACTGAGGCCCAGAAAGAATGGAGAACAGAAGGAAGATGCAAAGCTCAAGATATCTGGTTTGCTTTAGGCCTTCTCAAATAGCTGCTCTCCCACCACTAAAAGAACAATTTCCACTCAAGCTGACACTATTGTGCTCACTTTGCACATCAAAAAATGCACCCTTCCCCAGCAGAAACCCCTGGAATTTCCTCACAATCTTCTAGAAACACTAATACCATTGGGAAGATTTCATCCAGAGGAGCATTTGCTGAACAACTGCAAGGGCCATACTGCTAGCTTACGAACCTGACCCATAGTTTTGTCTTTGTTTCAGGGAGCTGAAGCTTGAATTCATCACTTAGTTATGAAGCTGGCTTCAGCTCATGTCCACTTTAGAATATCCTGGCCAGTGGAATGTTCCTGCAATCAGCTTTAAAGTCCTGGTTGCATGTCAGCTTGCTAAGCGCATAAGGTGCATAGGATTTAAAAAGGCATCTGTGTCTCTGTTTATGCCTCTGGAAAACATCCCAGTGGGCTTTCATAGGAATCTGAAAGCTGGGAAAATGAAGGGTTTGAGTTAGTCACACACTATTCTCACTTCTGGAGAAGTTTGTATAGCATCTAGCAGAGTTAGGACAAATCTCAGCCAGGACTTTTGGCCCCCAAATTGTAATAAGGCCTTTCAAGATGCTAGGATATTTTGAAGTTCTTTTTATTGGGGAAACCCAAGAACAAAGCAACAGGGTATTTTATTTTATTTGCTGACTTACTTGAGGGAAAGGGCAGAAAACAGAAAGCACAATATTAAAACTCAAACATAACTTCAGCTCATACAAAGTCTCAGGAAAAGGTTTAGTCCTAAAAAAGGAAGAAAGTTGTTCGTTTGCTTGTCAGAAAGTCAATTTAAAATAGATTAAAATACAGCCTGTATAAGAACAGCTTCCCACCCGCTTGTGAACGCCTAAGGGAAATTACCTGAAAATGCAGAAATTGTTATACAGATCAAACAAAAGCACTTATCTGTAATTACTGGACTTATCTGTTTGTCTTAGGGCTAGCAGCAACAGCTCCCATTGTTACAAATAAATTTGGTGCTGTGGTTTGTATTCTCTTCTTCTAACATCTCCTCCACCAAGATCATTTAGGAAGGATTCAGTTTATGAAAGAAAATGGTTTCCTTAACTTTAAGGCAGATTGAAGAGACTTGGCTAGGTAAACTTTAAGGCAGATTGAAAGGACTTGGCTAGGTAAACGAGAAAGGGAAAGAGAGAAAGAAAAATAGCCAAAAGCTCTTTAGAGAAGATTTTCTTTCCATTTAATAACTTTACAGCTGGACCTGCTAGTATCTTGAAGATGTTGGAAGATCCCCTGGGAAACTCCTCACATTTCTGCTATGTCCTGGCTCTCATCCTGCCTATTCAATAAATAATTATTACAGTTTTAAGCATTTGCAGAAGGAACTTCCTGTTGCTAAGACTGCTTAGGCTCCTGCCAGCTTGACAAGCCAACGCTGCACTGATGATACCAGCATTAAAGCCAAAGAATAATTATCCGGTTTATATGAAGCTCAAGGAAGTGGGTGCCCCTGCTAGTTTGTAATCATTTGTCTTTGGCCAGTGGCCATAAGGACTTGTCTTCATCGTACGCCCTCAAGTTTACAGCTTTCTTCTGGGAAAAGCTGTGCCTGTGCAGCTCCCACTCAAGGATGAAAGTGGGTGATCATGCTCCGTTAGCTCTTTTAAAGAGGCAATTTTAAAGTGAATAGAAGAAATTTGCCTGCTATCTCCTGTGTATGCCCAAAGTGTATCTTGAAACAGAGCAGGATGGACAGCGTAAAATATCAACATCCAGACAATCCATTTGTGTCCCTCCTGCCCCCGTAGGCAGTTAGAGACCCTTCCTCCATGAGTTGTCCCACCTCCAACTGCAAACACACATGAGAGAAGACAAGTCGCTCCTGCCTGAGCTACTGCATGGTGTCACTGATCTACAGTGTCAGCAAACATGGAGGGGATGTTGGAGAGACAGGGTAGGACTTACCCAGAGGAGGAAGCTGCGTGGGCATAGGGATCAGAGCTGCTCCCAGTAACTTCTAAGCCATGGAACTGTCATTTCAGAGAGGATGTAACTGCCAGAGGAATTACTTAGTTAATCATCAGGGGACAGAGCCATTTTACAAAATAAAGGAAAGCTCTATCCGTGGGGCTCCCCAAAACCAATTACTGGAAACAGAGTGCTGTGGCTCCCTGGAACCACTGTTGGCTTAACTGATTATTTCTGATTTAATACACATAACACATTCCCCCTCACACTTCCATCCACCTGCTTCCTGAAGGTCAGCCTGATGCCTGTGTCAGGATAAAATGCAGGATGAATCCCAAATCAGTGTTGCTGCTGCCTTTCAGAGATGAAAATTTAGGTGTTACATATTTCTGAGGACTTGATTTTTCCTTTAAGTGCAGTGCCGAGCTCCTCCTCCAGCCCTCTGTGCAAGAGCAGGTCCTGGGAAATGCTCAGACCATTATCCATTTCCAAGGACAGTTCCTTTTTCCCCAAAGGTGATAGTCTGTACGGAGGCACAACAACAGCAAACTCTGGTGCTCTTCCCTGAACAGAACAAGCTCTGTTCATCTACCTCCCAGTTGCTCCTCAGAGGAAAGGTGTAAGCAGATAGATAAACACATGTGTCTTGGCACTGCAAGTCTTCAGACAAGGGTTAGGATGAATTTCTGAATCCAACGCAGTTTTAAGATAAAATCAGATTTTCTACTAAGAAATATTTTTGCAAACATTTGGTAAGCTTGCTTTTCCATTAAAACATCTAAAATCAGAATCTTTGGATGAGGGGGAAGGAGAAAGTGAGAAATATTGGCTATAAAGTTCTGTAATTTAAACTCTCTCACAGGAGCTGGAATTTATTTCTGAAGCGCTGTTGCCTCCACACCTCAGGCTCCCTGGACAGACATACTTGAGCATTTTCCATCATGGACTGTTCCACACAGTAACCCTTGAGGTGGTACTTGAAGAAGGCAGTGTACCTGCTCAGCAATGCAATGCCACACACCTGGTGTACAACAGCATGTGGAGACCAGGGAGATGACCCCACCGGTCAGTCTGAGGAACCCCAGATTCCCAGGCTGGAGCCACCGTCTCTCCCTGCCTCCACCAGCATCAAGCTCTTTCTCAGCTGCTGAGGAAGAGCATTTCACTGTGCACTATGGCTGGGGAACTGAAAGGGAAAAAGCTATCTAGGAACGCCCCCTGGATCCTGGTAGCTCTTTCTAAGCGAGTACTTTTGTATCTGTAAGGAAACCAGCCTGTCTGCATGCAGCTGCAAGGGTTATTCGTGTCAAGTTGGGGCAGATGTAAAAACCATTGGTTTGGCTCTGCAGTCTCCCATCCCACGGGTTTCAGTCACTCACCCACCAGCCTTCCCACCTTGCTTTCTCCAGCCTCACTGCAAAGGGTGGCACAACAGAGCACTGCACACCCTGAGGACAGTTAGCAAGATTTCGTCTTCTCTGTTTTTTTCACTGTTAGTGCTTAAATTCACAGGATAGGTGTATTTGTATGGTGAGAGTGTAGTAGGCTCTGCGATGTCAATATTTTCCCCTTTGAAAGTGAGTGATACTGAAACTAGCCTCTTTTTCTTAACTTCATCTATTTTTTGCTAGCCTTGGGGGTTTTTTCATGTTCAGTAGGGAGTATTTTAGGAAATGTTTTCTCTTCACATCTTCTTTTTCCCCTGTAGTAACCCTTTTTAGAATGCTGAGTATATGCTTCCCCAGGTAAACGTGTATCTGAACACACAAGCAATTATTCTATTTTCGTATAATTAATTATTTTTAGTTTCCATGTTCATTTCCTGCTCATTTGACCATGTAATAATTAATTAGCATTAATTATCTTAGATTGCACCTTCTCCATGTACACACACATTCAATTAGAAAGGCAGGCTTTCTACAGCGCTCTCGCCTTCAGAGGCGCCATACGCAAGCATTGAAAACATACCCACGGTGAGGACCCCTTCTGCACCTGCTAGAGTATTCTGAGAAACTATTACTTGTTTTTCAAGAAATACTGAAGTCAGAATCTAAACCACAAACCTACACCGTCTCTGCCGCATCCACACAGGGACTGGAATTTCCCCCCTCTCCCTTGCTGCTCCCCACATCTGTAGGGATATTTCCTTCTTGGAAGGAAGGATATTTCTTTCCTCTGGATATATGTCTACCTTCAAAGTCCTCTCACCACCTGGACCGATCTCATGGCTCTTTAATGTCCATCTGCTCATCTCCCATCATCTCCAGCTGATGCTCGCAAACACCCAGTTTAAAGCCCTCATGCCCCCACCCTTGTTAGCTCCAGCAGCTCTTTCTCATCACCTCATGGGCCAACAAGTACAGCAAAGGACCAATATCTAACTGGCTTTACTGCTGACAGCTGAAAGCTGAGGATGTGCTTTGTCACTCCAGGTGAGTGTTTTGGTTTCCTTCATAGTGCCCACTCACTCCAAGGAGAGGCATCTGGGAAAACTCTTCCTGTAGTGTGACATTTTCAAGCAAACCATCTCAGCAGCTTCAGTCAAATCCTGCATAAGTGAGACTGGAAGATGCTGCAGTAATCACTGCCCTCCTAAAATATTAGGGATGAGATGGCAAGGAAGATGGTTACTTATGAATAACTAATGCTATCTGGATACCACATAACCCCATCTGTAAGACAAGAAGAAAGCAAAAAGCAAAGAGTACAAACAGCCCGGACGGCGCTGATCAGCACAGTGGGAGGGAAGTGGTGACATGATTTTCCTAGAAGACCGACCACAGAAGACAGTACCCCTGGGACTGAAGCTTTTGAAGCGCCGGCACGAGGAGATGAATCATCTGGGCATTGAAGAAAACCATAAAAATAGAAAAAAACCCATTGAATGTGAGATCGTGCAGACGAGCATCGTACTGATGATGCAGATGAATCATCTGCCACCTGCACTGACTCACAGGAGTGGCAGCCACGTGCCATGGGAAGCACCCAGTGACAACCAACAATGCTGCTGAACCCCTCAGCCTGCACACCAGATGGGACCACCATGAACCTGCTGGAGGGAAGGAGGGAGGGAAGGAGCCAGGGATGGTGGGGGACGTGGCCCACTTCATTTCCTGATGTCACTGGCTCAGACCTTTTTCACCAATAAATGTTTTGGTGTATAAACACTGCATATACATGTGTGTGTTTATCTCTCTGTATATACGTATGCCATTTTCTCCCCAAACAGATGTGCAAGGAACAAACCTGGCCTCTAGGAACAACTGCAGGTGAGAAGCCCCCCACCTGCCCACACAGCCAGATGCTCAGCTGCACTGGGGAGAGCACCACCAACACCCCTCTCACCCCAGCAAAAGCACAAGGCAATGGGAAGGGCGTGGGGAGAGAGGTGCAGGAGACACTGTTTTGCTCTGGTCCCTCACAGGGCAGGGGAAGGAAGCCCAGAGAACAGGGAAAGAGAAACACTGAGGGGGGATCCAGGCAACAACCGTCACCCCCTCCCACCCCACACTCTCCCCCAACTCACTGTTCCAGCTAAAATTGTGCACATACATACACACACACAGATTTTTATATACATCTATATATAGTGTTCTTGCTTCAGGTTACCCATTGCCAAGCCTCCAAGCATGCAACCCTTCCCTCCTGATGGGTCAATCATGTTCTCCTCCCAAAAGAGCTGCTGCAGGGAAGACAAGCACATGCTGCTGTCACTGTTGTCCTCCTGCAAAACTGGGGAGGGAGGCAAGGAAAGGGAGCCCCTCCCTGGAGCACATCCCTGGGCGCACATCTCTCCTGCCGGCACTGGGATGCTGCAGTATTGACAGCAAAAGGGGTTTTGCTGCCTCTTTCCCAGGTGAGGGTGCTCGTTGTTGCTTTCCTGGAGGAAAGTCATCTAATCTAGAATCATAGAATGGTTTGGGTTGGAAATGACCTTAAGATCATCCAGTTCCAACCCCCTTGCCATGGGCAGGCACTTCTGCAGCTTTTACTTTTCCTCTCCAGTTTCCCCTCCTTACGGTGCCTTCCTAAAAATAACAGGCTTTTCTTCCTTGACGTCACCAATGACTGGACTTGTTGGTATCAGATGGGGCAAGGAATGCTCACATCTCGTGCCAGCTTCTGCTTTGGGCAAAAGCAACATAGTCTCACTCATAAAGATGGGGGCTCTGCTGATTCCAGGCAGGACCAGCCTCCCTGTACACTGCCACCCCAACTGATTGAAGCTGAAGATCAAAACTACTTCCCATGTTTCCATGTACCAGAGGGGTGAAGAGTCTTACCCTGCAGGAGATTTGTGGGCTGATCAAGGAAAACCATGTTGAGGCTATATTTTGAAGTCTCCAGCCTGGTTTTAACTGGTGGCCCTGACTTTGCCCTGGAACATCTCAGAGCATCTACCAAAATGCCCTTTTGTTCTCCCTGTATCTGCATGAGGATTTTTAGGAGGGGTCTCCCTGGGATTATGGTCACAGATATCACAGAAACATGGTGGGATGGCTCCTGTGATTGGAGTGTTGCAATGGAAGGTTACAGGCTCTTTAGAAAAGACAGGCCCGGCAGATGGCAAGTTGCTATTTATGATAGGGATAGGCTGGAGAGTATGGAACTCTGTCTGGGGACAGGTGAGCAGTCAAGAGAGAGTTTGTGGGTCAGGGTTAAAGGGAGAACAGCAATGGGGGACATTACTGTGGGAATCTGTTGCAGACCACCTGATCAAGAGGACTCTGTGGATGAAGCACTCTATAGACAGATAGGAACAGCCTCACGCTCACAGGTCCTTGTTCTCATGAGGGACTTCAACCACTCTGATATCTGCTGGAGCGATGGTACGGCCCAGCACAAGCAATCCAGGAGGTTCCTTGATTGTGTGGAAGACAACTTCCTTCTGCAAGTAATAGAGGAGCCGACAAGGAGAGGTGCCATGCTTGACCTCGTGCTCACCAACAGGGAAGGGCTCGTTGGAAATGTGACGCTCCAGGGCAGCCTTGGTTGCAGCGATCATGAGATGGTCGAATTCGAGATCCTCAGGACAGTGAGAAGAGCGTGCAGCAAGCTCACTGCCCTGGACTTCAAAAGAGCAGACTTTGGCCTCTTCAGGAGCCTGCTTAGTAAGGTTCCATGGGATATAGCCCTAGAGGGCAGGGGGGCCCAAGACTGTTGGTTGATATTCAAGGATCACCTGCTACAAGCTCAGGAGTGTTGCATCCCAATTAGACGGAAGCGCAGCAGGAGGGCCAGGAGACCTCCTTGGATGGATAAGGAGCTCCTGAGGAAACTTTGAAGGAAAAAGGAGGCTTATAAAAGGTGGAAGCAAGGACAGGCAGCCTGGGAAGAGTACAGGGATGTTGTCCGGGAAGCTAGGGACCAGGTTAGGAAAGCTAAGGCCCAGTTAGAATTAAACTTGGCTAGGGATGTGAAAGATAACAGGAAGGGATTCTGCAGGTACGTTGCAAATAAAAGACAGACTATGGACAACGTGGGCCCTCTCTGGAAACTGTCAGGAGAACTGGCTACCTTGGATTTGGAGAAGGCTGAGGTTCTGAATGACTTCACTGGCAAAAGCTCTGACCACACCACCCAAGCCTTGAAAGGCAGACACAGGGACTGTGAGAATGAAGACCCTGGGCCCACTGTAGGAGAGGATCTGGTTCGAGACCATCTTAAGAACCTGAACGTACACAAGTCCATGGGACCTGATGAAATCCATCCCGGGTCCTGAAGGAGCTGGCGAATGAAGTTGCTAAGCCGCTGTCCATCATATTTGAAAACTCATGGCAGTCAGGTGAAGTTCCCGATGACTGGAAAAAGGGAAATATAACCCCCATTTTCAAGAAGGGGAAAATGGATGACCCAGGGAATTACAGACCAGTCAGTCTCACCTCTGTGCCTGGCAAAATCTTGGAGCAGATTCTCCTGGAAGGCATGCTAAGGCACATGAAAAACAACAAGGTGCTTGGTGACAGCCAGCATGGCTTCACTAAGGGGAAATCCTGCCTGACCAATTTGGTGGCCTTCTATGATGGGGCTACAGAACTGATGGACAGGGGTAGAGCAGTTGATGTCATCTACCTGGACTTGTGTAAAGTGTTCGACACTGTCCCACACGACATCCTTGTCTCTAAATTGGAGAGACATCAATTTGATGAATGGACCACTCGGTGGATAAAGAACTGGCTGGATGGCTGCACACAAAGAGTTGTGGTCAATGGCTCAATGTCCGGCTGGAGACCAGTAACGAGTGGTGTCCCTCAGAGATCAGTGTTGGGACCGGTCTTGTTCAACATCTTCGTTGCTGACATGGACAGTGGGATTGAGTGCGCCCTCAGCAAGTTTGCCGATGACACCAAGCTGTGTGGTTCGGTTGATACGCTGGAGGGAAGGAATGCCATCCAGAGGGACCTTGACACGCTTGTGAGGTGGGCTGATGCCAACCTCATGAAGTTTAACCATGCCAAGTGCAAGGTCCTACACCTGGGTCAGAGCAATCCCAGGCACAGCTACAGGCTGGGCAGAGAAGAGATTCAGAGCAGCCCTGCGGAGAAGGACTTGGGGGTGCTGGTCGATGAGAAAATGAACATGAGCCGGCTTCAGTGTGCGCTTGCAGCCCAGAAAGCCAACCGTATCCTGGGCTGCATCAAAAGGAGCGTGACCAGCAGGTCAAAGGAGGTGATCCTGTCCCTCTACTCTGCTCTCATGAGACCTCACTTGGAGTATTGTGTACAGTTCTGGTGTCCTCAACATAAAAAGGACATGCATCTGTTGGAACAAGTCCAGAGGAGGGCCACGAGGATGATCAGGGCACTGGAGCACCTCCCGTATGAAGATAGGCTGAGACAGCTGGGGCTGTTCAGCCTGGAGAAGAGAAGGCTGCCTGGAGACCTCATAGCAGCCTTCCAGTATCTGAAGGGGGCCTATAGAGATGTCGGGGAGGGACTCTTCATTAGGGACTGCAGTGATAGGACAAGGGGTAATGGGTTAAAAGTTAAACAGGGGAAGATTAGATTGGATATAAGGAAGAAGTTCTTTACTGTAAGGTTGTTGAGGCACTGGAATAGGTTGCCCAGGGAGGTTGTGAATGCTCCATCGCTGGTGTTGTTCAAGGCCAGGCTGAACAGAGCCTTGGGTGGCATGGGTTAGTGTGAGGTGTCCCTGCCCATGGTAGGGGGGTTGGAACTAGGTGGTCTTAAGGTCCTTTCCAACCCTAACTATTCTATGATTCTATGATTAAGCAAGCCCAACTTATTTGTCCACTCAGCCTCCCTTGAGGCCATCTTTGGCAGACGAGATTAATCCAAACCACCCCACAGTTCTCCATCCCATCATGTACATGGGGACCAGCTGCCAGACCAGGTCCAACCAGTGCACAGAGCTGAAGGAGTGGGGGAGGACTGTTCTCACACCAAAGGATGCGCTGCTACCTGGGTGTATCTGCCTCTGTGACTTCCCAGACCCCTCCAAGAAAAGGTGTCTTCCATGGAGGAAATGTGCTCACCAAAGCATCCCTCAAGTCCTGGAGCAGGAGCCAGCCACATCCAATGATTCTCCTTGGCTAGGGATGTGTGGCAGCCCTCTCTCAGGAGGCAGTCAATAATATTACTGTGGTTCATTACAGACAAAAGTGGAGCTGTCAGGTTTTATTTGCTTACATAGATTTTGGTGTGTAAAGTAACACCAAGGAGCTAAACTTTGCTGGGCAAATTATTTTCCTCACACTGAGTTAACGATTTGTACACAGATAGTTATGCCAGGTTTTCCATGCTGACAAGACACTTTCAGAGGAGGTGGTTACAGTTCACCACATTGTGAAGCCATGACTGAAAATCAAGAAACATTCCCCTGGGACAAGCTTTCCCAAAAGCAGGACTCGGGCAGATGGCATTCATATGAAGGCTGCCCACGAATGCAGATCCCTCCTGCAAAGCAGATATAGGGATGCAAAAGCTGGCCTCAGGGCCAGCATCCCAGCCAAATCCCTACAGGAAACCTCCTGACATCTTCATAGCTGTGCAAATGAGAGAGAGAGAGACTTACACACAAGCACCAGGGGGGCAGAATTTATGTCCCTACACGTTTTAAAGCCTTTTAAACTGCCTTGCCTATAGTTAAATGGCGTAAATGAATTAATGCTTAACCCTACCACAGGCTGCAGCAGCAGCTGACACCCCAGACAGCGTTTCACGCCTGAGGATGCCGAAATGGCAGGCGCTGAGCAGTGCACGCAGCAGCCAGCGGCTTCACACCTCGGGCAGCCAGGGGAGGCTTGCAAAGGGAAACCTTCCATAAGGACAAACAGCAGCTCCGGGAGCTGGCGCTTTGAAGCGTCTCCAGCACACAGTGTTTCCTCCAGGCTGCCCTCACAAGCAGGAGGGGGTGAGGAGGAGGGCAGGGAGGCTCAGGAGAATTCCCTCTCTGCTTGGCTAGCGACTCATCATAGCTCCAGGATGCACCAACAAGGGCCAGGGCTGCATGAAGGAGTGTCTGCCAGGAAGAGGAGGCTCTCCCATTCTCCCTCATTCTGTGTTGAGAGTGGAAGGGTTGAGGGGGAATGACCTCCCTGTTGATGTTAAGCAACACCTTGTCTTCACCTCTGTTTTGCAGAAGGATTAACTTTATCTTCGTGCCTGACCCAAACTTCAGCTCCATGACAGTGAGCTCTTCCTGTGTCCCTCGTGCTGCTCCCTCAGGCCAGGAAACCCCTCAAAACAGGCTTGAGTCTCCACAGGCTATGGGAACACCAGCATCACCTTCACCCATATCTCCTTGGAAAACAAACCCAATACGGGACAGGAACAGAGGATGAGGATGAAGAGACAGGTGGGACCAGCAGGCTGATGTCCCCAGCACACAGCAAGGCTCACCTCCATCCTGGCTGCCCTTGCTGTGGACTATACCAGCCCAAACTCAGGTTGCCAGTGCTCAGCCCCATGAGAGATGAAGCCTTTCCCCAGGCTGCTCTGGGAACCACAATGTTCTTGTTGGAGCAAGAGAAAAAGCCAGGATAAAAAAAATAAATCCAAAACCCAACCACTCTTGGATGTTTCTAAATGAGAACTTAAGCGGCTGCCAGTCTATCTGCTGATAGCAGAAAGCAGATTGCAAGTGTAACAGGATGCAATCGAGTCAGACGATTCAAGGGAGAGCACCAGAAGGCTTAATACTGGGACTACTGGCATTCTCAGCCTTTGCTAATGACTTAACAATTGTTTGCACTGATTTGTGTTGGCTTCGATGCACAGAGAGCAACACTTTCTGTTCAACACCGGGGGAGACCATCAGGGATTTTACTGACTATCGGATGGATGCCTTCTCAGAGATATATATCTTCAACACTTTAATGTTAAATAAATATGTTGAGGAAATGAACAACTGTCCCTCCATCTCCCCCCTAAAAAAAATCAAGTCTCCAGACTGGGCAGTCAAACGTTGAGCATTTTATAGGCAATTTCCTATCCAGCAGCATTACCTCAGGCAGGACTCAGTAGGAGTTAGTGTCATTGAAATCCAGCAAAAAGCACCAAAAGGAAAGAAGAGGTTTCTGCTACACAGGACTACCACTCTTCGTGGGGAACTCCCCCTCTAGATTCCCCCTCTTGCAACAGAGAGCTGCGCTGCCCTCTTATATTAGACGGCTTAAAGCACAGGCAGGGCTTTCAAGCTTTAAAGCTGGGCCACCCTGTCTCTCTCTGAGATTTCTCTTCTGACTAAAGAGCTGTGCGTTTAAATTACAAGCATTTCTCTGTGCTTGGGTTGTGAGATTTGCTGCTTGCTGAGCTGTGCTAGTGGGTGCCTGTCCTTCTTCAGGATGCTCTGCCCTCACCATTCATCCTTTGCCAGCACAGAGGCACTTTGGAAAGAGGTTCCAAACCCTCACCTTGGGAAGGAGCAGCACCAAACAGAGCAGGCACGTGGGGGTGGCCACCACGTGTGTGTACGCTCCAGTCCCACGTAGGAGACTAATTAGTGAGCGAGAGGTATGTAATGACAGCTCCATGCCTATTGTGCGGCACCTAACAGCAGGCAGAGTGTCAACGCTGTTTTATCAGGGGCTTGGAAATAGATGTTAATTGTTAATTCCCATTTAGCGCTTCCCTAGGGATGAGGCTTGGCATACTGTAAGTATATTTTCAAAATCCACTGGCAGAAGGGAAGCCTACAAGTTAAGTGGGGAATAGTGGAAAAAAAAAGCCCACAACAACAACCTGGAAAACAACATGACAGTGGCAAGCAATAAATCTATTAGGAGGGACAACCCCATCGTCTCAGGAGTCTGCAACATCCCACCTGTGGCACCTGGTTCACTTCTCCTCCCCTCACTGGACAGTAGCATCAATAGCATCCTGCTTGACCCACACTCAGGCTGGCTAAAATTTGGGACCCCTTAAAACAGGGCTGGAAAAAGGAGACAGATGTAGGTCTCCCACTTCTGTAACTCCTCTGGGGGAGCCACGCTTTAAAAAAGAAGGCTTCCATGGCTTCAGCCTGTGGATACTGCTACGGCTGCAGTGTTGGGGCTGCCAACCAGCTCCCCCCAGAAAGAAAAGGCTGATGCTTTTCTGTGGGACCAGAGTGTGGAACAGGAAGGTGGCTGAAAAAGGGAGCAGGGCAGGGGAGGGAGGGAGGACCAGAGGAAGATGAGGGTAAGACAAGCTCTTCACCTGTCAGATTTCATTACACCTCACCCTTCATACACAGGTCAGCGTGCCTGAGCCAAGCCAGGACCAACCCTGATACACCCATGACCCACACTCCCTCCAAGAGCCGGGCTCTGGAGCTGCCTGTTTTCCCAACATCTTCCCCTTCAAAGGGGGATCCACAAAGCTGCAGCTCAAGGCGCCAGTTTTGGAGTCATTACCTGCTCAAACCCCAATAGTTCAATGCAGAGAACACAAAAGTTATCACAAAAGTTAAAAGTCACCTTTTTTAAACCAGTCTCACAGGCCTTTGCTGACCAGTTCACAGGAGCTGTCCTGAAAGCATTTATGAATACATGTGTATGTGTACATATCCTGTCACTAATCTGATATGCACACGTGTATATGTGGTGTCTGCTTTCACTGGAGAGAGGTGCCTTGCCTTCAGCACAGCTGACCTGGTGAATTCTCCCAGCGATGCTTAGAGCTGCTACAAGCACTGGCCTCAGCAAACATCAGCTCTGCTCCCGTTCATTCCCTCTAATGCAATTAGAACAAATTAACATGGGTGACTAGATGTGAAAGACAAACGCACCTCACCATCTTCATTTATTAATTTGAGTCCTGCCCTTATCACAAACTTGCTGCTCTCTTGACCTCCCTCCTATGGAGCATCCCTTTTTTTTGTTGCTAGAAGATTAAGGAGAGCTCTAGCAGGGAGAGACAGCTGGCTGAAATGGTCTAAGCCATGGGAGCCCTGCAACAACAGCCCACAGAGTTTCTTTTACCAAGCAAGACACAGGTGGGAGCTTCACAGGCTCACTGGTGAGCTAGCAGACACCTCTCTTGAGCCCTTCAGCAATCCCTAGCTTCAAAAGCCCTGGAAGGAGAGTGCAATTAATACCATTACAATTGACATAAAATCATGATCCACAGACTAGATCGGACCACACAATTGTCTTGCCTGACCTGTCATACAGCACAACCTTTAGGTAACCAGCTGAAGAACCACAGTGTGCCTTTTAGACAAACCCTTGAAGGAAAAGACTCTGTCACTTCCCCTTCTAAATTGTTTCACAATTTAGGAAAAGAATGCCACATGCTTCTGAAAACAAGAACCTTTTGGACTGGATTTCCTCAGCTTTAGCCCCTGTCCACTGTGTTTTGTTTTGCCTTTGTCTGCCCAAACTTGCAGCTACCGAGAACGTTTCCCTCTGTGGACATTTGAGGACTGCGATTTCAACCTTGCCTTTCCTAAAATAAATAAGTTGAACTTCTTCACATCTTTCAGAGGGAGACGAGATTTTTTGACCTCAGGAAAAAGGTCAGGAACTGACAGCAACCTGGCAGGTCCTCTCTGAACCCTTTCCAACCTGTTGACATCATTTGGATGTGCACCCCCCACTCCCAAATGCATATAGCCTTCCAGTAATCACTTTGAATATCCCTGTTTCCCTTTGTATTCCCCATCAGAATTTTATCTCCTTAATGTGACTTCACGTTTACATATTTTTATCATATTTAAGTCATTTAAAGATGAATCTTGGCTTTGTTGGCCTACCATCTTTATAAACCAAAGAATGCTGTCCACTCAATTCGCTCCTCAATTTACAGCTAACTGTATTTTTTCAATGCGTATTTTAATATTCCAGGTTCAGTCCACCTCCCAACATCCCAGAAAAAAGTAACTTAAATTTTCCCACCTCCTTCACCTGTGACAGCGTGGCCTGTAACTCTATGAATGCAGACAGCCCAGCTAACAGGACATCTGCACAATTTATCTTACTTTCAGCACCCAGGTTTTATTTTCTGTATGGACTCCAACTGGGATGCTGCTGTTCTTCCTGAGACACTTAAAACAGCCCGTAACTTGTTGGTGTGATGGAAACATGGATCCTAGAAGGGCTGCAGCTCATTTCCTAGTCCACCCTTGTCCTGCATGGGTGGATGTATCCTAACAGGCTCCATCCTTCTGAGCTCCCCATGCAGCATCTTCTCTAGGCAAATTGTTTCACTGCAAAACTCTCTTTACAGTCAGAAACTATTATATTGGCAATAGATGTGCCTTGATGCCAATTATCCCAGGTTTTTCTTGCTTTATTTCCAGTGGATATGAAGGGCAGTTGATGCTCAGCATTTTAATGGAATTCAATACAGAGCAGATGACATACCATGTCCAGCTGCCAAATCACGATTCAGAAGTACCAAACCCTTCTGCTCAGGGGAGACCTTTGCTGTATAAGCTGTCATTCCTGCAGGCCACCTCTGAACTCCCTGATCTATTATATTAACTGGACACATGGCTCTCCAGCTGGCTGCATTTCTCCATCTGACGCTTCATCAAGCTGTGAACATCAGAGGCAAATACACTGTGGGGCGCAGTTTGCCCTCAGACTGCACTGTCCAGCTTTTGGCTCCAGCACAGCAGCCACCAGTGCCTTTGGTTTCTGCTGTATGTCCCTGGTGTCCCTGGGCGCACTGAGCCCATGCCCCTCTTGAGGACTGATCCCCCCATGGGCAGGGTGTAGGTGAAGTCCTTCATTGCCAGTGGGTGACTGCTTAGCAGATGCTCACACAGTACCTTCCCAAGCATTCCCCTTTAGACCAAGTGGGCTGTAACAACCTTCCTCTTGACACCCTCCTCTTTTCCCTCTTTATCTATCTCCAAACTCATTCAATAAATCTTCACCTTGCTTCCTCCTGAACGTCAGATGAATAACAGCCTTCCTTAGTATCTGCTGCAAAACTTAACTCCTGTTTTCTCAGCTTAGTTTTCCTGTGCCCTTTCCTATCTGTCCTTCCAAGCTGCAGTATGTCCCCCAGAGTCTCCATGGTGTCTATTAAATCCTGCTTTGCTCCTCTGCTGAGGGCCCAAATACGTCCTGTTTATTTTCCGTACTTCTGGCATGATTTCTGAGGGATTTAATAACAAATCTGTTTATCTTTGCTAAATCCCTCTGCTGATAAGGGTCTTATTTACAAACAGAAAAGCAAAGCAAAGTCCGGATGGAAGGAGAAATCTCATAAAGCAGGTCCCTAATTCGAGGTGTCCCTAAAAGCATCCAGCAGCTGAATTTTCTGAATATGCCAAAGAACTGGCCTCTAAAACCCCTGCCCTTTAAGCTGTTTCAGTTTAAGGGACCTCTGGTCAGTAGCACCTCCACTTGCTTAACACGGCAGAAAACTGAGGAGGCTGTCATGCAGGCATGCACAGCTTTTTCTGGATGGAAATTAAAGAAACACATTGCAGACTACGTGGCAATCGGTGTCTGCAGCCACAGACAATCTCTTTCTCTTACAGCAATCACTTTTAATACATCTCCTAATTTTCCAGACATGGAATTAGCAAGGCAGAGATTGTCCCATTTTTTTATTTTATTTTATTTTTATTTTTTACTAGCTTCATAAAATCATTTTTTCATTGTCTCCCAACTCCCCATTAAGGTAAGGAGAAGACAGGGCAGGTTGTCATTGCCGAGAAGCACTGCAGCTATTTTTCATTTTGACAGCCAGTGGCACATCACACTGGAGGCACCAGCTGCGTGGAAAAGTGCACCATGCTGGGTTAAGGCTGACCACAGCCATGCTTTAGTCCCCAGCCATGCCCCGAGGCACCCACAGACTGAAAGCAAGTCCCACCTGCTTCTGCATTGCCCCACTGCCCACCAAAAGGGAAGTGAGATGGTACATTTTGCCCATGCAGAAAGGCTAGCAAGAATGAAAGCTGTGCCTATGAGCCAGGAAAAGGCAGGCAGCTTTTCCCCACTGTCCAAACATCCCAAAAGAAGGGAGAATTTGGGATTTTCTTTTTAAGTTGCTCAGTGTGGCAAGTACTTCTGCTGGTACCTTGTAGCTGCGGAGCGCTGCCAGCCTAGTCCTCTCATTCTTCAAATCCTTAGACAAAAGTGTACTTTTAAATAGATATAATGTGGTGATGGTGTGTCTGATGTATGTCTGCTTTCTGTGCTGGTTTTGTCTGGGACAGAGCTAATTATCTTCATAGAGGCTATCATGGGGCTATGTTTGGGGTTTGTGCTGGAAACAGTGTTGATAACACAGGGATGTTTTCCTCACTGCTGAGAGTGCTTACACAGGGTGAAGGCCTTTTTCTGCTCCTCACACTACCAGTGAGTGGCTGGGGGTGCACAAGAAGCTGGGGGGGACACAGCCAGGACAGCTGACCCAAACTGACCAAAGGGATACTCATGCCATATGACATCATGCTCGGCATATGAAGCTGGGGTGAGAAGGAAAGAGGGGAATGTTTGGAGTGATGGGGTTTGCTTTCCCAAGTAACCATTACATGTGGCGGAGCTCTGCTCTCCTTGAGGTGTCCTGACGTCTGTCTACCCATGGGAAGTGGTGAATCAATTCCTTGTTTTCCTCTGCATGAGTGGCTTTTGCTTTACCTTGAACTGTCTTTATCTCAAACCACGAGTTTTAACTTTTACCCTTCTGATTCTCTCCCCAGTCCCACCGGGGCGCAGTGAGCGAGCAGCTCTGTGGGGCTTAGCTGCCAGCTGGGGTTAAACCACACTCTTTTCTACAGCTTTTTGAAGAAAGTAGAAAGAGATACTGTATAGAACATCCTCACATTCACCCAAGAAAAAAGGATCAAATGCACAGCTCCTTACCCAAGTTGCAAAACCTCAGGCTATTGCCAAGGAGCTTCGTGTCTTGCTCCTGAGAAGCTGATAGCTCAGCTAGGACCACAGACAAACTGCTCTACCAGGGAAGGAAATCAAAAGAGACAGAGACAGGTATAACATTTACTTTCTTTATACACTGCTTCTAGATTAGAAAATCTGCACTAATGATATCACGGGTATGCACATATTTACATTGCTTTTGAACACCATTTAGCTGCTTAAATGAATACTGCAAAAATGTTAGCTTTGTACATAGCTTTTATTTATAGGGCAAAATTGATTTAAACAGTATTGAACTCAACACAATTGTGCCTGGACTAAGGGTATGAACAAATATGACAGTCGCTTCTGCTCAGGGGCTGAGAGTTTCGTAATCGTGGGGGCAATGACAACCCCACGATTACATTTAGGCGTCTCATTTGGGTGTGCTGGGAGAAAGCGAACCAACAAGGAGAGTGCCACTGAATTTGTTAAAAAGTTTGCTAATTAGAAATGCAAAGGTAAAGCTCTTTATGAGTCTCACAGCCATGCAACCCCTGCCTTTTCACACTCCTGTCCAGACACACAGCTAAGGCTCCTTCCAAAGGGCAGCATTTACTGTATCACACCAAACTCTCTGTGTGTCACCCAGTTTAGCTGTTTCATCAGCCCCTGCTGGTTTTTCCTCAGCACTTTTCCCCTTGCAGAACTTTCTCAGCAGTCAGCTTTCATAGAATCACAGAATCACAGAATGGTAATTCTATGGTGATTTTGATCCAGACACCTTAAGGTGGATCAAAAAGCACCTTAAGGATTACCCCATTCCAACCCAACTGCCACAGGCAGGGACACCTTCCACTAGAGCAGGTTGCTCCAAGCCCTGTTCAACCTGGCCTTGAACACTGCCATCAATGGGGCAGCCACAGCTTCTCTGGGCAACCTGTGCCAGGGTCTCACCACTCTCACAGGGAAGAACTTCCTAACATGCCCTTGTAAAAGGTCCCTCTCAGCTTTCTTGAAGGCTTTCTTTAGGTACCAGAAGGCTGCTATAAGGTCTCCCAGGAGTCTTATTTTCTCTGGGCTAAATCGCCTCAACTCAGACTGTCTTCAGGACATATCTACCAGGAAATTGCAGGCTGCACTGCAAAAAGTGGCACACCTCCCTGGCTTCTCCAAGTCAACGGTGAGACCTCTTCCACCTACTTGGTAGATGAACTGTAGAAAATGACCACATTCCTGACTTCTAAAGGTGCGTGTTTACACACTGGAAAATATCTAACTATAAATGACCAGTACTGATTCCCTGGGACTGTCACTAGAGACACCAACAGACACCAAGCTTACCTGAAACAAAGCCACCTTTCCTCAGTGCCTAACTGTAGACACAGAGAGCATGTCTTCAAACACCCAATTTGAAAGTGTGGAAAGGCAGGAAATAAGTGCTCAGTCACTCTTCATCTTCTACTGCCATTTAGGGTTGGATTCAGTTTCCAAGGAGAAAAGACACCAGAAGTCAACCAAGCCACCCCTCAGGAGAAACCAGAGACCTGCATTCCTCATTCCTCAGCCTGCACCATCCCCTACCGGCCCATGAGAGGGGTCTCTGCTTCCCTTGCGTGAATGATTCAAGATTTTACTCCCACAGCCATGCAAAAGCAAGCCTGGGGCCCTAAAAGGACAAGCTCTACGTTCAAATCTGGAGGAGGCCTTCCTGTTTCACCTCTCCTTAGGTATCCCTTACCCTTGCTCCAGGCCCACGGTCTTCCTCACCCGGGGCATGTGTCCCAGCCACAGCCCTGGAGGCAGGTACTGCACACTGGGTGCTGCCCAGGCTTTTCAGCCACAAATGCCCAAGCAGTCACAAGGCTACAGTCACCTTCAGAGCCGTGATTAAAACAACGCAAATTAAATTGTGGCCTGAACTGGGTTTTGCACAGAAATTCTAAGCCAAAGCTGAATTAGGCCCAGCAAGCTATGCGGAGCAGGTAGCTAATATAAACCCTCTGATTCTTCACTGCAGGGTAAAGAGTGAGAAATCATTTGCCCTGTACATCTTCCCTAATGTTTTCTGCAGAGGTCTGGGAGGGGGGCAATCACATTCCTTCAGTAAGTCAGGTTTGCTTGTTGCAGCTGTAGAGTTAGGAGGAAACTTTGGCTGTGGCTCATGCCCTGGCTGCCCCAACATCCTTCATGGGGAATGAGCTGTCCCTTTAGCAGAGGGGCAAGGCCCACACTCTTCTAAACCGTTGCTATAATTGCATGTAATTACGTGTTGTACTCACGAATGATCTAATTGCCAAGGGACAGGATGCTTTTTACCTGACATTTTGCCTCACTGCGAGGACCCCCCCAAGTGCCTGTCCTGCAGTCACACAGCGACCATCAGACCTCTGGCCTTTATCACTATTAATTCTCTGCTCAGAGAGATGGAAACACATCATTCTGTTCCCAGCAGATCTCAAAGGACAACAAAAGCGGTGCCTGAGCAGGATAGCAGCAGACACTCACAGTCTGGAGTGAGGTTTTTTGACAGGATTCCCAACTCCATGCACTTAATCTGTTGAGATGTTTTGTTTTTTGTTTTTGCTTTCCATTTCTCACAGATTCAAAGTCCAAACAAGAAGAAATGTTTCTGGATTAGCCCTAGAAATAGCTCCAACATACCACAAGAGCTAAGTGCATTTCAGCACATTTCCAAGGAAGCTGCATATTCATTCTGTTTTAGAGCAGACACTTGTTTCAAAAATGCCTGCAACTTCTGGCTGGGAACAGCACCTTTGGGCAGTAAAAGGCTTTTTTACCCTTAACTCTCTAAGGATGAGAGCATGAGAGTGTTTTTCAAGTCCCTCTTCACTACTGGTCAAGTTCAGGCATTTTTTTCTCCCCATTTGATAAGTAAAGATACGTCAAAGCAAAAAGGATCAAATATTTTTCATTCAATAAATACACTGAAGCAAACAGAACTCCAAGGGAGAAATCAGATTCCTGTCTCTCTCAGTAGGCTGCTAACACATACCAGGAAACGTGCATTGTAGAGCAAGATGCATTTGACAGAGGCATGCGTAACAGAAAGCTGTTGATTTGGAAGCCAAAAGATCCTGTGGTTTGTCAAAATGCAGCAGGACTATGGGATGGCACCGGGTCAATTAGGAGGCTTGTAGGTCAAGATAGCTGAGCACAACCCCGGGCGAGCAGGAGAGGCTCCGGTAAATGAGCCTTGTGTGCCGGGAGGGAAGACCGCGCTGCTGTCTCAGCAGGATGGGTCCTGTGTTTATTGAGCCTGGTGATTGCAACAGGCTGTCATTAGGGCAGTAAAGTTAAAAAGGTAAAAAAAGAGAAAGAAAAGAACAGAGAAGTGGACCACACCTATGTCAGGAAGCATTTCAAAAATGCTCGCTTCTCTCACATTCATACGTGCAGGTCAGACACGCATGAGCTGTCGCTTTCTTATGTTCAGCACAGGAGCACAGTCGGAAAAGGATCGCAGCCCAGTGTGAAACTCCTGCTTGTGGCTTTGGGATTGGTGCTTGGTTTTAGTTTTATTTCTTTCTTTTTGCCACTTTACCCCCCCAGTCAGCCAGGTTTGCAACTGCTTGCTGGGGCAAAGGGAAGAGAGGGCTGTGCTCTCATTGGAGCAGGGAGCTGGTCCGCCAGAGTCCTGCCAAAACCAGCCACCTGCTTTTCCCAGCGGCGAAGGGAGTGTGGGCATGGATATACCTGAGCCATGCAAAGGAGGGTCACTTCACCCAGCACAATGCAAATACCGGGGAGCAGCACGGAGGTAGAGGCCCGGCCAAACCCACTTGGTGCCCTGCCCTGGTTAGGCAGAACAAGACATGCAGAAGATAGAGGGGTCTGCAGGTGCTCCAGGAGTGACTCAGGAGGAGACAGCGCTTCACACCGCTAAGTGAGCTAGATCTCGGCAGTGTCAGCTGAATGTGCCCCACCAGGGGAAAACGCAACCCCAGGCTTTAAAAGCAGACTTGAAAGAGTTTCAAATAGTGATTAAAGCCTAATGGAAATCGAGCAAGTGCTCTAAAAGCACAAAAAACCTGGCAAAATTGAGACAGTCTTTGACGGTTATTAACATCATTTACTCTTCCAGAGGCAGAGGCTGAGCCTATTTGTACAGGTTTAGGCTGCATGAGACACTCTGAAGCCAATTCTGTGGAGGCAGACAAAAGGACCTTTATCTAGAAACCCCACGTTTCCTATGGGACAGGGCTAGCCAGATCAGCACCTTTCCAAGGGCCGGGGAGCATGAGCTGCCCAGTGCAGGTGTGGCAGGAATGACACTGCCATCAGTGCAGGGCTGTTTCAGCAAGTTGTAAGGGCAACTTTCTGTCTCCAGTCTGCTTCTGAAATGTTTCACCAAAATTTAAGCAAAACCAAAAGCCAGAGAACAACCTGCGATGCGAAAAACTAATACCCGCGATGATCTGACCTTCCTAGAAATCACTCCGATAGGCACCGAGTGTGTAGGGTTTGGCATCTTCCTAAAGCTCTTTCTCATCAGCCCGAGGGACAGTCGGGGATCCCGGGCATGATGAGCACAGCGCCTGCAGACATCCTCCTGCTCCTCCCGGGGTGAAGAACACATTTGCGGGTGGGAGAGGGTCTGTCCGGGAACCTAATGCTCTCCTAAAATTCCCCCCTGGCCTCTCAACGCCTTCCGGGCAGGCCGGAGCAGAGCAGCTCGGGGTTCGCACGGCGAAGGGGAGGCGAGCGGGTCAGTTCGTGCTCAGGGCTCCGGGGTTCGGCGGTGTGAAACCCCAGCGCCGGTTCCCGGAGAGGCGGCTTTGCTCACTCTGCTCCCCGCAGCCTCCCGGCTGGAAGGGGTCCAGCTCCTCCGGTGAAGCGGGGCGGCGCAGGGCGGGGAAGGCAGCGGCTACCTGTCGCTCGCCTGGGGCGAGGGCTGGCAGACCGGGGAGGACACCGAACTCCGCTCCCTGAGACCAGCAGCCAGACCTCCTTCTGCGCGCGATACGCACGGAACCGCTTCTCCTGCGGGGAGCAGTGAAAGCGAAGTTCGGAGCGGTGCCGTCAGCCCCGCTCACACCGCGCTGCGGGGCTGTTACAGCCCTCTGCGTGTCCCGCTGCCCTGCGATGGGACATCCCCGCTCACGAGCCCGGCTGCATGCGGACACGGGACTTCATTTTGGGGAAACCTGGGCAGATTTTGTTATTTTTGATTGTTTTCTGTCTCTTCTGGAGGGGAGCTTGTCTTTCACGCTGCCCGCCGGGTACCGAGCGGCGTTACGGGCTCCCAGCCCCCGCCGAGCCAGGGGGACAAGCAGGCGGGCTCCCGCGGCGTGGGAAAGCGGAGCGGGCCTCCGGGGAAAGAGAATGGCGAGGGGGAGTGATGCGGGAGGGGGTGCCCCCCGGACCCGGCTCCCGCGCAGCGCAAAGCGGTGCGAGCAGAAGAGAAAGGGGAGAGGGCGGAGAGGGCAAAAGGGGGGGACGGGGACCCCCGAAGGGGCAAAGAGCGGCAGCAACCCGACACCCCCGCTCAGGCGGTGCCGCGGCAGCGGTGACGGGGGCGCTCCCGCACCGGCTGCACGGGGGCGCCACGTGAAGGGAAGGGGTGCCATGTGGGGGGGGGGGTGGCGGGGGGAAAGGTGGGGGTGTGCATCGCTCGCGGGGCGGTGCGGCGCGCAGGGCGGGCACCGACGTCAGGGCGCCGCGTGCATATTGATGCGGGGGCCCGGCCGCTTTCGTCAAGGAGCAGAAGGAAGCAAGATGGCGGCCCTGTAGGAGCGGGGAGCGCGGCGCCCGGCTGTGCGTGCTGGATGTCGGCAAGGCTGAGGGACGCGGCAGAGGTCAGAGCGGGACCCCCCGCGCCGCCCGCTTTCCCCGCGGCACCACGGGGTGTCCGCGGGGCCGCGCCGCGTTGCCAGGCGTCGTTTTGGGGGGTGGGCGCCGCCGCGGCTCCCCCAACATGGCTGACTGACAGAGGCGGCGGGGGGCGCCGCGGGCCCCCGCCGCCCCCTCCCCGCGGGGCCGGCCCCCAACTTTGCCTCGCCGCCCCTCCCCGCGCCTTTGTCTGCGCGGCGGCGGCGGCGGGGGACGGCGGCGGCAGGCGCCCCGCTGCTTGAGCCCCCTCCGTTCGGCCGGCCGGCCGGCGGCTCCCTGCCGCGGGACTGCCCCGCTGGGACCGGCTTTCCCATCCCCAACCCGCGGGTTCCCGGGTCCCGAGCGACCGCAGCGGCGGCTGGTCCCGGCTTTGTGCCGCTCCCCAGCCCCGGTCGGACACAAAGGCGGGCGCAGCCTCGGGGAAAGGGGAAGAGAGGGGGGACTTGCGGAGTTTGGGTAGGACGGGAGCGGGAAGACAGGCGAAACGCGGTGCTGGGGGGCTCGGGAGAAGTGTGTGCGGTGGGGAGGGGGGGGCCCTCGCTGCGGGGCCTTCGTTTTGCCGTGCGATCTACACGCGCGTTTTGTCCGCGTTGCTAAATCCTGCCGTCGGAGCCGCTTGCACAATGTGGCCACGGGAAGGGGGGGAAAAAGAGTTAGTTTCTCGTGTATGTTCCCCTAAAATAACGCTTTCGGCGAGGTCAGGCTCGTTCCCCGCCAGATGACAGACAAGAGCAGGAACCTGACCACATTGGCGAGCCGGACGCGCGGCACCGTGCGCTCGCATCGTGGCATTTATTGGCGTTGAATCACCCCCTCGGATGCTAGCAATCGTTCTCGTGCCCTTAGTTAAAAGGAGGCTTTTCGGCTCGCGGTCTGAGTCTTGGTAATCTAGCAGACCCCTCTCTGCTAAGTAATTTTACTTTTCGGAGGGTGAGGTGAAGGGAGAAGTGATGTGGTCGAGCGTGTGCTTCCATCGAAATACTGCAACCAAAGATCTCATCGTAAGATTTGTTTTCCATGATGAGCGGCATGGAAACGTGCAGGCTTTGAGCAGTGATCAGCAGCTCTGAATATCGGTTCAGCGTTATTCTTCTTATTTTTTTTTTTTTTTCCTTTTTTGAATGTGAAGTTTAGGAGTTTCAGAGATTAGGAAGTAGTGTCCTTCCAGTGAAAGCAGGTCAGTGGGTGTTGTTTGTCGGCTAATGAGGCCGTTCCATTTGCATGTTAATGGCAAGTTGACTTACTGCAGCAGGGGGTGAGTGTAGTAACGTGTACATTCACTTGTGTATCTGCATGTGTATTCCACTACGGCACTTTCTCTTGTGGTTGTAAAGTGCAAAACAGGACGTGGTTGCCGGAGATATTCAACAGGGAGATGTTAATGGTCAAGAGTCGTGTATAAACTGATGATAGGGGGGGATCTGACAGAGTTAAAGGGGGAAAAAACAACACAGTCGTAGATGTGGTGTCCTTTTAAGAGATGCCCTTGGCATGTCAGGCTGACCGTAAGTTATAAATCATCCCTTCTTCTGGGAGTTGGACAAATTTCCTTAAGTGGTGTGTGATGAACGTATTGGTTCCTCTTACCAGTAGCCACGGAAAATGAGCACGTTTCTCTGAGCCCTTAGGGTGCTTGCCCCTCAACTACTGTTACGTTTCCCAAAACTTCTTTCATTCTTAGTGGGTTTTTTTTTCTTTTCCTATATACCTTAATTTTTTGCACCCCTCCGCATAAAGGCAATCCTATGCAGTTTCTATATAGATTATAGTTTGTATCTTATTGCTAAAGGTCTGTAACTAAAAATGGCCATGTAACAGTTTTTAATAGACTGCCACACAGAAACGCTACTTTTCTGTGCTTTCTGTCTCAAACGCGTGGCTCTTTAGTTGCTACTGTCATTTGACATTTTCTGTTCTCACTTGCTACATATCTGTATCGTCTGTTTAAAAAAGAAAAAGTCTCAAAACTGGATACAAACTGATACTTTGCTGCATCTTCATTAGACTTGTGTAGTTCTTTTCCTGCTCTCAATTTATAGTCTTTCTATTATGTTTAAGTCCCTTATGTCATGAAAACATTGGTAAATCTAACAAGTCAGGAACTTCTAGTTTGCCAGATCTGCTGCTGTTAACACTTTGACTGAATGTGCATGTCTTGGATTTTATTCTACAGAAAACCAACAATTTGGAATCAATGTAAATAAATCAGTGTTGGGCAATATTTTATCTTTTCCTCAGAGTCACGGAAAACATAGTGTGAACCCTGCCACTGAAGTCAGAAAACATTTAAACCTAGCAACCAGGGGGTAGGGAGGAGGAAAGAAAGGGAAGGCAAAGGTGTGAAAAATAACAGTGCTTCAGTAGTGGGACTAAACTGCTGTTTACATGAAATAAAGAAGTCAAAAGTCATCTTTTGGTGTAAGTAGTTCTTTCATTTGGGGAAGTGACATAAAAAAAAAACTTTGTGAAGGCATTCAGGCAACCTCAGAAAGTGGTTGGGTATTGCCCATTTCAGATCTAATTATTAACAAACCTTCAAAAGAAGAAAAAGTTGAATGGGAGACACTGAGCCTCCCAAATTTGCAGAACTGTCACTGGTCATATTAAGGCTTTTAACAAGGACTTTGGCATTGTACTGATTTCTGGCTTTTAGCCAGGGAAACTGGTATTGTTTTGATATAGTGCGCATGGTCCTAGACTTTGGCATGTCAACATTGTTTAAAGAACAAGAAACGTGTGCCAACTGAGGAGTTATTATGACGGAGAGATTTCCAAGGTCCCTTGTTGGCACCAGTGCTGTGTTGGGTAGCAGGAATGGGAGGTTGTACATGTTTTGGTTTGTGGGTGCAGAATCAGGAGAGCCTGAAGTTGTTGCTGGAACAGAGATTTCAGCTGCCAGAGTTGAAGGAACCATTGTTCCCTCTTGCCCAGAGCACTGCAGATGCTGCTGGTACTGTGTCTCCTAAAGGAAGAGAAAAAACAACCCCAACCCCCCCACCTCATCATGTTGTGAATGCTCCATCCCTGGCAGTGTTCAAGGCCAGGTTGAACAGAGCCTTTTGTGACACAGCTTAGTGTGAGCTGTTCCTGCCCATGGCAGGAGGGTTGGAAGTTGGTGATCTTAAGGTCCTTTCCAACCCTAACTATTCCATGATTCTATAAATCTACTGTTCAGGTGTTGAAAAACACAAAGTTGGGGTTGGACTAATGTTACTGACCCTGTTTGGGATTACAGAGAGTGCTTCACTTCTAAGTTACTTGCATGGGCAGTAGAGTGGTTTTCTCAGAGTATGCCTAAACAGTGACTTTAAATCCTTTGCTCTCTTTCATTCTGAGTAGAAGATGTGTCGTGTGTTTCCACAAGTAAGGTTCTTCTTTAAAAAAACTGTCCATTTTTCAAGGTGGAATTTCAGATGAGCTGTCAAATTTGGCTTGTCACAGAGAGTGACCCTACTGCCTCTCTCACTTGACTGCCACACAGTAGCTCTAAGCATGGTAGCAGCATCTGTAAGCCAGCTTCACAATTGGAGCCTGAAAGTGGTAGAACAAAGTTGCCAAGTTTCAAGTAGAGTTGGTGGTTATCTTGGAAACTGTGCTGGAGAACACAACCACAGATGATTTTGCCAAATAATATACAGTATTTATTTAGTCCAGCTCTCTGATTGCTGTTAAGGCAGTCAGCCAGCAGCAGTAAGTGTTGTGACATCATTCTGAAAGGCAATGTACTGGTTCTGAAATGGAGTGGGATGTACTATGATTCATTATTAAAAAAAAAAAAAAAAAGAAAAGCTGTAGTCTGAACAGAGATAAGGCATATGACTGCATCATGGCTGAAAGCCAGAAAGGGAATTATATGAATCAGTCACACTTGTAGCATTATTCCAATCCCATACTCCGTAAGGCAATGAGTACCTTCTTACTCATTTAATGCTTTTCTGCTGGAAAAATATCCTTTTGAACACTGAACAAGTAGCTAGTAACAAGTTGCCATAGTTCCAGTTGGTACAGTTTCAGATCATTACTGCTCACGTGTTCGATTTACATAGCTTGTCCCAATATCCTAGTTAATAAAATGTTACAAATGGAAAGTACCATGAGTAATCATCTTCTCAGTCATCCATTGAAAAGAAGTTACTTCTGCCTTCCCTTAGGGTAGACAAGTATCTTAAAAGAAAAATCTACCCGTTTTCCCAAGGAATTGCTCTGTGGGTGGAGACAAAGGTGGTGGGTGAAGGAATAAAATTCTGAACCTTTAGCATCAGATGGACTAATCCCAATGACAACTGATGAATGACCCCACAAAGTTGCTCGGGTTAAAATACTGGGAGTGTGCCTCACATTATGTAGCAGGGAGTAACAGAAGGAGATATAGGAAGAATGGCTAACTAATTTCACCCATGTATCTCTCTCTGTTCTTGGAAAAAATAAATAAATAAAGCCCTGCCTTACAAGAGGCTCAGAAAGAGTCTTTTACTAGTTGTTCATAGTAGAGGATTAAAATCTGGGGACAATTTAAATAAAGCTGCTATACTTAGAAAAACATTTTAACAATTAAAAGCCATAAAGATTTAGATTCCTGTGTATCATTTCAAGCAGGCTTGTTCTTCTCTGTCAAACACCTTACAAAAAGCTGAATCATCTCAGCAACCTGAACAAAATTCAGGCTGTCCTTCAAAACCAAAGTTCTCCGTGGAGGTGTGGATTTCAAATTGGAGTGTTATTGTCATGTAGCATACATATCACAAGAAACCCCAGCAGGAGTATTCTTACAGAGAAATAAAGACTTGCGGTATGGAGGCTTCAGTTTGACCTAATTCTCAGTGTGTTTTATTCCTCTTATTAAAAATAATAATAGAAAAAATAAAGGCAGTATTTCTGTTGCAGTGCATGATGGAATAGGCTTGTTCTATGCTAAAGTTCAGCAAGAAAGGAAAATTCAGCATCTTAATCCTAATCAAGGACGCTATTTCTTTTAAGACAATTTCAAAGAAGTGAGCAAGTGACTGGTCAGCTAGATAAGATATCCAGGAATAGCTAAATAACCAAATACCTCTTGGAAGTGTCTTTCACGGGTACAGGGCAGTAGCCCAGGCACTTTCTGGTTAGTTACTGTGATGCAGTGTAGACAGCATTAAATATCTTAATGTACTCTACAGCATTACCTCTGACCTCAAATATAGTTCACGTGGGTTCCCATCATATGAAGATTGGTTTCACCACATGTATGCATCGGGGAGGAGAAGTTTCCAGGTTTAAGTCAAATTTTTTGGAGACCTGTAAAGAGCAACATGACTTTACGTGAGCGCCCCTACACTTAAACTTACATTTTTATGACAAAAATTTAAACAACTTGTCTACTTAATCTCCTTTCTAATAATGCATAAACAGTCCAAGCTTTATCTTCTAATATCCTGGCGTGAGCTGCTTTAGGTCACATCATGTTGGAAAGGGATTTGGCTCCACTGCAGTAATAGTCTGGCTTACCAAGCGGGTAGATGTTTAGGTCAGGAGGATGACTCTCCATGCGGTTGCACGCACGTGGCTAGAGTGTTTACAAACAGTGTCCCAGCATCCTCGGCAGCTGCCTCCACGCAGCCAGTGAGGACAGAGTTCTAGGAACATCCCTGGTCCTCAAGGGCGGTGGAGGAGGGAGGGGGAAAACTAAAACCTCACAGTTTAAGAAAACATATCGCAGTTTGGGTTTTGGCTGAGCTTTCTGCATCTGTGTTGCATTCTAGATCCTTGGGTCCTTTGTCAGATACCGCTGTTTTTCCCCCGCTCGAGCGCAATCTGGGCTGTGTTGACGTGTTTGCTTGGAACAGATTGACCCTAAGTATGAGATGGGGGGTTAAGGGAATTGTTACAAAGGTTTCAAATGATTTCTGTGCCTCCCCCTACCCTCTTTAAAAATTTATAAGGAATTCAATCCCTGAAAGATTTCATGACAAAACAGCTCTTGCAATACAAGAATCCCACTGTAAATGGGTATATATTTTTCCTTAATGAGGCATGACTCACTGCCTGTTAGCATACTAGAACAATTCTCTTTTTAAAGAACAAAAAAGAAACAGTGAATCCTACTAACTTTATAAGTAAAATCAAATAGCTGAAAGTCTTTATTACTTAATGAGACATGTTGACACAAAGAGGCGTTGCTGTTACGAAAGCTAATACCACTGCAAGGCAAGTTTTGGATCTCCATTAGACGTAAGAAGCTTGGTGGAGATTTCTGCATTTACTCAACCAAATGGATAATGCCATGAATCTGTTGTTTAAAAAGGAGGGGGGAAATGAAAAGGAAAAAGGAGGGGGGAAAAGTGGTGGAAATTATTTGTGTTGTGTTGCCAAGATGGTTTCAGGAAGCACAGATGAAAATATGTTGTAGCTGGTCAGAAGCACCCAACTGACAATATGTTTCATGCCCTCCCCTCTGGACCTAAACCAAAGCTGTCAGACAGGTTTTCATCTCCAAAGGCACGTAAAGCCTGTACAGTGCGTACACTGTGGGCAGAGATTCTGCTCCTTATCCAGAAACATTATTTTCCAGTCCCATGCACAGTTTTTGGACTTTCTCACGCAGTTTTGCAGCAAGTGCTCGGGATGGTGTGCAAAGTGCACTGCTTGCCATGTAAAATGAATCCTAAGAACTGTTTTTTTCCTAAGCAGTTGGTCCAAGTGTCTCTTCCATATTCTGAATTTGTCTAGATGAGTCATGGTATTCACCATCATACAACACAGTATGAAGGACAGTCCACAGACCTTGTTATACACATAACTTCTGCTATTAATTGTATGTTCACATTGGCTGCTTCCATGTTATGTTTATGTAGATTACATCACTGTATTTTTGTTATTACACTCCAGTGGTTCTCACCTGTCATTTATGAGACACAATTATTTGGGTCACATCCAGAACCTGCTTCTGTTTCATTAAGCTCTTCACCTCCTTTTGTTTTGTTTTCTGACTTCTTGTTGACCTACAGTTCCAATTACTCTTGCAGCAGCTGGCTAGCAGAAGCTAGAAAGCAAGAATAAATAATATATGAAAAAATATGTGACAAAGGTATTTCTGAGTTTGCACTGACTATTTGTTCCTTCTCTGGCCACTTCTAGTGCTGTTAGAGAGATCAAAGGGCATATACTAACCCTGGGCCTGATGCTGACAGAAGAGTTTTGCCTTCAACTTTAGTGTCCTTTAGTAAAACTTTCCGTATTTGTCCCTTAGCATGAGAGACAACAACTGTTTGTGCAATACTCACTCCCATTTCATGCTCCTGATACTTTTTTTCATCTTTGTTTAATCTATTTGTTCTTTCGGTGCTACTTTACTTGTGTTTGAAGTCACATACTTTGAAGTTATACAATTTTTATACTTGCCAAAGGACACAAAACTCTTTCAGCTCTTATGTAAGCAAAAAGGAGAAAAGAATGATTGCATATTTCCTCTTGTGTGCAAGTAGCATTATTGTCCTGTTCATGGTAAAATCAGGAAAATGTATTGTTGCAGTAAAGCAGGAGTTGCTCCCCTCCTCCCAAAGTTACTAAAGTTCACAGAAGTGAGATATTTCCTAGAAGCTTGAAGTTTATGTATAGCTTAATAAAAGGAATGCAATTTGTCCCTGAAAGAGAACATATGAAAGCTGGAAAATACATTGGACTCGCCTCTCCCTGGAACATGGAGAAGTGTGTGTGTGTATGTGTTACAGACCTTCACATATTGTCTTTTCAAATGACAAGATTTCTGTTCCCCTAGCACTCCTTTGCTTATTTGTCTGTTTGACTTCAAACCAAAAAGGTCTGAGGTATTACTAAAATGGCAACGTTAAAAATCAAAACCACAAAAGTTGAGCAACTGAAAAGGGTCAGACTTAACACTTATTTAACACACATAACCAGTAGACATTTGGGGGGAAAGAAAACCTATGCTAGTGATTGTCCATTCAACGTGCAATCAGTTTGTGAGTGTACACATCACATACCCAGGAGCAAGAGAAAATATTGACCAAAGAATGAAGAGCACTCTCAATATTCATAAACATGAAAAGTGCACACCACAGAAAAATACAGCCTTTCAGTTCCTTGCTTTTTCTATGGTACTCTCCATACTTTCCACAGAACATTTTTTTTCTCTTCAAATAAGTTTGGACATGTACTTTTCTGTTTCCCTGTAATCCTTACTGCAGAGAAGAAGCTTTTGTCAGTGTGAGAAAATAGTAGAAAAAATAAAAATTGTGCTAATCTATTTTATTTCTCTGTTACCATATGTAATGCCCAAGAAGTGAGAAACCAGGTAGGAAAGCAGATTTCTATGCATTTTCCCACTGTGCCTATGTTATACACTTGACAAGATGTTAAGTAATAGGTGTTTTCCCTCCCACCCCCAAATGCTGTCAGCTGACTTGTGATCCTGCAAACTGATGGCAGTCCTTGCCATTTTCACAAAGCCCTATTCATTTTCGTTGGGCTCACAGAGCTGCAACAGCCTGCTTGTGTAGAGTCACTTGCAGGAGTGAGGCACCTAGTCACATATTTCTTCTTTGAGCAGGGAGGAAATGGATGGAAAGATGCAGGTATAGAAACTCGGAGCTAATTTTTGCTTTTTAAAAACTCAACCTTTTCAAAATAGTTGCAAGTTAACATGTATTTTTGCTTTAAAATATAAACTCTGGCTAATGGATTGAGAATAAGTTTTGCCTCTGGAAGAGTGAGTCTGTAACTACCTACCGAATAGCTGTTTTATTCTTGAAACAGCTGCTACTAGCTGGTTGGACAAGCTAGAACATGAGTTTAATTCAGGATGGCAACTCTTATGCTTCTAAATATAAAGAGAGTGGATAGAGTGAAATTAATTATTGCACGTTAGGAGGCACCTCATATCCCAGGCACAAAACAGAATCCCGCTGTGCTTGGGGCTGTACAAACACAGCATATTTGTCCCAGTTTGCTATTTAATTTAGTAAAGAAGACAAAGAAAAGGGGTCTGGAAGTGCACAAGAGGCCAGAGTGTTAGTAACTCTTGTTTATAACGCAAAGCAGAGGCAGGCAGCTCCCTTCCAAAACCCAAAATATTTGCAGTAAATAAGGCAAAGCTGCTATTGCTACCTTCTCCGAGTGTTGCAGAGTTCCTACTCAGCATTGCTACAGTCTTTTCCCTAGGGTGACAATATTAATGAGCAGCCAAAACATGCAAAGAGAAAGGATACAAAATTAATAAGCAACAATTGGGAGCCAAAGCACACACAGATCACGCAACAAGGCACGAACCCTGCTGGAGCCATTCATTTCAAGCGCCTTTTCCTTTTTTTTCTTTACTTTTTTTTTTTTTTTTTTAACCCTAAAAGACATGCAGGAAAGCTGTGGTGTAGATGGGAACTGAACCCGTATCTCCTAAGCCCCAGTGCTTTACCCGTGACACCCTCCTTCCTGCTCATTCAGAGTTTTACAGATAGTTTTCTCTGCTTACTAAGATAACAGAAGTATCAATTTTAAGAAACAGAAACCAGACTCTCAGAAAGGAGTAGCTTTTCACTTCTTTCACAAGTTGGTTTTCAGTAGCATTTTCTATTGATTGACAGAATGTTCTTGGGTTTTGCTGCATCAAGCTTCAGACCTTTAAACCAGTAGTGCTCATCCAAAACAACCCAGCAAATGAATTACTGTCACTTATCTCCTTAGGAAAGAGGATGGCTTTTTGTGCACTGCTTTGACTGCAGCAGTATTGAAACTCTCCACTCCCAAGTGAGAAGGGGTGCAGGAAAGGATGTTATCTCAGTTTTACTAGTGCTGCAGATGTCTCTGGGTGCCTCCAAATAAATAAGCAAAATGTCACAATGAGCTAATTAAAAATAGTTTGTTGTGTTGGTTAATTGCAGTGTGTGAAACAGAGTTGTGAAATGTCATTTCAATAAGTAGGTACTCCAGTAACTCTCATTAACCTTTAATACCCTTGATCCTCCTATTCATTCAGGCAAGATTTCCCACAGTCTGCAAACTGTTCGTGCACATCAGCTCCAACCTACTACACAATTCCTGTTTTGATCTGTTTTATCAATTGAAGGTCTGTTAAGGGTTCACAAACCCTAACACTAATATCATACTCAGTAGCAAAACTCAAGGGAGAAGAAATAAACCACCACCAAAACCAACTTTAATCTGTTGTCAGAAATCTCTGCTGGAGATGGGATATGACACAACTGTAACAGTACTCATAGCTTTCTGTGCAACAGTCACCTGTTATCCTAGTCCTGAATCAGAGACAGGAAATTTTATTGTCTCTCTCTGGTATTTGAGAGTTCTTTTGCTGTGGGTAGTCATAGCTCAGCCTGCCTGTTTTGGTACATAGTGCATTTAACTGGGAGCCTACCCTAAGTAACTTCAGCACATTCACAGGCTTGTGATACAATCCATGATGAAATGCATTTGGAAATAAAATCCAGTGGGTAATTTAGCTCATGCAGCATCTCTGGATACTGACAGAGGCAGCTGACTGTGAAGAACAGATGGATTTTTCCCTGCCATGGTTTGAGATTCAATAGTGCTTTGGAAAAAGATGGAGCGGGAGCACTCAGACTTTCTTCCTGCAGTTGCTGCTCTCCCCACGTTGGTTTGGAGTCTCAGCCGGCCGTGTCCCCACGTGGCTTGCGTGCACGTGGCTGTGTTGTTTACAAACACCATCCCAGGTGTCCCTGGGGCGAGAGGGTGCCACGCTGTGGGATCCAGCTCCCTTCACGCAGCTTGCGAGACACCCTGGTTTTCACCCACACTCATGGCTGCTCATAGCAGTCGTGGCCAAAGGCAGGGCTGCGGTGGGCCGATGGAGTCTACTAGCTCACACGGGTTTGCTCAGTTTGCACTTAAGCAAAATTCAGGCCGGAGTTTCGGGCAAGGTTGTCCACACTGAGTCAAAAATAGAAACTTCGTTGCTTGACAGCGTAGTAGCGCTGGAGAGCGCTAGCTAGACACACAGCGGTGAGGAAGGTGCTTTTCTGCTTTCCAGAGATGCTATTAGGGAATTGGGTAACATTTACAGTAGGGCAGGATTTCAGAAAGTCTGTGGAAATGAATGGGGCCTTTTTTTTTATTTCCCACTAACAAACTGGGCAGGATCACTTTTTGTCCAGGTTGTTGATGGGTCTCAGTGGAACACAAGTAGCTTGGAGCACTTAGTATTTGAAACTGCAATTGCATTACCACTGGGAGAAGACTGTCTTGGTTTTGCTTTGTTTCAGCAGGCCGTTGGCTTACAGCAAGAAAAGAGGCTTGAACAGCTGTGTATTGCTGCGTTAAATGGCTTCCCATAGCTGAGGCACAAAAAGACAAAGCGTGCTTCTTTCCAGCCACTCAGCTAAAATTGTATTGACTTACTTTTTGCCACTCCCCTCATGAGTTCAGAGTTCAAGGACTCATGTATCTACTGTACCTTGAGTTCAGATAACAATATACAGCTACATGGAGGGAAACAAACAGCAAAGTTCCTGTTCTTCAAAGACAAGCATTTTTCTGTGCTTGCTCCCCTGTTTTGTTTCGGGGTGTGCGCTGTTTATTTTTCTCCTTTTGTTTTACTCTCTCCCTCCTCACACCCCTCCCGTTTACCCTCTGCTGCTTGCACACCCTTTTCCAGCCGCCTCTCTGGCTTGCCTGGATGAGAAGTGCAGACTCAGCAGGGACTGGTAACACTTTAACTCTTTGTCCTATTCTCAGCTTTCCCAGCAAAGGTCAAAGGAAACGAGACTTACAGCTGCACTTGAAACAGAGCCGCTATAGGAGGGAGGGACAGCAACCACAGGCTGTTGTGCCCCACCGTGTTTTTTTCTTTTTCCTGAAGCGTATAAAGTACATGGCTAGGGTGAGATGAAACTTTCTATAGGCTTTGGGTGGCTGTATCTGCTAATTTCTTGTTAAGAGGAAATGAAAGACTTGGGACTTCTGTTTGTACCGGCCGTATCTAGCTTTCACGCAACCTCTACTGATACAAACAGAAATAATTTAGGAGTTACTTCCTCAAATGCCTGAAACGTGGTCTTAATTTCGTCAGTGCAAAGCCAGCAAAAAGCTGTTACAGACACGAAGTCTCAGTTATCTGCTTCTGAAGTCATTTTGGAAACTTTGGCGATGTGCCCTTATACAATTATTTTTCCTAATAGCCATAGTTTTTCATTGTGTCGTGGGACCACACTGGCTCCAATTTCAGTGACTTAGGGCAGAAATGAGTTTTATTTTTCTTGAGAGCAATTCAGTGCTGCCATTTACTTACAGCTGAGAGAAGGAACCTGCCTGGACACCATCAACTTTTGCACATGTGTGCCACGTACGGAGAAAGGTTCCCATTTGCCCTTCAGACAACTCACCGTGGCGTTTCACAGGGCTGCAAGGGGTGCACGCCAGTGCCGGGAGAGTTGGCGCTAGTTGGCTTAGTGACATCGACACTGGCGCCAAGGTTTACCTCTCGGCTCAGCACTCCAGGTCATGCTGGTGTCTCACCACGTGCTCCCGCGCACGTGGCAGCAGTGTTTACAAACATGACCCCAGAACTCTTACGGGCAGTTATGAAAGAGTCAGCGAATGCCACATCCCGCGTGCAAGAGTGACCGAGATCGCCGGTGCTGGGAGTGAATAGCGGGCCGCTCGGACTGAACGCAGGCTCCGAGAGCACATAGGGTGTTCGAGGCAGATGATATTGCTCCCAAACTGTTTTGAAATATCATTGCCATCATGAGAGAGTTTTCCACCGTAATCTAAAAATAGCTACTATTAACTAGCAGAAGTGGTGGGTAAGTGATTCAGCACCTCAGGGATAGAAGTGACTGTGTTCTTCGGCTCCATAAGTCTGTTTCTGTGTTGAACTGACTCAGAAAGCACGTAGAATTTTCAAAGGGGGAAGGAACTGCAAAGCTGGCTTACTTTGGCTAAAGGAAAAGAACACTTTGTAATCCTGTGGTTCCTGATTGACAGTTCCTTTTTTATTCCTTTATTAACACTTGGGCACTAATGAATGCTGTGTAGTCAGGTTGTGACCATCCGTTTAGGAAAAAGATGCCTTAGTAGTTTCAAATGACATACCTCCATCTACAAAATATGAATACCACTATATGGCTGACCAGATTTTTTGACATGAGTCTTAAGAGAAAAATGCATAGCTGAAATGCCCCTTTAGCAAACCAGGCACTCTATGCTCAACTGTCAAATGTCCTCATTCTATCTTCATATATCTTTTTCTTAAATCATTTTTGGATGCAGTAGATACCTACTTTTGAAAAGTGTTCTTCCTCACCCGTGAAGTTCTCCAAAGAAGTTTATATTGTACCCAAATTACTTCAGAGCAGTTTCTTTCGTAGAAGTTAGCAGTTTATTGTAAAATTGAAGCACGTGGTCAGACAATTACTTTTTGTCAGATTCTAGCGTTCTTGAAGTTTTCTCAGAATTACCCATATGTGGAGGAAGACAGGCTATGTAACTGTGAGTGGGTGCCAAAGATAAACAGAGCTTTCTTGAAAAAGCTGCTAAGCTAGCAGAAATAACCCATTCTTGTTAATAAATCACTTCCAGTTTTTACTTTTGGAATCAAGGAACTTAATCCCAGCTTTGCAAAAGACTCCTGAATGGTGAAGGATTTTTCTTTTGCCTCCCAAACAGAAAGATTGACCTTTCAGAAGCAGATGAGATGGTAGAAAGATGGTAGTTCTGGTTTATATTAGTTACTATGATACATCACAGCATTTGTAATTATCATAATGACAAAGCCCTTAGGAAAGGTACACTACAAGCTTCTCCATGCCTCTTCTCCAAAGCAATTCAATCCCATTACTAAATAAAAGTTTTGTAGGTATAAAGCCAGTCCATACTCTTCACCTTTCCCGTCCATACCCATGGCAGCTCTGCGTCAGAGTGTTGAGGCTCCTGCAGTGTTTTCCACTGTATAAACAAAACAGGAGAGGCCAACACATGTCCACTCTGGCCTGGTCACTAACTCATGCCATGTGGTCAGACAGCTCTAACCTGAGCAGGTGGTGTGCTCTCTCTGCAGGCTGGCCCCTGGCCCCTTGCTGGGTTTGCCCAGTCTTCCAGCTGATTTTTAATGGTGCATTTGGAATGTGAGCAAATGTGCTTGCGTCAGTTATTGATATCTTTTCACTACTGAATGTTCATTACAGTGTTCATTAGACTGTGTGCAATAGACCTAGAAATAAGAATGGAGAAATAGGTCACTTTTGTGTGTTATTTTAAGAGTTCTTTGTGGCATTTCTCCTGCCTGAAGAAACCAAATCCACCATACTGTAAAACTGTACAAGTATGGGCAAACTTTGAGAAAGGAGAACTAAAGCCTTACTATAAAATCTTCTCTAAGTGTATAAAGCTTTTCTCACGAGTACATCACTGTACATCTTCTGGACTTCTCCAGAAGCCCTGAAGCACTTTAAAAAATGTTCTGAATCAGTAAGTACTGAGGTTTACAGGGACTAGTGTGTTAGTATTTATGTTGTCTGTGGGCTTTACCAGTACATTTAGGTTAATCAGTGTAAAGATCTATGCATATACACAAATTCTGTCTGGTACATCTTTGTTGAGGTTTAAACCCTGTCGGCTACTGCTGAACCCAGGACAATCTTTGACTCAGAGAATCTTCTTACTGTTGGACATTTTCTTTTGTTGACATTTTCTTTTGTTACACAAAGAGCTTCTTATAGTCACCCAATGAAGAGAATAAAAGGAAAGAAATGCTGCTTATGATGAAGATTATTTTATTCAACACTTTTAGTTGGGGGCAGGATAGAAGCAAATAATGTAAGATTACCATTGGATGCTACAGGGTGAATACCGCCATTGTGTCAGTTTAGATGAGTATCTCAAAATAAATACAGACTCTGTCATGGGTTTGTCCTCTAGGTAAAAAAGTAATGGAAGTCTTGTTTAACAAGTTCGGCAAAGGCACACCTAAAGTTTAATTATGTCTTGATGCATGGGTGCAATTCTTACTAAAGAGTTTTACCCAACTACCAGAGAACAGACTTGGGACTTCTGATTTTTCTTACACTTAGAACATATGCTGATCAGTAGTCATGTCAGTGGTGCATAGTCTGGGGAAAAGAATCCCTTAGCATAATAAACAACTATCCCCAGCCATAGCTTTTTCTGCCACATGTGTGTGTGAGAGAGAGCAAGAGATTATTCACCAATTTGTAGTTTTCTGCCAATCCCCTTTGCCCCCCACTCCCTTCAAAAGCCAATCTGCAAAAAAGCAGGGGAAGATGGAGATGAAATAGTGCCTGTGGTATTTACCAGAGGGAGTTTTCATTGATGTCTCTTGGAGCTGGGAATCTTGGCTGGGATCTGAATTGTGCTACCAAAATTCGCAGCACTGAATGAGGCAGTGAGAGGACTCCCTGACCCAGAAGGTAGACAGACAGGGACCACATTGTTCCTCAGTCTCTCTTACTCATTGCTTTCTCAGCAGAAAATAGTTCCTTAGCAGACCAACTGCTTATTCTTTTTGTGCACAGAGAAGAAAACATACAGAACACCTGCTGGACACTACATTAAGTTACATTAACAACTGCCCACAGCACTCAAAGGCAAGGTAGGAACATGCAACAGGCCTGCAGAATATCTGCTCAGCACAAGCCACAGACAGAAAATGCTTCCCATCACCCTGCTTAAAACAAGTCCCGTTAATTTGAGAGTCACAAGAACTACAATGTGTGCAAAAGAGAACAAAACCAATGAAAGAAACAAAGACCATTTTAGATTTTTACAGTACTAGGGAATGCGTGCAGGCAAATTCCCAGAGATGTTCTTAGGAAAGCAAGGAAATCCCACATTGTAGAGTAAGTTTAAAAAACATAAAAATTGACTGAGCCATGCCAGCAAAGGCTCTTAATTTTCATGGGATTATACCAGTGAGGTGCTGACATTTCTTCCCATGTCTTTCAGTACAAGAAATACTACTGTGCTTTGCCCATCAGCCTGCCTTTGGCCATGGCCAACCTTCAAAGTTTCAAAATACAGTGTAAGACTACCCCCTATTTCTAAAAGCCAAATTATACATCAGTGAAAGAGAACAGCATTTCTTAAGTAACAGGCAAACAGAAGAAACCCTGATTTATGAATTCAGTAGAGATACACCAGCAGAGCAAAATCTCCTAATGTTTCACTGTATTGGCAGCTTTTTTTTCTTTTCTTTCCTAATTATTTTTCCTTGCCATAAGTCCATGAGTATGGAGAGGATGGGTGTCTCAGGCATGGTTAGTATCATGAAACTCCATGTAAAAGAGTGTCATGTAAAGTTCTGATACAGAAAACTGGGGTTTGTTTCATTTTGGGGGGAAGGATGGTCAGTGTGTTCTCTTTGTGAGCCCATTATGGCCTGTTCAAATTTGCTTGCACCCTCATCCAGGAAAATTTTTATCAGGAAACTAAATGGAGTTTCCATGTACCAGTGCAAAGCAGTGAGAAAGTTGGACTTGTTCTTCCTAAAAGTTATATGGAATAGCCATGGAAGAGAGCATTTAATCCATTTTCTTCTTCCAAGACGGATAAATTGTAACTTTCAGTTTTGACAAATACTTGGATAATCTGCTCTAGAAGACCTCTGCTAGTGCAGATATTGTGTCCTTCCAAGTCTTCTAGTTTTGTTCAACTTTGTTTCTTTTAGGACAGATACAGCATTCCAGCTGAGGCGCTGCCAAGGCTGAGAAGAAAAGTAACTTAATTCCCAAGAAAGCCATACAAGCAGGACTACAACCTCTGCAAAAAGTGCCCTTTTTCTTAAAAGGATTGACATCAACTGTTGAGCTTGATATTCACTGTAACTCCGGGAACTGCTGTCCCTCATTCAGTGATTGTACTCATGATTATTCCTGTCTTCTGAGACATTGCATACGAGAAACCCCAGAACAACTTCAGGAAAAAGGCTAGTGTGTCAAAACAGAGAAGTTGGTATCATCAAGGAGGAGGAAATGCATACTGTGGGAATCTTAAAATAACTAATTATGCATTTTCATGAGAGTCCGTGATACTCTGGACTCCACATTTCTCAGAGAAGGACCATGTCTGTGGGCACACTGCTGGTATCCCATGCATAATGTGAAGAACGCTCCCCCAGATAGGATCTGGACCATGTCACATACAGCTTAATATGGGTACTTGCTCAAAGTGGCACTAAAGAGAAGTGGCAAAACCAGAAGCAGTGCAGTACTTAATAGTATGTATGATTTTGTTATGCTGGTTTTGTAGCGGATGGAGATAGAAGCATGTTTCAGAAATGCAGAACACTAGAAAAGGTTTCTCATGAGCTGTGAAAGCCAGAAGCATGTAAGGGAAGATCTGAATTCTCCTCCTTTTGTTCCAGTAAAATTTTTGTATAAAATTTGCAGATTATGAGCACTGCTAGGGTATTCTGACTCCAAATACTCCTGTGCTGGGTCAGGGCCTCAAAATGGGCAGCACAGAGCAAGGGAGGAGGAAGTTGAGCACAGTGAAAGTAACACCAGAGGGTGGGCTGGATACCATACATTAAAGGCAGAGAAGGGCTCTCAAGAGCTTACCCTCGGCTCTCTAGCACAGTTTGAAGAACAAGAGTATTTGGAGAAGTAACAGCCAACATATTTCACATTGCTGAAAGGAAACAAATACAACTGGGTGTGGTTAACCTAAGAACCTTGCTGTCAACCTGTTGCCAATGCAGATTCTTTTGTAAGTAGCAGCCATTTCTATGAATTAGGCTCCAGCTCCTTAGGATACACCTCCCTCTATGCAGGAGTGGGGGCGAATAAGTCTCATGGTTTTGGCTGTAAGCTGGAGGTTGGCTGAATGTATTACTGAATGTTTATACCTTTCTCTGAGGCATCTGCCCTTTAGCAGACTATGATAAAACCAGACACTTGTTTGCTCCACTGTGGCACTTCTCAGCTGCTGCTGGCTGTTTCCCTGTGTCCTCCCTCCTCTAAAGACTTTTCACAGTATGCCTGGGAGTCCTGTTACGAAAACAGTCAAGAAAAGCTGTTACTAGGAGCAACATACACATAGTGACCACCTACCCAAAGAACTTATTTTCTTCATTTGTTTGGTTTTTTGCAACACCCAGAAAGTTGTAGTTTATGCCACCAGCAGCTAGTGTGGTCACTTAAACAGTTCTTTCTAAAGCAGTGGCATGAAATTGTTCTAAGAAGAGCAAACCACTGTTGTGTTTGTTTTATAAAGATTAGATTGAAGGAAGAGGAAGAAGCTCTCTCCTGTAGTTCTTTTGTTTCTAGTTTCAGTATTTAATGAACATGTGATATTGTTTTTAGCTAGTCCTGATGGTCTTGTGAAGTTAGTATTTAAAGCAGATGGCTGCAGTGCTTTAATAAGATGGTTACTATAGAAACATAGCACTGTGATATGAAGGCAATAGTTTCTATAATGCATGGTATCCTCACTAAGTATTTTTAAGACTCTTGATCTACATGTAGCAGGCCCAAAGAGAACTAACCAAGAAATGGAAAAGATAGGATGCCTGCATGGAGTATTTACTTCAGCTGGGGTCCACTTAAACCTAGCTGGATAGCTAACATTTTTGTGGCTCGCTAAATAGCTGCTTGAAACAACATGAAACATGGAAAGAGAGATAAGCAAAAATATTGATGGAGGAGACAACTGTGGGCAGGAGACAGATCATTTCTGTTACCTTTTTTTTGGAAGGTGAGTTGGACTCAAACATTAATACAAACAAATTTAAAAGCACAAAACACCCACAAACAGTTAGTTTAAACACCTAAATATTTACTTTGCAATCCTCAGGCTTCTTGTTTACTTCATCCTTGCATATCTAATGTTGCCTATCAACACACTTGTTGCAGCCTAATACATGGGGAAGGACACAACATGTACTTTCAGGGACTTGGGCTTTTTATTACTGCTTCTAGTTTTCTTTATTATGCCAAAACTGTTTTAAACTGAAAGTACCTAAATTCCTCTGCATGTGCCAAAGAATTTTACAGGCTATGACACAGACTTTGGAAATCCCTTTAAATGTTAATTATATACACGAGTATGAGTTCACCCTAAATCAGGATATTCAGGGGGGTAAATGGCAGTCTTTTTGGAGGTGTTACTGTTTCTCCTTTGCAGAACTGGGTAGGAAAGTGCTGCCTCATCTACCTGTGTCTCTTCCCTCCAGGGAATGAAGTAGTTTTCAGCAGTCACAGAGAATTAATTCATGGAGCTATTGGTTGTAGAACCACAGAAACTATGAAGCAAAGAAGGTTTCAAAGCAACGGTAACCTGATGTAGAGGTAGCCCTTGTGAGAAATACCCAACCTTTCATAAAGTCTGGGCATCCTGCTGGAACTCGTGTGTTGTGGTGTAGCCAGCAACAGTGGTGTAGCCAGCAACAGTGCTGACCTGGACTAGGTTCAGAGGCAACTGGAGACAACCTGGGCATTTTCTTTACTTCATCCTTTCTCTTGCTTCCTTTGGTTCTCCTGAACTTTGCAGGTGTTTGTGCTTGCATGTTTTTGCTTTTCTTTGTACTTTAAAGCACCTAAGCTGGGCAGGCCCGGTTGAAGTGTTTGCCTCTTAGGTAGCTGAACACATCATCATTTAAATAAAAAGACAGAAGGGAAAAAAGCTGTGACAACACTCAACTAATAGGGCTTTCCTCTACCCTAAGAATTAATTTGTTTCTGTGGTTCCTGTTTCTGTATGGTCATATCTGATTCCTCCTGTACTTTTTCTGTGACTTAAAACCTTCAGAGGAGGAAAACCACACATGATCTAAAATGCCTCCCACCTTTCTGCTTTTGTCACTATGGTCCTCACCACTATCATCCTCTGCACACCAGTCAAAGTACATCTTGCGTACTTTGACTGTCCTTTTGTCTCTTCCCTTGGAAACATTCAAATATTATACCTTATCTTACACTCGAGGCTTAGCCTGCCTCATTCCTGGTTGTGTTTTTCTCTCTCTCACCACTGCAGAGAATTACAGCAGCACTGCCCACAGCTTTGCAACTTTAGCAAGTCTAGAAGTCGGAGGTATTCCCTGCCCTGCTTTGCATAGTATCTGCCTTGGCTTAGATGTATTTATAGTGCAGCAGTAGAGCTACAGACAGATACTCTGAAACAAACATCAGGCCCTTCTTCATGGTGCTCACTGTTTTAGATAATTCGGCAGCACAGCACCGATGCTGTGTGGATGAGGAAGCTCACCCTCAGACTTACTATGCATGCACTTACATGTACACTAAACACTAAACCAGACATAGTATCTCTGTCTCTATTTTCAAAACAGGAATATTTTTAGGCATGACAGATATTATGAAGGAACTCTGCCCAGCTGCACTCAGGATGGATGGGGCAGGATATTTTAGGTTATTACATAGCAGTTCTCAAAAAAGAAAGCTTTGTAGCATGCAGGCAAAGCTTAGCAGGGAAATCTGTTCCTGGGACACCAGCAGTAAGAGCCTTAGGGGAATGGGTAACCCTGTGGTCTCCATGTGGATTTAGTCCCAGGCCCTTGGTGGTCTCAGGAGGGCTTGCTTGATGCACGAGCACCTGTTTCCAGTCCTTGACTGCTTTGACTCTGACTGCTGTTCCATGTAGGATTGTAGTCCCTGCACTGAAAAGCTCTTTTAGACTTTTCCCTTCCTTGACTATAGACCTTAACATGAGCACTTCTGCACAGCATTGATTAGTTAATCTCACCAATAATGTCACTGACTGCCGTGAGATCACTATGGTTTTAACTGCATCTATGCAAGAAACTCACAATATAGCCCTCTGGGAAGAAAGAGCTATCAGTGAGGAAAATAAAAAAAAAAGCACATTATATATCCTCACAGTGTCTAACAGAAGGGTGCCCCTAGCTGAGCTGAGGCCTGAAGACATTGCTGTGATACATAAATAGCACATAAATACTTTTTCTGTATAATCTGTTAACTATTTGTAAGTGCAAAGCAGAGGTGCAAAACTCAGGACCCCACCAAGTGAAACCGTGTAAAGTTGTGAAAATCCTTTCACCATAGAACTTTCAAATACTGCTTTTATGGGAGAATACAGGAGTCAGAGAGCTCTTTGTAGGAAGGTAACAAAGGAAAAAAAAACCCAAACCCAGCTTTAGCACAGCTTGCAATAGTGACATTTTGCCACTTGTCTGTGGTGCAGTGGCTTATCATTCACATGAGCAGAAGTGGCAAAACAGTCTGGTGATCACAGGCTCTGGGAGTACTGCTGTTGTGATTATCTCATAGCACTATCTGCCTTAGTCCTACAGGGCTGCAAATCTTTTACGTTGATGCAGTCATAATTAAATGAGATCCCATTGCAGTCAGTGCAGCTATTTATGGAATTAACTACTCACCAGTATGAGTAAGGGGCTCATAAGTCAGCCAGTAGTTACTGTGGGAAACCTCTGTGGGTTAAACTGAAAGCTGTTGAGAAATGTTGGTATTTAAATGGCAGACACAGTAGCTCAAGAACATGGGGAATAAGAAACTCTGCTTCTAACATTTCCTGGCATATGACAGTTTTGATAAGGGGATTACTCTAAACAAAATTCTCAGTCTGAAGCATGTTCATAGCTTTAATTAGACCAAGTGTAGATGGAAATTTACAGTCTGCTTAGCCTTCTATTTAAATCTCTCTGATATGTTCCCTTTGCACACCTGTTTGAAATAAAGTGTGAGTGGAAAGTATAACCTCATGGTGCTCCCTCAGCCTCTGTACAAGATAGGTGGCTGTGTCTGGCTAAGTTGTCTTAGTTGCTTAGTATTTAGAGTGATTTTTTTACTAGACAGCTGGGATCTGTGTGTGCAGAATGCTTGTTAGTGGGTGCAGCAGGCAACCGCAAGGAGCTACAAGAGGATACTGTAACTTAAGTAGCCTGAAGACTCTCCACTAGCTGAAGTCCCATAAATTGCCTGATAATGTGCAACTCATGTGTAATCCTGTTCCAGTTCTGTCTGTAAAGTGTATATTATTTTTTTTTTGAGTAAAAATACACTTAGCTCTTCTAAAACCACAAGTTTGAATGTTACAAGCAAAGGGGGTTACTTCTGATAGGCAGGACCTACCCTCATAGATGGAAGTGTGATTATCAAGTCTTTAAATGCAATTTCACAGTAATTTCACAATACAGCAACTAAATGCAAGGGGGCTGAAGATCCTTACTACAAAAAAACCCTTCACTGTTGTGTGGTAAAATTAAAAGCCAGAAGTGGCAGCTGACAGATTAGGGGATTGCAAGGTTTACGCAGCTGAACCCACCACACCTTCCAGCCTGACCAAAAAGACCACAACCCGCAAGCTATGCTCTAAATGACAGGCACTGCATACGTGCTGACACTCCTTTTACACATAAGTTCTTCTCACAAGAAGATAGAACCACATGAGAAGACTCTTGATTTATAAAAGAAAAAAGTATGCTTCTTAAACACCCCTGCCGCACCTCCATGAAACCAGTGCTTTTTCAAACTTAATCCTAAACCCAGTGAAGGGACTGAAACAAATCTGATTTCAGTGATCTTGGGATCAAATAATTAAGTCTGATTAAGCAAATGCCACCCAAGTGTAAGGATATGAAGAATTACACTGACTTTTCATTAGAAAACTCCTGTTAAAATCCCACCTGAATTGTGTTTCTAATGAGCCCACCAACCTTCAGAATCAGTTTCTGATGATTTATATTCTAGCAGCAAGCTTTCCTGGACACTGAATATTCTGTTTGTCTGCTGACTTCCCTTCTCCCTCCCCCTTATTTACTCTGTTCTTTTCGTATCAGTACGTGCCACAGTACTGTACATTGTGCAGTTACATTACCATTTATCTGATGGAGCTGAAAGCCTAGATCTTTCTCTGTAACTTTTGTGAGCCAAACTTTAAAAGCTTCTCTTTCTCTTTCCCCTCCCAGATCCCTTCAGGGAAGAAGCAATATGAGCAAGAATATGCACAGATCTCTCAAGAATACAGATTATGTTCTGAACAGAAAGTTGGCTCATGCATGTCAATTACTTGTTATAAAGAATAAAACATTCACCTATAGTTAACCTTTAGAGGGAATGGAAAAAATAAAGCTATTGCTTGCTCTATGTTATTTACTAAAGTGGCAACTAGCAGGATGAGCTATTGAACGTGGGGGAGGGACAAAAAGTTGCTTTAGAGGATTCTGGGAGAGTAATTTTGAACTAGCAAAGAGAGAGAGAGTCTCACAGCAAAAGACAAAATTGATTTGTTGCCAGGGTGTGCAACATGGGAAGAAGAGACATGCTCAGCAGTGGTGCTTAATTGTCCTTTTCATACTCGCTGCACTGTCTGTAGTCAGGCAAAAAGAAAAAAGCCCAGTCCTGAGTCAGCTAATGCAAACACAGAGGAGTTTTGGCCTGCTTTATCCAATGTCCATACTTAAGCTCATTGCTCATGTGTGTTAATAAAACACCTGTGGTTTCAGTCACTAGGAAATGTGCCATGGATTACTGACTTCAGAGAAAGCTTGTGACTGGTGTATCTATTAGTACATGCCTTTGCAAAACACTTTTGCTTTTACATTGAAGAGGATTCCTCCCCTCATATTAATGCAAGTAGCATTTGAGGCTTGCTTTATTTATTTATTGTGGACTTTTGCTCTCTATTGCAAAGGCTATTTTGAGTTCTCCAAAAAGAAATACTTCTGGAGAAGACTGCATTGGCCTGTAGTGGGACAGCTGTAAATCTGCCACTCTTGTTAGACGGGATTAGCGTACTCTATGACTTATTAGTGTAAACATCTGGAGAAGGAAGAATTAGGAGGCAGTGGGAATAGAAATCGCCTGGCCAGCACTAAAAGCCTCAGAATTGTTGGAGAAGGTGATGAAACATGCTGCCAACAGAAATCAGACAAACTTTTTTTGTGAAGATGCATAAATACGACTACTTAAGTGCAAAACTTCTTTTGCCTGATGCACACTGGACTTCACTCGGTTCTCTCCTTGACTTAAACCCCTGCCACTCCACAGTGCCACAGAGAACAGACTCACACCCTTCACACTGAAGTGTTGTGCTTAGGCTTCACCATACATGGCAAGGCCTAAGACATCCACTACACCTTATTGGATAAAACAAACCTCTTACAGCACACTATAAGCTATTATAAAGAGTAATTTATAATTTGGGGGGGGGTTTAAGAATAGAAATATTGTTTGCTTGGATCTCTCTGGTGACTGTGTACAGGTATAAAGTCTGGCTCAATAACAGAAGCCAAAGGCTTCTGTGTTCACAGTTCAGATGCAAGTGGGAAGTTGGTGTGTGAGGTTATTTAGTAATCTAGATCCTGATCTGATGATGTGTGCCTCAAAAGGCATGAGGAGCAGTTTAGTCCCACACTTGCTCCAGACACATTCCTGAAAGGGAGAGGCTGGTGCATAACTGTAATAGTACCCAGGGTGACAGTCAGGTGATGGGGATGTGGCTGGGATTGCTCAGGTCTTTATATTACTCTTGACTTCTGGTCACCTTCTGGAGGTGAAAGCAGAGCACTTGAGCCAGTCATCCAGCTAGACCACTGGGATATCAAGGGATGCAGGAACTGCGATAAGTCATTCCTGGTTTGTTTGGGGTGGGAGGTGTTAAACAAGGGCATTTCCTTCTTCGGGAAATGGGTACTTGCAACAGAAAGTTATTTTTAGTCACCCTGTGCTCCAGGAGTTGATACACAGAGCTCTGACCTGTCTGCTGATAACATATTACCTCATTTGCAGCTCCACTGTTGACGCGCGCTCCTCTGTGTCCTTGCTTGAACCTGGCAGGCACTGTGTGGTACAGTTGTCATGGCACTGTTTGAAGGATTAAACTGCAGCAGAGAGGTTGCTACCTGTTCAAAATGATGCAGAAACCCCAAACAAACTCTAACCACCAATGTGTCTTAGCAGTAATGCACAAGGGGACAGGCTTACATCTACATTATGCCAAAAATATCTGGAATGGCACCGTTTTACAGCTGCATATCTAACACAGTCTCATTGCACTAATGCCATTGCTCAGACCTTGAACCAAAACTCAACCAGTATGACTGGTGAAATCAGTGGCGCTACTCTGATGTACAGCTGTGCAACATCTGCCTCGTCTCCTCTTTTCCTGCAAAATTAACAGGTTTTTTTTTTGCCAAAGCAAACAGAGCATCTTCGGCAAGTGTTCAGTCTCCTTAGAAAGCTGGTCGTGAATGGCCAACAATTACGCAACAGACTCCCTTCCTCCTCTCCGCCAGGTTTTCATTGATGCCAGCACTGTGCCACATCCATCTGGACAGGCAGATAAGTTGCTCCTTTTGGAGGCAGCCCGGTTGCCTTTCCATGAATTGGCGCGGGGATGGCGTGGCGGCATGCCGGTCGGCTGGAAGACTTCCACCGGGACTACGCGCGTCACCTCTGTGGCACGCTTGACATCCCTTGGCCCGAGGCCCATGGCCTGCAATCCCGAGTCAATGCTCAAACTAGGTTTGTCACCCAGCTGACAGTGTAGTGACCTTACTCTGTGACACGGATTTGGTTCCATGGGTCACAGGAAAGATATTGTATCAGCCGCTTGATCATTTTGAATGGGACATTCATAGCAGCTATTACGAATTAGCTAGACAGGTAAATTCTTCCTCACGTGTATTTTTGCCTGTGTAGTCACTAGAGACGTTTTTCTCGTGTCTATCACTGTTACCATTTGGGCACACCATGGTAGCTCTAGAAGTCGGTAAAAGCAACAACTGCCATTCACGGAAAGCCGAACCGCATGGTTTTTGTTAATAGTATTGTTTTAAAAGGAAGAAAACAGTCTCATCTCTTTATTGCCTCCTTTCTTGGCTATATAAACTTTGTTTCACCTCTCACTTGCTCTGTTCGCTTTCTACAAGCTGAAAAGCATCACTGCCTTATTTCTAAACTTGTTTTCATAAGCTTTTTTCTTCCACTATATTCAGAACCTCTTTTTTTCATACCTGTTCTTTCCCATTTCACATTCTCACCCATCTATTCTTGCCCTCCTTCAAGATCCTTCCTTTTATCTTACGCCTTTTTTTCCCCCAAAGAAGGCAAGGCATCTGATTTCTTTAGTCTAACGAAGGTCAGCATCTGTATCTGGATACATACAGCACTCTGTTTACTTAATTCTTTGCAGCCTGCTTGCTCCCAAAGCACCTACACACTTTCTGCTTGTCTGACTACCCTGCTTCCCTTCACATCCTTCAAACTTGTCTCTTCAGTTACCACCACCAAACTTTGCAACTACCTTCTACTACCTTCAAACTGTTTGCAAAACAGTTTCCTCCCTAAATTAAAAATTAGGAAGGGACTCCCAGCTTCCTGTCACTTTTGGTTCGGAGGCTCTCCAGCCTTTCTCATGGGTGTCACTTGAACGTGTGTGAAACTGTTGACTGGGAAAACTTGTTGACTGGCATAAAATTCCTACCCTGCAGTTGCATGACTTACACGCATTAAAACACCCCAGAATTTCTCTAAACTGCACCACCTTTCTACCCTTCCCCATTCTGAAGCACTGCTCCAGGAGCACTGTTAAACTCCTCTGATTTGCTTTCCCCAAAACTTCAGTAACCAAGTTTCTCTCCATAGAAGACAAGCAAGCTATCAATCCTAAGTACTGTCCTCCAGACAGTCCCAAATTACAGTAAGTTTGTTGCTTTAAAAAGGCTTGCTTGGTTTTACCTCTTCTCACCTCTTTCTGTGAACCTCAGCGGTCAGTATCTTTCATGAACTTGTTCCAGTTACATTCAGATGATCTCCTCACATAATCCCCACTGACCTTGCAGGGTGCAGAAGTCAACTGCTGTCCAGGACTGTTTAAAAATTGCTCTTCTCTGCTGTCTTCTCTCTACGTTCTTACAGGTAGTGTTCCCCACTGTCCTGTGACTTGCGGTTTAGGTGGTATATCTGACAGCTTTTTACTCTTTGGTTTGAACATATTTCCCTTACCCCTTAAGACCAGCAACCATTCAGCTCACTACTGCGAGCTACTGCTGTTATACATCCATCTTCTGACTAGAAAAATATGTATTAAACTAATTTCCCAGCAAAATGAATGATATGGGATGATACCATGCATACGTGCCTGTCCGTCCCCCACAGAGAGTGTCTGAGTCAACTGGCTGGTTTCAGCCATGTGTAATCAATTCAGTGCTCCAACTGATGGGAAGACTAGAAGCTGGGTAAAGGAGAAGAACCTTGTAAACACCCAAGTGAGGGAACAAGTGTGTAACTTCACATGTTATTAAACACCAGAGAATCCTCATGGGAGAGAGCTCTTATACATGTGTCAGCCACAGGAAAAGCTTCTGCTGAGACTCACAGTCGCCTGAGAAAAGCAAACCCGTGGGACTCTTAAGCTTCCCGAAGCATGCTGCTCTCTGAGCTTCCTGCTTGGAAAGCATTGCATGGGTCCCAAATGAGGATTAGTTCCCACTCCAATCAGAATCATTTTAGCATTTGCATTTCAGCTGAGGAGTAACAAATACCAGTTCATAGCATTGTGTTCTTAAACCTCAAAATACAAGTAACAGCACTGAAACCCTTTGTGTGATTGCATGACCTGGAAAGACTTTATTTCTAATGTTAGCATTCAGGTCTAAAAAAAGCTCAGAAAAGCCTAAAAAGGTCTAAAGTTCAGGAAAATCATAGGTATGTGCCAACTCTGGAGGAATTATCAGGTGGGGTTATTGATCTATTGACTCGGCATTTCTGCTTTTGCAGCAATGATTTTTTATATAATCTGCTCACTGCAGAATAACCTACTCTAATGGGATAGAGGTAGAGCTTTGCAAGACCGTAATGAAGGTATTTACTTAGTAGAAACTGCAAGACAAACTGGGAGGTATTGAGGAAGTTTCAGAGTGCCTACTATTCATGCAGATATAACTACCGTAAAAGGCAAACCCACCCTATTTTAGATAATGCTAAAGTGATTTAGAATAACCTATGCAGGCTAGAGGGGAGGAAGGAAAGCACATGGCTGTAATCACTTGGGAATATTCTGGCTTGCACACAGTGTCACGCTCGCTAATAAGGTTACTCACATGTCTATATATAGCTCTGTGTATCCCAAAGATCGTCAAGGTGTTCTGTACAGTTTATATAAATAAAACCCCAACCCTTTCACTCCCTGCCCTCTCCTTACTCTGAACAAAATAGTTGTTAACTGTTTCAGAGGAAGACAGATTTTTGTGCCTGTATGTCAATCTACTTTTTCTGTGTTGAAGGTTTGGTGCTAATGTAAGTGGAAGGTTGGTTTACATATGGAAATATGAGCCCTGCTTCTGCAGCATTTGGCTTTCCCTCGTAACTGAGTTAATTTACCTGCTTAGTGAAGGAGGCCCAGTGTCATGGCCCAAGGTGAAATGCTACTGCACTTTTCTTTCTTCGTGTTAACACTTTGACCTCGGCTTCATAAGGCTGATTCTCGCAATTGTCCACATACTGACTTCTCGCAGAGGTCAGCAGCAGTTCCATAAGCTTCCTAAAGGACTGTTGATCAAATGCCAGAGGCAGGCATTTGAGAGGGGTGCCCACCAAAACACCAGCAGCACACAGCAGAGCTTAGGTTACCATGCAGGACAGTTGCGTGCACAAGCATCTGATCCACACGTACTGTAGTCACCAAACCTGCATACCTGACTTCTGGTGAAACAGGCCCTAAGGACCGTCTCTCCAGAGGTATTTAAATATCTAGAGTCAGATGTGTACTGTAATTCCCATGGAGTTTCTAATTACATTAGCTACCAAAATCATTTTCTAATGCCGCATGAGGTGCCCATCTGCATGTCTGTGTGCTTAAACACCACTGCAGTTTTCGCTCATCTTTTGCCCACTTCTTCAGTCGTGCACTCAAGTTTTGTTAAGGTTTCCTGAGCTGGGAAGATCAAGGCTCACCAGCCACCTGGAGGGTGGGCCCTGTGCCACACTGTCATCCCTTCTAGCCTCGGCAGGAATAAACACGGCTTTCCCTCCATGTCCCTGTGATTGCGGGCACTCGACCAGCAGCCTGGCTGCGCATGGAGCAGAGAGCTGCTTCCTCAGCATGTTCCTATCGGGCAGCTGGCAGAGACCCAGCGAGGAGGCTACCTCCAAAGCGCGTGAATGCACATGCAGCTTTTTCCAGCACAGCAGAGCTGTTCCTCTCTGAGTCTAGAGATCAAGGTTCTCACAAGGAGCCAGCTCCTTTCTCCCTTAGGGATTTGTCCACTCTGTCTACAGGAAAACTCTTACGTGCTTGAAAGTTTCACACCAATTATTCCCAAGTTTAGACAACAATGAACACGCATGCAGTGGAGTAACAGTGAAAGCAGTTCCTGGGCATTTCATGTACGCACAGAGCTCATGTTAGTCACGTACAACAGCTAGATAAAAAGCCAGCCTGTTGCTTCACAGTCTTCCATCACTGTGGAAATCATTCGGTTGCCCACTTTGCAGCAGTCACCTCCTCATTGCATTCTTCTCATGCATTTGCTGGTTTTCCCCATTACGCAACCCACTTAGCTATTTTTCCTGAATTAAAGTTACTCCCATTCCTTGCATGTTTCTGTGATTACACCATTATTATCTATGATGTAATTAAGAGCTCTGCCCATTTGGCATCGTGTGTGCTTTCTGGAGTACCACAGCACTCTGCACTCCTACTTAGTGCCTTCTGGTTTCCAACCAGGGCCGTGGGAGGACAGACACTCAGCTGAGCAGCAGAACTGAAAGGGTTTCCTTGTCAAGACCTAACCTTCCTGGCTTCACAGAAACCTCTTTATTCTCATACTGAACACCCAAAGTACTTTGGGACAACAGAAACAGAACTTTAACACTTAAGTATATTTCTTCCTCTTTCACTATAATTAAAAGTCTTCTGGAATTACCTCCCTTTCCCCATACATCCCCTCTTGCTCGACTTCCTCCTGGTTTGTGCCTTGCCAGCAAAACAGGCAGCTATCAGGGTGTGGGGGAAGAAAGGGACAACCACCCTTGGTATTTTCTCCAGACAAAACTGTTCCTGAAGTGCTCCTTCCTCAGTGTTTTCGTTATTGTTGACCATAAAATAATGAAAGGAAAAACATGCCTATGTTAACTTGTCAAGGGAAGGAAGCAGGGCAAGAGGCTTGTTTTTAATTAGTCATTTCATGAACATTTGTGCAAGGACAGAGTTTGCTGCCAAACAGCATCTCAATTAGCATGTCCCTGTGGGCAGACATTGCTTGGGCTGATCTGTGGCTTACAAAGGTGTCAGAGGGAGAAGATGCAAAAAGGATTTGCTTGCTTTCTTTTATTCTCCCTCCTCCCCTTTTTGTGTTGCTAGGAGAGGAGACTGGTACAGTGGGTGGTGTGGGAGCAGTGACCCAGTTCAGCAAACCTGGCTTGGATTCTGTGGGACTGAAGTGGGGTGGTACAGAGGAGCCAGCTGGGACCCCACCAGGCACAGAGCATGAAGCTGCTGATAGTGCTTTGTAAGGGAAGAGAGGGGAAACATGAATTGGGAAGACAAGGACAAGGAAGGATCTGAGAAAGCACAAGGACACTGAGCAAAGGCATACATACCCAGACAGCAGTTTTTGTCACTGACTGGTATTTATCAAGTTCTCTAAACTTGGAGGGGATACTGGGGGTTGGGAGGGAGAAAGGAGAAGAACTAAAGGAAAGGAATATATTTTTGCTGGTGAAAACAAGGTGTGCACCCAGGCTTCAGAAAACGCAGGCTGTTTTACCACACAGGATATATGAAAGGTTTTGGCATTTTGTCACACAACAAACCAGTGTTTTGCATCACTGAAACTCCCCGAGGAGCGCAGTAGCATTTTGCAGCATGTTAATTGTCACATAATGCAGCCAGTAGCTTCTGCTCAGGAGAGAGGGGTGGCAGTGACGAGATTAAAATGATGATTCAATCAGGAGACTCTCAGAAATCTGCCTAGTGACAACTTTCTTTTTTTTTTAAAGACTCAGGCTCTGTGGCATGGTTACAAAGGAGGAGCCTTCATTAAAATTAGCAGACAGATGAAGCATTTGAATGGGCATCTTTCAATTCTTTTCTCTTTCAGCTCACAGTAAACCCTCTTCTGTCTTTTCTCACAACAGCTTAAGTTTGCTTCAACAGTTTTGCTTGTCCGTTTTCTTTCCATCACACACACACACACAAAATCCCTTAAATTACACTCTCTCCAGAATATGATGCAAATAACTTACATTTCTATGATTTCTTTCAGCCAGGAACAATTTAAGAGGCAGTTCTGCTTCTTATCAGCCTTCGAGTTAGTGTGTGTATCACACTATCCCCCATTACAGTTTGTGAAACAGGCACAGAAATTAACTTAGGGTCTGCATCATGATTAGCTTTTGCTGGGCATCCATAACAGAAGTTAGATGTGGTTTATTTGCAAGTTTATCAGATCAGCACAGAAATGTTGTTCAGCTCTGACTCCAGCTGCTTCTGTTTCTGACACCTGTTGACAGTTAGGGATAAAGTTTCCTGCACTAGGGAAGGCAAGCAAAGACTCAGACTGTGCAGATCATAAAGCTAAAATAAGCCCTTGAGCATTCATATATATACTATGTAAGATTCTACTGTTAGTGGTAAAAATCACGTCATACTACATGACTTCAGATATAGGTGTTATAAATGAGGGTAACCAGCAGTTTAATTTGCACCCTCTGTTTCACTACCCATTAATCATGCAGGAAAGCAGGCAAAGCTCCACTGAGTGCTTTCACCAGAGAAATTAAATGGGGTTGGGTTTTCTTATTTATGCTGTCACTTCCTCAAACCAATTTGTTCAGACAGCAGATAGCAAAGAAAGCACGTACTCTTGTACTCCTCAGTAAGTGACAACATGTGAAGGTCATACTGATGAAACTCATTTTCTGATTATCATCATCATACAGTTAAACAGAGCACAGAGCCAGGTAACTTGGCTTTTAAGTCTGTTAACATTCCTGGATTTTGGGACAGCTTTCAGCTCGGCAACTTGCTATGTATGTACTTTGCCAGGCAGAGCAAACCAGCTTGCTTCATTTCTTGCTCGGGTTTGGAATTAAAATGTAGATTCAAAGCAGATGGGGTTGTTTCTGCAGCAGCTGAATAGAAACACACAGAAATTGAGAAAACACCCTTCTTCCTCCTCTCCCCCTCCCAAACAATGTCAGCTATCATCTCATTCTGACAAAGCCTTATTCTTCTGCAGACCACATAAAATTATCTATCTGATGAAGATCTGAATCTGTGTACTGCTGGGGCTTCCTGCAATGTGCTGGTGAGCCCTTCAGCTAGCAGCAGCAGCCACATTGCTTGAAGTGTTGCTATCACAGAGGAGCAGGGTGACCTCTGTTCAGGATCTCCTTGAGTGCTTATTTGACATAGAAAAAGAGGGGGAAACAAAACAGCAAGAACCAAAGCCAGTGAAACAGAAAATTACTTCCTAGATGGCTGGTACCTCATTGGCATTTAGTCTAACCTGTTCTGTATTGGAGCAGCGCAACAAAGCCATCCTCCTAGATTAGAGGTTAGTAAGTACAGACAGCTGGTCTCCCCCTAGAGTTCTCCCCTGCACTGACCTTGCATGGGGAATCCCCCCCTCCTTTATCCTTAGATAAACTCCCATCATCCCTGAAACCTGAATAACTGTGCCATCTCACAGTCACATTGCTTCGGCATCTGTCATGCATTGTGAACTACCTTTGTTTTCAGCAGGGAGTTTCAAGTCATTACCTGCCCAAAACAGGATTTGTTCAATGCATTAGTGACCCTGAGGGTTTTCTTAACCCAGGCACAGGAAGATTTCCTGTATTTGCATTTTTTGTTTCTTCTCTGTTGAACAAACATTTCATCAGATGATGATTTAAAAATCCTTATGAAGTCCTCTATATCTCTAAAAACCAAGAGTTTCAAATCTGAATTCTGATCTCTGCCATTCCACCCTTGGCGGGTGCATTTTCCTTGTGCAAGCTTTGGATCCCCCACTAGTCTCACCATGTCTTTTTCATACTGTCTTCTCAGTGTAATTGATGTCAGCTGTGATACTATGTATTTTCTTCTTCCTCTGGGCAAAACATCTCCCCCATGCAGTTTCTGTCTGTTCTTTCCCTCCCTTCTTACATAGTAACTTACCTTTTAGGACAACACAAATGCCTCCCCCTGTGATACTGTCCTTATCTCCTCTGTGCACAGCAAGAACATGAATTTCTTCTTGAGAAAACACCCATAAGCTCAAGGAGAGAAAAGGTCAACTGTGACAAGGATTGTGTGTTTCTGTAACTCCTTTTTCTCCTAATCTAGAAAGATTCATATTTACATCTGAACTGCAAAACCCTTGCAAGAGCAATAATCTTGCTACACCACTTGTATCATCTGGTACAAGGTGAAGATACTGCTTTTCATTATGAGAGAGGTTTGTTTCTCTGGAATGTTAAAATACCATTTAAAGTTAAGAAATAGTCATTTTTCTTCACTCCTAAAGATAGCCAAGAAAAGTCTTATGTTTTTTTCTAAACCTGGGAAGAATAAAATAAAAAGGAATATAGAACTTTTTCTGCAGGGTAAAAAATATCAGCATAAGATTTGCCTGGTTTTTCCTTCTTCTTCAGCAGCTCTCAAATACAACTAATGTTGAAATGAAAACAATAAAACAACCAACTGTGAGGACTGTGGAACTGAGGGAAGAAAGAGATTTCTGACCATCCGTTACTGATTCAGTTTCCTCCTGTAAAGCATTTTGCAATTCTGCCTGTAAGACAGACATTGACCATGGGCTAAAGTAATACAGTATACAAAAGTACACACCTTGGTATGGGGTGTCTTTTAGGAATATACCTCTTGTCTGAGACCTTGCATTGTCATTTTGACTTCCCTGGGCTTTGACTCAAATGGTAAGATACTAAAATGTCATAAGCAGAAATGCAGCAATGCAGATAAGTGGGATTTTGGAATACACACTCAAGAGCAACACTGTATAGGGCAGGAAACTAATGCAACTACTTTGTGTCTTTTAAAGTCACCCAAGTTTTTAAGTGAAGAAGCACAGTTTCTTGTTTGTCACCTGTGGTGATTTGATTTAACTAAGTTTTGTATCATGACTAGAAGAAAACAAATGCAAGAGCTGTGTAAATCTTCCCAGCAGAAGTTCTATTTGACAGTGTAATGTTGTCAAATGCACTTTCTAACTATAATACTGAAAGAGAAAGCTGATGATCTTTGCTCTTTGGAGGTGTCATATACTTAATATTATCCATATTCTTTCCTTTATTGAGATATTATTTTTTGCCTTTGAGAAGAGGAGAAATACAGAAACTAGACTTCGAATTAAAGTGGGGTTAAAAAAAAATCTCATAGAAGAATTTCCCTTTGAGCAAAAAATACAAAGAATGCAAATAAACATTGTCAAGCAATGAAAGACTCCGTTTTACAAAAGAAGAGTACTGTGGGAGCTACTGGGGCATGACCAATATGAAAAATACCACCACTGACAACTTTTCCTGTTATTGAAAGTAGCACCTATAATTTACTAGAGCCTGTGGTGTTTCTATGTACAATCTGGCCTCTGGTCTAGTCAATGCCAGTTTTCCTGTCCATCGCAATGGATGCAAAAGTTTATGCTCCTCTTTTCCATGTATAGCACACATAAATGTAAATAAAGTAACAAATCACTTTGCTCTTACTTAAGTAGTTGTACCTAAAACTAAATAAATCACAAGGCCACAAATAGTACAAAAGTTAATGACAGCTGTTATGGCTGCTCCTCTTTTCAGTCTACTTATTGAAAACTAGCTAAATCTCAAGTCAACACAGTTGATTTAAAACTTAAAAGTACAGCTCTTTCTTTTCCAGTGTCTATGAATAGTTCATCCCTGAACTCCTGGTCAGAGAAAAACACCCTATATCCTGTACTGTGTGCTCTACATTTTTCCATGCCAGGCTGTACACGGTGTGTGGCCCGCGGCCACTGTTTCATAGAGAGGCGAGCTGTGATTTGAAAAGGCAGATGCACAGCCTCCCACTTCTCAGGTTAGGTCCAAAGTACCTGGAAACCAATGGGGTTCCCAGCAGCTCTTGAGCTCCCTGCCCCAGCCCTTGTTCCTGGAGGCATGAAGGCAGGGATACCTTCAGAGCTGTCAGAAGCTTATGACAGATGACTTGTACAACCAGGATGCTGGCTATTCTGAAGTTAAATATTTGTTTGCTCTTTTTCCTCCTGTCCCACTTCCTCATATACTGCATATAACCAGGCAGCACAAAGTCTTCGTCTATGCTTCAGTTTTTTCTGGCTTCATTGAAAAAATTCAATGTCATAAAACCAGCTGGTACTACTTAATGATCTTTTGGTAACTAAGGCTGATTTCTTTTGTTATGCTCTCTGAAGATTAAATTTTGCTCTGGACTTCATTGCCTGGAGGAGGCTATTGTAAACCAAGATACTCAGAAATCAGCAAAAAGATGTTAAAACTAAAACACAAACCCAAAACACTTTAACTCTAGTGGTACTGCTGCCAGTGAGTTCAAGAAAATATCCTGAGATGATGCTAAAACCTGTCTGGGCTGATGGCTAAAGAACTGCTTTCTAACAATGTGCACAGTCTTGCAAATGAATAACACCTCTGTGATATAAGAAATGCTTCTTTGATGTTAGGTTTTAAATCCTGATTTACTCAAACAGGCCATCATGAAAATAACTAGATTCTAGTAAGCACTACTATTGCTTTAGATTGTGAGGAGGGAAATACAAAGCTCAAGGATTTACAGTCCTTTTTACAAGAGACTCCCTGGGAAGATCCTGTATCTACTGAATACTGAAAAGCTCCATCAGGATTACAAAGGAAATTGCTATAAAAGATTAAAATATGTGGTCAGCAGTAATAACTTTCCCTCTGTTTATTGTCTGAGATTGTATTTGTGTTGGAGGAAAGATCAGTGTGCTTCAGATAGCAGCAAGGAAAAGAGAGAGAGGTTTCAAGAGGGATTTTCCATGGCAAGGTTAAGAAGAGGAAGTGGATGGGGAAATGTGCTCCACAGAGCTGCAGGAAGTTGAAGCTGGAGGAAGGCAGCACAGCAGCTAGAGGCTGGAGCTAAAAACTTCGCTGAGTACAGACGCTGACAGCAGTTTTTGGAGATTAAGTTATCAAGGACTGCCAACTGACCTGGTCTTATGGTCTCCCCTTGTTGGGATGCTCCTGTGGCACCTGCCAGCATTAGCTCGTCCCTCAGGGACTGGCAGGCAGTGACCTTTGTTGGGTGTTTATTACACAAGGCTTCCCACTTGCTCAGGTCAGCTAGGAACTTACTGCGTAGTTTGCACTGGATGTGGAACTAGAAGGTATCACTGTTTTCACTAGCTATAACAGGCTTTTGCTTAAAACACAGCAAATGCATACATACGGAATACCTGTGTGTACAAAGGACTCAGAGGAGGACTGTGATGAAATTCTGGCTGAAATGATTGCAGCATTTTATCTTCTGTGTTATCTGTTTGTCTGTTGCTTAGAATTACAATAGTGATTTCAGGAGATGAAAAAGGCGGGAGAATCAAGCTAATTCCTCCAGATATAGCTGTTCAGAAAAGCCTTCCTTCTTAATTAGAAGTTTAAGCTTGTGCTTTGCAACTATGGGACTCATTTACAAGTAACCGAAATAACTTTGATTCAAATCAGCCATGAGAAACCATCAACCATGCCCCACATGGCCCTCTGTATCTTCCAGTGCAGAGCAACTCTGTATGTTTCCCTGATCCTGGCAACTTGCACTGAAATCCTTCCTCCAATCCAGCCTGGTACCAGGAGACATGCTCATGTGAACTGAGATACTAACTGTAGGATTTATGAAGCCTTTGAGCTTCATAGTTAGCCTTTGAGGCTGTTTCTGGGGAGCCCTTCCACTCCCTACAGCGAGCAGTGAGTTACTGTACGATACCAGGGCTTGCACAAGACACCACTTAGCCTTCATTTTACATTCCAGCTGAAAAGGGGCATCAGCCTTCGCCAGTTACTTTGCTTATACAGGCCACAACTGCAGATACAGATTCACAGGGAATTACAGTAACCAGTCTATAGCAACATACAAAATTTAGGAAACATATTTTGTAAGCACTTGAAGTACTTTGTGTTACTGCTCAGTGTCCCTGCGGGTGGTGCTGACACATGCTCCGTCCCGCTCGTGTGCCCAATGCCCTCATACAAGGCTGGCCCCTCCGCTTGAAGAGAGGAGCACGGGTTTGTTGGGACTGGCCAGTGAAAGGAATGTACTGGTGCCAAAGGGAGAAAATTGGAAATGGGATGGGCTGGGAGGCATGAGCACTGTAAACGTGGACTCTAAACAGCTTCATGCCGTAATTTCTCTGAAGGATGTGGCACGCTGCAGAGGTGAATCACAGCAGTAAAGGAATACATAGCCAGTCTCTAGTGCTCACCTTATTTGCTTTAGTCCTTCACGTGCTTTTTTAAAGAGTAACTGCAGGTACTCCAGAATAGCTGTTTCTGCCCATCTCATTTTTAATTCTAATTTTGGGTGCAACTAACTTTTCAGAACGTTTGCTTAATCATCAATACTTATCATAAACTTTTAAGATTATATTGGTCTGGGGAGCTGCGGCATGCTTCTGATTTATTACACATCCATTACACGCAAGCTTTTGTGAGCTAGATGAGGCTGTTAGGAAGGGTTGTTTGCTGGGGAGTATAATAAGCAGATAAACTTTGCCATTCGTCATTGTCTCCCACTCTTCCCACAGTAAAATTATTAGTTCGTTTTCTCATAATCAACCTGGCTGACCCTCAAATTGTTAACAAACCAAAACTAAAGTGTCCTTATATGCATTCCACAGTGGCATGCATGCTAGCTTAAATGACTGCACTAGACATTTAGTATCCTGATAGCTGTCTCCTTTCTTATCCCACACACTCCCCCCTTTCTCTTTTTAAAGAAATAGCAGCTTTCACTGCCCCCAAAGGCTGTATGGAAGCAACACTACCAAGTGCACGCTGCATTTTCTTATGAGCAAAACTGGCTGCATGTCAGAAGCTTTATGCCTATCATCTTTGCTTTGCCCCCAGCCCTATTCTCCCCCTGATGTGTTTTAGGGGAGAGGAGTGGAAGAGGAAGTGAAGGTTTGTGTTGACAAGAAAAGCAGCAGCTGTGCTGCACAAGCACACTTCACGTATAGGCTTACTGGAACCTGCCTGGCACAATGCAGGGCGTTCATCCCTTCACCTGCATTCCTGAGCTCAAGACCACCACAGCTATTAGACTTCTGGCTGAAGGACTTGCCTGGCAAACACTCAGCGCAACCTTGCCAGCTTGGGGCAGCTCTGCAGGACTTGCGGGATCAAGTCCTCGTTGCTGGAGGTGTGGATTTAAGTAACGAAAAGTCACCTGACCCTTTTGAGGAGAGCACACCTGCCACCCTTCCAAGGAAGGGTGAAGAGAGGCATTTAAAATGCTTCCATTAGTTTTCACCATCTGTAGCGAAGAGGTTTACTTAAGCTGAAAAGAAGGCTCAGCTATGATTTATGAGTTTCATTCAAAGTACTCCCTTGGCTTAGATTTGTCTGTAGTTCCCAGCTTTCTGAATCCAGTTGAGTGTGTATTTTACAATGGTGAGCTTTTTATCCACACTGCTGCTTTGTGCACTGAGAGCGTGACTGTGTTATGGGCAGACAATAATCAATTAGTGAAACGGTATCCTGTGACTGAGAATATGAAGTGGGCTTTGCAGGGACTGACAACAGCTCTTTTAACTCATCGCTTTCTGCATGTCTCTTAAATATCCCCAAATATCAAAGGTCTTTCATTAGAGCTTCAAACTCTCTCAAATCCACATGGGCCACTGGATACCTCGGAAGACTAGGAACTGAAGTGAGCCGGCAGCAACTGGCGAGTTGCCAGAATGAAGAATAACCGACTGTTTTCAAAGCTTTGAAAATATTTGAAAAGGAAGGACAGAGAGAGGAGTGTTGCAGTTCCCGTCAGGACTCCTCAAATACCACTCTTCCAAGTGTCAGCTGCAGGAGTCTCAGAGTCTTAGTGAGAGTTAAAACACAGTCTGCCAGTTTTTACCCCCCTCCTCTTTCAGCTTGGCGGCAGTGAATTTTCTGTCTCTTCGTGTTGCATCTCACCATAAAGAAGAAAATTTAAACAGGAGAAAGAATGTGCTTTGAATTACTGGAAATTAAAGGAAAGCAGGAATGCCAGCTCATTCTGGGATCCCAACCCTTTCTCTGCACAGCAATCCCAACTTTTTATCCAGTCTTGTAACTTGTTTAAAGAGAGAAACCTTCATGTTAAAGCTGTGTTTTAAGACAAACATTTTATTCACAAAATCTAGACTTTTTACTGGTTTCCAGTTAACCTGAAACACCAAAAGGAGATTCCACAGGAGAGAAAATGTGTGTCTCCCTGTAGTAAGATTTTTCTCTATTAGCTCTCTAAGGAAGTGTTTCTTGCCACAAAATACATACAATTCCTCCTATACTGCCCGTTTATGCGTAAATGTGAAGATGCTTTAAATAGCTGTACAGAAAAAATGCATTCTACGTAAGCAAGGATGTAACAAGATAAGAAGGAGCTCAAAAATGGCCTCAGTTGTACGGAAGCACAAACTGTAGCCTGTCTCTTGGTTGTCAGAACAGGATTAATAGTGGCCTTCTAAAGAAAACAACTTAAAACTCTCTTGCCAAGTAATAAAAGCCTGAAATTAGAAAGTGGGGGGGAAGTGACTGTAGCCATGATAGTAACTACAGAAATCTGTTTTTCAGGCCAAGCTTAAGAAGCTAGGCTGTAACTCCTTGATAAATGCTGGCATGATGTGAAGTGGGCATCTCTTAACTTAAAATTTATTTGCGCTCTGGGCCATTTTATCTAAGATTAGTCAATGACCAAGTTCTTTCAAGCTCATTTGTTGAGCATTCAAAATGAACATGTAGTCCCACATCTTCATCTCCAACCTAAAACTGAAAGGGCTGTCCAACAACAATACCCCTGCTAGGTTCTCTTCTGTGCTTAGAACCATAGTAAGGCAGCACTGGCTCTCACATTTCATTTCTCTCCCCAGAGCTGTGCTGTTATCAAAGTTAGATCTCGACTGCTCTTAAATTGTCAGCTGGCTCTGGTCATCAAAAACACCTTGTCTTTCATCTCTTGTACATCTGGAGAGGCAATTGTAACTGTTTTCTCAGATGTAGATTTCAGCACGATAATCCATGCCATTGTTGCTTGTAGATTGCAATAACCCACATGAAAACTGCTCTTGAAGACCACACACGAATGCAGAAAGCAGCTGAATGGCAACCATAGCTCCAGGGAGCATCTTCTAATGGATCTCTAAAAATGCATTAGATTCTTATCTTCTGTGGTGCCTCTGAGGTGTTTGTGCCAGTGGCTCACAGACTTAAATATGCCAAAGTCAGGTTTTAAGGAAACAACTTCCTCCGTAAAGCAGTGTAAAGTAAGACGCTTGTTCTGCTGATTTAAATGTCATTTATACAGTCCCTCTCACACTGGGAGAATAAAACTGATTTTAATTACTGGGGTAAAGCCAAGCTAATTCATACAGGTATTTGATATGTTATGTAGGCACATGTTATAGCTGCTTGTATATCAAATATCCGAACCCAGGGAAAATCTGGCAGAATGTGGCATGTGCATTAAGGTCTCCAAAGAACACACTGTTGCATTTGCTTTGTGACCTCCGTGCATCTGGTCAGGGAACAAATGGTATGGATATAGATCCACCCAGGGAGGATATCAGATGTCATGAACTGGGTTGTATATTCTGTCTTAGAGGGGGAGCATTGATAACAGTCTTCAGTTACATGGGGAGAAAGGAGGCATAGCACAGAGAAAAAAGGCTGCTCTGCGAGTCTGTGGTAAACGGGAAGAGACCATCTAGGGTTATATTTTAAATGGTAGAAGCTTTCTAATAAGTAAGGCTAATGAAGCACTGTATGTGTTATTATACAGCCCTCATCATTACAGACCTTTGAAAACAAGTTGGAGTGGACTGGTACAGGCCTGGCAGCTGCTGCCCTAGAGCTGAGAAACAGGGCATTCACATCCTCAGGCCCCTGACAAACCTATTTTTCCCATGTATTTATGAGCAACTGGTTTGAGTTGTAAGTTGTACAAGGCACAAACTGGAAGGAAGAAGAAAAAAAAAAGGCCCGTGGACATGAAAACACATTTTTTAATTCAAATCACACAACAAAACAGCACAAGATCTTTCCAAAGCAAGTACCCTTGGTTTGGCTCAACTCCTCCAACTTCACCATCTGGAAGTAAATTCCCAGAAGAGTGTAAGAAACCATGCAGAACCTGTAGTTCACTACAGCATCCCAGCATAGGTGTGATAGAGGTGTAAAAAAAATAGAGTAGGAATGTGTAGAGGCCTATAAATGATACCATAGTGAGGCTAGTGAAGGGGCTGAAAGCTATGCTGTATCACATGTGGAAGCAACAGTCATAGTAATCCTCAGAGCCATCAACCCTTGTCTCTGCATTTTCCCCTCTTCTGTTTTCATCAGAACTGGGAGACCAACAAGACTTCCTACTGTAAAGTTCAAAGGATAATGGAAAACAGAGGTGCATAAAGAGGCTTTCTGAGGATGCTTCAGCCCACAGTGTTTTACTCTTTTCTATCAGTTCTCCCACCCACATACCAAACAGGACCATTTTTGTTCCTATTTTCTAATGTTAGTGTCCCAACACAATGAAACCCTGAAATCTTCAGCTTGCCAGTGTTTTTTTTGTTTGGATTCTCCCTTTCTTCTTTGTTAGTGGGATGAAGAGAGCCAGGAGAATATCTTCCACTGATTCTAGTTCTTAAAAGAGATGTACTAAATAGTGAATAACTTTACCAACAGCTGTGATGAAATCATCATGTATAACTAACCTTTGACTGGTGTTAGGAAGTCATCAACCCAAGAAATCTGTGCTACATCCAGGTCTGAAGCCAGATGGACAAAGATCACAGAAATGGGAAGATAATGATGACACTGACCTCTGAGTAACCTTCCCTAAACAGCAGGTTGATAACATCAAGTGTATCTTAAAGAATGGTTCAGTCACCAACACTTGCTTACTCTGGCATGCTCGCATGAAGGCAGGCTGTACTATAGAGATCAAAGTAGCACAAGCACTTAGCTACTGCTTTCCAGTAGCTGATTTTAATCAGAGACCAGTGTCACATTACCATCTGACACGTGGGGTAGCAGAAGTACTGAGAGTATAATCATCCCTCAAGTTACAGCATCTCTCCAGAAATCTAAAACCAGGTCTGAGCACCAGTTGTGTACCTGATAACACCACCCACCCTACCTTGCCAGCCTTTGCTCAACACACTTAACCTAGCCTGGAAGCTGGCTGAGATGAAGAAAATAAGAGATCAGGCGGTCTACGTAGATCCTACCCCAATGCGGTGAATTACCTGAATGATGCCCTGGTCACAATTTGAAATACCTCTAGTCCAGACTTAACAGGCACACAGAGAAGTTTCTCGTTATATCCAGGCATAGAATCATCTCACTCAGCCCATGCTTATTTGAGCATTCCCAGTGTTTCAGACTATGCCTTCCATCCCTGCAGCCTTCCTATTACAATTATCAACTGCAGAGGCTCTCAAAACCAGGTGAAAGTTTTAGTTCAGCTTCCTTGTATTCTTGAATGATGTTTAATAGTCAAAGTGGTGCTCAAGAAATTGAGCAATCGTCTTAACAGAGTGTTGGCATACCAACACCCAGTCTAATGCCAAAAATGCTACCTTGACAAGTGATACAGCTCTGTGGGGTGGCTTGTTAGTATAAACCAGCCAGATCCACCACACTCCACATCTAAACCACAGAAACAAGCTCACCACCAGCAAGAAAAAGCACAGGTGCCAACCTCATCTTGAATGTTCTGGTTATTACAGCAGGAAGGTCCTTAAATCCAACCTGGTTCTAAAGTTCAATGTTTTGGGAAACATTTCTAACTTAATCATAATAGGGTGGCATGACAAGTGACTTGAAGAGTTGTGTTCTTCTGTTAGAAGTGCTGTGTGGTACAGTTAGGTGCAAAATTTGCATAGGACATAAATCACAAAAAAATAGGAACTGGAGAGCTGTGTGATGATACATTAATAATTCCTATTTAGATGCTCTGCTCCCTGAATTAATTTCCTTCACATACTTGGGTTTTTTCCACCTGTGTTGTTGAGGCATTTAATTTTCATTCCCCTTCATTTTATGCAATTGTTAAAATAGTGCAATTATTCATGTCTGGGTATATATTATGTAGTATCCAGTCTTGTTGATGTTTATATAATGTAGCAAGGGGAAATCACTGTGCAGACTCTAGCTTTACTCTCTTGCCTTCTCTATTAAGGTCAAAAATCAAACTGATTCAAGTGCTTTTGCAATTATATCATCACATCACTGAAATGCAAAACCTGGTGTCAATAAATTGAGGAGGGGGCCTTAGCATTAGCTGATTTAAAAATGCATGAATTATAAGGCTTCTGGCTTGGGTAAGATTTAATGAATTATTAATCTTCATATTTCACAAATCCCATGCTCTTCATTCCCTTATGTCTGCTTATAACTATATTTGCTAGTCACAATTTCCCTGTAAATTAAGGATAAATTAGCTATAAATCAGGTCACAAATTTCAGCTATTCCACATTTTCTTTTCTGTTTGACACATATTATTTGCAGATCTAAATGCCAAAGAAGACAATTATATTCATTTAATATGACCTCCTGCAGAATACAGTCTCATCCAGTAGTTTCTAGATTAACCCTTAACTGCTACTTAAAGCTACAGTGAGAAAGCAACACAATTAGAAAGAAATATAGACTTAAAAACTTGAAGGGACAGCGAAGTTGGGGCATCCTTATGCAAGTTTTTCCCAAAGCATTATGAATGCACTGAATAAATATACTATCCAAATGAAGAGACAGCTGAATGTAGTGCAAAAGGATCCCACTGTAAGGCATGGAGCCCAACTAACAACAGAGTATTATTGTCCTTCTGAGGCCTACTTTACATCTGCCTTGAAGTTTCACGGTGTTTTCTTCAGCTACAACCGATGCAGAGGGCAGCAGTGATGCTGGTAGAGAGCAGAGCAAACCCTTAGGGCCTGTTGTGGGGTTCAGAGCCTCAGTTCAACTTGAACATGAATGCAACCTCTCTTTCAAATCTGCTTTGGACAACAGGGTTTCAATATTTTCTCATGAGTGCCTTGGCTTCAGAAAAGCACATTGAACCCATATTTAAACAGCAGGCCCACATGGGGTTTTGTTTCTGATGGTATTGTATTTATTACAAACTACCAGCAACCCTGGCTTGGGAAGGAGCTGTTCTGCTCATGGCAAATCACCCAGAGTTTGGACAGGTGTAATGCCAGTCTTGCCTCTCCCGTTAGCTTCCGTGTGGAAGTTTGCTTTCTTTCTCAGCGTATATAGACACAGTGCACGTTAAACACAAAACATACAGGTACTCCTTAAAATATACCACAGTTTTCATGCATGCAACATTTTATCCCAGCAAGAATGGAAATATCTCACTAATAAGGAGCTTTCGTATGTTGCCTCACCCATTAGCTGAGTTAACTGCACATCTTTTCTCCTCTAGTGACATTTGTAGCTTCCTTACAGATGTAAGCCCAAGGCACAGCTGAAGCAACTACTAGTTAGATAGGCTAGGGGAAAATGACCACCTGGCTATAAATCATGGCATTGAGTGTCATTATAACTGCTTATACTTCTTGTTCCCTGAAGTTAAAAAAGAAAAGACTTTGGTATAGACTTAATCAGAAACAATTTCACATCTATGCAAGTCCAGGAGATTTGGTTTAGTGCAGAAATTGAGCTTTCTGATAGTTCCATGTATGAGTGTCCTTACTTAGGAATAACTACTCATGCCTTTTCTCAAATTTTCATTCATTCTTGAATTAAGAAAGAAAATCCCTTCACTTTAGGAGCTTTTTCACTTGTTGAAAGTTGGCAGCATGAGGTTCAGAGGAGAGAAGCAACTGCACAACAGCACATAAAAATACATAGCAAATTATGCCAGAAGTGAAGCCAACTATTGTAGTCAGGCAATAGGAGCAGGAGAGTGTAAGCACAACGTACAACTTACCAGACTGGAGTTTAGCAAGACATATAGGTAAACTCACCTCCTGTCTAGAAAGTGCTACAAGTCTGGGAGCAATTTAGACCTCTGTGTCATCTAGCGGTGGCAAAAGGGTGCCAGCAGGATGGAGGCTGTGGCAGCGCTCCAGGAACAACCCAGAGAGCTATCTATAAGCTCCCAGGTATCCGACTTCTGCTTTCTTGAGTCTCATCCTGATAACTGATTGAGCACAAGTCAGTTGAGGTCATGATCTGAGGATATTTCTGCCAGGGAGAAAAAACTCTGAGGAGACACATTTCTCTCACAGCCAATCTCAGAGAGGGAAACAACCCATCTGACATGCCACCTTTTAGTCCTTTCAGGGCCACAAGTACTCTGACACAGCATCACTCCACCTAGTTTTTCTACTGGGAATCCTGCCCAGCTTTGCAGGAGATTGTACTCCCCTGCAGTGGGTGTATTTGTCCATTTCATTCATTCGTTCATTCATTCACCTGAGCTGCTTTGCATTCACAAACTCCCCAGACATGTTGTTATAAAAAATAAGGTATGAACCTCTAGAACTGGCTAAAAGTAAAGAAAGATTTTCTGTGAAAGAAAGTGACATAACTAAGAGTACTTTTGCTGCCACATAAACATTTGTGTACACTTGTAACACCGCCTTCCACAGTCTTTTGGTATTCCTATATTGATAGAGGTGGCAGGAATAAGCCAAACTTGCCCATAAAACAAACAAACAAAAAAAGAAATAAATCTCAAACTGTTTCTTAGTACCTTGTTTCCAATTTGTGCCCCACATGTGACAAGAAATAAATGCATATACATTGATTGCATCTGAAAAAGTCAGATGGTGGTGGGCTGAATTACAACTTGATGCATATTGGTGGGATGAGATGCTGATCCATTTGCACAGTAATGTGCTATATTTAAGTCACGCATCGTGGCATCTTCAAAGAGGCCAGTCATAATTATGATGGATTAGACTGCAGAGTCAGTCCTAGATGCAGTAATTGTTTCACAGATGCTGCTGATGTGACTTGAATATCTAATGAATTATAGCTGAAGAAAACTATGTGGAGCTTCTAAGTGGCCTGAATAAAATTCAGTTATGGGAAAGAGAAAAAAGTCTAACTGCTACACTTAGGGAAAGGTAGATTTACGTTGAGAGGCAGACAGTTCACCCCACAACAATTACAAAGAAGAGCACAGAAACTTTGTAAAGCACAACCAGGTCTACTTAGTAGTAGCATCAAGAGTATCTTCCTGGTGTCCCAGTTGAAACCAGTAATAAGGTACTGCTGCCATTTGTTTTTTTTCCGGTTTTAAATTGCAAATAATTGTTGTGATTTGTAGCTGCTGGAGCAAGATTTGTACTGAGGTGTGACTTGAGGATTGTGAATAACTGAGTGTAGACTAAGAAGGAAGTATAACATGAAGTCACTGTAATCCCAGATGCATTTCAAAGAATGCAAATCTGCCACTTTTAATCAATGGATTCACTTTGTATTTTAAAGAACCAAATGATTCCCACATCCTTTGCAATGTCTAACACGGGTGACTTTTACACTGGAGGTGATCAGAATTTGGGGGAACTGGTTGACCCATACCATGAGGTGTTTGAGAATACTGTGAATAACAATATATGTCACATAGCAAACTTCACCTTGTGATTTCCAAGAACTGTGTGAACCTAAGACTCTTTCCTGCAGCACACATGTGCTCCTTTGAGGGGTTTGCAAGCCAAGCTGAGAGAGGTCAGGCAGCCCTCACTTCTAAACAGAAAGGTGTTTTTACCTATCAGTAAGGAGCTGAGAAGAAAGATTAGCTGGCAGCTCTCAGAAGGGATTTAGTTGCAACCCACGTGGCTGGTTCTGGTACACCAGAGCACAAGCAGAAAGGCAGATTCTGAAAGCCAGAGTTTCTCACAGCTAATTCACACAAACTAAAACTTTTTAAAATAAATGCTTTAGAAGCTGCTTGGCAGCACAGTGTTAATTTCTGTGGGGCCTTTTATTTCATTTCATACTTGTGAAATACACACGAATATTGCCTACACACTCGTGTCTGAGTTGTGGTTCAGCTGTAGTTTCTAGGTATGAAAAGTGTGAAGGCAAAGAATGGTTTCCAAATTAGGCTGACATTTTAGTTTTGAGACACTCCGAGAGCATCATTCTGCTGCCCAGCCTAGAATGACACATCAGAGGAATCCTTTTCATGCTGCTTTCTGTTAAGTTTGGAATATCATCTCCCTGGAAAGCTGCAAAGGCTTGTGTCTCATGGTACTTTAAAGCTAGGCTGGGAAATACACTGAAATATATCTAGAAGGGAAGAAGCCTACCTTACCTTGGCAAGAAAATAGGTAAGATGGACAATCTTTTCCACCACCCTATTCTTAGCTTTCCCTTCAAAACCTCTTTTTTAAAGTACTGTTACTTGTAGAGAGAACACTTCTACTTCTGTCACACAAAACATAAATTGGGTACAGAAAGAAAAGAAAAAAACTTTAGGAGGTTAAAAGTAAATCTAAACCCAAATTCGGAATAAGGAGGAAGTGGATATAATTTACCATATAGGTGCCTGCCAGTCAAAATGTATGTTTGAATCATCCTGATAGTGAAATTGGAGCTGCAAGCACAGGGAATTCTGCTGGATGTAATGAATCTCATGAATTAATATTACTTTTAAAAGCAACTTAGTAAGGAAATACTGCACTGAAAGCTGTATAAATTACATGTTCCTTTGCATTTAAAGAAAAATAGAAAAAATTAGTGTGGCATGAATACGTAAGCAATAGCAACCATGTGTAGTGCTTCTCCTGACTTGCCGCCCAACCAGAGGTGACCTGGTGATGGAAAACCTTTCAGATTCCCCTTTATGCAAACTGAAAACAAAAGCTTCAGGACAAAGACATGCATGAGTCCAGATTTTCTCTGTGCAATCTCACATCTGTAAAACCCTCTGTCAGTCTGTCTTCTGTCATTTGTGACTGGTTAAGAACTTTAAAGCCAACAAAGAATAAATTACAAGCAGAGTCAAACAAGGGCTTTATCTGAGTTAACTGGGATTGTGAATCCTGGGAAGACCCATGTGAACAGGATTAGCTTGTCATTATATGGAATTTGTTCACTGCACACTGTCAGTACTTTATCCAATGAAAAACTTCATTTTATAAATAAAATATAAAGAGTATATGAGAGAATGGGATTTTCCATCCAAACAAAGAGGAAAAGAATCCCAGTTCCACAGCTGTGGGGCTCAGTTCAACCCCGGAATGCATAGTTTAGGCCATGTTTGATGTCCACATGTAAATTTGAAAGGATATTAATACCTGAAAAAAATACCACTTCCATCAAACCTTTCAGAAATCAGATCTCAATTTTAGGTATATCAGAAACCAAACCTTTCAGCTTTCTTCTGTCAATGTTACCAAGATGTTGATGAACTGTAAGAGTTCCAATGGACAGCAGTCAGGCATGGCTTTGTCTCACATGTATCGCACCACTTGGATGGTCTTTAGGAATGCTGGTCTTAAAAGACCTTGTCAGACAGCTGAAGACAGAAAAAAGAAGGTTTTCCCTTCTAATTGGCAAGCTTGGTGGCAATAATCCTTTAAGTCACACAAAAGAGGTTTGGCACACTTAATCAAGTAACAGAATTAGCACCAAGTCTGGGAACTATGGTTTCGGCATGACTTTCTGCCTTACCACAGACAAGAAGTGATGACAGAGGAGTCTATGTAAGTCATTCAAAAGCAAAGACTATTTTTTTCACCATAAGGAGAGATTTTTTTTGGCAAAATATCTGCGTGCATGTTAAATAGGGTAAGGAACCACTCTGTATTTTCACTCTCTTTTCATCTTGAAGAACAGACGTTCAAGAAAAAGGGAGACATGGGGCTTCAAAACATGACAGGATAGTGAAACACCCCTCAGGTGTGCCTGCGAGCTTGGATTGTGTGGTGGAGCTGGTCAGGACAGAGGTGCTTGAATGCTACAGGAATTGTCCATAATTGATTTCCCATCCATGGAAACTAAAATTGACTAAGATTCTCTCCTGTTTCTTTCCTCTTTCAGATACGTTCAGAGGGTAGCCTTGTGGATGGCCCCGGAGCAGGCCAGATGGAACAGGACAGAACCAACCATGTTGACGGCAATAGATTGAGTCCATTTCTAATACCGCAATCTTCTCACGTTTGCCAGGCAGAGCCTTCTGCGGTGAAGCTACAGAATGGAAGTCCAGCAACAGAGAGGCCTGAAGTTGAAGTAAATGGAGACCACAAGCAGCTATTCATTAAAAGCAACTATGGCATGCCCCACCTGAAGGGAAATTCAAACAACCGTGTTAGCCCTGACCTTTTACAAGAAAAGAAAGTATATTCCAAATATATGCAAAATGGTGGGATAAAACGCACTTTTAGTGAGCCCTCTCTGTATGGACTTCATGAAAGCAAGAAAGTAAAACAAGACAAAGAGGTAAATGGAGGAAAAGTTGAGCCAGAGGATAATAACGAAAAACCAAGCATCTCCAATTGCTACAGTGAGAAGAAACCCGAGACAGGACAAGAAAATGAAGTTTCAGATTTGATACAGTCTACAAGATACAACAGTGGTGGTTCAGAAAACCCTCATGACCTCCTGATTCAGGATGAGCAGGACCGGGAAAATGTTCATTGCCACAACAGGGACATTGTCTTACTACTTAAGAACAAGGCAGTGCCAATGCCTAATGGTGCTACAGTTTCTGCCTCTTCCATGGAAAGCATGCATGGTGAACTCCTGGAGAAAACACTGTCTCAATATTATCCAGAACATGTTTCCATAGCAATGCAGAAGAACACATCTCATATCAATGCCATTACCAGTCAGGCTACTAACGAGTTGTCCTATGAGGCAACGCCTTCATCCCATACCTCAGGGCAGATCACTTCCCCACAGACCTCAAACTCTGAGCTGCCTCAAGTGCCAGCTGTAGTGGTTACTGAGGTCTACAATGCAGAAGACTCCAGTAACCCGCCTGTATTGCCAGGTAGCTGTTCACTTCAGAAACCAGAACTACAGCTACAGCAACAGATTCCAGGCTATGATCCACACCAGTTACCCATAGGAAACAGTACTGTTCGTGGAAGTGTAGGGCAGGTTCCCAACCAAGACCTCTCTCTAAGTTCCAGCAGTAACCTGCAAGCTCAGAGTGTCGTGCTGGAAAGATACTCTGAGCAAGCAGAAAATAATGGTGCTTTCTTTAAACAGAACTCAACCTTTCACAAAGATTCCTCCACTCCTCCTGCTCCGGAAATGAACAGTGCACTGTCCGTTGTGGTGCAAGAAGGACACCATTCCTATAACAACAGATGTGATGAAACTCTTCCTGGGGAGATAAAGAATGAAGGGCAACAGCAGGGACCAACGTCAGAAAGTCCCAGCCTCAGCCAACAACTTCACCCTCAGCAGAGACTTCAGCAGCAGGCACAAACGTCACAAGATGACAGTGAAAGCAACCTGCAAGCTGCTGTGGCCGCCTCAATTCAGCAGCATCCAGAAGACATGGCGCCGGTGTCAGAGCCTCCCCTCCAAAGCCTGCAAGCACGTGGAAGCAAGGGTGAGCTGCAGCAACACTATCAACATTTCCCAGGACAGAGAGAACCCGAAATTCCTCCTGACAAAGAAAAGGACCAAGTGAAAGAACCTGTGAAACAGGCTCAACATTATTCAAAACCAGCCTGGATAGAACTGGTTTCCACCCAGTTCCGCCAGGGAGAGCCTCCCAAAAAAAACAGCGAAGCATTATTGCGATCAATTCTTCAGTTCCAGGCAAACAGAGCCAAAACAGCCTATACAAAACAGTATGCTGGAAGTCCTGGTGCATTAAAGGGGCCTTCAGGGCAGCCCCAGAGCCAGAAGATAATGCAACAGGAACAAATTCCTCCACTGTACAAAAGCGAGACCTCTCAGCTGCAGCCGCATCCCACAGCCGACCAGCAGCTGCTGTTCCAGAAACACTCACCGCAGCCACAACTCACAAAGATGGATTCCCTACTGAAGTCCCAAGTGCAGCAGCACCCTCCACAGCAGCTCCATTTCCAGCCAAGACCAGAACAACAAACTGAACAGCCTTTAGGGGCCCTGCTGAAACAGCAGCACTTGAATCCCAAGCCAGGGGAAAAGGAGCAATTCCTGCATTCACACATCTTGCAACAGATGCTTCAAAAACCCTCACAGCAGATGCAGCTGCTGTGCAGTCCACAGCTAACCCCAAACCAGCAACAGGCTCTGCAAATGAAGAATAAAGACCTGCCCCAAACCATATCCCGCTCCCAAAGTGGTGCTGAACAGTCACTAAACAGGACATCCTTCAATCAGCATAAAGTAAATGAATGTTTTCAAACTGGGAATAAGTACATGAAATCACCCACATTCCCACTGCATAACCCTCAGCTAGGCCTAGAGCAGGGACAGGGCATGAACAACAAAGCTCCCCTTTACACTCAGAAGGCAAACGCCAGCCTGCAGCATCCCTGCCCAAACAATGTGCACTTGATTTCTGAGAAGAAAGAAAACGCCGCAAATATTGAACGCTTTGGAGCCAACAAAATGCAGGACTTGCAACATGTGCAGTATTTTTCAAATAACTTGACCGCAAAGCAAGATGTGAATCACTGTTTTCCAGAACAAGAGCAACAGTCGCAACAAGCTTCAGTTATACAGCTACCACCACTCCAGCAGACACAATGCTACAGTGGTAGCCTGAACCAAGATCTCCCGAGCCAACAAGCTTCACAGATTCCTCAGCAGTACTTACCACACAGCCAGCAAACTGCCCCACACACCCAAGACCAGAGAAGCTGTCATTTGCAGTCCCAAACCCCTAAGGATTTTCAAAAGCATGCTGCTCTAAGGTGGCATCTCTTGCAAAAACAAGAGCAACAAGCATACCAGCAACCCAAGTCCGAGATTGGTCCCAGTGCAATACGTAAGCCTATAAAAATTGAGGCTGGCACAAAGTCTAACGTCTGCATGCGTCCATCAGCTGGACAGCTGGAAAACAAAATGTGGAAAAAAACAATTAAACAAGAGAATCAGCACTTTGGCTGTGAGAACGTGCAACAAAAGAGCATCATTGAGACAATGGAACAGCAGCTGAAACAGATACAAGTCAAATCACTGTTTGATCATAAGACTTTTACTATCAAATCACCTAAACATGTGAAGGTTGAAACAGCAGGTCCTATTACCATCCTCTCAAGAAATACTGGTGCTGCAGATTTTGACACTCAGACCCCGATCTTAGATCAACAAACAAACTTGTCTGTTGAGAAAACCCCGACCAAAAGAACAGCTGGAACTGTTCTCAATAACTTTTTAGACTCACCTTCCAAGTTATTGGATACTCCTGTAAAAAACTTATTGGACACGCCTGCCAAAACCCAGTATGATTTCCCATCGTGCAGCTGTGTGGGTAAGTGCTGCGATGTATTTAAAAATGTACTAACTTACAGGAAGGAAACGAATCTCCAAGTTGGGATCATGGAGTTAGTTGGATGTTTTTGTTGGAGGATTGGGGGGGTTGGGGTTTTTTTAGAACATTAATTAGTAAAGACATGAAATTGCAATTTTATGCACTTATGCCTAGTCCACTTATGCAAACCTACACACAGGCCCTTTCTCAATAATTCATAAAGCAATTACCTATTTGCTTTCTCAGTCAGAATGCTTATGGCCAGTAATGTATCCTCTCACATCCATTCTCCTTCAGCAGCAGACATGTAATGACAACATGCTGATAAAAAGTAGGTCATAACTGTACAATCTAATTTATTCATCAAGGTTAGATACAGCATTTGTAAAATAACTCTCCAAAACTCAAGATCCTGATGCCATTTTTTGCTCTAAGAGTGAAATTGCTGACGTTTCCGTCAGTAAAGCCTAAGCAAAGAAGCGATGATGGATTATTCTCATTTGTTGCGGGAGTTTATCCTCCCTTTCACACCCTGTCTCCTGCAAGGCTAAAGAGATCAGCAGTTTCTTAGAGAAGCCATGAAAGCAGTGACAGAAAAGCAGCAAGAGGGGCCCTCAGTATTTCTTCATGGCGTACGCGATCCAAAAACTGGAAGAAGAGAGCAGAGGGAAGCAAAGTAGCGTGGCAGGTATGGGCCCATAGCCTGAGCTTCCATACAGCACTGATACTGCACAGAGACAGGTCTAACAGGCACTTTCAGACTACTGTTTTGGCTGAGACAAAAGGTTCAGCACCAGCAAGGGGGTGCAGGGGGAAATCCTGGTTATAGTTTCACTTACTGGGATTTCATACCAACCATAAAGGAGGAAAGTTGAACCAGTGCTCCTTCAGAACTGCAAAATGGACCCTTTTGCCTTTTCAAACTCTAGGGGCTATGTCTCAGAGAAGATCCATGGGAGCAAAAAGAGGAGGTAGTGGATTTGTGGTGCTCCCAGGAAGAAAACTGGAAGCCAGTTCCTTACTGTTCCTTGTAGTTTTATAAGAAACAACCTACAAAAATGTAGGGGGTTTTGAAAACAATTAAGTTTTGTTATTTCTTTTTCTTGAGAAGATTTTGCCAATGTAGTTGGCACAAGATTTTTCTGGCAACCAATTATTCTCACTATTTTTTTAGCCAGTATTGCAACCACTAACTAAGCAAAAGAGCTTATTCTCTCTCCACTTGCATTTTAATTCTGAAGTCTTAGCAGAACCTCTAGGAAATAAAGGAGCTTGAAACTTAGTTCCTGTCCTCTTTGAAGAACGCAGTGCCACAGCATAATTCAATAGGGTTTACTGCTCTTTCCCACCAAGACTTCTCCTTAGGGAGATTAAATTAAGCCATTCTCCCACTGACACATTGAGGTTTATAGAATGCTTTCATCATGCTTCCACAGGCTGTACGTCAAAAGCAGCATCACCTCATCCAGCCTTTGGAGTCAGCATGGCAGAAAGCAGTCAGCCCTAAGATAAGTCAGCACAGCTCCACTGTCTCCTCCTGAACCCAGGCAGAGCCTGGCCAGCTCACTGCTGGAGCCTGCCTCCTGGTATCAAGCCAGACATATAGTGTATAATGTGAATGCCGACATGGAACTACCTACACGCAGAAAACTGAGGCCACATTCTTAGCATACAAGCATTTTGACTAAGCCTTGTGCAGGATTTCTTTCAGCAAACTTGCTTTTTTGTTTTTCATTTCACAGAGTCTTTCTGTGGGTGGCAGAAATTCTCTATGTAACCTACTGGCCACTTTCTCAAGCTGTAGGTCCCTACACTGTAACATGTATGCTGAAAAACAAGTACTGTACAGCTCACTAATGTCAATATTTACCATTGTTATCCCATTTGTCCTCCTTTCTAGATACTGGGAGAGGAGGAAGTGGGAGAAGGAGAAACAATTGTTTGGTGATAACAGGAAAATGCCTTTTGAATTTCACTGTAGCCTGAGATGTGAAACAACTGTGCTAGCGCAAGGCACACAGTCTGTGTCATGGCTACTGGCAGGATTAGCCACGTGCTTTGCATGTTTTGTACAAATGGCATGGGCATACTTTAGACAGAAGTGTTTGAAAACTCCAAACCCAGACCCAAGCAGCAGTATTCTAACAAGCCAGACGAAAGCTTTGCAATGTGACTTTTTACATTAAAGAATTAAACTTCAAAGTAATAACTTTTATTTTGTTTTAAACAGAGCAAATTATTGAAAAAGATGAAGGTCCTTTCTATACCCATCTAGGAGCCGGTCCTAATGTGGCAGCTATTAGAGAAATCATGGAAGAAAGGTAATTAGTGCAAAGGCACAGGGCAGATTAACGTTTATCCTTTTCTGGATGTCAGAATTTTTCCAGCTTTTGCACATAAAGAAATAAACAATTGCAAATCAAGTGATTACTTGTAGGCTTAGCTACTCCAGTGTTGCCAACATTACGCACTGTGCTATTCACCAGAGAGTCACAATATTTGACAGGGCTAATAGCCTGCTGGCTGGCACAGGCTGAGCACTTTGAGACAGATGCCAGCAAACCCAAGCGGGAACAAGTATTCACCAGCCTGCCAAGCAAGATGGTTGGCAATGGCTGCAAAAGCAGTCATGGACCTGGTGTCCCCTCTGGGTAGGAGAATGCCGAGGTAGAAGGAAGATGAAGAGAAGAATACCAAACTCCCAAATTAGCTCCCCCCCGCCAAATTACTAAGCATATAGTACAGTCCTAAAGGGCTAAATCTAACTCGGTCATGTCGAGAGGAGTGCTACAGAGTTGCTGGATAGGATTTCAGCCCAAGAACTGATTAAGCACTTTTGTGAAAAACATCTCACTACCCCAAGAGTGCTGCAGAAAACCAGTCTTACCCTGATGGTGGACAATCCCTGTATTGTGCTGCATCCTGTGATGTATTTATTATGTCAAAACCAGCCAAACTGGGAATTTTAAATGGCACAGAATGGATACACAATCTGTGCTATTTAAAAATATGTGTAAGCACAAAACCCACCAGCCCTTCTAAGGTATTTGAAACTGTCACAAAAGTTATTTCTGCATTACTTGTAGTGTGCATAGGCATTAATAGCCAGGTTTTGAGAGGTATCTGGGAATTTAGTTGCCCTCTGAACAAACAAAGAAAAAGCCACCCAGTAAGTCAGGGACGGAGGGGAATCTGATTTGTTAATACCTTAAAAATCTGGACTCCAGAACTGCAAAGAAGCTCCAGCTAGTTGCAGAATCTAAAGCAAATGAGCGTTACTGAAGTGCTGTGTCTGAGCTAAGGAGTAACGTTCTGTAGCTTGTGCTCACCACTGCACAACTATGAGCCACTTAGAGGGTATTAAACCCTTCAGATTACCTTCAACTCTTAAAGTCCTTTCTCTTTCATAGCACCTTCTTCCCTGTGACTTCAGTGCAGGGCTTGCCCCAATACTTGTTTTCAGCTTTGTGAGCAGCTCAAACGCATGTAAGCTACATAAATCTGCTTTTTCCTGCAAAGGGGGAGTGAACACGGACCCTCCTGAGAAGCTTCTTACAATTTGTTATCTCCAGAGCTCTCACTATCTGGTTAATTCTGTAGTATTTATCAATAAGAAATAAAAGAGAAAAGTTATTCACGTCATGATGTCAATAATTAGAGATGCAACTTCTTTCATTTCTTTACTTTGGAATGTAATTTTTCATCCTTAATATCGAACTCACCTTCTCACCTTTTCTCTTTTCTTTTTTTTTTTCTTTTTTTTTTTTTTTTGCATTTGATTTCATTTCATGTTGGCAGAAGGAAATCCTGAGAGATTATAAATAACATGCATCTACTCAGCCAGGTTCAGCAGAGTGTAGCAGCAGCCACTTGAACAATGGCTAGTTTTCAGCTGTTCATATGGTATGAGCTGTATGATTCCCTCACTGAAGAACTCCAGAACTCCTCCACACTAGTTAATTTTGTTTTCCTAAGTAAAAAAAAAGGCACTTAAAGATACTCTCAAGCACATGTGTGCAGTTGGTGACACTAATCACAACTGAAGCACTTTTAAACTGGCTTTCCAGGAATATGGATTGACTTCTAAGGTATCAGTACTTCCAAACAAACCAGGATTTGGATCTAGACTTGCAGTTAATGTTTTAGCTATACCAGAACAATTTTTTTGGAAAATCCCTGGTGGATATATACATTTTACCTCTTCCTTCTCCCAATTCCTACTTCATGCTCAGTCAGTTTTGCGCTGGTTTTAAAGCCAATCTGCTTTGTCCTGAAAGTAAGCATGACAAACATCAGGCACAAGTCCCTTTGTGACAACGGAAAAGATTTGAGACAAAGTCCATTTCATTTCCAGTGTGTAATGTACAACATATTTCTATAGCATCTTCTGCACAGTTGTCCTGCAATCCAGATTAGCAAATTGATAGAAAATATTAAGATTTAAGAATGTTTTTTTAATGTGGTTAATTAAAGAAACAAATGCATACTAACATCCAGACCTAAGTAGGAAAACCTGACCTAACAGTTGCCTGCAGAGCCTGTGTAGTACAACTTGATTTTATTTGTCTAATTTCCTGTGACACTGAAATTTCACTATGAGATCACATCTAAAAATAAGCATTTTCATTTCCTTTACAGGATAGAAGTTTAAATACAAACATTTGCTCTTAAATATGTCACCAAGACTTTAGTGCAAAAACAAGAGGGATGAAAGGTCAAAAGTTCTCAAGGCATCAGTAAATGGCTGCAGAACAGGAAGGAACTATCTTGATTGCTCTATAGGTAACAGGCAAAGAACAAGGAGATTGTGATTTAGTCCCCACGCTTGGTTATTTAATAAAAAAAAGTAACACGAATGAGAGTGGCAGAATTCAAGAACTGGTGATGAAGTGCAGTTTACCCAGCTGGCCAAATGCAGCCAAATCAACATCGTGGCTGGATCTATAACATTGCAGACACTGAGGTTTCCAATACGTAGCCTCACCTGTGACCTGGTGTGCTCTACGGCTCAGCAGGTGAGCAGCCCTGAGCTGCAGCAGCCCTGGGAGAGGCCTGGCCAGCGAACATGGTTGGAAATGGCTTTACAGGTCTGATGCTTTGTGTTGATTCAAGATTTTCTTAACATTTGCTGCATATTTCCACCTGGTCCATCAGAGGATGTGGAAAGCAGATCCTGTTTGCTCTGGGTAACGGCACTACTTGCACATGGGGCTAGATTCTGCCTTGACATGGCATAATCACCTTGATTAAAAACTTCAGCAAGAGCTGAGCTTGCCCAGGTTTGTTTAAAAAAGACACAGACAAACAGCCTCATTTGAGGCCAACTTGTGATCTTCATTCATTACAGAAGTCAGTAAATGAGTAATAATTCATGAGCAGATGAGAAAGTAAAGGAAGTAGATATGATGCAATTATTAATCATGACTTAACTGATTCACACTGTACCTAAGCCAGAAACAAGCACAGAAAAAAACAAGTCACACAAAACAAAGTCTCAGAGTGACTACTGCATGCCAACTGTTCCCTGACAACTTAATTGTATAACTTCAGAGTAATAACTTTAAGTTTAACCCAGAAATTAAAGAAAAATGTAAAATTCCTTCCCAAAATAAGACTTCAAGTCCACTTTTCAAAATGTCATCTATAACAAATTCTTTACAGAAACAGCTGAAAGGTTTGGCAACATTAATATGATATGGATAATTTTTTACATCTGTAATATATTAAAGACATTTGCTTCTCTTAACGTATCAATCCACCACTATAATAAAATTAGCAAGATAAACCACACTGCACATCCCTCCCTGTAACTCAGTGTTTATTTTTTAAGATAAGACTGGCAAATGTGCTCCATCTTTTCAGTGTTCACACAGAACCAAATGAATCCACTTACTGTGCATATTTTTGTTTGTTTAAGATTTGGACAGAAGGGTAAAGCTATAAGGATTGAGAGGGTTGTCTACACTGGGAAAGAAGGCAAAAGTTCTCAAGGATGTCCAATTGCTAAATGGGTAAGTGATGTACACACATATTAAGACTAATGAGTTCAGTATGATGGTTCGTGTAAGCAGAGAGCAGTTGACATGTCTGTCCTCCTCTTAGTTGACACTGTGAAACTTAAAAGAGCTCAACAGCAGCAGTACCACAAGGCGCCTGTAGCCTGCTCCCACCCCTGTCCCTCACACTCCATTTACTTTTGCACGGAGAACAGCAAGAATAAAATTTGGCTTAAAGCTATGAAAACCTGAGAAGGAAAGCAGCTTCACTTAGATTTAAGATTCACACACCAGACATTCTCATTGCTCTTTAGCTTACAAATAAGTCCAGTAAGTGCACCACAGTGATGTTTTTCAAATGCACTCCCAGTTAGACAGAGGCATTAGGACACCCTCTTAGCAAATACTGCTGTACTTCAGCACAAATTACCAAGTGGTTTGGGTAGGTTGGAGAAAGACAGGATGAGGAAAAAATGATACATGATTATGGTCTGTATGCTTGCCAGACTGCACCTTTTTTTTCAGAAATTCCCACAGAAGCACAAGCACTGAGAAACAAGGATGCTCTTATTTGAACATTACAACTTCCATCACTGTGATGTTTGTATGTAGTAAGGGCAGGTCACAAAACTGAGTGGCTGATTATGAGTTTAGCTGGAAGAGAAGGAGAGCGAGCTCCCACGTCCAGCTACTTAGTCCCATCCTTACCTGTCCACCTTTTCCCACATGGGTCTTGCCTTAAGTGCAGGTGTCCAGCATCCATCTCTGTGCAGGGAGACATGCTTGCTGTTCATTTCCTTTCGCTCACTAATCAAATTGGGCCACTTGTACCACAGTGCAGATTCAGGGGAGGGCTCCTGCTGAATCCAAGCATGGGGGATACTTTCACAAAGCTGTTTTCCACCACTATGGCTTTCCATGCCACTAGCCAAGCTTAGCCCCTTAGAGTCAGCTTCATTAAGAAAGGGTAGCCCTGGCCCATACCACTAAATGAGAAAATTGGACTGGGTTGTCAGCAACAAAGATGCCAACAGAAGTAACCTTCCCGGATGCGCACTAATGCTGAGGCTTCCTATTCTTTTGCTCTTCACGTTAAGAAACACTGTTTGTGTTGGGGCTCTGGGGTTGTGTGTTGCTGTGCATGCAGGTAGTCCGCAGAAGCAGTCAGGAGGAAAAGCTACTCTGCTTGGTGCGTGAGCGAGCAGGCCACACATGTGAGACAGCCGTGATTGTGATTCTCATCCTGGTCTGGGAGGGAATCCCAACAAGCCTGGCTGACAAGCTCTACTCTGAACTCACTGAGACCCTGAGGAAGTACGGCACGCTCACGAACCGGCGTTGCGCCCTGAATGAAGAGTAAGTGGAACAAAGGGTATGCTCGCCAAACTTGCAAGCCCACCTTTGGCCTCAGACCGTGCACCTCCACTCGTGCTGTTACCCTGAAATACACATAACCTTTCCAGCTACTGCAGGAAGTTTGAAAACCCACAAACCTTGTGATCAAAGCAAAGTAAATGTTCTTACAGATCTGGGAAAAACATCTTCCCAGAGCTGTGAAGCATCTCAGTGTATTTAAAGGAAGACATCTCAGCCCAGGACAGCAAATACCTCAACCTTGAAATAAAATCATGCTGTAAGCCCACAGAAGCTAGCCTGAACCTGAAGAAACTGCACTGTATTGTTTCCCATGTCTTTCTGACAGCAAAGAACATTTAGACCCCAATTAACATAGCTATCATTGTATGTTACTTTGGCTTCATGGGTAGAGTCATATTTCAGGAATTATTGCCTAGCCCCTGTCAGAGTGCTTCCATGTTACTGCAGTGCCATGAGCATATGCCCCTTTCAGGTACCATGAATATCACTACCTAACAAGGCACCACACAAAAATACCTGCTTTCGAGCAAAGCCAGGTTTCTCACAGAAGTGTAGAAACCCCTTAGTCCTTGCTTTGCAACCATGAAATTATTCTCTCCAATGAATTCTTCTGTTCTAATGCATACAGTGCCTCCCTCTTTCATTTCTTCATTATTTACTGGTGGCAGGTGATCCAAGACATGTGACTCCCCAGAGGGCTGGCAGAACACTGATGCCCACTGTGGGAGTGCCCTGGGGTGACCTGCCTGCTCCTGACAGCCATATTCTCTTGTTTTTCAGGCGGACTTGCGCATGTCAAGGGCTGGACCCTGAAACTTGTGGTGCTTCATTTTCCTTTGGTTGCTCCTGGAGCATGTACTACAATGGTTGTAAGTTTGCCCGAAGCAAGATTCCAAGAAAGTTTAAGCTGATGGGGGATGACCCAAAAGAGGTTGGTGTCCGTTTCTAAAATGAGCCTCATTTGCAAGGAGATGTTTTCTGTCACTCTGCAAATAGAGATACAATACAAGAGACCAGGGGCCAGAGTCCTGCCTGCATGGCATACATGTAGGGTAATTAAATAACTGCCAGACAAAACTGATTGATTCCAGTCTCCGAGCCAGCTGAATTGACTGTCCAAATTCTGACATCTGGTAAAAGCTTGAGACTTGAAACCACATTTGCAGGCTTTCACAATTAGAGGGGAGGGCACAGCCTGAATAATTGTGACTGCATGAGGCCTGCAGTTGGGCATTCCCCAGTGGCAGAGTGGATGGTTTACCAGCTGAAGGCACATAATAGCGTAGCGAGGAGTCAGAGCAGCATAGGAACAAACATGATGAAACTGTGAGATGACAATAGGAAGAGAATAGGAAGATTCATTTTACATACAGTCCTGTCCCACTGAATGTTTCCAGACTGGTCTCCGTGTTACAGCAAGCTGGCAACCGTTTAAAACAAGTCAGAGTAATTAAAAAAAATCACTGACCTTAGCCTGGGCACAAGATACCACTGAAGTCATGACTGCAGTGACCCTTTGACGCTTCCAGCTAGTCATGTGTCTGGGAGGTTCCAGTGGCCTACTCTGATTTTTGGCAAGCACATGCAAATTTAGTCCCTTGCCTGTGTACTGATGCATGAGGCCACAACTTTCACTGTATTCTGGTGTCTTACACAAATCCAGACATTTCTTCCATCGGAGAAATAATTTCATCTTTAATCAGGGAGCCAGGTACTTCTGCATCCTACAGCCTGTGCCTGTGCTGAGAATAGCACACTGTTTAGAATATCATAGAATCCTAAAATGGTTTGGGTTGGAAAGGACCTTAAGATCATCTAATTCCAACTCCCTGCCTTGGGCAGGGACATCTCACACTGGTGTTGCCCAAGGCTCTGTCTTGAACACTGCCAGGGATGGGGCATTTACCACTTCTTTGGGCAATCTGTGCCAGAGCCTCACTTCCCTCACAGTAAAGAACTTCTTCCTTATATCTAACCTGAACTTTCCCTGTTGAAGTGTGAACCCATTACCCCTTGTCCTATCACTACAGTCCCTGATGAAGAGCCCCTCTCCAGCATCCTTGCAGGCCCCCTTTGGATATTGGAAGGCTGCTATCAGGTCACATAATTAGCACACAGCTTTTCCTCCCCACCACTCCTCTTCTACAGCCCCAAGTTTTACAGAATAGCTTTCTTTCAATTGTGCTGTGGCACAAAGCCTTCTTTATCAGAGCTTGCAATTTTCTAAGCTGGATACCTGGCCAGAGGTCACCAGGGCACTCGTCCAACTTGCATTCTTGGATTTACTTCCCATGGAAGCCACATCTGGGCTGGGAAGATGGTTTTACCCTCCAGTCTTGCTCCTACACAAAACTGGGGGGCAACCAAAGCATGAATCCAGATCAGGGGCTGGGTCCCATAGCACAGACACAGCTTCCAGACAACCCAAACAGGATCCTCACCAATAAAAATATGGAAGTAACACTTAAAAATGGTAACCTGCAAAAGATCCAAGTTCTGGCAGCAGCACAAGGTCACAGCAAGATATTTCTGACAATTTTATAATGTCATTTTGGAGTCCCAAACTAGCATATAGTCCCATAGGAGCAAATAAAAACTTAATGCACCAAATATATCTCTCTCAAACCTGCAGGCTTTTCACAGCTCTTCACACATTCCTAAAATACGCAAGTATACCACTTCAGTATGCCACTGTTCTTTATGTGCTTGTAATTACATATAAGGGCCTCATATAAGCAAGGTTTTCAATTTGGGATTCTCATCTCGAGAGGCTGGGAACAACTTTGGAGTATGTTATTATGGTACTTCATTTTTAAAGAGCCTTTCATTTTGAGAGTGTGTACCTCTCTGTAAAGGAAAAAAGTGTGGTCATTCCTACCTCCATATCACCAACTACTAGGCACATCCACAATTCTTCATTGCTTAAGAATTGGGAACTTTCTGAAGTCTGAAATATTTAAACCATTTTAAATTGCTGCATGAAAAGATGTTGAAGTGCTGTCATTGCAATGTGCAAACCCCTTAAATTAGCCACATCTACTTTATGGACCATTCTGATACTATTTCTCCCAAGTTCCCGAAGAGTATTATTTTCCCAAAACTCCAGTAGGAAAAATAATGAGGATCATCACGCTTAGATCTAAAACATTACTGTGTTGAAGACTGTGATTCTTCTTAATATTAACCAAGGTAATATAGTATGTGATTTCCTCTTGCAAGGGCCACACTACACTATTTCACTACTTCATTACTTTTAAGTGCAGTGAAACAATAAAATTGAAAGGAGATTCACAACAGTTATTGTCTAAACAGGAATAATCATCTAGGCCTTTATACAACTATCAGTGTAAACATAACTGTGTACAGACCCTAAGTTCTTAGATCCCATACATGCAGTACAGAAACGTCATTGGCATTGAAATCTCTATTTCATCTCCTAACAGGAAGAAAAACTAGAGTCCCATTTGCAGAACCTGTCAACCCTGATGGCACCTACCTACAAGAAACTTGCACCTGATGCATATAACAACCAGGTATGCTGGGGATAAAGGGAATTGGAGCGGTCATGTAAATAACCTGATCTTTACCACACTTTCCAGTGCTTCAACCTTGCCCCAGATTATCACATACGTTTTGTGCCAGTATTCCTTTGACACTGGGGTTAAGATGAATGGAAAAGAACAATTCCATTTACAATGCTTTCAAAAGTAAAAGCAGCAGAATTTGGTACATCAAGTAGAACTTTTCACCTGCATCAACACAATAAAACTACTTCAGATTTGAGCAGAACTCTTCAGCTCCACAACACAAATTTCTGGATTTAGTGTGAGTCACCAGCCAAACTAGAAAACAGCCATGAAGATGGTGTGAGATCAGTGGCAGAGCCAGAAGGCAGTGTGTAATATTGCACTCGAGTCCTGAAGCCACAGTTTCAGTTCTGCTCTCTCAAGTGGCAGGTGAATTTAGTTTTCCCAAAATAGCTATTTCAAACATGCTTTTAACGAGAAGTTTCACATTTGGACACAGCCCTGCATATGCGCACAAGTGCCTGCACCAGCCTTCCAGCATGAGGGCATCGCGTGCAGGTATTTTCTGTGAAGCAGTCTCCACACATACTAGCACGTTCAAAGTCTGTGTGAGGTTCCCATCATGGCTGTCTCTCACCTGCATTCCTCTACCAAACATCCTTCAGGTATTTGCATCAAAATTTAACAATATACCTGTTGCAAGCGCACAACCATTGGCCTTCAGTTTTGCTGCTCAGGTTTGCTCCAACATTGCAACAGAACTTAGAGTCCCCAAACTATCAGGGTCACTGCAAACTATGACATCTTTCTGTCCTGCTGACAATGTTATGATGTAGCAACCACCACAAGACACATTTAAATCTCACTCCTTTACTACATATTTAGTATCAACTAAATCAGGAGAGACTTGCCCAGTTTCACTTACCTGATCAGACAATGTTTGGAGCCTCACAGAGGAAACTGTGGCCATGTGCCCACTAGCTGTGGTTATCTGTCCAAATATCTGAGAGACATTCTGCAAGAGGAAAGGAAGAGGAAGAAGAAAAAAAAAGCGAGGGGGAGGTGAACAATAAAATGGTTCTTTGCTTGGTCTGCTTCTCCGTTCTTGCAAATCTTCACAAAAGAACTTTTCTCCACGTAAGCCACGGTCCTGCCCAACAGTTGTTGAAGATACATGCTTTTACAAGTTTCAATTTCTACCTTGTGTAATAAGGTGTGTGCATGGCTTGGCTTAAGTCAGGAGTTTTATGCAGACTTTGTGGGGAAACCCTGATCAAGCTACTGTTAGTGGCTTTTAAGAGAGATGACTGAGGCCAAATTTGTACGGTAATATAAAAGGTTCTAAACCCAGAAAGCCTTAAAACCAATCCCCCTTTGAATCCTGAAAAGAAATTCTAAAGTCCCAGGTTTATTCTAATCCAGATCTGGATTGCTAATGGATTAAAAGCTAGAACTGGAAAGGGTCTGTTTTTCTAACTGGACCCAACAGCACATCTCAGAGAACAGTTGCACCAGGATACTTTAATCAGACAATTATAGTCTGGCTAACATTTCAGATCACTCTCGTTTCATTCTAAAGAAGTTTACATGTTTCAAGTTTTGGGTTGTGGTTATTTTCAGATTCCAGGGAAATAAACATTCCAAATTTTAAAAAATAAAGGTCTGCGAGCAAACTATGCATCTTTTTAGGGCAAAACTTCTACTTTTGACTTAACTTAAAACAGGATTCATTAAGTTCCATTATGTTCTATTAAGTTTAATTTTTTTGCATTTATTTGAAAGGTTCAGGAATTTCAGCAAAGCATTTTACAAACATGGTTTAACTTTTTTACTTTCTAGACAAAATACAAACCCATCATTTGTCTAAGGCTTGATCTTCTATTACAAAATCCTGTCTTTCTGTGTAAGGTTTATTTTTTCATTATGAACTCTTTGTAAAGCTCCTTAATAATGAGTGCTGGGGTAGAAAGCACTGTCTTGACTCAATCATCTGTCTTTCTGGTGTAGAGTTAGAGTTGTACTTAAGCTAATGAAATATATGTTTAGTGTGTCAAAATATTACAAATCAAAAAGCAAATTATTATTTTTCATGAAGTCATTCTGAAGTCAGTTTTCTAAAGCCATTTTCGCTTAATAGCTTGGTGTATTTCCAGTCTACACAAACACATCACTCTTACAGTGCCAGACTCTGAAACCATGCACTGCATTTGTCATGTAAAAACACCAACCACCGGCAGAGTATCAAAAGTAGTATGCAAGGAAAAGTATTATTGGCCAATTTCACAATCAAACCAGAGACGGAAGGTAACGGGAGCAAAGCAGCAAGGAATGAAGTACGGATACTAAATTGCCATCAAGTTACTTGATTTTATTTGCTTTCAAAATCTGTATGTTGCCACCTCCAAGATGTTAGTAGACTTGCATGTTGTCACAGTAGAGTATTCAGTGCTAATTCTGTGTACTGGGGCACACAGCTCAGCTGCAATGGTATCTGTCACCTCTTTCCAGATCGAGTATGAACACAGAGCACCTGAGTGTCGCCTAGGTTTAAAAGAAGGTCGCCCATTCTCAGGGGTCACTGCCTGCCTGGATTTTTGTGCTCATGCTCACAGAGACTTGCACAATATGCAGAACGGGAGTACACTGGTAAGTCTGAGATGCATGTAAGCCTCCTTACTCCAGCACTGATTTCATACATTTAATTCGTTATCTCCCCGCTGTTTAAATTTACGCTTACATAACACAGATGGCTAAAAAAAAGAAACATCAAGCAGTAACTGAGCTAACTTACTACCCCACACACAATTTTTCAGTCAAATGAATGAGACTCACAATGTATTTAAGAAAGGTTTAATATAGGGCTGGTAAAAGAAACTGGAGATAGCGGAAAGAAGGTCCCTGCAGGGCCGAAATGCAGTGTTCCTGGCACAAAATAGTTTATATTTGTCCTCTTGAAACATCTTTTTTTCTAACAACTTTGGATCATAACTTTAAATAAAACAAAAATAGTCCAGGGTCTGCCTTAACTGACAAGTCAACCACAACCAATACAATACATATTCTAGCTGATCTTTCTTCCTAAAACTGGCTGATGCAATGATTTTGCTACAGAAGAATTCTGTATCAGCATCTTTTTTCACTGAAATCCTCCCAATACCTGTTTTAGCTGCAGCTAACACAATGAGCGCACTGCATGACACAACAGTAACTTCCTTAAATCTTACTATTAACATTACAGTGACTTGCTCCTTTGCAAGCTCTTGGAAGTTGCCATTACAAGAGGGTGTGAAATACAATAGCAGTATGTTACATTGCACACTATTTCCAGTAGGGAGCTATGTATTATAGTGAAAAAATCTTCAGGTGAGTGTAAAGTCCCAGGTTACACTATTTTAGCTCTCTGATCATAGTACAGTGGATCACACAGTTTATTTCACATTAGGCTAATCCCTAACTGTACTGTTAATTTCAGCACAAGTACAAGAAATAGATATACATATACGCACACCTTCTGTTTCTACTAACCCTGTCTAACGGAGCAATGGAAGAAATTAAATTGCAGGCTTCTGGTGATATGCATATATTAGTCATTGAATGTTTTGAGAGACTTAGTGTGACACACCTTTCCAACAGGTTTGCACACTAACTAGAGAAGACAATCGTGAAATTGGTCAAACCCCAGAAGATGAGCAGCTCCATGTACTCCCGTTATACAAAGTCTCTGATGTGGATGAGTTCGGAAGCGTGGAAGGCCAGGAGGAAAAGAAGAGGAATGGCAGCATCCAGGTCCTTACCTCCTTTCGCCGAAAAGTAAGGATGTTGGCGGAGCCCGTTAAGACATGTCGGCAAAGGAAGCTAGAAGCAAAGAAAGCAGCTGCTGAAAAGCTTTCCTCCTTGGAGAATGGGTCTAGCAAATCTGAAAGAGAAAAGTCTGCTGCAGCACGCAACAAGCAAGGCAACTCAGAGGCGGCAAGTCATGCAAAGCAGCTAGCAGGTAAACACGTGAATCTGATTGGGATCTTTATCAGCAGTAGTAAGCTTCCTAGAAATCAGGGCCATTTATAACAAATCTCAAGAAAACTGTTGTTCTCAGCCCAAAAACATTTTAAAGTGAAAAGAAAAGAGAATTCTTCAAAGTAACGGCAATATTGTAGATTTATAAATACTAGAGTGCCAAATTGTGGTCAACTCTGGAGAAGCAGGGTAAAAAAAGTTGTAGAAGAAACCATTTATTTTTGGATAGTTAACACCTGTAGAAAGCTGGTGCTTTTTCAAACTGCAAACTCTTGCCATCCAGTGTAATGCAAAGTATCCTTAAAAGAATAGAAGTGCTAGAAGCCATGAAAAGGAGTTTGTGATGCTGCTGCCAAATTAAAAATGACCTACGCATCACTCACTGTCTACCACTCTTAGAGAACCTCCTAATTTGAGGGGATTCGAGCTTAACCTCTTTCCTACTGTTTGTACTCTCTGCTTCAAGACCAAAAGCAGAGTAGGTTTTTACAGGATGAGTTTTAAAATCCGCTTAACAATCCCTGGGAGTTTCACCAGTAGATTTGAGCATCCTGAGCAAAGGAGTTCGTCATGACTGTTCTACTGTTACAGCAGCTTTCTCAGAGAGGAAAACAGCAATGCACCCAAGGTCACCCAGAAGGTCACTGAAATACCTATGAATAGAAGCCAGTTGTCGCATGACCCAGGCTAGGGTCATAACCATTGAATGGACCATTTCACTTTAACAAATGATGGTTCTGCTCTTACGTCTTCAGTTCATCTAACTTGTTACTAAACTGTAGTCTCCGTCAGTGAGTGCCACCACTAGTTTTTTACGTAAAGCTGACAATATTTTTTTTGAGACAGTTCTATTAATACAGATGAGAAGAATTATTTACTTTTGGGAAAAAGAAGGTCACTTTGTGCACGGCTGTTTGGAAGCACTTTGATGCTCCATTTCATGGGCCACTTAAACGATGATTCAACTCTTTGGATCGTATGCATGTGACTCTGAACAGCTTGCACTGTCCTCTTTTTCCCTATTGCCACTAGCATATGATCTCACTGGATACATGCCAAAAAGGATGAGTAGCGTTAGTATTTATTCAGCTTCTAAAGGATGGTATTTGAGATATGAGAAAGGGAACCTCTGTTAACCTATCATATGATATACGTTTCTTAGAAATGTCATGGATATGTATAATGAAGGGTCTATAAAGTACAGAGTTGGTTGGTTGGTTGCTTGGGGTTTTTAAGGCTTGTTTGTTGTGTGGATTTTTTCTTTTCACATCTACAGATCTTTTACGTCTTTCAGGACCAGCCACACAACAACAGCAGCAGCAGCAACATCCACAGCGCACTCTCCCTAACAACCCTCAGTCAAATCCTATTAACTCATACTCGGGTTCAGGTTCTGCAAATCTCTATGTAAGGTTGCCTAATCCAGCCAATGCTTATTCAAGCTCTTCATACACTTCAGATCCCTATGGAGGGTCCAGTCCCATGAACCGCTATACAACCTCATCACAGCCTGCGGGGTCTTATTTGAATTCTTCCAGTCCCATGAACCCTTATTCAGGATCATTAAGCCAGAATAACCAATATCCACCTTACCAATGCAATGGAAGCATGCCTATGGACAGCTGCCCCTCTTACTTGGGCTCCTACCCTTCCCAGCATCAGCACATGGACTTGTATAGTTGCCAGAGCCAAGACCATATGTCTAAACTAAGTCTGCCACCCATACAAACATTATACCAGCATAGGTTTGGGAATAGCCAGAGTTTTGGTCCCAAGTACTTGAATTACGGAAACCAAAACATGCAGGTAGACTCCTTCAGTAATTGCACCATTAGACCAAATGCACACCATGTAGGGTCTTTTTCCTCTTACTCCACCCACGAGGCTGACAGCCATTTTATGGAGGTTACCTCAAGGTTAAAATCTAATCTGAGTAATCAGAGCATGGATTATGCCTCCATGACTAAAACCAGTGAACATCATCACATGCAACCCCTTCCACATTTAGCACATGACTACCATTCTGCTCCAAGTATGTTCAGTGGCCCTCCCAATTCACTGCATCTCCAAAATAAGGATAGTGAAATAATTTCACATGCAGTTAACGGTTTGTCTAACATGCTTCCAGGTCAAAACCATGATAGGACTACTCCCCAGGGTGGTTTAGAGAAAACTGATGTGCTGAATCCAGAAAAAGCAGAGGATCCCGATGATGTCTGGTCAGATAGCGAGCAGAACTTTCTGGATCCAGAAATTGGAGGAGTGGCAGTTGCTCCATCTCATGGGTCAATTCTCATAGAGTGCGCAAAGCGTGAGCTCCACGCAACGACTCCCCTAAAAAACCCCAACAGGAACCATCCCACCAGAATTTCCCTTGTCTTTTACCAGCACAAGAGTATGAATGAGCCAAAACACGGTCTGGCTCTGTGGGAGGCAAAGATGGCTGAGAAGGCGAGAGAGAAGGAAGAAGAATGTGAGAAGTACGGTCCAGACTACGTGCCTCAGAAATCTTATGGCAAAAAGGCAAAGCGGGAGCCTGCTGAGCCACACGAACCCTCTGAGCCAACGTACTTGCGCTTCATCAAGTCTCTTGCACAAAGGACACTGTCGGTCACCACAGACTCCACAGTAACTACATCTCCATATGCCTTTACACGGGTTACAGGGCCTTACAACCGATATATCTAACTTCACACCTTTGTTGGTTACCTCATTTGAAAAAACACCCTGTCAGTAGGGTAGTTCTTCTTTAGGTTTTGGGGAAGGCAAGGGTGGAGAAGAAAACAGTGTTTTTACAAAACTCTTCAGTGGAAAAAGCCTCAGCACACCAGCAAAAGGAGGTAATCTCACTAGCGCACTTATTTTCCACTGGTTTTTAAGTGGCCACAGATGGCACGTAGGAAACAAGACCAAAGCATCCTATGCAAAAACGAAACAAGAAAGTGTTTCACAATTTACATTTGAAAACACTGGCTCCATTACTGAAAGAGATAATCTGCAAATGGATTTTTTTTTCCTTACAGTTTTGCACATCTGTGGCCACTTTTAATGTCATCAAGTTTGCGTAGTCATGGAACAGGAGCAAAAAAAAAGCCCTAAAAAATAATACTGTAGTATTACAACTGCAGGAATCTTAAAATAACATCTGGTGCTGAATCTATGATGTACTGAAATACTGGAATTATGACTTTTTAACATGCAGTTTTTACTGTAAACGTATTAGTCTCTTGATTTTATTTAACTAAGTAGTTAAGTATAAAACATAATGAATAGACAGCAAAACACTGAATTTATTTGGATATTCTAAACCCATGGTGCTATCTATGAGAATGTTGTCTTTATTTTAACAGTCGAACAGTTAATGCCTTTATAACAAAATGTCAGTGATGTAGTCAGATGTTCTTTAGCAACAGGGACGACCTTTTCATTCATGTATGTATTGAATTTACCTGGTGTTAAAATAAGCTTACTTTTTAACATATGAGACTTGCAAAGACCTCTGGATTTTGCTCATCCAGTCAAGTCCTAGAAAAGGACAATAAAATATATAGAGAGATATTTTTTTTGAACTAGTGTTTCAAAAGCACTTTGTCTACCTAAGCTTGGCAACTTGAACAATGCTGAGGTACTAAGACATTAAAAAAAACCTTAAAAAAAAAAAAGAAAAAAAAGAGTTTACTTTGATTTTAAAATGCAAAGATAATTTTTTTAAACAACAAAAAAAAAGCTTTTAAAGACTTTTTGTTTTAGCCGTGCATCTGCTAGTGGACTACATATCCATTTTTAATACAGTCAGTTATGGTAAAAACGGGGCTTACTGGATATAAGGGAATACTTTAGTACACAAAACACACGTTTTTCTGGTGCTCATCTCACACAGCTATACTGTAAAACCGTTTTCTACAATTATTATGACAAGTTCATTACTCAAATATGTACAGTTTTAAGGAAAGGATTTTATATTAACCACAGGTAATAATTAGCAGCATGTGACAGACTACAACTAGCTAGCTTGGGCTTCTGCTGTTTCTACAGATCTGTATGCTCTTCAACTATCGAATGGCAGATTGCTTTTGTGTTGATAATTATGTACATTGTGGTGTAAGTCATTTCTCGGTGCAAGTGTCCTCTTTTTCCAGGAAGATCGAGCAGACCGATGCCTACACAAGCTGAATGAAACAGGGTTAGTTCTGTGTGATTCCGTTGATTAAATAGATAAAACATAGGCAGCTGGCTTGCTGTGGTGGTTTTAACCATTAATTTCTATTAAAAAAAGAAAAAAGCAGGAGAGTTGTATAGTAAATTAAATTGTAAACAAAACTTTTTTTAACGCAATGCTTTAGTATTTTAGTACTGTAAAAATATTAAATCTATATATATTTGGGTTTTGAGCTGAATTCACATCATGGTGCTACTCAGCCTGCTACAAATATATCATAATGTGAGCTAAAAACCACATTAAAAAGGTTTGAGTGATGTTCCTACTTGTCATATACCTCAACACTAGTTTGGCAATAGGATATTGAACTGAGTGTGAAAGTTTATATATTGTACACCATCTTTTTCCCCCAATAGCCTTTGAAAAAAAAGAAAAATATTTAAAAAAAAAACCACAAAAAAAACTCTCTCAATACTTGACATTTTAGCAAGTATCACTTGAACTTCAGCTTTGGTTTTTGTTTTATCTTGTTGGTTCTAAAAATTCAGGGATATTTCAGCTCATGTTCTCCTATGCCAACGTGTCACCTGTGTGTGTGTAAAGCTGTTGTAGGTTAAATATATTATTCTTGGGGTTTTTTGTTTTGTTTTGTTTCTTTTTCCTTCAGGGATTTGATGCTTTCCTTTTGAATCCCTTCTCTAAGTTTTCTTGTACATTGTATTGCTGTAACTAATTTTGTAAATTCATTAGCTCTTTCATTGCAATGAAAGTGTTTCAGAGATTTAGAATGTTTTGCCTGTTTCAAACGAATAAACAAAAAGAAAGTAGAATGCACTGAGCTGATTAAAGGGAAAAATGTAAGGCAGGGGTTTGGCAAGTGACTGTTTGCTAGAGTTGTTCAAGTCGCTCTCTAAACAAGGCTTCTTGGATACTGTAATGAATAAAATAAGATATAAGAAGGTACAGTCTATACAAGGGCTTCCCTAAACATGCAAACCTCCATGTCCCAGATGTATCTTGTGCAATATACTGTAAGATTAAGTTTGGTCAAAAGGAATTTTACCTAACAGAATCACAACGTGAGTAAATCAAAGGAGGCCTTTCGGTTTAACAGTCAAATATTTATTATGGCAATTTTGGTTTTGAATTCTCAGTCTGTGACTTGACCCACTGCATTGAAACAAAAGTTTTGCCTTTTTTAAAAGAAGAAATTAACGATGGTTATACGTCAGATTGATTAAATCATTATAAATCATCATCTTTCCTTGATCGTGTTTAAGTCCTCTATTGTTCACGTAACCCATAGCGGATGTTGGTGACTATGCCATGCACCGTCATTTGCCAAACTGCTGGCAGCAGAAAGCTTAGCTGGTGAATCAGTTTTGTATTGTAAATACCCGAGCTGTAATTTTTGGTGTACAGAACCCTGCCTCAGTTGGAACGAATGACAAAGCAAACATGAAATTGCTTGTATAGGATTATCAGGTTGACTATAGCCATACTTGAAGATGCTTCTGAGTGGTGTCAACTTTACTTGAATGAATTTTTCATCCTGATTGACGCACAGTGGTAAAAAGTTCACTTCTAAAGCTAGCGGTTAACTTGTGTAGGAAACTTTAGCAGTTTGACACTAAGGTAATGAACTTCTGTGTGCATTTTCTATGCTTATGTTCTACTTTTTTTTTTTTTTTTTTTTACTTTAGTTTCCTTCATTTTCATGAGATGTTTGGTATATCTCTAAAAAGAATCTGAGGAAGGTTATAAATACTGTAAGTATTGTAATGTAATGCAGGTTATTTGAAAGCTGTTTATTATTATATCATTCCTGATAACGCTGAGATGTGGGTGTTTTTAATAAAATTTATATTTATTTAATGCACTCTAAGTCTGTCTTGCAGAAACTTGTCTTTCCCTACCATTTGTACCAGTGAACAACAAAGCCAGCACAGTGAAACGTGGTCCTAGGACCAGCCATAGAGCCCCAGAACAAGACAGCAGTTCTATGGCTGGGGAAGCTGCTAGCCTGGGGAACTTAAATCTGAAACTGCACTCTGGGACTCAGAGGAAGCTGCGTACTTCAGCAGCTTTGACATGGAACGCATCCACTGACATACCAGGATAACCCAACTTTTCCAGGAAGCAGGCCCACATACCGCATGGGTTTAGCCCGCTTCCCCAGCTCAAGCATCACACAAAGAAACACATCACTAGGAACTTTGGGATGGGAAATCTTGATAGTATGTTTATTCCAAGTTCTGCTTTGACTCTTGCTTCTAACGGGTTGGGAAAGTAGCTATTCAGCCCAGTAAGTGCACAGCTCAATAAATCCTGTGTTTACACTAAAGGAGGGTGGCATTTTTATGGGCAGGAAGGGGTATAGAGCATCACTGCTCGTTTCCTGCTGATTTTTGTGGGCATGGATGAACACGGCGTATTCACTGCTGGAATTTCCTCACTGCTTGAGTAACAGCCACAAATGCACACCTGGCAGAGGCAGGACAAGGGCTTTATTTGTTTGTCTGGGGTATTTATCTCCAACTCTTTAGGGAGTTTTTGGTTGATTTCCAAATACTCCCAAGCAGTGGGATGCTCCAACAGATAGTATTACTGCACTGCAGGGGTTAGATTGGGTATTAGGAAAAATTTCTTCACCAAAAGTGCTGTCAAGCACTGGAACAGGCTGCCCAGGGAAGTGGTGGAGCCACCATCCCTGGAGGTATCCAGAAGATGTACAGATGTGGCATTTAGGGATGTGATTTAGTAGTGAACTTGTCAGTGTTTGGTTTACAGCAGGACTCCATGACCTAAAGAGTCTTCTCTAACAGAAATGATGAATAAGAAAAAACAAAATGAAAAAGGCTAGAACCTCATGCATTATCTACATCACACATAATCTAGAGAAAAGGAGAAGCAATAGGAAAGTGTGTCTGAATCAACAAGAGGACATACATTCCTGCAGGCACCAAGCAAAAGCTTGTTTCCATGGTCCCTTCTTTTAACTTCAAGAGACACCAGGACTGAATCCTGAAAATTCTCCTCTGTAGGAAGAGACAGAAATTGCTCTCTCTGTGGTCGCAAAGTGTTTCTGCAACAGCTGGTACTTGAAAGCTTTTAAATTTAGTCTTTGAAGACCCCAAGTTTGTGCTCAGCCCTCATCACCCTCCTCAATATCCACACCTTGGGAAGGCTGCCCTACTCTGTACATTCACTTGACTGATTGTCTGGGGGAAGCAGTGTTTTAAGAATCCAGTAATGTTCCCCCTTGGCTCTCAGCATATTCCCAGATGGGAACGTCCTCAGGCAGGCCAGCGCACTGCAGCAGACAAGTGTTGCTCCTTTCCATGCACAGGTGCACTTTAATGCATCAGGCAGCTGGAACCAACAGATGCAGTAGCTGTAACAAAGGTCTGTCACCCTTCAGCCGTCCCTGGAAAACGCTCCTGCCATTAATGAACATTCCCACCGGTCATCTTTTACATCAGTGGATCTCTTCAGCTGTGGGCACAACGTGTTCCCAGGCAAGGCCACTGGCTGGGAAGTCAAACTCACCTCCTGACCACACTTCTCCCACAAACACGGGCTCTCCCCAAGCTGCTGATGTGCCTCATTGGCTTTGACGGGGGCACCCTGACCATCGCCACCCAAATCACAGGCCTGATGAAGTAGTTACAACAGGGGGTGCCCAGAGACAGCTTCTGCCTTGACTTTCCTCCTCTCTTACCCATCTATTCTGTCACTTTCTGCCTTTAGACTTCTCACAGAGAGGGCAATACAGTTTTTCTATGGTAATGAGTGAAAACCTGTGACAACGAGGCAAGCCAGTGTGAACAAACCCCAGCCAACATTTAAGAGTAACAGGTGACTGCGCTCAAAGATACAGAAAAGTATCCAGCCTGGAAGAGTGAGGAAAGGGGGGAAACAGCCCACTTAAGCAAACGGATTTCTTTTGGAGAAGGCAGCAGGGATCAAGAAGCAGAGGGTGATGATGGTGCCTCTGTGTGCATGTTTTCACTACTGCTTTCAAATACAAACTAGAAGTTATTTAAAAAGTCTCCCATCTTTTCACCCCAGCAAAACTCAAATGAAGCGAGCAAGTCCTTGGATTCAAGTGCGAAGGCCACGGTTTAAGCCTAGCTACAAAGCAGATAATGTAGAAATGTACGTTCTCTTGCCTGCAGGCTGCCAGAAGAGCACAGCACAGCGCCTGGCGTGGACCCGCAAGGCAGCGCTCCCTGATCCTTCTACACTCGCATGACCAGCGCCACGCCAGACTCACTGGGGCTTGCTGCCCGTGCAGCAGCACCAAGATCAGAACCGGCAGATGTCATCTCAGCAGTAGATTCATACCTGCTATTTAACTGACACAGTGACACGGGGAGATTCCCTGAAAGCCATGTGTCTGTCAAGTTTCTGTTACACTCAACTATCTTTACCTAATGCAGGCACAACTAATTGAGGCACTCAGTAAATCACCATTTTGTCTCAGAGGACTGACAATTTTACACCCCCTGCCCCCATCACATCAGCTACAGCAACAGCTCTCCCTCCATCACTGTCTATGAGACATTTAGGTTTTCAACTAAGTTTATGTATTAAGTTGGTCCTTTTACTTTGCCCTGTAAATGATTCCCTAAGTTGGTTTAATTAGGGCAAATATTGTACCAGGAGAGATTCCTACAGAACTTATTTGTAAGTCAGACAGCTCCATGTTTTACTTGCCTCACCTCTAACCAGCAAAGGGAATAACTGATATGCATGAAGTTAGCACACAGTGTTACTGATTTAAAGAAAAAACAAACAACCCTCTGTTCAGAGGGAAGAAAAACCATGCACTAGGGTAAGAACGTGAGGAAGGAGGAGGAAAAAGTCTATTAAGGATCTACTGCTATCCTTTCTGCTCTTTTTCCAATCAAGAGTGAAAGGTGGTGCCTGAAGTTGTGTAGGTGACTTGCACATTGAAACATGCAGCTGTCCTGCAGCAGAGATTGGTGCTGGTGGCCCTGTCCTCACAGGGGAACGCAAGGAAGGGATCCCCAGATGCCAGGCCATGGAGAAGGGAATGACAAACTTCCTAAAAACACACCCAAGGCCTTTCAGTTTAGAAATGTCCTTATCCTTGACTTCAAAGGGTCCTCCTTCCTTCCTTCTTTCCTTCCATTCTTCCAGGTTTGGAGCCTGCACCCATTTCTTTCAGACACCGGATCAAGGCACCACTTTCTCCCTGAGGCCATCTTGCCACCAGTCCAGCGGTACTCATGACCTTGGCCACTCAGGTCCCCCCTGCCTGAACAGATTCAGAGCACCACATTACAGGATGTCAAAGGTTTGAAATAGCCTGGGGCACACACAGGCACATCACATCACATCACCCCTCCTGCCCATGTCACATAGAAAATACTCCCAACCACTACATGAAGGAGTGGGGGGAGTCAGAGCCTGCTGTGCCACTTCCTCTTACAATAGGGTTTAATCCTCACTGTAAAAGCAGTGCCACTCTCGGGATTCATAATCCCAGCAGGAACACAGCACTCGCTGCAGAAGGAGGCCAAGAAAGGGCTCGCAGGTTCTCTTTCACAGTCCAGCCAAGCTATTCAAGGTTAACCTGTTTCTCCCACCCAGGATTTGCTTTAACCAGCACTCTAAGTACCCTGTCTTCATAGTATTTTACACATGGAAAACCATCCCAGGGTAAGCACATTTCCTTCAAATGTCATGGCAACGCAGCTGTACGCTCCTAAATCATGGCACAAAAGCCAGCCCCATGCCTGGCGGGAGCAGCTTGGGGTTGTGGCTCAGCTCTCTTTTAGTTCCCACTGCATTAGCAACTGGAACCTCATTGGATTTTCAGGCGTAATCATCTTCCTCTTATTTTTCTTCTCCTGTTGTGATTATTTGTACAAATGACAGCACCATTATCTTCCCATATGTAAGCCTCCATACAGACCTCTTTGGTAAAGAGATTTAACTGGAGGGGATGGCTTAAAGTGCAGGCTGCTCTGAAAAGGAACAGGAAAGTGGCATCCTGGGGCTCCCAGTCCACATTTCAATTACTGTTGTAGCTAACGTGCCCGATTTGGAAGGGGGAAGGGTGTCCCTCCATCCGTCCCTGCCCAAACAGGCACAATAGAACTCCTCTGAGTAGCCTTCTCCCCACCTGTGTAGTACTGGCTCTCTTGATATTTGTACAGGCACAAAGCTGGTCAGATGGCAGGAATCCAGTTCTAATTAACGGGAGCAAATGGTTTGCTATAAACAGAGGAAGGGTTGGCACGGGGGGGAGGTGACAGATGTCAAGCAAAGGGAAAACATCCATTAGCTGTTCCCTCCTCCCCCACTGCCCCCAGCACATTTGTTTTGCATGACAGCCCGGCAGTTGAGGGCTGGGTTTAAAACATCCAGGCTCCACACACTGGGTCCATATGTGAACCTTCGCAGCATCCACTCAGCATTCCTAAGGCTCAAGGGCAGCAGGCTGGAAGGGGCCGTATAAGGCAGAGCTTTAAAACCTCCGGCTTGCCTGCTCCTCAAGAGTTTATGCAGCCTTATAATCAGTAACCCGGGCAAACCTCCATTCTGTTTGTCTCTGCTGTTAGCACTCTCCATACCAGAAGCACACATGCGTTTTGCCAGAGGGCTGCAGTTTGCAGGCATGTATTCTCCTAGCTTTTAAGATGAAAACAACTGCTTGCTTGCCCCAAAGCACTCCAATGTCTCGGGTACAGGATGCAAAACAATCTCATCCCAGGCTCCCACAGCACCCTCGGGTGAGCTCCAGGGATTCCTTGGCTGAGCTGGTCCCAGGAAGACAGGGACCAAGGCTGTGGCACAAGACACACACACACACACACACACACCTCGAAGAGGACACCTTGCGCCACTCCTGTCCCACACCCCAGGCACCAAGTATCAGCGACCCAATGGTAGCACGGAGGAAACTCATCTGTGTCGAGACAACGACGCTGTGAGGAGCTGCCGGGTGATACCAGTACAAGGAGGAAAAGAGGTCTGACAGTTCCCGCAGCACTCCAATTGCCGGGCGCGAATCCCGACACACAATGTAAGCAAGCCTCTCACAGCATCACCAAGAACACACAGGGAACGTGTTAGACCTGCTCTCTTCGGTTTCCCCACCAGCAACACACTGGTGTTTTACACAGGGGTTTGCACTCGGGATTCCCAGCCCCGGCGCAGGCAGACGCATGGTTTCCAGGTTAAGTCAAATTGAAAACCAGATGTGCTTTTGAAAGGAAATCAGGTCAAGGGTAGCCATGAGGTTCTGGAGCTCCTGCAGCTGTGCCTGTTACATGAAGAAAGCAGTGCTGCCTCCACGCCCCCCTCCACATTCACTCTTGCTGTGCCGCAGCAGCTGCTCCTTGGGAAAGGCAGCAGGCAGCTCACTCACACATACGTAGACCCTCCCCAAACCCCCATACTCCAAGTGCCAAGGAAAGAAGAAAACTCCATGGAGTCTGAAGAGAACCTGCAAAGTTTCTGTGACTCCCTCAAGTATTTCAATGTGCTCTCTTCATGCACTTGTACGGGGCTATAGAACAACTCACACACAGTCAGGTACAGCTGACATCCAACTAGCAGGGACTGTTAGCAGCTGTTCTCTTTCTAAGAAAGTCGTTTGCTGCCAGTTGATAGTCACCAGTGACACGTGGCTGTTAAGAGTTCTCTGCACGTCCATCTCCACTGCATCATTTACGGACTAACTATCCCTCTAGGAAAGCCACTGCCCTCTTTTGGGGGTGTTATGTGTTGTATCTGTGCTGATAAAACAAACCAGAGAGATTTGCTGAGTATTTGGTATCTGCCTGCTTGCCTCTAGATCATGGACTAAGCAGGGAGCAGACACTGTGTGGTCCATAGAGGTCCCTGCTGCTAGCAGGCATTCCCAAAATGCTCCTGGGAAAGAGCGAGCGAAGTTCTTGCTTGTTCAGTTAATGCTCATCAATCGCTTATAGTTAAGAAGGGACTATACTTGCCTACCGCACACAAACATCTCCCAGCAATGCAGCATGGTCACCATTTTTAAATGACTGCCAGAAGAGCAGAAGGAAGGAGATTCCTCCTACCACTCTACCCAAATTACAATAACTTACTTGCTGGGCCAGAGGGAGAGAAAGATGCCTAAGGGGAAGCATGACTTTGTAGTATGGGAATGGAGAGCTCTGCTGCCTGCCCTCATTTCTGCTTATGGATGTGATGTTAATATTAAACAGCACATTAAAAGACGGTGCTCAAAGATACCACTTGACCCTTGCCTTCCTCTTCATAGGCAAGCACCCTCCCCAGAAGGCTCCCTCCTTCTCCAGCTATGCTTTAGAAGCAGCCAAAACAGAGGCATGATGCTTGTCAGGAGATGTGCTCCCCTGAGCAATGAGTCCACTTTGATCAGAACTCAGGCAGGGGAACACTTTGCTTTGGGGTCAGGTAACACACACAGCAGTGCTGTGGGACTGCCATTCTGAGCTGTCCTGGGCGAATATGGAAGCAAAAACCAGCCATTCACAGCTGTCAGGCAGATGCATCACTGCCATGGATAAGGGGGGACTGCACAGGGAATACACAGACCACAGTTTGGGATTTCAGCATCTAAACTCCGCTTAGAACCTGCTTTAGGTACCCAAGCCCCTTAACCGGGTTTCTCAGCCACAGCACCCTTGCAGAAGGGACTGCTCCAAAGCACATGGGAATGTTATGGCAATAAATACATTAACTATTTGTGTGTTCAGGGACTATCGTAACAACACCTAAACTACATGTCCTTGAACTAGGAGAACTCACGTGCTTTTTATTATGTTTATGTTAACCTTCGTTGGTTTTGCTTTACAATTCCACCCCTTATGAGATAAGGCCTATTAAAACACTTGGCTTTTCCTCATTTTCGCCTTAAAAATACCTCCTTTAAAGAACTGTTCCACCGTCAATCTGCAGTGTATTTACAAAAAGGAAAAGGAGGGGTGGGGAGAGAGGCAGAATGAAAGAGATGGTTTTCTATGAAACCTTCCAGTTCACCTAGCCCATCTCAAAGCAGGTATAGACAAGAACAGCTGCTCAGTGTGCGTGTGAAATTGTTTTATTAAACGTGGAAGGAAAAGCATCGATTCAAATCTCACGGACACGAGAAGTCAGAATTGCACAGAGCTGCCATTAGTGCTCTTGCTGCTGTGAAATCTGAAAGGAGTGGAAGGGCCACTCATGCAGAGCCCAACACAAAGGCAATGAAGGAAGCCAAAATTACTCTTCTGAATTTCCCCTCTCTGCTGCTGTAATTGGGCACCCCAAGGTATTCTCTTCTCAGCCACAACGGCGAGCAGTCAAACCTGTCACTGCATACCTCGTGGGTAGCACAGAACTGACAGCCAGGGCAACTTTTTCATTGATTTTTCATAATATGATCAATAAAATAACTCATTATGACCCATAAAATCCTATCTGCATCATCAAGAGAGAGCAAAGATGCTGTCACATCTGGGACATAAACACCCTCCCAGAGATGCAAATCTGCTGACTGCCTTTTTTTCTTTTTTTTTTTTTCAGTAAAAATCCATACAGAATTATTTTTTTTTCTGATTCTAATCATACCACATGAAGCACTGGCCAGCTGCAAGGGGAAAAGACCCAAAGCCCACTGGTCATAATCAACTTTCAGCTAGAGAAGTGCCACATAATTCAACAAGGATGCTTCTAGATGTCTTGGAGAGCAAGCTCAATGTAAAAGGACCAGGTTTCAGCACTACAGGCGTGCTGTCTTGCTGTGTTTGCATATAAGGGCACCAAATGCTAAGCAGAACTGCCCATCATGCAAAACGTTTCCAAGCTGTCTTCAGTGACCTGCCCCAAATGTAAAGTGAAGAAGTGCACCTTACCACTGGTTTAGAGCTCTGCAGGCAGGAGGGCTGTGTGCCAACTGACCAGTAGTGATGCCTAAAGAGCTGGTAGGGGCTGCAGATGCCTCTGGGGCATAGGGTACTTCCTACTTAAATGCACTCCCTAGTCCATTGAGGTGAGACAATTTGAGGTGAAGATACTTATTTCTCTTCCTGTAGTTTAACTTTATATGTAGAAAGCACCCCCCTACTTTCCCTCCCTCCCACTCCTATCACAATGGTTTAAGGGAAAGAATGAAGAAACACCTTGAAGTCTGCAGAAGCTACATGGCCAAATACATTACAAGATCTTGGAGCCTTCCGATGTTTTCGGAATGAGCAGCGTGAAACCTTTTAGAGCCACCTGATCATTGGAATATAGACAGCTTCCTTTTTAATGTCTCACATTAACCATCCAGAGCTTAGCTTTACATCCAAGTGGCTCAGCTAGCCACTTCAAAGTATATTTGAGTACAGACTAAATCAGACTACAGTAACACCTACTTCCATACTTATTAAAGCATCTTTTTTTCTTCCTCCAATTACAGATATACAAATGTAGACCTTGTTTCTAAGATTTCTGACTGCTTATGAAGCAATAGTCTATGGTACACTGCAAAACCTGGGATAAGTAGTACAGATTCTGCGAGACAGTTTATGAAATGCACTTTTCTCAGAGCCTTGCTTACAAGGCTGAGCTCAGACTGTGAGAACTTTCAAACACACTGCTGCCTTGACCTTCTCTCTCGCCCTTTCAAGATCCAAGAACCCTCACAACAGCTTAGTTCTTCATAAGTCCTTCCCAAAAGGCAATTCATAAAGTTTTAAAGCACTAAGATTACCCTGGATACAGGACCTGTGGGAAAGTTCACGGCAAGACAAAGCAGCCGTTCTTCAGAGTACTACAGAATAACCATGAAGGTATAAGCAAAGACACAGAAGCAACTGAACTGCACTCCGCACTCACCCTTGCCCATTTGTCAGCACTACAACCACCAAGTGATTTCTGCACAACTCCAGCCAGGCTGGCCATGGTTTTTACTCCAAGGTGCACACAAGCTGTACTGAACAAGAAGCACCATCTTGTAACTGCTACCAATCAAAGCAAAACATGGATTGGGCATTTCTGAATGGATCATAAGTGACAGAGGACTCAACAGACTGGCTTGAGAGAGAGAAAAAGGAGAGAGCTCCACCTCATTCAATTTCCTCCTTAAAGAAAGAAACAGAACTTGTGAAAATTGGTTTAATTCTGGCGTCCTACAGAAAGGGAGAGGAGAGGAAGAAAAGCCTGCAGAGGGACCATAACACTTTCTTGCTGTGGATGCAATTTTACAGTTGCCTGTTGCAATACTGCAGGAAGTCAGGCTGAGACAAAAGGATCATTTACACAGTGAAGGTAATCTACTGAGTATCTGGTTTCTCCTTTATCCCATAGACCTCCAGCTGATCAGCTCCACAAGCAAGGGCCTGAATGCAAACCGTGACCAGACAATGCTACCTACAGAGCACACGCCTGGGAGCTGAACAGTAGAGGAGAGCAGGTGCAAGGTGAGTCCACAGGAATGGCAGAGAAATCCATCTGGGCAGCCAGAATACAGCTTTCAGAGCTGGCACCACATGCAGTGTGGGACTACTGAGACATCAATAAAGATCACAAAGAGGCTTAATCCTCTTTGGGGCCACCTGAGTTTCTGCAGCTTCCAAATTCCTCCAGGGACTCTCTGCATCTATTTTCAGGTGCCAAAGGGATCTATTAGCCCAACATACTAGAAATAGGTTTGTACTAAAACAGGAGGCACCAGAGTTTTTTAAGTCAGCAGCATTACCCACGCTGTTACTTCTGTGTGGGACACCCAGGGTCTCGCGCATCAATAACAAGATCTTTTCCTTCTACTCGGGAATCATGCTGTCCTCATCCCTCAGAAGTCTCAGCAGTTTAAACCTCACCATATGCTGACTGTAGCCTTGCAGAAGCCATAGCATCCTTTCAGAGCTCTCCACTCTTCTGCCAGCCTCATCCCCCTGACTGAGGCAGCAGCATTAGCTGGCAGAGAGATTTGGGGGGGGGAAGGCTTTGTGAGAATTATTAGGTGACTTCTATTTATCATCCCTCAGGAATGGGATCTCAACCAAGATGCTGTGTAGAAGTCAAAATTCATTGATATGCATTTTGACGCTTTTATCTCTTTCATTTTAAAGAAAAGCACCAAAATATGAACATGAAAGCCCCTCACTTTTGGATACTTTCAAAACCAAGTCAGTGAGCAGCATATAAATCCAATCACTTCAAGTACTCTCACATGGGAGCTGCACCCAAAGCGTGGAGGTTTATATTTGATTTCAAGGCATCTTGAAAATGAGAAAGTAAAAGGAGTTGGGGACAACTAATTCCCTTTAGGCTGAAAGATGGCATGATAACCGGATTGCTAATGAAAGAAATTATATTCAGAAGTCTAGGAAAAAGTAATATACTTCAAGGTAACAATTAAACAGGAGGAAAAGAAACGCCAGGAGTGAATGTCAGAACTTCCATGCACATTAGAAGAGTCAGTTTCGCCCTTCTTCAGTGTCTTTCCCAAGAAGAAAACACCCACACTTCTGTAACCAAAACAGACATCTTGTGAAGTGACCTGACTGGATACAGTCAGCATGCAAGTTCATTTAGTTGGTTGGTTGGTAGGTAAACTGTCAGTAAGTTATCTAAACAGGTTAAGATCATCTAGTTCCTCCACCCGCTCCATGCCAGCCTTGCTCTCATGGGTCCTGTCCCCATTGAGAGGTGCACCCATTTCACCAGTGTGAATGAGCGCTGCCAAACTTCTGCCCAGCCCAGCCGGGAGCTCTGCCTTGTTTGAACAGCTACACTCCTAACACAGCCTGCTCCGTATCAGCAGAAGGGAGAGGTTTCACCCTGCAAAGTAACTGCTTGCAAGCTCCACAGGAACAAAGCATAAGCCATGATTTCTTGCTGTAATGCTCAAAAAGCATTAGAAGCATAAGTAAGCAGAGAGGCAGGTCAGTAACAGGCAGTTAATAAACCAGTTCACAATTCTTAGCTGGAATTCAGTCTCTTAAAAAAGAGTAAAACTCCAGCTGAAGCCTTTCCAGAGGCAGGCAGTGTCTCCTTCGCTTACTAGCTCAAATTTACCTTTGGTAACCCGGGATTAAACAGTATCATTCCCCTTGATACGGGGTCCTACCCATTTTCTTGGGCCTCAAGACACTAACCTAGCTTAGATACAAACTCTTGCGCTCAGCTGCGTATTTACTTCCCAAATCTCTTAACTATTGCACTAACAAAATGGCCCTATCAGTGCTGTAGTCAAAAAACCAGACAATCATTAGCTGTAAGAGCATTTAATCACAGCCTGAAAACAGTTCAACGCAGGAGCAGACTCCTCCATACTTCACCAAACTCCTTTTCTGTTTCCACCAATAACACATGAGCCTTTTCCTTTCTCACGGGATAGTGAAGAGCCTTAATCACAGCCTCACATTCATTTCCCTGCCACCTCAAACCATAACACATGACACACCCCACATCACAGCTCATCTTGGGTTTTGCCTATGGAACACCTCCAGGCAAGGAGCCAGGGACATGGGCTTACAGACACCCTACTCTCTCCCAGGTCATTTTATCATACGTGGAGGAGCACAGGAATAACGTGGATAGTTATACCACAGGACACAGCAACAGAACCCAGAGCTCTCTGCTATTGATAACTGGATTATTTTTCCATTTAATGGGGTTTGTTGGTTTGTTGTTTTTAGAAGTCCCCTAATGAAAACAAGCAACCAACAACAAAGAAACCCAACTATCCCATCAGTTACCAGGTACCCTGTCACACAAAGTATTTTCACGCATTTCAGTGATTCCTTCCCTGGCAGGGCTGGTGGCAAGGAATTCAGCCCAAAGGGGGACACAAGCAGCCCCACAGGTGGCACTGCAAGATTTAACTGCTAACCAGGCCTGGAATTGGAACCTGGGACTGTGTTAACGCAACCACTGAGTTTACCCAAAGCCCAGGGGCAATCAGGGACCTCAAGAGGAGATGGACGGGCAGACAAGTGGCACAGCCCAGGATCCCTGGCAAAAGTTCCTACAGCCTGCCTGAGGCCTTTAGGGGTTTATGACAAAGCTGCATCACCGGTTCATGACGTGCATCCTCTGATTAGAAGTAAGCACCTCTAGTTGTACTCTCAGAGCAGGAGCTATTTCCTTCAGACCGCAACTACTTTGGCATTCAGCTGAGACGTGGCAGGTTAGGACTTAAACCCCCTCTGTTCTGGAGTGGATCCATATTTATAATTCTCAGTTCCCAAGAAAGCATCTTATCAGTTAAGCTAACAGTATGCCCGGCCTTTCTCTCTTCCAGGGGCTGTTCATGCATTTATCATTACACTGAGAAGAGCATGAGACACTAGAGCCTCCCTCTCGCTTCAGACACAGCTACTCGGACTAAAACTCTCTTGGGTTGCAAAATTAATTCAAAAGGATGGATGAAGGCTACTCCCACTGAAAAACAACCCGTTCCCACCTGACCACAGAGCTCCATTGCAAGGCACAAGTTGAGTAACCCCAAGCCCTGAGGCCCAAGGAAGAAGTTACAATTGCTGCACTCTCACAATTACCTACAGCTGTAGTCTCCTTTCTCTTTCTGTTGAACTTTGCATTTGTGCCCTGCTAGGAAGTACACAGGTACAGCTGCCATTTTATGATGGAAATTACACTTCCATTGTACAAGAGCAATGATATCTGAGACGGCTGCAAAGAGTAACAGTCCTGTTAAATCTTGTCCATCCAGTTGCACAAGGAAAAGCAACACGTACTCTGAGGTACAAACATATTGGGAATGATAAGAATCAACAAAAAGATGGCTGTTAATACCCTTCAATGTGCATTTGAACTCCTTTAAGGTTTAAGCTTAAAGGATTTCTTGCCAGTTAAGCTCCTCAACACTTCCCAGTTACACCAATAGTTCAGTCATGCTCTTTTTAAAGCAAGCCTTAACTTCAACCAGGCTGATTGGAGATCTCAGGAACAGAGCACTGTACTCAGAAAACACCAAAGCTTTGTGAAAACCAAATGTACTAAACTGAACTCACCTTAACTTGTTTCCCCCTACAGGCTGATGATCTATCCTGGAGAGTCCTCCCCTGCTTTGCTTTGCAACCTCACTGCCAGAGTCAGATAACCATGGCACCCTGGGAAGGGCAAACCCTACCTCCACCTGTGGAGAAGAGCTCCCACCCCAGTGCTGGATGAGCTCCACTCCCACCCATTCCACACAGCCGTGAGCACTCTCCATGAGCCCAGACCAACAGAAAGCAGGTGAACACAGCACTAAAAAAGCTGTACTATGGTGCCAAGGGCAGAGTGGTTTCACCTGGGCGATTTCTACACCTTAATTGAAACACTGCGCCCTTAAATGAGTCTGTCTGCCAGGCGTGCCAGTTGAGCTTAAAAAAAGTGGAAAAGACAGAACCTGCTTTTGCATTCCTCCCAGTTAATTGGATTTCACTGGGTGGGGAGGAAGGGAACTCTCTCTCTCTCTCTCTCTCTCTCTCTCTTATTGCTGGTTTGGTTACTTTCTGTGTAATGCTGTAATTCAGCTTCTCCCTGACATGACAGAACCCAGCCATCCCTTGCTCAAGAGCAAACTCCCATTCCTGCAGTGCAGACGGTTTCTGTGGCTCCACAGCAGACTGTCTGAGATTTCTGTCTAGGGCACAGAAACATAATTATACTAATTATGAGAGAGAAAAGACAATAGTTACAGAAGTTCTTTTCCCTAATCAGCTTTAGGTCAAAGCTTTACCTACAGCTAACAAGGAAATAATCTATTAATGAGCCCACATCAGGAACCAGCATAGTCACAACAGTGCAAACACAGAAAGCCATCATTTGCAACAAATGGGTTAGAACTACATTTTAAAAAATGGCCGAGTCCTGGGTTTATTTAACTAAAGACATTATTATCTTGAAACTACAGTTGCCTTGGTGCCTGGTCTTATCTTAGAAAGCAAGCTAAGACCATTGCAATGAATGCAGTATTGTGAAATTTCTGAGTTCAGGGCTACCTGAGTAAATGCTGACAGTCCGGAACAACCTTTGAAAATGCCTATACATTATACCAGCCATTTGGAAAGGTGCTCTCTTGTTATTTCTCCTGATAGCCATACTGCTCATTCAAGAGAAAGATGCCATCTATTCTTCAGTTATAGTAATGGGCAGATCACCAGGACTGTGGGTGTTAGACCACTGCCAGCAGCTTAGAGCTTTCTAGGCAAACTGGACTGTTTTCCTCTTGTACAACTACTATCTATTTTATACATAAGCGAGACATTGAGAACTTGTTCTCAGAGCACAGAAATATCAGTGCAGTTTTTGTATATGCTACAGTGGAATTTGTTGTAACTGCTGGTAGCTGGCCCCACCAGCAGCAGAGGTGCAATGAGATGCAAGGAACTGATTTTCAGTACTGTACCATCTACACTTCTAAGAGCAAAGCGGTGCAGGCGCTATAAGCTGTTCTCACTCTGCCTTGGCTGTTGCTCTGGCTGATAAGCTTTATCAGGGTGGAAGACTGGAAGGAAGCCTGCTTTTTGTTTTGCCTTTTTTTCAGGAAAGGAACCATCACAGATGCAGATGATGACTGACAGGTGCTCTGACAGCAGCTGGCAGGGCAGGGGGCACAGGGTCTGGCTTTATGTCAGCTCCTCTAGCTCTGTTTCAACTGTCATAATTGCATGGTTATTGGAGGGGGTTAATGTACATTTAATATGCAGACTGCTGGGAGGAGGGTTTAGGAAGAAGGTAGCACCAAATGCTACTTTTCTCTGTACAAGCACTTACTTCAAGAGTATTGTGGTGTTAATGCCCCCTAAGGAACAAATTACTAATCTGTTTGTGGACCTAGGCATTTGGCACAGCAGTGCTGCACAAAAAGCACTTAACTACTTCAGATTACATAGCAGAAGCAGTAGTTGTGACTTCTACAAGTAGGTTCTCCATCTGCAGGAAAGGGCTTGGTGCTTCAGAACATGATCCTCTCAGAACAGCTTACTGCATGATCAGCTGGTTCAACCAGCACCAGGGAGCAATAGGGAGAGAGAAGCATCTTAAACCCACTTCTTCCAGAGACTCAGGCTCTTCAAGCAGGGCAGTGGGAAGTCTTTCTGTTCATCTGCAGTTCAGCACACTGAGCTCTGCCCTCCCTACCCCTTTGCACTGGTGAGGAATGGCAACATCTTTACTACATGGCGTGGCCAGAGGAAGCAGCAGTTTCCGTGCCCTTCCTTAGCAGTTAGAGCACTCATTCAGGATGTGGGAATTGAATGTACTTCCCTGTCTACTTGCTGGAACTCAGATCCATCTGTTAAGTTTCGCAAGGGCTGAATTTCCTCAGAAATTGGAGAACTAAACACTAACCTCTGAGCTATCATGTAAAAAAGACTGCTCTGAAAGCTGCCTGCATTTATGGCTCAGGCAAGACAGACATGCCATGCCACTTAGCCCTGAAGAAAAGGGAGGTGTTTCAGGAAACAGCAATAGCAGGACTGTCCATGTCTGAATATTTACATGTGAAAAGCTGGGATCAAACAGTTTCCAAGTTTAGATGACCATGAGCTGGCTGTTATGGGACATACACTAGATCTTCCTGCAGAGCAGTGCCTGTGGCACCAATGCCACACATCAGAGGCATCAAAGAAGATGGCATCTCTTGTCCACAATAATGAGACCCACTGGAACAGAATCCAAGAACAATGCATCCTGACAACTGAGAAATAAATAAATCAAAGGACTATCTGCCCCTTCAGGAAATTAACCAATAATATCCAAGGCCATGCTTGTTGCTCTGTTACTTATTAAAATTTTCCAACAAAACCTGAGGCTGTAACTCTGCCTATTTTTATTTACCGATTTCCTCCCACTTTGTTACTTGCTGACATGTGTGACAGCACACACACACAGACCTGCAATCAGGACCGTAGCCTGAGAAATACGGATGTAATGAAGGCTTTTCAGACACCACCACCCTTTCTTTAAAAGATTTCATTTCCAAAGATAATGGGGAACAGATACCCAAAGCAAGGCAAGGCAAGGCAGTATTGTATTAACCCTTGTATTAAGAAAAGTCTGACAACCCTAAGTCAGAGGTCATAGGTGTTTTGGTCATGACCACCGTTGAGTTCAGAGACAAATAAGGAAAGCATTCACTGTAATGAAATTGTTGGATGCAGTTGTGGGAAGGATAGAACTAGCTTACACTCTAAACAGGATAAACCAGCTTACACTGGTTTACATAAAACGCCCTAAATAACAATGCCAACACACTGTGTCAAATCACTGAACCAACAGAGCACGAGATCAAATTGCTGTTGGATAATCAACAAGTCCTCTGAGACAGACTGTGCTTATCTTCAAAGAACTGGCATTCACCCACTGATTCTTTAACGTGTCTCATGATCTTACACCCTAATTTTCTTTATAAAACCTTAAAATGTCAAAATGAAGGTAAAAGGCAGGGACAAGCATGATGTGGAAAACACCTAATCTTCTCTGATAAAATGCACCCTTTTTGCCATGGCTATCACGGTACTCTCAATGTATACAGGATGGTGCAAAGCACTGTTGTCCCTCCAAGTCACTCCTCATGACTCTGCTATCTTCACTTCTCCTCACATTATCTTCTAGAGTCCCATCCCATGCAGTCAGCCAGCTGAAATGGCCTTGTCTGGCGTACACGTGAGAGAGTACAAACATCATCGAGAAACTACTGTTATTGCTACATAACCACCCAATTTAAGCATAGCTGCAGTGCATTCAGTTTCTGGTGTGGCTGGGTCTGGCAACTCTGCCTCAGTGTGACCTTGGGTTTTCATTTTTGTAATGCAGCAACAATTCAGTCACAGTACCAATCTCAAATATGATTCTAGAAATGACACAGCAAAGGTCCATTTCTATTTGTCCCAGCAATTACAAATCACTGCTGCCTTCTTCTCAGCTTTTTGGGTAGTTTGCATGTTCCTGAGCTTTTGGGGCTTTTCAGGGAAAGGGTTCTGTTTTGAAAGAAGGAGAAAGAGAAGGGAAATTAACTGCTAACCTTTAAAATCTGTTGAACATGAAAGTTGTGTGTTCTTTTTCAAGTAATGCATGTTATTTCCTGCCTTTTTATTTGTGATTGCAATTATTCTTGTGTTGATAATGGAGGAGTCAGAAGGCGCTCTGCTTGCTTTCAACTATGTTGACCATGCAAAGCAGATTTTAATCTAAACAATAAGCAGATTCAAGCCAGAAATAAACATGTTGATCTCCAAGTAAAGGAAGCCTACAGGACATTATCAGAGTAAGGTTTTCAGGGCTGGTTCCACTGATATTTGTCAAGTTAAATAAATTGGCAACACCTCCCTTCTTGACAATGGCAACACAAAACACACCGATTCCAATCACAATTTCCACATCTTAACATTTATACAGGCCACCAGTTTTGGGGGCTTTTTGGTGGTTTTGGGTTTTAAGTGATTACAGAGCATGCATGTAGTTAAACAGAGGATACAGAATATAAGGTACCCACCCTTGATATTGCTGCATTTCCCCTGACCCTGTAAAGAACAAATTACACTGCAGTTTCATGGGGTCTGAAAAAAGCTATTAGTGAGAATTTGATCTGCATAACTCAAGTATCACCACTGAAATGTAAACGTTATTTATTACCACAAAAAAAACCAACAGAATTGGTGTTATTAGGTGGTCACTTGCATTGCAATGGGGAAAAAGGTCAAAAACATTTAGCATTTTGTAAAAAGGAAGAATATCCTCAATATAGGTCACTTCCAAACACCTTACTCATTCCTAACAGCACTTTGCTACAGCTCCCATGATTTATGAATCCCAAGGATGCACTTAAACATCTGCAATTTCATCACTTTATTTTTTTATACTGTTAGCTTAAAATTTTGTTGAGCCATTGTGCAGTAACGAGTCGAGGAGCTGAGGATTACTACTGCAGGAGAAGCAATGAACCCAGCTGTTCACCATGATCAAGAAAGGATTATTTCCTGTGACAGGTTATAGCAGAGGATTTTCTTGCTGTTGTTTAATACCTGCAACAGCTGAAAAAACAGCTGCTTAGTTTGGACATTTCAAAATTCCCCAAAGAAAAAAATAACCTTTGTCTTCGGGGAGGGGGGTTTCAAGACAGAAGAATAAAACTACAGAGCTCACCTACTTGTTCAAGATCACTGAAATTCATATAATCTCATTCGTCTTTTACCAAAACGTAGCAGACTTTCATGAAAAATAGCAGAGAAGGCATGTCGTAACAGCCACATTAAATAACCAAGGCTCCTTTCATTCAGCATAAGGTACTGAATTCTTGGAGCATTTCTAGAATGGCAGAGAAACATTATGCAGCCACAAGTGAAGAGCCTCTCACTTATCCTGCCCTTCCACAAAAGCAGCCATGGCCATCCCTGACACAATAGGGCAGCATCATCCCTTTAGGATACTCTCTGCCTTGTAGAAGATGGACTCGCCTTTTGCCACCATCTGATCCCATATTCCAGTTTCCTCTTTCCTTGTAATTATGGAAAGTGAAGCTGATGGCTCAACAACTCCACAGCTTTCAGATTTATACTTTCTCCAGGAGTTGCTCCATCACCAAATCCAGCCACACATGCCTCCACCATCCTTTTCTGATGTGTTCTGTGAAGCCAAAGGATTACAGCAACAGAAATAAATTAGTCACCTCCCTGTCTGCTTTTCCCTCCTCCATCTGATTTTTATACTTACTGTTGGACTAAGTTTAGAGAATGCAAACAGTGGGTCTGGTCAGGTCAGTAGTTTCGCTAATAATCAGTAAGTAACCCCACTACTGGCTTGCTGCACCTTATTGGTAACACCTCCTTTTAGAAGCAGCATTTTCTTACTGCATTGTAGTTTCAAACAGGCTGATAGCAGTAATTCGTTGCCTTCCCTTCATCTAGATCAGGGCTTCCCAAACTGTGGTATGCATGATGTGCAAAGCTAGTCCAAAGAGATATGCGCTAAAACCAGACCCAGCCACAGTTGTTTCTCTGGAGGAAATGGGGACAGTAAATACTGGCCATGCAGCTGAATGCTTCTTCCTGTGCCTGCCAGCAGTCCCAGACCTGCCACAATGTCTCTTTGTATGAAAGAAGTCCATGCTGAAGATGGAAGTTGGCAACCTTGGAGCATTTACGCTTCTGCACAAGAATTCTTTGCACTGCTTTGCCCTCTAAGCCTGGGTTTTGACAGAATCAGGCTCCATGCACTGTTCACTATTTTCACATCCCAGCACAAAGCACGGCACCAGAAGCTCTCCAGTGCTGCATGACAGTGGGTCCCAGTAGTCTCCTCCCCTTCATTCCCTGCCTTGTACTTCCAAAATAAGCAACAAACTACATGGTGAGGATGTAAATAATGCGTAGCTGTGCTCAGCCATCTGACTGCCATGTCGCATGAACGTAAATCCAAAGCTAATCTGGATGAAGCTGTCATTTTTCCTCATCTTACCTTCTCCCTTCCCTCACCTCCCGTAAGTCTCCTAGAGATTCAGATGACATTTTTCCACTCAGGGTATTAAAAAATTTGTTACAAACTCATCAAGAAAGCAAACTTCAGGATATTCAGCCAGGAGTCTTGCGTTGGGGTGGGGGAAGAAAAAGCAAGGACAGTAACTCCCATCTCCATGCATACCTCCATAGGAAGCAGCACACTTCCAGGAAAGCAGCTCTCCAAGCTGACACACTGCACCACTTCCCCTTTCCTGTCCCCGTTTTGGAGCAGACAGCAGGGGGAAGAAGCTCTGTGGTTACTCTCTTGGCCCCTTCTGCCAGGCAAGCAAGAGAGAGGAAAGGGAAGGAAGAGAACTGCCAGAGAAGGCAGCAGCTTAGCTACCCCTGCTGCTGGTGGGCAGAAGCACAGGGTACCGGGTTTGCCACCCCTGCCCCTCTGAGTGGGTCCTGGCCAAACTCAAGGGCTGCTCAGGGAAGCCATTTCTCACTGCCCAAGATCAAACTCCGTATGTAGGTGTTTAACCAAGAGTCACCCAAAGGTCACCAAATGACTCAGTCTGCAATAAAACTTGGAAGTCCCTATGCCATATATCTGCCACTTGCCATAACCACTAAATCACATAAAGGAATCAACATCTGTAACAGGTCTTCAGTTCCAGAAAGCACGACTGCACTTTTAAATTTGGAATCTGGAATGCAAGAGGATTTTCCAACTACTTCAAGAGGAAAACTTAACTCAGACTTAAGCCCACTTTTTTGTTCTGGATAACATTTTTGTTTTGAATTAATCTTTACGCACCTCCCACACACAGACATATTTTCTTACGGTTTGGGCTTCTTTTGATTTCCCTGCACCATGACCTCTGCTTTCCAACCAAATTCCACATGTGATCACCTTAATGAAAAAAACACTGTCTGTTCTAACATGTTATGAGGAATTGGACAAAGTCACAAAGAATGGACAAAGAATAAAGGGTGGGGGAAAATATTAAAAAATGTTTTTGAAAACCATGGTAAATGCATGCCCAAATGTTTTTGCAAACACAGAAGTACTTCTTCCATTCCTCCTGACATTACCAACTACTCTTTTCCTTCTTGGGCCAGTGCCTGCATCATACAGGATCTTTTCTCAAGACGACACTATAACTAGGGAAATAACACAAGAGAGCTTGAGAAGTTAATGCCTTTAAGAAGCGAATGAATCAGCTGTTCACCCTAAGCTCATCCTCCTTTCAGAAGTGGCTGGGGCCTAAAATAACTGGGGAAGTTGAGGCTACCACCTGTACAGCCCCTTTCTAAGCACCACCAGAGTCTGACCATGTTCTCAGAATGAGAAAAAAGCTGCTGTAGTCAAAGTGTGCATCACAGGGGTTTGTGAGCGATACAGAAAAACAGATGAGCACTGAGAAACAAATAAAGGGAAGAGGGGTCTACTCTCATTTGCTCACAAGTATAAAATTAGAGCAGTAACACAACAGGTAGGAAAAAGATCCCTCAAAAAAATCCACTTCTTTCATCTCCAGTCATCTTGGAACCCTGATCTCTCATTTTCATCTATCCCACCACCACAGTGCTATCACCCTCTCTCACCTCAAGCACCCGGACAACTCCAGTTTCAAACCTCTCTTACAAATCTGTGCTCTCCAAAAACAAGTGCACAAGCCCCCACCTCACCTGACCACTCACCATCCTCAGCCTCAGAGACATCAGCTCAGCAAGGAGAAAACTGCCTACAGCTCTACTGCTGCCTAATCCCTTGTGGCAAATCAATTTTTTCTCTATGTGAGTCCCTCAGCTCTTCATTCTCCACTGTGTGCCCCTTCTGCTGCCTTCTTGTCTCAACAAAAAGGCAGAACTTCTCTGAGGGCAGCCATATTGCATACAAAATACACAGAGTGCCAAAGGTCCATCTTCTGCAGATATCACTTATGGCTGGATCATGCTATGATGCCAAGTCCCTGTCAGCTGTCTCCAAGATCATCTGGAATGAGCCTACCTAGAATTAACAACTTCGGAATGCAAAAGGGGAGGCAGGGGGGAAAAAAGAAGGGGAAGAAAATGGCCTAGTGTTTGCCAACAAACAAGCCATAGAAGTGTTGTTGCACTTCTCCTTTCTGTGCTCCTCAGATGGTTCTCTTTTTCAGATGGAAAAGGGAACTGCAAAAAGAAAGACTTCTCATCCTCTTTCCAAACTGGCATGATGAACATCCAGAGTTTGAGGTTGTTCTTAGGGGTTTGATTGGGGGATTTTTTGAAGGCTGAATGTTTATTCAAATTCTGAGCTTCATGGTCACATCATTCTACCACTAGCTGTAACTCCGCTAGGCAACAACTTGCTCTTTACTGTTTAAAACAAAGCGTAAGATTTTATTCCTGCATGGCAGTCCCAGTGCTGACACCGTCTACGAACATATCATTTCCCCTGGCTGCAGCAGAGCAGAAGAGATGTCCATCTCTTCACACACCATGCCTTGCTCAGAGTTACCACTTCCTCAAATCTGCTGACTTCTTTAGTCTGGTTATCCTTTGTCTCTAACAAAATGCCCTTGGTTCAGTAATACAGTCAAAACTGTAAATCTTTGCAAGCCTGATCTGAGAGATGGAAAACTCATGGGGCATTTGCTACAGTTAGGTATCGTGCATGCACAGTATTTTTGGCACAATCTACTCAACTGCCCCAGTCCTACCTGTAAAATCTTTCTTCCAGAGCTGCTGCTTAATTTAACATAGCTAAATTGTGCACTGTTAAAGCATATAACGTTTTCTTGTCCCCTGACACCATGGAGGAATTATGGAACAAAACCCTGGTTACGCTTACCTTCCTATCCCTCCCTCTCCAGGGTTTCAGATCCAAGCAGAATGCCCCTTGAACCCCTCTACTGTGCTGCACTAGGACTTAAGACAATAATTAGAGCACAACTTCCAAAAAGGGCAGATCTGCCTCAGCCTGTTCAGAAAATTAGAGGAAAAAAAGCAAGAGATCACTCAATTGATTATCACAGCTGGGTTTTGCTGATAATACTGCAATCCAATTAATAAATCTGCAATTGAGTTTAACTTGGCTCCATGTCCTTTAATGTAAATATTCTGCTGCTGGCATTAAACACATTAACATTTGAGCATATGGTAGAAACACTACACTTTTACTGAAACAAACATCATCAGCTTGAATAAAAAGTCAAATACACAGACTCCTACACCAGAATGTCTTACTAATGGAAAACTACTGGCAAATATAGTTAATTACTGGGACTCTATGAATAGTTCAACTGCAGTCCCATCACACAAATATTTTCAGTCACTCTGCTAAAGGACTTGCCCTTAGTTTACACTTTCAATAGCATGACAAGATTGAAAATAAAGATGAGATCTCAGTAGGTCTGCACTAAATGCAGAAGCTTTTTCATGCAATATAAGATTTTGATCTCCTCCACCTGGTGTGAAGTGACAGTTCTCTGCCAATGCTGTAGAAGTGTTTTACTGTAACACAGCATAGGTCAATAATCTCTAAATGCCAGCTCAAAGCATTTGTGAAAACCCTTTCAAGTGATTATTAGCTTAATAACTCTTTACAGTTTGGTTGCACATTAGAGAAACACCTGTTGGTTGGTGTCCAAGGAAGCTCTAGGATTCATCTGGCAAAAGGACACAATAGACAGGTTTCAGTCCAAGGAAAAGTACTTCTTCAAGGCAAGTCGCACTTCATTTACTTTTATCTCCTTTGTGAATACAAGGCTTTCTTTTCTGGGCCTCAGCAACATGTGGTACATAGGCCAGCAAGACACTGAGATACAACAGTGTGAATCTAAGGTCCCAACATCTTTACTATTTAGGGTATGCTAAATTTATCACCTAAACTTTAGTCCTGCTTACATGACTGTTTTTTGTTACAAGCAGCCACTATCACTCAATACCATATATAAATGTTAAATAACACCGTACTACAGAATAGAGGTTGAGGGGTCAGGATAAGTCTCTGCAGAGTTCACTCCCTTCACGTATACACTGCCCCTGACTATCCCCTAACATTCACAGCTCCACAAGTTCTCTCAAAAGCAGAACAGGAATAGCATTAAATCATTCTACCAGTTCTTTTACATATATATACACACACACAGACTCTTAAGAACATTAGCTCTTTGAAGTGCTACGTATATTTCAACATACCTGCTAAAATGCTCTTTGATTATGATTACAAATTCTAATAGATGCAGAAATAGTTATGGCTGAAAAATGATGGTTTTTTTCATTCACATTCTGTTAAATAGCATCTTTAAAATCAGAAAAAAATAGCTTCCTAGTTGTTATGCAGAATAAGCATTCCATTTTTGTGGATACTCTTTCATTTGATGGGTCAGAAGATTTCAATACAACATTGTTTCAAGATGAAGAATTTTAAAATAGGCATTTTTTAAATAAGAAAATTTACAATTTGAACATTCAGAAAACAAAACCCAATTATTACAGAAGAGAACTGGAAATGAGTCAGCTACCTCTATTCACTATGCAACTAATTAACATAAAGAAACCATTTCGCTAAACTTATTTTAATAATCCTATATTTAGAAAGGGATTAGGCTTTTAAGTTAAAAGGAATAAAATCTGCAAGTTTTAGGAGCTGGTACGCATATGGTCATTAACAGCTGTAGTTTGCCTTCTCCCTTCCTGGTAAAGGACACTTCCCCATACCCCTTTTTTTCCTCCTTTATCTTAAAAAATCCCAACTTTTGTTTTTACATGAAATCACCAGATCACACAATGAAAAATGATCACATGCTGTGCAACTGGCATACACTGCACTTTCAGGCAGCCCATAAGCACACTGGTATGATTCAGATTAGCTATACTGCCTATCTAACAAAGAGCTTGCATGTCACAGAAACATGACATTTTCAAGAATGGTGTCACTTCTTCCGAGAAGCGCGAGCTGAAGACACATGTTGGGCTTATCTGCATTTCAGCTGGAGGTCCCACAAACCATTCCAGCTCAAGATAGAGAGCTAAGTGAATCAGAGAGCTACTTTTACAAAGCAGATTACCATAATTGGGAGCAACACCATTACATGATCGGTAGGTAACAAAGATGTTCTGATGAAACTTAGGTTCACAGAAACATGCATCTCAAATCTCCTCTCATATTATGATAAGGCAATGCCATTTCCTTTCCCACACTTGTGTCCTCTTGTTCTCCCAGTTAATTTCACAACAAGCTACAATTTTCTTTCTTACATATGTGCTTCACAATGACCCTTGCTCAGCTGCCCTGCTCTTACCCGGACTCCTTTTCTCTTGCAGGATTTCCCTTCCACACACACACATAGCTATAGAACTTTGACAGGATTCCAAAACTCCTCATCTGAACACGCAGAAACTTTGTGCTGTCTCGAGAGATGTGTGTTAGTAATGATGTATAAAGTTTTTGATCAACTAATGCCCACAACATTACTGTGGGCATTACATTACATCATGACCCTATTTACAGACACAAAAGAGGCAAGAGAGAGGTTTACATGGTTTGTCCAAATCAGAAAACTGCCTAAGTAAAGGCCTATGAATACCTGATTCCCAAATCATCACATACAAGGAATAAATAATCTAGTTAAAGCAAAGCAATAACGAGACAAAAGTTTATTTCAGTGAACAGCTGTCAGGGGAATTCTGTCCTCACCTGACTGTGCCTTCCCTCTCATCCTAGCTCTCCAGGGGCAGCAGGCTGCCAAACACTGCTCAGCTAGACATGATTTTTTAGCACATAGTAGGCTTTCTAAATAGCAAGAACTAGCAGGGTATTTTCACTTTGACTCTTAAACCAGCTTTGTTCCCAAGCCTTCTATGATTTAGAGTTAGGATGCTCAGAACTCCCAGGTCATCATAAGTTATGCTTTGAAATTGGCTTTTCTGCACTCCAGAAACACCACACAAAGGCCATTAGGGGACCTAAAGACCTGCTTAAGAATTAAGTCTAGTCTCCTGCAGAACCCACAAGGATGAAGATGTCAGTTTACACCCTAAACTTTCACCGCTGATGCTCTTTTCACTCATAAGACAATTACACCACCAGACAACCCTCAGTCTGACTAGCAAGCCTGCATCTTCAGTCAAATCCTTCAGAAAGCCTGTCAGTATAGCTAACTTTCTTACTGTAAACAAAGCTGAATGTATCCTGCATTTTCCTAGACACTGAAAGGAGCTCCCTTCTCAGTGCTGGGAAAGTGTCAGGTCTCTGGAAGAAATCAGACCACTCACAGAAGAAACTTTTCTACCCATGTTACAGGCAGAATAAAGAGTACTTGGCCTAAGCCTGCAAGGTACACTATGGGAAAGCAGAATTTAAAGTTAATTCTTTGTATTCCAACCTAGGGCTTTTGCCACCAGGTAGATGTTTACTCTTCAGTATATTTGCAATGTTAAATACAAAATGTTTAAGGAACACTCCGAACATGTAAGAGCAGCAGTCAGATATACAGAGTAGACAAACCAGTTTCATAACATTCCAATATTGCTGTCCTGATATATCTAGCAATAAATGAGCATAAAGCTAATAACAGCTATAAAGTGCAGCCCTTTCAGTGACTACACTTCAGCCTCTTCAGCCCAAGAAAGATGCTTACAATTCCAACTGCTGTGTGGTAGGTAAGCGTTCTTCCTTGGCAAATGCACCCCATTGATCTCTCTGGACACGTGAAATCAGCACTGTTACATATTGCTGAAATATTTAGGCAACTTTGTTTTGATGTATTTAAGACACTCCTATTTCCTATTCTATTCATTACTTTTATTGGACTGGATCACCTAGATGTCTTCCATTCTTTCTTTTCTCTTCCAGCTAACTTTCCACTTTTTTGTTCTCTAAATCCCAGATCCCTTATCCTCAGGGGGTAGAAAGTACCCAGGTTACTAAACCTGGCTAAAAAATCACTTTCACAGCAAGGGCAGAAAAAATTGTGCACCCTACTGACTCAACATTAGTTTTGCCTTTTAATTTGTCTAAAATTGAACTACAACACATTAAAAAGATTCAATCCCAGTAAAAGCAAAGAGAAGCATGATGAAATAATACTTTGGTCAGTTTACAACTGCTTCATGCCATAGTTCTCAAGTGTTAATAGAAGTGTCAACCACAGGCAAGTTACCATAAGACACTCTCCTTTCATGACATCTATGAACAATTCTCTCAAATACACTTCACAATTACTTTATATTCTTTTGGGGGTTTTCAGAGGATGTCTGTTGTTACTAACAGCATGAAAATAACATCCTAACAGTGACAACAGCATACTATTTTCACAGTCCTTTTATTTCCACCCTTGAAAGAATAATGAACATTATTTCCACATAAGTAAAACTCAAACCCCAACTGGGGGACCGAAGTGAGGACTCCTTGTCAATAAAAGGTACTATTTTGAGCAGCAGCTAATGATTTATGCATGGAAAAATAGCCTTTACCATCACAATAGAGGGAGAAGGAAGAGGGAAGTAACCTCTCCTTTTACTCCAAAGCAGACAAAGAGGAAACAGAGATGCAAAGTTACCCCTGAAAGAAATTTGTATTACATATTCAACACAGCAAATACAATTAAGATGGAATTCTTTCCTTGGCAGGGAAATAAAAATATTTCTCTTCAAAATATCTTCCCAGGAAATATTGGTATCAGATATAAAAAATTTCTTTTCAGAAAACTATTGAGAAGTGGACACTGCTACACTAACCTTCCCACTAAAATGAAACCAATTTTAAAACCAATATAGGCATATAATACAAACAGAAGAGCTAGCCTGCAAAAAAAAAAAAAAGCCAGAATAAAATAAAAAGTGTTTATTGCACAGACTTGTTTTTCCTGAGGAGATCTGAAAAATATATTCTACTCTCTCTGTCCCATCCCCCTAATCCTCTTATTTGCAGACATTCTCTCCACAGATACTCTATTACGCTTCATTTCTGAAATCCACATCAGTCGCATTCAGTATATTTTAGCAGCACGGCTACACACAGCACTACATCTTTTTATTCCACGTGGGAGAAGTCTTTAGAAAATGTACATAAACAAATGTTGAAAGTAGCTCTTGCCTGTTAAAGACAAGAGTCATCTGCTTAAATACTCCATGAGGTGAGAAATATTTTCACAGTTTTCAACTTATGATAGTAGTAGGCATTTCCAATCACTTCAGTTTTCAGCTTTCCCAAGTACTATTTGTTATTTTCTTGCACAAAGTCTCATCTGATCCGACCTGCTCATCATAGTTCAGCATGGGTACATTTGTAGTCAATACTTTTTCAAATGCATACGGCTTTTCATTCTATGCCCCCCCCAAAAGAAAAAACAGGACAGCAGTGACCACTGTATAGGGAAGATAGTTTGATTTTACATAGTGCCCTTCATTGTGCAGCTGTCCCTAAGCACAGTACAAAAGAGTAAGCCTCCTAGATGTACCACCACAGGGGTAAATACAGCAGCTGTTCTGCACTCCACAAGAGCTCAGCCCTAACCAAAGTAATCTCTTAGAGAGGCTGCACATGAACCCAAGATGCCAGGGAAACATTTAGCCATTGTATCCGTACGCATAATGCTGCACGTACTCAGATTTCTAAAGCATGGGAAATCAGTACTGTAAATGTACGTTGGATGTAATGTATCTCTTGAGAAAAAAAATAAATAAGTAGCCCTAGACATCTGAGATTTATGTTGCATTTTTCATACCACGCCTAAACTCTGTGTATAAAAGAATGCAAAACTCTATGCAGAGAGGAGTACTCCATCTACTCCCAAGTGCTGAGACCTCTGAAGTGACCGGTGCTTCTACACTAGACAGTACACTAGAGGAAAGTCTCTAAAGCAGGAAAATCATTGCCTAAAAAATCAAAGAAACATTCCCAAAGACAAAAGCTTTCTTACTAATAACTTACTATTTGTAAGGAAAAGTTAGTCCTCTATTGTAAGCCACAGCCTAACTTTTTCAGTTCTTTATCCTCCATTTCCATCATGTGCCAGCAATATTAACCTTTTGTTTCAGTCACATACAAAGCAGATGATGCTCACCTCTGGTCTCAGTAACAAGCTGAGATAAAGCTGTCTATATTACCATTTCCTCTCTTTCTACTTAACAGCTGGCTTTTTTTGGTTTTGTTTTTCATGAGCACCCTGAGTATAGCCAGGCCAGATACAATCCTGCAGCAGAAAAACATGGCAGATTGTTTTTACTATGAAAGCACAAAGTTCAGTTCTATACACTTTATTAATCTTGTCTCACTGAATGAGGACCTCTCAAAAATCTTCATGCATACACAATTCTAAAAATGGAAGCTTTCCATAAGGAGAGTCTTTCCTGTGTGATGAAATACACAAGTTAACAAAACAGGATGTAGTACAGAAAGCACACGTGCATCCTTAGTTCAATTGTTATGGCATCAGCCCTTCCTAGTTGAACTAGTCTTTGGGGTGAGGTTGTACTTGTTTTTCTAAAGCGCATATGCTCTGCTTCTAACTCTATGAAGCATGCAGAGACAACTGGGTACAAAAGTGAATACAACTCAGGAAATGGCACACAGTTGTATATTAAAGAACATGGTAAACTGCTAAGCCTATTACATAAAGGTTATTGTCTACTTGAAATGGATTACAGTCAGGGTGGCCAAACAAGTTCTAAAATATAAATTAACAGGCTTCTATGCACCTCATACACAGATTAATCAAAAATCTAAAGAAGAAGGCTGAAGACCATTTCATTTGATACTACACGTGCTGAGTGGATAAGAGTCGTTCTGGAATTCTGAGATTCAGAAACAAGCAAGTAAGCCCTCCTCTTCCCTCTGCTCCACCCTGCACAAAGACAGACACAGAAAGGAAACATTAATTTATAATGTCAATGTTTATTTACATGAGAGAAAGTTTACACACGTCAGAAAGTTGTTTCAACAGGAACCCAGCAGTTAGTGCTTTTGCCAGTCTTCAAAAAAGGGACAACTTCAAGATTTGATGATGCAGCTTCAGAACACTTTGACAATCACTTGGGGAAAAAGTACCAGGAATCAACTAGGGAAAAAAAACCCAAAACACATCAAGAATGACATTAGTTCTATACAACTATCCATACCCAAGCACTTGAAAAAAGCAATATTCTGCCCTTTCAGCTATCTCCCCTCCCAGAACAACACTTCTGGGTAAGCTCCATCCCCAGCCCATGCAAAGCATGGCCTCAAAATAGTATCTGTTCAACAGTTTGGCTGAACAATCCTGCAACAAGTTAGAACACTGATGTGACCATCCCTGGAAAACATCAAAGATCAGGCAGATCAGTTCCCTGTCAGAGGTCTGAGATGTAATACTTCAGTAAATAAATGCTATTTATTGGCATGCCATATAAGGGCAAATGGAATGCAACTTGCTTTCCCATGACATGGATTACACAGATGTTACTTTGCAAACAATCTGGAACTTGACTCATGACTAAGTTTCTCTTAGTGTTTCTGTCACTCCCTCCGCCTCAAAAAGCACATATATCTTCTCTAGTGTTCCTGCCAGTAGAAAAATACCTTCTTTTAGAAGCAGTTAAAAAATGAAAATGTAGGATACATTCTTCTTGAAGAAAAACACATGTTCTATTCACATGAAAAACAGTCATAACAGTGAAAAGAGAATTCTGTCTTTAGAACTTACACTTGAAAAGTATAGTTATGTCAATTTTAGGAAAAGGAGCTGTTTATTTGATTAGTTACCTACTATGAGGAATGACAAAAACTTACGGCAAAGCAACATTTCTCCTTGAAAAAAGGATAAATGTCATGCATTTGCCTTCCATGATCAGTGACAGAAAAATTTAGTCTTCTCATCTTTTTATATGGTCTATGCTTTTGCTCCTACTCAAAAATAATCTTCTTCCACTAACCGTCTATGAATTTCTATTCATGTTCTATTTAACAGAGGACAGGCACTACAGTCTGACAGGATGTAACTTACCATTCTCACGTGCACAAAATACCTTTTTACAATGACAGGTTTTATGTCAACTTTTAAAGCAAATGATTAGAAAAACTGTATTGCATTTGGGGAAAAATACCTTCTGGGGAAACAGAATCTCCATTCACAGGCACTGGTGCCTAAAGAAGGAAAAAAAAAAGAAAACCAATAGAAATAACGTATTAGCATTCAGTTTCACAGAGAGCACCCAAACTCAAAGCTGTTTTACTGCTGAAGTCAAGAGATACTAAGAAAAACAAAACTTTCTGTTGCCCCTCAGGACAATATCCTACCTTACAGTTCCCCCTGACAGCTACTGTGCAAATTTCTTTGTTGCTCATAAATGACATAACACACTAATTATGAGTGACAGATTAACACCTTACCTAACATAAAGGGGATTTTCCTACTGTATTGTCTTTGAGGAAACAGGATCTGCTGTTTGCATATTAAAGAGTAAAAATGCCTTTACATTACTATACATGTTTCAGTATAAGGCATGCATGTGAATATATATGCCACAAACACACAATTTACATTACATATATGCATTTTTAAATCAATTACATTTTGACAGAGTAGGATTCAGTTCTGTAGAAAGTAACAAATTGTTTTAAAATGTAGGTCTGACACTTCAAAGCTGCATACACCATTATTCAATTCCAGTATTACACAGTATACCTTAAAGGACACGCTGTAACTTAAAGGACAAAAATTAAAGCCAGTTTTAACACTGGCAGGAAGCAACCTGCCTCACAATGAGGATGCTGGTTACTGCATAGCAACAATCCTCCACTGCCCTTCCAACAACACTTCCAACTGACATAACCAATGAAAAAGAAACAAAGATCATCTTGGCACAAGGAATCCTGCAACGCTCACCCCCCATGCGCAAATCAAGTGCAAAAAACAGGTGGATGTTGGCCTTTGTTACAAGACAAGCCCACACCAACTACGCTTACCCAGCAGATAAGCCCAGGAATAAATCACTTGGGTAACCCATGCAGACAAGAAACTGCCCCAACGGCAGGGTTTACAGCTGTTTGAAGCTTCAGGAGAACAGAACTGCACAGGGATCACATGAATGAAAACTCTGCAGTCCCCTGCAGGCAGGCAGGCTGAGCCAGAAGGTGCACAGCCAGGCTTAGCACAGCGCAGCACTCAGACTGAGCTGCATTGGTGTGAAATTCCCTTGCCAGTCTCCCTGTGTCCAAGCAGGCATGGAGCTCAATCCACTCAAGAGCCAGTTGAAGCCTAGAAGGAAGGAAGGGGAAAACAGTATCCTTTTTCCCCAGTTTACTCAGGATAACTACCTGTACAGGGGGGTTATGTGACTGGTCTGAAAGGACATGCCAGCATGACACATGTAACACAAGTCTTCCATGCTTTATCACCAGAGCATCCCCTCTCTTTTCAGCAAAACCAAAGCTTTACCACATAAGGCAGCGAGAACCAGTGGTCACTGCATACAAGCAGATACCTGCCACTTCTGGGATAATTGCTCCAAAAATTTGAGATAAGGACTCAGCACATTCCCACCAGGACCAGATCAAAACCTCATCCCACTGAACCAGGGGTATTTTCACTACTTCCTACTTCACTACTTCCACCTTGAACACTAGTTAAAAAAACAAACAAATAAATAAAATGTATAAAAACAACCCCCCAAAAACCAACCAAACAAAACCAACCAAAACAAACTCCAGGTTAAAACCCCATCAATCTTTTGTTTCACAACTAGCCATTGAAGAGAAAATTTTGTCTCTGCTAGTCCCAAATGGAAATGTCCTCACAGAAAACATGTGGGGAGAAAGGCAGTTAACTGACTTCTCTGCTTAGATCTAAATTATTTGATACACATTTGTAAATACACAGATTCAAATTTTGTTGGGGTTTTCTTTGAAATAGCAGGAAATGCCAAGTATTTTCCCTTGTAAGAAATTGTTCTGCATTTTATCAAAATGAATGTCATCGAGAAAAGCTTTCCTAGTTCACTTTCCAGTCTTTCCAGTATTATAAGGGAAGAATTATGTGGTAAGTCTGAGAAACGCTGCTCTACTAACTATATATAGATTGTCCTGGAGATTTTCCAACTTGCAAAGTCCTCAGCAGCTTCTTCACAGAGCAAGTGAGCAAGCAGTTCTTAGGATTAATGTTAAACAAAGGTCTGGCTGTCCTGGACAGTTTTACAGATGGCAACACTTAAAAGCCTGAAATACACAGTACATCTTAGCACTAACACATTGAGCTACAAAGCTCTATTCCTCCTGGGTTTAGTTTTCAACATACACTAACATTGAAGCCAAGAAAGAGATGAAACAGTGTTCAGATGCTATAGAGAACACTAGAAATTTTTCCCACCTAGTGTTAAAACTCGACCAGGTTTGTAGTTGCAGGGGGCTGATGTAATGCTGGCTGGTTCAGATAGTCAGTACACAGATTATGTTCTATCTCTTTGGGACTGACTGGACATGGCAACTTGACCAGCAAATGATTCCTAGTTTGCCACCAATACAGATGACAGTACACATGCCCACCATCTAGAAATTAACTCAGGGGAGTGGAAATTCCTCAACACAGCCAAGCCACTCTAATCCCACACCTTTAAAATAATGAAAGGTCAAATAATAGAACAATAAATCCTACTGAAATCAACAGGACTATCTTGGGAACCACCCAATCAAAATCTGTATGAAATTCTGATTAGTGCATTATTTGGTAAGCACTTGGTAAAGTATTTGTTTGGTTTCCATTTGGCTCTTACTTAAGTTCCCTTGCTCACCATAAAAATTGTTTCATAACAACACTGAGTGTTGCCTTTTGGATTTTTGTGGGGTTTTTGCTGCTTTGGTTTGTTGGGTATTTTTGAAAACTCAAGATACCTGATCTATGGCAATTATCACCCACTTAAAAATTCTGTAACTGGAGTCTGACCCAGCACACCAAATTGTGGGGAACCACCTCTCACTGCACAAGTAGCTCAGAAATTTTGCTGTAGCTGAAATATGTTTCTCACTGTACTTGCACACAAAATCTCTACCTCAGCCTTCACTATTCTGGTTTTAGCCAGAAGTTAATAAATGGACATAAATTAGAAGAAAATGTATCTGCATTTAGTTTAGAAACACAAAACACACAAACAAAACAAACTCCAAACAGACACAGGCAGCTTTCATTTAAAATTACCACAGCCATTAAAATTCTGTGGCCAACACTCACGTACTTTCACTTCAGTCTGAAAGACATGAATGCCTGACAACCAAAGTGAGCAGTGTAGTGTACTAGACAAAAAGATACCTGCCTTAACTATAAGCAGGGAGGTTGACTTGCACATTTAGAGCCTGACTGTCCACCATTCATATTTAAAGGACGTTATACTTTTTTTAGTTATTGTAGATCGGAAATTGCATGGAGTAGGAACAGTATTTAGAAGAGTAATGCATCTTTTCCCTGTCTGAAAGGTACCAAGAGACAGTACCCTACAAAGACAGTGTTAAAATACTTAGAATGAACTGGAACAGAATGAGAGAAATGAATACATGATGACAACTTCACAAAAAGAGTTATCATTTAAAAGAAAACCATGTGAGGCACAAAAAAAGACAGGAAGCAGCAATATTGTTATTAAAGTGCTCACGATAAAAATCGACATTAAAGTCTGATATAAGGTACCTATTTTATTAACTGTTTTTACTAACCTTTCTCTCAAATTGCAGGAAAAATATGTTTTGTTATTAAGAGACAAAACAACAGATACTGCTGATTTAAACAGATAACTACTCACCCTACATGCTTCAAAGTTCAAACAGCACATAACACAAAAGGAAATATTTCTTTGCAGTTTTGTCACCATCCAAATGCGTTTGACTTTAAATTTTAGTTGCATTCAAACACTCACTAAAAGTTCTTGTAAATTTCGAAGTAAGGAGGAAGTATTTGCTGACATACCTAAAACCATATCTGAATTTCAAAATGAGTTTTTCCTTCATTTAAATCTTACAGTCCCATTAATCAACATTCACAAGCGCAGTCATATAGGTACTTTTAAAGAAGCGCTGAAAGGGAGAGACCTGAGTAAGAAAACCAGTTAGGTTTGATACTTCTTTATGACTTAAACCAACTTTCCTTTGAAACTGACAGTCTTACTTGTTTGTGACAAAACACCACTCAGGACAACACATTCTTACTAGAAATGCTGTTGGAATGTTAACTTCACAGACAGTGGATGGTGTCTCCTTCGATATCTGAACTTGCATAATTACTGTGACTAGTGAAGCAAAACACTCACTGCCCAGGCAGCCATGCACCCATGCAAAGTACCTGCCATGCTCATGTGGACATGAGCCCAGGCTCAGTCATGGCATATGTTTAAAAAGAAAGAAAAGTAATACTTGCGGGTACTTCTCTCCATGTAATTTCTGGTAGCCTTGCTTAATTTCTGGCATCCAAACTAACATATTTTAAAATGAAAGAAATTCTCCTCCAGTAGTATTTGCACATGAAAGCATCAGACCTGCAGGACATTTTTCTTGCCTGAACAGGAAACCTACATGTTTTAATTTTATGTTAATTCTCACAATATGACAAGCATTCTCTAAGAAACATTCACAAAAATATCCCTCTCTCTTATAAGCAATGTATTTAATTATGCAAGTAGACAAACAAAGGATCCCTTTAGTGATTAGCGACTACAGTCAGCTAGTCAATGAGTTCTAACACTGGGTGGTAACTCATGGCAACAGGGGAGACAGAGAAGACAGCCGGCGAGATACAAATAGCAGTCCATCTTGCTATTCAGGATCAGAAGAAACAGCACTACAGAAGGGGAAAAAAGAAGAAAAAAGAAAACCCAAAAGAAAAAAAAAACAACAACAAAACAAAAAACCCCACCAGAACAGTAATGAACCTGCCAGAAAGCAACAATCGGACCACTGTAATGAAAGGTTTATATTGTAAGACTTACATCTCCCTCACAGGCTTTGTGCTCTTTATGCCTTAGATTTTTGTTTAAGGACCATTTCAGTTGAGCTACATGATTTCAGTTTTGGAGCTCTGAATCTTCTTTTCCTATTCATTATTTTTTTAAAAAGGGCGGGACAAAAATGTAAGTATCCTTACCGACTGCACAATTGATCGGGCATCCTCCTCGCTGCAACAAAATGGGCTGTCCCTCACCAAAACATTTGTGCTGAAAAACAGAGTTGGAAACATGTTCTATCAATCACTGGAACAGATAACACACACAGTTAAGCACCTATGGGGAAAAACACCTTCACATACAGCTCACGAATGTGTACTTGCAAGAAATGTGTATCTGCAAAAACACAAAGTAACCAATGATGCTCGAAGGGAAGGGGGTGTAGAGGAGCTTTTTCTTTATTTCTATGGGTTTGAGGCACTTCCTTAATATACATTCTGTATTAATGCAAGCAGTGATCACAGTGCTTCTGGCAGCTAACTCAGGTAAATTTCAGAGGACTACAGTTAAGAAACTAACCTCCCAAAAAAAAAGTTACCAAACTAGCACTTCCTGAGGTAGTTGAAGACCTATATGGATAGCTAGCACAGATGGTGTGAATATCCCTGTCTCTTGTGCCCTGCAGGATGGCCAGACTCTGTGGCAGATGCTGTGGTTTGTAGTAGCCTGCCTGCGGTGTCTAACAAGAAGGAAAAAACAGGTCAAAATTCTGCTCCTATATACGGCAGCAGATACCTGTGCTGCTTCCAGAGAGCAGACAAACTCTGGGACCAAGTATTTTGCAGAAATGTTTCCCCATTAATACATATTCTTTCATACCAAAAGTGAGCTTGGTCACGAGTTTTTAAGGTCCTAAAGAGTAAACAGCAAGAAGGTCAACTCCTCAAAGGAGTGGTGCAATTTTAATTATTTTTTAATTTCATCAACGTGAAGCTCAAAGTGCCTCTGAAATGATCAAGACTGACATTTGATGGCCTACATGCTAAAGTAGAATGACCAACCTGTCCAACTGGTAAGGTGTTGAATCAGCTCCAAGAAAGAGAAAGTCACATCTTCCCAATAAAGTAGAAAATGACAAGTGACTCTGAGCACAGCTTCCCCCACAGCCTTTTCTCTCTGGTTTAGCTAATGGCAACTTACAGCCCTTGGAAAGAACCAGGCAAAAAGATACCTGCCTGCTCTTCAGGGCCACTGGTGCCAGAACTGCCAAAGCAAACCAGTCCATAGAGCACAGTGAAGTCCATTTTAATTTGGATCAGGCAAAAAGAATAGTGAAGAACACCAATTCAGTTCTCTCATTTCAGAGAACAACTGAAAAATACGGAATGATAAGCTGCAAGAGAATTCTGCAACACAGCAATGCAGTACTGAAGCATGGAATAAACAGTAACAAGAAGATCTGCATCAGATACCAAGATTTTCCCAAAATGGTCCTGAGTGAACACTGTGGATCCATTTCTCAGAAGCAGAAGTAATCTGTATCACTTTATCAGCCTATTTTTGTAATCATTTACCAGTAAATCATTGCCATACAAAGTGCAATTAGCCAATTGGAGTCTATTATCAATTATCAATTAAAACCATGAATATTCCTGTCACCTCAAAGTGAAAAAAAAAAAAAACAACTAAGCAGTTAATGCACATCTGCCATATACTGACCACCACCAGTACTAGCACAACAGAAAAAGACTGGACACTTACCATTTAATATTACCTCCATCAGCTTTTTTATGAAGCAAAGCTTTCCAGTATTCATGGGTGGATTTGATAATTTCAATAGCAAAATCCTAGTTTGCATCAAGGAAAAGTTTCATGAATTAAAAAGTTAGTAAACAGAAAAAAAAAAAGCCATAGAACTAGTTTATTAAAACAGAACATTTCATGTGTCATTTTAAGGAGCCTCCTTTGAGGCCTCATTAAATTTCTGGAAACTATAACACCCTTTCTATGAGAAGAAACGAACTTCACTATCTGTCAAAGACACTGGTAACACATTCAGGACTTTCCCTCAAACTGCAGCCAGAAAACACAAAGGCTGCATATAAAAATAACCCCAAGAAATCAGTAGTAGATGCCACACAGACACCTACAGTTGGAGAAAACTGTCCTAAATGGGACAAAGTGTGTGAACTATGACTCCTTGTTACACATGCACATCAGGGTCAGAGTTTAGGTTTCCTCTCTAGTGGCAAAATCTGCATTTACTTCATTAATTGCCCAATCATAGACTTAAGCATTTAGACCAACGTAACATGTCAGCTGCCTGGCAGTTTGTGTTCGTTTAAAACAAAAATAATATTGGGAAGGGAGTGGTGATGAAAAAGCTTCAAAAAATACAGTAAAACAAGCCCTTGCTGTCCAGATGATATCTAGACTGGCTTGCAAAAAGCTGCCAAGAGAACATTCACATTTCCTAACAAGGAGTGAATTGGCAAAATGCCACTGGAACATTATGAACTTCACCAGAGCTGCTGGAGCACAGCCACAGCCGCCTCACCACATCCTGGGTCTCTAGAAATCCTTGAGAATCATTCAAGTGCTCCAAACTAGCTATCTCAGAGGGCATTTAGTGCCTCAAGCCTGAACTACAATGGCCTGACAGGGATATACCCATTAAACTGTCAGTACAGAGCAACACGCTGCTTTACAGAGCAGGAAAATCTCTTAAGAGCAGTTCCTGGGAGAACAGGGGAGTGATCAAGTTATCAAGCCTTACAACTCTACATTTGATTGATTTAAAAGCCAGGTTTAGTGCAGAGGGGAGTTCAGGACATCTCTTTAACCAGACAAAACATGTAAAGTTGCCTGTGCTGGTTAGAAGGCATTTTATAACTGATAGCATACTGCAAGGCCAAACTAGCTGACAAATGGACATCATTCATTGGGAACCTGTGATTCTTTGCCAAAAATAGTCTACAGAGAGTGTGCAATATACAGTTTTCAAAGCACTTCTACTCAAATCACGCCCAATTTGCACTGGAAAAATCCAGGTGCTTTCTTCAGCAAGGTCTATTCCCAGGTCCTGCCTGGGTCTCTCCTGAAGGTCAGCCTTCAAGACAAAACCAGTTCAAATGTTTTCACACAGAACTACCAGGGAAAAGTATACCTTGAGCAAATACCAAATATGAAAAAATCTGCAGCCTACTGTCTGTCTTAAACTGCACAGCCTTAAAAAAAGTCAGGATAAATTATCATTCAGGACTGAAAAAAATACCTGAAAAGACAATCTGTTCATTCCTCTGACAGGGAGAATGAAAATGCTGTGGGGAAAAAAAAACAACCTACGAACACACAGATGTGTGTGTAAGTCTTGTCAGGATTAGAACTCCCTTTAATAACCTATGCATTTTCTCCCAATAAAATGGAAGACAGAAAACATTATTTATTCCTAGCCTAATAAATTGTATTCAAAGATCCCTCATAAAAATTCTTTTCGCTAAACCTCTTTTTACAATTCCAAAAACTCTAGGATGCATTAAAGAGACCACAGGACAGAATGATGCATCTTTAATTTTAGATTATCTTCACCTTGTTTTTAAATTCTCCATTAAAAGCGAAGTGATTTTGTGGTTTACCATCAGGGACTTTATACGCTTGGAACCAGTCAACTGTAGCCTCGAGGTAACCTGGTTTGTGCTTCCTGACATCATCAATATCTGTAGGTTAAAAAGAAGGGGAAAACAAAAAAAAATAGGACTACTCATTTTTAGTCAGTTTTTTGTAACATTCATTGTAACATTCATTTTTTAAGGTCTCGTAAAGTATCTGAAAGCAATCTGATTTCATTGAGCACTTTCAAAGTCATTGGGGAACTTAATTTTATTACATTAGCAGCCCATAGTTGATACATTATGATTTCACAACCACACAAACAGGTAAACCAGTTACCTCCTGCCCTTCATTAATTAAGACCCAAAGGGACAATGAATAAAAGGACCATACTTGATGACAGGAGAGGAAGAAAATTCCGTATTTATAGGCTTTCATCTCAGTAGGTACCTCTTGCAATAACACTTAGATTATTCAGTGAGGTGGTTTTTTTCCCCAGCAACTGCAGGGACTACAAGCATTTGTTTGATAACGAAAGACTACCTAGTAAAAACAATTTCAACACATGGATTTTTAAACCAGCACCTCAAAACAAAATACAGGCTTGACTTCTCCAAGTTGCATTAAAGGCATCCCTTCCTCACATTACTTTCAAATTCAGTCCCTTAGATAGAAAACAGGTATGTGCCAGGAGCACTAAACACTAACTCTACTGATAACCTCATGATACCTGCACACTCACAATGATAAGCCAATTGTACCTTTACCTATATTATCTTACTATGCAAAGATGGAACAGGATACAAAAAGGAATGCAAGCCATCTGCAGGACACCCCTGGGAGGCAGAGATGAACGCTGCCACAGATCACTGCCACAGCAGGTACAGAGAGATTAAACAGCCACGCAGTAATTCTGCTTGAAGGCTATACTGCTTTAGCAAAGATGCAGTTCGGGATCTTAAACACTTACTTCTGTTATGCATATCCAATGTCACCTGCTTGCCCTGTGCCACTACCATCACTCCTTTTACCTGCAATGAGTTGGTCCCATCAGCCCCTTGCTAAATTAATTCCCCACAGCAGCATGTTGACAATTTCAGTTGATTTTGATACAACAAAAGGATTTTGTCCTTTCCAGAAACCAAGTACTTTTTGTAGTTGGTGTGATCCTTCTCTTTTGATCTCTGTCCCTCCTACAGTCACTTCTGATGAAAACAACATTGGACTTCCTATTGCTGTATTGCACATGCAGTCTTCCAGCTGTTTAACCTCACTCTGTCCAGGCCACCTTCCATGGTGCTACTCTCTTCCAGTGTTTTGCAAGCCATTTGCTCATTCTCCCTTCCCAATTCCCTCTTGCTCTCTCTCAATACTGCTTGGCTACTTCATTCTCTTCTCCCATAGATATGCTTGACATCTCCTTGTTAGCAGTGATTCCTGCTGAAACTCTTCTGTCTATCCAGTCCATAAAACAGATTTTCAGAACTGCTTAGTCCACAGAATGGACACATAGTCATGTGGTTTCTATCTTTAGGTGCCTAAATGTCTTTCAAAAATCTAGTCTGTGAACCTGAACAAAGACATTTGAATATCTTTAAAGAGAAATGTTAAGGGAAAGGAAAAAGTCTTGTGCTATAGACCATTCAAGTCTCTGTAGACCACCAAAACAGATGACAAGTGGACTGAACTGTGAAATCAAACCTATGTGAGAACACACGCTGAGCGTTCACAGACATCTGATAGATGCCACTCCCAAATTCCACTGGATCACACTCTACTCAAAGAATAAAACATAAAAGCTTTGAAGAAACCTATGTAAATTTTTGCTTCAGCACACATGTAATAGGGCTACGTGTTTATGGACTCGGAGTAACACACATTTTGAACTTGGCTGCTGGCCATCTGCCTGTAGAAGATTAGGGAGTTTCATTGGCAGGATCCCAGAAAAAAAGCAAGGGCACATAAGGCTGTGCTAGAGGCAGGTTTTCTAGCTGGAAAGGATGTTTAAGAGTATAAACCTTTCACTAGGGTAGGTAGGTGAGACCAAACAAGAAGGAATGATTTAGAAGAGGAAACAGTCCTGTTTGGAGGCAGGATGCTTCAACTGGGCACTAATAAAACTGCAGCTCCAATTCACATCAGTTTCAGGGTTCCAAGTGTATCATCCTGTTCTTTCAAGCAAGGGAACACCCCTCCTCCATCTTGAGCCCTTATCACCTCCTCCTCTTGTAAGGTTTGAACTCACAATTTCTACTACATGATGAAGACACAGTACCTCGCCAAGTCTGTAAAGCAAACTGGGCTGTGACAGCAATTTCCTTGGCTCCTAGTAGTGAATGAACTTCAAATCTCCATCTCCAGACACTCCTTAAATTCAAGCACACTTTCTCAGACTGCTGCTCCTTTCTTCTGGGTCCTGTTCCAGCAAACTTCTCCCCTAACTCTGCTTCTTCACTCTGCCTACTTGGCTATTTGCCTCCTTTCCCACAAAAACTGCTCATCAGAAGTTCTTTGCTGTTTGCTAACTGACACTTGGGCCCTTCCCCATCTGTTGTTTATAGACTTTCTTTGTATTTCTCTAAAGAACTCAAATATTAGAACAGGCTTTGGGGCAGGCTTTCATTACCTGGATGGGATGACCATCTTTATGGGCTTCATCTCCCTGAATTAATTCATCTCTCTGAATTTCACACTCTCTCTAGTGGAAAATACCTTGTCTAGCTAAAATGACTACACATAATCAGGCTACAGCTTTTTTACATGGCCCCTAAAGTCCTGGATGTTACATATTCTGGTTTTGAGGACTTAAGGGGGACAGTAGCTGCTTTATTTCCTTGGTTCCTTGCAAGTTATTCTTCTTCATCCCCATGCTTCACTTCATTATTCTTTATTATGAAGGACAGCTACTGAGCAGCAAATGAAGCTTAAATGGTTGAAGAAAAAAAGAACAAACCAACCAGAACACCTGCATTATGATGGGAGTTGGCAGCAAGCAGATAGAAAAAATACAACAGTGTAACAAAAAGGAAAAAAAAAAAAAAGAAAGAATAAAAATCAATCCTGTTGCTGTGGAGTCAGCACATAGCACAAAATATAAGCTCTCGCATCACTCAACAGCCACCTCTTCAGTTCATTAAAGGGCACCATGGAAAAGCTTCAAATACAGCTACCTTCTCCTCCTTTTTGAAACCCAAACAGCATCTTTGGGACATCAGGGAAAGAAAGAGAAATATACACTCAGAAAACAGAAGAATAAGCCAAGAAAGGTAAAAGAAAAGATCACAATAAGCAGCACAGTGATTTACTGCACTAGTATCTATACAGATTGGCTGCATATTATGATTTAAAAAAAACTATTTAGATGTCTTTTCTGAAGCAGACACTGTTAGGCACTTTTGTCTGACCCTTACCGCTTACCTTCCCTTATAGTTATGTACTCACACTGACACCAAAAGAGGCTAAGCAAGTATGGGAGTTGCAAGCATGTACCTGGCTTAATGTATTTTCTCATCTGCAAGTCCTGCTCAGAGTGACAGAGCAGAAAGGTCAGGCTCCTGCAGGTACATTATCAGCATGCACTCACTGGGCTCTAGGCAGCAATTTCTTTATACTGCCTACACATCACCACAGGTCCCATTTTTCTTGGGACAAAATTAAGCACCAAGGGTTAAAAAGAGATGGGTAATCACATTAAGGGATGCAGTTTAGTCTCAATGAGGAAAATCTCTTGAGGATGGTACAAACAACCGCTTCTAGGTCTCTGTGAAGGGCGTGCCCAATGCAAACGTGGATCCCAATTCTATCTGGCTTTCCAAAAGAGAGCAACAAAAGCATTTGTACAAAACTACCATTTTTAGTACAACAGATGCTTCTTGCAAGCAAAGCTAAAACAACATGCTTGCAGCAAGCTTTCTAAACAAGGTCTGTGGGAAGAGAGGACATATGTTTTTAATAACATCTTATAAACATTTACAGGAAGCAGCAGCTATATTCCATATAAAGGCATTTGGTATGTTTTGTGCAGCATGGTGTGAGGGAGTAGGAGAGGAGTCTCAGTACAGATAATTTCTCTATATTGAATGCTTACACTAATCCACAACAAAGGTTTTTCAGGGCCTCTGCTGCTTCTCTGCATGTAAATATACTCACATGCAAGGGTCTATAACAATATATGGTACAAAGTATGCAATATGCTTTGGTTTTGCCATTTAGGGTTTGATCACTTAACAAATAAAGGCCAATCTTGAGCTGCACATCAGAAAAGAAGCATGGCAACAGCACAGTTAACTACACCAGTACCAGCAAACAGCAGTGCAACAAAGCCAGCAGACACCACCAACTGCTGTTGAATATATCCAGGCATCTTTTCAGTCAGCAACAGCAAAAAATTAACGCTAAGTTTCCAGGCCAGTAAATCACCTCCATCCAGCATACATGAGTTGTCCAAGGTGCTCAAAGACAGTAAAGATGACCCTTCGAGAGTCAGAATTTTCTCTAGCTGCTTCAAACACTTCCTGCTTCAACTGCCAGTGATTTTCAAAACCTCTTGTCCAACATGAAGATGACCAAATTACAGCATGAAAATACCGCTCACCTTTTCTGAGTCCAACCTTGTAAAGCACGTCAGATATGTACAGGAATTACAACATATTAAATTCAAACCCAATTATGAGATAAGCAGACAAGCAGCCTTTCTACTCCAAGAATTTGCTGCTTCTTCTGGACGGGATTTTACGAAAAACAAACAGAAAGCAACAACAACAAAAGCAGCCAGGTCTATTATACCATCAAGATTTAATGTTTCTTGGTGCAGAGAGATTTTAGGCCCTTTCCGAGACTTGCTTGATCTGGAGTTGCTTTGCTGGTCTGCTAACGGCGATCTGCCTAACTGGCTGAGCAGAAAGACAACACAGTGGTTTTCAGGTAGCCACCAAGGTAGATTTTACTGAAATAGATAAATCTCAAGGTGTCCAGTTTTAGTCTAAAAGAAACTTGCGCATACAGATACACACATCTGAGGTACAGCTTGTGTTTGGAGTGAGACTGTCCCCATATCTACCAGCATAAGTGCTGTAATTTCAAACAAATTACCTTCCAAAGTCAGTCCAAAAAGACACTAAGTCCTTGCTATTCCCACTGATGAGTTCCTGCTTGAATGGGTGCAAAGGATTGCTTATCATTCCTGGGACTGTCGCTATAAATTAGTTTCTCATTTCTCTGTGTGAAAGAAAAGAGTTCTAGGCAGGGTTCCCAATTTAAACCAGTATTTATCAATAAATGCCTGCAGGACATAGTACAGTGGAGTGCTATGAATAAACAATGAGAACTGCTCAGAAGTTGGAACTGTTCACTTTTAAGTTCTGTGAAGTCTCAGAAAAATCAATTGCACTTATGAGAACAATCACAATCCCAGAAGGAGAATATACGGAGTACCTGGGGTATGCTTAAAGCAGCAAGAGGAGTTAACACACTGCGCGGGCTCAGGATGGGGTTTGCAAGTAATCACCACTCTGGTATCTTGGAATTATCTTTTCCAAATGCTCACTGGGGGCTGTGCACATACTGAGCTGAAAGCAAATGTGATGATTCTTAGTCCAACTCGAAATGTTCAACAAATGATATAAAAATGACTGGACAGACTTAGAAAGCAACACTTAGCCTCATCTCTTACTAGGAGGCCACCACTGTAACACAGCAGCATGTCAATTATTGAGGGAGATACTGGTTTTATCTGTAGCTGCAATCCCTTTATGCTGAAATAATTAGCATCCTTGGGAAGGGGGAAAAACAAGTATAAAAGGACATATTGTACTGCCTACTCCAACAGATTTGTTTGTTTTCAGACTGAAGAAGGATTGCTGCTAAGCACTGAAAGCTAGTCATGTTTTGTGAAAACAGATGGGGGCTTTCTTTTTCCCCCTTTTTCTTTCCTTTTGTAAATCCTGGACTGCACCCCTAATCCCCAAAGGGAAAGCATATTAAACTGGGTAAATATTTCTGCACTTCTCTGAACTTCAGGACAGTTTTCTTCTCGAAGGTTTGCACCTACTCACTGCTAAGAAAGGATACACACAGGAGCTACAAAGCAATAGTCTGCCCATTCCCCACCCAACCTTTTGGTTTTTGTTTAAACAAGACTAAAACTCTTACTTCCGTCCCAAACAAACTGAAGCTGTAACAGAGCTGACAGAAATCAGTCATTACCTGAAAAAATAAAACAGAAATTTCTAAATAGAGCTACTTAACCCAGTGGCATAAACTGTCCCAGTCTTGCCTTACTTAGTAGACTCCATTTAAATTCTCTCACCTGCTTTTCTGATTAAACTCTCATAGAAATTGTTAAGGACGAAAGGCAAAGAGTTAAACAGAACAGTGTATAGAAATAAAGCGCTAAATTACTTGTCTTTTAACTACTGGCACATACCATTTCACTGCACATTACAGAGATTACCAAGACCAACATTAACAGCAAACTATTACTTACTGTTTCCTTAAACTGAACTTCTTAATCTCTGTCAAAGTAGTTAGTCATAAATACTATTTAGTAATTCATCTGCCCAATGATTTTAATCAGCATCAACCCCAGTTTCCTTTTCCTCATTTCCTCTTCTCCCTTTCTTTCCTCACAAGCCAAGTATTCTTCATGTGAAAGCAACTTGCAAGAAAACTTAGAATGAAGGGCCAGACCAATGATATACTTACTTTACATTCAGAAACCAGGAAAAAGCCTCAATGGCTGAGAAACACAATTCCTCAAAAAGCTACTGGATAGCCCTATTCCTACAGAAAGACCACTCTGCCTTGGTGATCCTTGCTAACAAAGAACAGGCTCTGATGGCACATAACCTGATGGTATATATGTTTTCTTGTATCATAACCACCACTAACTTTCAGGCAAACCTGCTCACTTAATTCTCATGTAACACTGCATTTCAGGAAGTGAACCTCTATTTATCCAGGGAAAAGCTGTATTTCACCTGTGCTGCAAAAACCTAACTCCCTGCAGCTTTAACATATCTGTATCATCGAACTCTGTGCAAGCAGAATTACACCTCATGTGCTAGTCACATATCCAAATGGAATTCAGTTACTAAAATGTGTCTACCAGAAGCATGGTGACAAGGAGGACAAGTCCAGTCAAGCTATTTCCTCCTGCACAGCTGGTCATCATCAAAGCTGATATTAGGTAAGCTGCATTAGCAGTTTACTTTGCATATTTTCAAGTTAAAAGGTGAAACCTAATGAGGTTCATACTGGGCAACAAACCCTGGAAGCAAGCCCGTTACAAGTGACAAAGCATTAGAAATGTACAGCCCTTTTCAGAATGCAACACCACACCTGCAAATAAAAAAGGAACAAGCACTTTCAACAAGGAAAATAACAGTGTGCTACGTAATCTGAGTGGGTAAATATGCACTATTACACAGGAGATAAGCCTGTAATTTTAAAAGTTCACTTTCTAAGGCAGTTGTGTTTCAGAAGTCAGAAGATTTTCTGCATGAGGTCCTCTTGAAAATCTAAGTGAACCTTTTAAAAAGCTTAGTGTGAAAGCACATATGCCCTCCTTGAAAGCAGTATCTGTTTTAAACACAAAAACACCCAGAAAAGTCTTGGTCTTTCTGCTATCTGCCTCTTCCTGTCCTGGGTGGCCTAAACTCAGGTACCATTCTACTGTGCAAGTTGCTAACATAACTTATATTAAGAAAGACAAAAAATACTTGCCATGGATTTTGTGAGCATCTGGGTCATCCACACTGATAGCAATTATCTTCCAATCTGTCTCTCCTTCATCAACAAGAGCTAAAACACCCAAGACCTTCACCTGAACAATCTCACCAGAAGAACGAATCTGAAACAGAACAGTTCACAAAGATTTGGAAAATATGATATAGAATTTCTCTTTTACCTTACAGACAAAACAGTTTTACTTTATTTTTGACCAGGTGCTAACAGATTTGCAAGACAGATCTACAAAGCCAGTACACACCTAGTTAACATTACTAGCTTTTCTTCCACCACTGCTATTCTTCAACCCTCAATTCTTAGCATTTATTTAAGTAGACAAGCTAGAATTTTTTTCCTTCTCTTCTACCCTACTTCCTCCAAACCTTCATGATCTTCACCCAAAACTGCAAGTCAAAAGTATCTCATACTCATTTATTAACTCCTTCCTGCCTCTTGACTCTCTCCTTTCTTAACTCTTGGTCTTAATCCACCTGTCACTGTTTCTTCCTCTATACTCCAATATACACATATAAACACACACTCTGTCCCCAGGAATATCAGCACAACTTTCTTTTGCATTTTCTTGGGAACCTTCTCCCTGCCAGCTAATATTCCCTTTGTAATTGTTTCTGGAACCCCTGAAATTCAGCTTTATGTGCCTTTCTACAAATAGAGCCACCTTCACCAAGGTCACCAATTAAATTTCCCCTTACTTAAAATATCCCAAGAGATCCCCCTCTTCCAAACTCATCCATTTCATAGCCCCATCTTTGATACCACAGAGAACTGCTTCCTCCCTTGCTGCCTCCAGATATGTATAATTTTCTTTCAGTGAGCTAAACCTTTCCCCTTGCCCTGGGTTCAGCAGTAGCAGTCATTTTTAATCCTTAGTAAGGGGGGGAAGAAAAAAGGGGGAAGAGAAGGGGGGAGTGAGCGAGAGGGCTGCTGGCTGACTTATGGCCTGGGCTTAAACCACATCACCCCTATACCTACTAATGGTATTAGCTGCACCTCTTTATCATCCATCCTCTCCATGTATCATAACTTTGCAACAGTACAATAGGCTCCTGTCTTCTCCTCTAGAGAAATGGGATCTACTTCTGTTTGCACCCATGAGAAAACTCATCTACGCCCTTCATGGGCCTGACCTTGTAATTTTATGTGCATGATGCTGACACCTCCTCATCTTTCAGAAACTTACTTCTAGCTCCAGTACTGCTAAGAGGAAAAAAAAAAAAAAAGGAGGAATCTTTTTCTTCTCCAAAACTGTAACCCCTTTCTCCTTCACATAAAATTCACTGTCCAGCCATAGAACTTCAGGCCTCTTTACCAAAGAGACTTTACAGACTTTACTAAATCCTGTTTTCTCCTTTTTAAAAATTCACCATTTTCTTACCTATACCCTCTTCAGACTCTCTAATCCTACTTTTGTCATCCCTGAGTCTCTTACCATCTGTCCATCTCTTCCAAAAGTCGTTACCAGATTATTAACTTAACTTCGTAAGTTAAACTCATGGGGATAAAGACAAACCTTTGAACCTATTTCACAAACATCAATAGGATCATTATCCCCACAGCATCCTGTATTGTTGTCTGTATGGTTTGGATCTTCCCAGGTCTGTTAAGGGAAACAGAATTATCAGTTACCAGCTGATCTGCAAGTACAATTCATCTAACCACAAACTATTAAGACTAAAACAACAATAAGAACATCAGTTTTCTGAGAACAGGCTTGCTCAATGGGAAAAGCAAAAACAAACAGGCAATGGACTGATGTTGAGTAATTCATCTTCATACTCATGACAACGGGAACTACTGAGGACATGGTAACAAACATATTAACTGCATTCCTACTCAAGAGATGCACTTTTCCAAACTGCAGTGATTAAGGCATCAGAGAACCCTGAATATGTATTTTTCTGGTTACAAGTGGTTATGGGATTAAACTAAGACACCCTAGAATTACATTCTTCTTACGCTCTTTAAATATCATGGCACTAACATAAGTTGCTTTCAAAAAGCATCTAGACTTTGAGCTAAACAAGCTCCTGGGTATGGATTTGTCAGCACTTAATTAGCTTTTCCAAGTTTTTAGATTAGGTACAAAATATTTCTGATTATTTTGAGATGTACACATTCCCAAGAACAGCCAACGTCTTCAAACCAAAGCAGTTTCTCTAGGAGGCAAGTTCAAATCCCTGCTCCGAGCTCTGTACAACCAAGGAATCATAGCCAAGTTATACTAACTCAATTACTAGACTAGTACTTGCTTTGTCTCCTACTGGCTAGTAATGAGTAACTCATTCTCAAGTTGGGAATTTCTCCTGGAGTCCAATGAAATTTTGTTGAAAAGGTGTTAGAAAACTTTTTCCAAGGAGCTGTACTGTTGCTCCTGCTGTCCATGGTCACACCCCCACCTCAGACTTGCTCTTGAGAACATGACTGATACTAAAAGGCAAATCAGTGAAACCTAAACTCTCAGGTGTTTAAGTAACAGAATCATTACTAAAAAAAAAAAAATGTTGAAATGGAGTCAAGAGAGAATTTCAACTTAAAACCTATTTTTCCAATACTCTTCCAAAGTGTTTTTTATCTAAGGCTGCATTATACCAATAGTACTCTCCTGCCAACTGCATCCCTCTACCTGCAGGTTAGCAGGAAAGCTCGCTAGGAATGGTATGTTCTCTGGACAGTACAGCAACTCCTGCAATGAGAGTCCAACTGTCATTTTTTTTATTCTCTGTTCCACAGCATAAAAAAAGCAGCCACAAACACATGTCTTTAAGCCATATACCGGGGTTGAACTTCTACCAATTGCTGATCCTCGTGAAGAATCCTTTTGTGATAATGGAGACCCTAAATTGGATTTTGTTTGCTACAGTTGCTGGTCAGAATCTGGAGTATCATCTAGACTTCAGCAACTGGAGATGTAATGATCCAACTGGTATTTTTAAGTAATTACAGAAAATGAAAGTGACAACTATCTCCATCCCTCTCTGACTCAGAAGGTAACAAGTGAAGCTGAACATTTCTCCTGAGGAAATGGTCACCAGTTCAAAATGATGCACTTTGTGCAGGAAAATACTCAATGTTTAATTTTGGCTTTATACTAGGGCACACATGAATTTCAAAAATAGTAAATGGAATTTCAGGTTCCTGACTACACCTACTTGGAAACCTTGCCTACTGAGACTGCTGACTGGATAAGAACTTCATTGCTATACTCCAGCATCTGCCTGGTATCTCCTCTTCAGGGATCACACACATCAAAAGCACATTTTCAGGAGTAAACTCTCATTGCTTATGTAGTTAAGTGTGAAGAAAATAAATTAGTCTTTTCTAACTCCATCACATTCTTCAGTACTAATCTAAGTCCAATGTGTTATTCACAGAAATGAAAAAAAATTCAGAACTTTTCATTATGCTCAAAATTTCAGCCATTACTTGGGCTTTTTCATGGCTCAAAGTTTTAAATTTGTCATGATCAGTAAAGTCTCACAGTTCAGAGAAAAGTCAACTAAGGCAGTTAATGCTTAATCTAAAAAAGAACAGCCCTTGCATTCCTCTTTGTTAAAGATTTTGGGAAATCACAATTAAAATTTATGCTGCAGTTCCCAAAACTCCTAAATTTGGTTGTTGTTTTTTTTTAAATGCCCTGTGTGAGCAGAAAAGGGCTACCTGACAATGTATTCTTGAATGGCAGACCAAGACAGCTCAGTTCTGTCACTACAGTATAGGGATGCTAATTAATGATTTGAGATTTCTTGATCATTTAACTCCTTCCTGAAACACAGCACATATATGAACCCTCACCTAAATACTAATCCAAATTTATGGAAACAATAAAGCTCAACCTAAAAAATCCTAATTTGCAAATTTATCAAAGAGAAACATCCCTCTTGCAACTGATTTGCATTCAGGCAGTACTCAAGATTTACAAGGCAATTTACACAGAAGACAGAAAACTTTCACCATTATAACAAAAATGTTACCTGTGGGAGGGCACCATAATTCCATATATAACCCTTGTGAGGAAAGATATTTGCCACATATCGAAGCTTGCCTTTCTTTATATCTTGTTTAATGGGATTCAACGGCTCCTCTGTGGCAATCTAAGCAGATCGTGAAAAAGAGAGAGAGAGAAGGAGAATGGTAAAATGGAAAGCAATTCATTCTGTACACAACCAGTTGGAAAGATCCATCTGGGAGCATGTGCTTGTGGTTTAAAAAGTGTGATGGCTTCACCAAAATCTCAAGGGTCATGTTCAAAAAGCAGCTTATTAAAGTTTTAAATAACGTTGTGAAGTATGCAAGAAAAAAATGAATCTCAAAGAGAAAGTCCTAAATCTGTAAAGAGACTGTCATGGTCAAACATAAACATGGAAAGGAACTTAAGTTAGAAGCTCTTGCATTTTATAGTACAAATTCAACAGATGTGCAAATGATGGCACAAGTTCTTCTGACAATAGGGGCTTTGACAGCAACCTTTACCATAGTCTGTACTGCAGAACTGCCAGGACACAACAACAAGGCAACCTCCTTAATAAGTAGGACATTTCAAGAATATCAAAACTTACACATTAGAGAGCTACATCTGGTCTCTTCTATCATAGAATCATAGAATAGTTAGGGTTGGAAAGGACCTTAAGATCATCAAGTTCCGACCCCCCTGCCATGGGCAGGGACACCTCACACTATACCATATCACCCAAGGCCTCGTCCCACCTGGCCTTGAACACTGCCAGGGATGGAGCATTCACAACCTCCTTGGGCAACCTATTCCAGTGCCTCACCACCCTAACAGGAAGAATTTCCTCCTTATATCCAATCTAAACTTCCCCTGTTTAAGTTTTAACCTGTTACCCCTTGTCCTATCACTACAGTCCCTAATGAAGAGTCCCTCCCCAGCATCCCTATAGGCCCCCTTCAGATACTGGAAGGCTGCTATGAGGTCTCCACGCAGCCTTCTCTTCTCCAGGCTGAACAGCCCCAACTTTCTCAGCCTATCTTCGTATGTGAGGTGCTCCAGTCCCCTGATCATTCTCATGGCCCTCCTCTGGACGTGTTCCAACAGTTCCATGTCCTTTCGATGTTGAGGACACCAGAACTGCACACAATACTCCAAGTGAGGTCTCACAAGAGCAGAGTAAAGGGGCAGGATCACCTCCTTCGACCTGCTGGTCACACTCCTTTTGATGCAGCCCACAATACGTTTGGCTTTCTGGGCTGTGAACGCACACTGCTGGCTCATGTTCATTTTCTCATCGACCAGCACCCCCAAGTCCTTCTCTGCAGGGCTGCTCTGAATCTCTTCTCTGCCCAGCCTGTAGCTGTGCCTGGGATTGTTCCAAGCCACTGAAGTCTAAACCCTCCAATTTTTGAACCTAACAGGACAGCAAAGGTTCCTACCCTTGACGTAATGTGCTGAGAGAAGGGGCAGGAGAGCCATCTGAGCTTTACGCAGCATTAAAATAGTGTTGTCAAAGGGAAACGCTGCAAAAGAGAACTAAGCTTCCACAATTACAGTATCATCTTAAAATACATGGTAAATATCCAAGGTAACCCTGTTTCCAGTGTGGTAAACACAGTTCCAATTATTTTCCAGCATCTGGGAAAGGAGAAAACAAAATTCTGAAAGAAAAGGCTGGGGAGGTTCTTTGGTGTTATTTTTAATACTCAAAATAGTTAACGGCTCCAATACAAACTTCCTTGAAAGCATCCAGGAAGCATTCCTAAAATTAATACAAATGTTCAGGAAGACAGGACATATCTGGTGAGATCCCTTGTTTCACAAACACAACAGCTGAAGCATTATTACTCAGCTTCTGTACTGTAACTGCAGAGGAACAACTTGCTAGGTTCTTTTAAAATATGCCCCTGCGGGAGCAGATACTTTCAATCAGTGGGGTCCCCAAGTTGTTTGGGTTTTTTCAACACAAGGAAATGCTTTCTCATTTGCAGCCCCATTTGTCAGGACTTGGCCTAGCACACTATACTACAGCACACTGTACAGCAAAAATGAGAGAAGTTAAATTCTCTGAGTGGAACATTCTATGAGCAAGCAAAAGTAAGACTAAATGCTGGACAATGTTCTGCAAGGCACTACTTTAGACTCTGTTGCAGGTATGCTGCACTCTGCAGTCAGAAGACTCAAAATACAGTGCTCGCCTGTGGAATGGAAACTAAATTAGAACCTCTACATTTCTTATAATAGCAAGGAAATTGTCTGTATGCACAACTTCAAATTCATTTTTTAACAGAGAAAAATTTATGTGCAAAAAGTAATTCACACTCTGATCAAACTCTGATGACTGGAAGCCATTGCACTGCCATAGCTTTCATAAATACCTATCTAATCAAGGTGTTTTCTCAATTACCTCCATTTTTGCATTCGTCCAACGAGGCACTTCTACAATCATGTTAAACACGACCTGAAACAAAAAACGGTGTCAGACTGAAAATAAAATCCATTTTGCAATTAGTACTTTATAATTAGACAAATTCTCTTCTCTGTATTCAGCAGCAACATACATCACATCTCTCTGCTCCACCTGTTTTTATGTTAAGTACAATTTGCTTAGTTACACACAATGATGTTCAACCTCCTTGGTTCATTCTTTCCTCGCCCCTTTGAGAATATGAACAACTCTAAGCAGTGGAAATCTACATGACGTTATTTATTCCTCTATCAATATTACTCCTCACAAAACACTCAAAGTCCATGGAATGGTTTGCCACAAAGCAGCGGTTCAGTCTACCAGTCAAAGAGGATTGGACATTTCTACAGGATAGCATTAGCTTCCCTCAAGTACTGGAAAGGACAATATTTTGGGGCTTTTTTTTCCCCTGAGGATTTATTTCTTCAAGCCCTCCTCTTTTGCCTCATTCATTTTTTAAAACCCCATGCAAATATAACAACTGACACTTCTGATTCTCAGTCAAATCTGGTTGAAGTTAGACAAACTGAATCCAAAAGTGATGGCAGAGGAAGGACATGGACACAGACACCTCATGTTTGCATTAGCCTTCTTCCTAATAGAAATGAAGCAAAAGTTGTTTCAAGAAAGAGGGTGTGAGAGGAATAAACTTCCACGTATTTTTAGAAAAAGAAACTAAGTAATCTATGCCCTTCTTAATGGGAGGTTAAAGTGACATTTTCCAAAGAAAAAAAAAAAAACTGTGTAACTGCCATAAGGTTTCTTCTGAAGCTGCCAAGAGTTAAGCACTACCAAGGAGCATGTATTGAAATGAGTAACCAGACCAGACCATGCAGCAATGTCTACAACCTATCTTCTCCCAGATTACTAAAATAACCCCAAAATATCATGTTGTTTGGGACATCTCTTCACAGCCAAAGAAAACTTGCACTGGTATTAAAAATCACAACAGTTCAGGAAGGACAAAATATGATACATGTTTGCAGAGATTTGTAGGAGGGAAAAAGTTAAACCAACCGAAAACTCTTTAACTACAGTGCAATTAATGTTCCAGAGGACTCTTAAAATATTTGTATTTTTGCTCCTTGTATCCTGCAGCTGCAACAAACAAATAACATTTCCAGGTTCAACACCACGGTCTGATTAAAGTGATTCCAAAGGTTCTATGATCTTCTCCTCCCAAACAAACCTGGAATGTGAAAAGCAAGAAAGCGAAGGAAAAATCCCAACTGCCACTTAGCATTTCTCCCATGAGATCACAAACTGTGCAAAAATTCCCAGTAAATTTAAATTATATTCACCATTCACAAGTACTGTGCCCATACTGCAATCAGTGGCATGTCAGGTGGAATCACTTTTCCCAATCAGGTCATAACCAAATAAAATGGGGGATAGACGGAAGGGGAAGTAAAAAGACAAAACTGCTTCAGATCAGTTTCATAAAGTATACCTTACATACAGAAGAACAGCTGAAACAGACAAGTAACGAGAAAGAGAACTCAAAGCTGTCAGCAATAAGGAAGCAGTCAGAACAAAGCAACATACGTGCAGCAGCAGGTAACGGAAGGGTTGGAAGACAGCCAAATAAAGTCTGCACATCCATCTGGGAAACACTTAGGAAAAAAAAGTGCACAGCATGAAAGCCAGTGCTGACAAGAAACTCTTCAGGAACTGCCAACCAGGTTGAAAAGTTGTTCTGACTGGTAGCTACAGGCAGAAAACTTAGAAACTACTCTGGAGTTAGATACCCTCCACCACCATCCTGTAATTTTTTGTTTAGATGTCACTGTACCTTTTCCTGACCAAGTCTATTACAATGGCTTCCACAGCCTATAAATCTTGGGTTTGAGCTTTACCTGGTCAAGGGTTACTGCAGGTCTTCACCAAAACAACTCTCAGGGCTGGCCAACAACTGAACTGAAATAAATACAATGCTGCTCTCAAAACAAAAAACCCACCTGGATTTAACAGGGCTCTAAGCCCAGGCCTTCATAATTTGTGGTATCAATCAAACGTGAATTGTCAAGAGTCTTAAATGTGACAGCCTGACAGATTAATCCGTATGCAAAAAAATCCCCGAAAGTACTCTCTCTAATACTGAGCTGCCACAGGCACTTACAAGAGATTAATAACTTCATGCAGTGCTTACATTTTAAAATAAGAAGTTTTATTTATAGGGCAATCACATTTTCACAGCTGAGACCAGATTCACTGGTGTGGAAAGCAGAGCAAACACTAGATAGTTTGACAGAAAGAGAGAAGAAGTATACTTCTCTGGCTCTTATTTTTTTTTTCCTCCTCTTATCTCATTTCCTTCCTTACCTAAATGTCACCCTGGAATTTTTCCATCATTCTTATTTTCCCAGACTAAGCACCTACTCCTTCTGACCACCTGACTGTTCTCCCCCATCGCTTGCTGCAAAACCGTCCCTGCCTCAGCTGCAAACAGAAAAGCAAGTGTCAAGCACCACCTGTCTTCACAGATTACCATCTGCATAAGCTATTCAGTGGTTAGTTCTGGATGGTGAATGCATCTGGTAATTGATATTTTTATCTTTATATTAGATCAGTAAAACAAAAAATTCCACGTCACCAAACCCTTCAAGGAATGGCAAGACTTTCAACAGTCCATTTGACACACATTCCAGTGTTAGAAAAAAAAAAACATCTCTCATGAAACAAAAAGTATTGCTTTGGAGAGTTTGCCATTTAACTGCCTTAGTATGACAACAGTCAACTGGTCTGCCTGTGAGACTGCCGCTTGCTGCAGCCCAGATTTAATCCAGTTCTACAAGTGCCTAATGTAGAAGGAACTCCATGACAACAGACTGTACAAGAGGCCAGATGGAGCAGTTCCTACAGGCTAGCCTCATGCCAACACTGCTGGCTGACAGCTTCTTCAGAAGGACAGCCTCCAGGAGCATGCAAGAAAATAAAAGGAAAGAGTTTCATAGATTCAGGAAAAGGGACAGAACCCATCTGCTAGGGGAAATAACCTGACAGAGCACAAGGGACTTTCAGGGTATTACGTAGCTTGTTTGACTTTGGGTTAATGCGAACGCAAGTCAGACATTTGTACTTGTGATCTATTATACCTTCAGGAGGCAAAAGGGGAGAAAAAAATAATCCATTTGCTCAACACAGAGAAGTCAAAACTGCATTTCCTAACCCCTAAAACTGAATATGAAAATCAGCAGAAAATTACGTCAGAAAGACCAACCAGTACATCTTAGGAAATAAAGGTTGTAATTTAGAGCTACACACTAAGTACATTACATGGGAACTGACGGAGAATGTGTTTGCTTTATCAGGTGTTTTCTTTAACACTGCTTGGCAACTTATTACATGCCATTTCAGTTCAACGTCATTTGCAATGCATCATGACATTGGTTTTGATGAGACAAGCAAAACTCTCTTTCACACAGAGGACAGAAACAGTTTTTGGCTTTTTTAAATAGGAAAGCCATGGAACGATAAAAAGATACACAAATATACTTCAGCATATTCCTACAGTATGTATAGAGCAAAGCAAGGAAAACAGACTGCTATACCCAGCTAAACCGTGAGTCAGTGTTCTTTCCACTAAGACTGATGGCCAAAAACAACTGCTAGCTCTGCCTGTACAGATTCTTACAGAAGCTAACTCATTTTGATCAGAGTTTGCTATTACAAACCTGAGTATTACCAGAAGGAAAACAAAATTAAGCACATTTCTGACACTATTTCTGCAACCTGCCCTTCTGGACTCCCATACACCTTTCTCACAAGCAATCCTTCCTTACCTAACTTTCCCTTTCTTGTTCAACTATTTCTTTACCCAGTCTTCCCAAGTTCCTTAGCTGGTGCATTTGAGGGATGGGTTTTGAATAGTATGATTTTGCCCAGGGGCTGCAATACTTAACACTCAACCCTGGAGGTTCAGCTAATTTGAAGCAGAAGTGGAGCAACCTATGCAGTGAGGAAAGTGACAAAACAAGAGAGATAAAGAGAGGAACAGAAACTCAGTATAATTTCATAAAATGACAAACACCACCACTATTTATGGCTTGATTACCATTCACCATGACAGGAAGAAGAAAAATGCTAGCACTTACAATTACTTTAGTGGCTTTTATAGTAGACTGCTTAAAAATACAAATAAAAATCCAAAGGCATATGGGAGCTGCTGACCCTTCCTCACTGAGGAGCCCTGAGCTCACAAGACAGAGAGAAGAAAAAGCAGCTATAATTTCCATTTATTTTCTGTCTGTTCTTTTGCAGTCTTGCAGGGATTCTCATTAGCCATCAACCGAACAAGGCAGCATGCACCTGACAACTAACAAGAAAAGATGAGCTGCAATCCAGCAGCAGGGTGAACAAAGGGTGATGGCTAAAAGCTAAAAAGGAAGAAAAAAAAAAAAGGAAAATAAGGACTGCCATAAAATGTACCCAGAAATACTTGGAGAGTGGCTTACTTATAAAATGAATACCTATATTATAAGCATTCTGAATGTAGCACTTGCTATAAGGTATTTGCTAATGCAAACAAGAAACCAGATGCCAACATCTGGAGACCAAATATACTGTATCTAAATGAGAAGTCAATGGAACTCTTCCAATATAAATTAACATGCCACACAGCAGAAAAGGAATATGCTGTGCCCAGCATAAATACAATGTGCCTGCAGCCTCTTCATAGTGTACTTCCCTGATGTTACAGTGAAAAGGGAACCACAAACACTGTTTTTACCCACAGGTATCTCAAAAGTGGTGTCAGGGATGCTCTGATAAACCAGGCACCTGCAAAACTACTTAGTGCACAACCATGACGTGAATGAAAACAAAACACTGACCTTCTCAAGTTTAATGACTCATTTATTTGAAGTTAAGCTTGGCCAAATCACTGATGCAACTTTCTCAGTAAATTAACCCTACTCCCACAGATTTTAACTGGACCACCGAGTGAAAATTACCTCTATTCTCAGTATTTGTTTAACTACAGGAACACCAAGCAAGGCTTACAGCTATTGGACCCATTCACAGAAAAAGGCTGGGCAAATTCAAGTATCAGAACGAAAGCTTCACTGGTAATTGAAAATTCTGAACACACAAATCCCTGAACAGACATAACGAACACACTACAGCCCAGGTTAGATATATCGAAAAAAATACCTGACATGACCAAAGAAGGTTACAGAGGCTGTTGTTAAGACAGAATACAAAGCCAGTGCAAAGTCTGTACCTATATTGCATGGGAAATGATGACAGCTCTTCCTTTCTTATGAAACATACCGACTTTACCACAAGACAACTGACATCAGTTTTGAATACTGTTCTGAGCATGAGGCTCCCTACCAAATCATCCATTCATGACCCCTTTGATGACCCCTTGTATCTCACCTAACTGGTTAATTTACCAGAAGTCTCTGCCTGACAGCAATTCAGCTGAAATCTGCAGGGGTATTATAGCACTGTGCAACCCACAGGATGCAACAAAAGCGCTTCTTTGTTCAGGTTTTGAGATGGAGGGTTTTTTTTGTTTTGCTCTGGTTGAGGTTTACTAGTTTGGGGTTGTTTGGTTTTGGTTGGTGTTGTTTTTTTTTGTTTTTTTTTTTGGTTGGTTGGTTGTTTTTTTCCCCCAAAATGCTCTTGCGGACGTCTGCAAATCAGAGGACTACAACAAGGGAGATTCCTTACCAAGACCAACATCTGGAATAAAACTTTGTATTCAAGAACATCTGAGTCCTCTGAATGAGGCAATGTGAATACTCTACAAAAGCCACACAATGACAAGTAGATTAGAAACCCTTTCACTACAGCAGGAAAGCAACATGTCACATTTTTCTTGAAAAGAAAAAAAATGACTTCTTCAAACCTCCCTCCTGCTAGACATGGAAGACCATATTCAACAATCAGGCTTTGACAGTTTTGACTCTAATCACAGTGGGAACATCCACACTTCCAGACAGAGATGTGAAACTTTCGATACCTTTAAAGAGATTTACTTGGTCAGGAGTGGACTTCGAGTGCTTGCAATGCTTAAGACAAAGCAGAAGCTCAGATTGCAAGCTGGTAATAGTTTTGAGACTGAAGCTGAATATGATTCCTTTCAGCAGTTTCTCCTCCAAAATAACTTCTCACTAGCCTCCAAACAGCCAAAACATCTGTGAAAGCAAACGGTCAGCTGTCAACAGTGGCTGCAGGTTTAAACTTGACTGAGATTTGGGAAGGTCTAACATGTTGCAAGAAACGGCAGTACTTAGAACAGTTCATACACAAAAACCACAGCATTTCCCTTAGAACTACAAGCCAAGACTGCAAACAACACACAGAGACTTGTACAGTGAGCATTCCCCTATCCCATGAATGCTGAAAGCTGAAGCTCCTCTATTTTCAGACCTTCTTTTCTGGCATCAGGAATGCCAAGAACAATTTGAAGTAGATTAGACAGACTGAAGACACTCATGCAGAATTATCTTAATTTTCCATAGCTAAACTGCCATCTGATGAACACCAGCTCAGCATAATTTAATGCACACTCTTAAGAGGGCTTGCCCTTGTCAGGAGTAACATATAACTGCCACCCTAAAAGCACAAGTTTTAAATATTTCACTGTGCTTCCACAGCAAGAGGAAACTTTGAATTCTGGCCAAATTCAGAGCAAGGATCAACTGAACACCAGATATAAAAAGTAGCCTTTTCATCCCTACACAAGAGTATGGAGTGCAGTGCTTCAAAGGTCTTCAGAAATCAGTACATAGCATTAAATTCCTCATTTTCCTTATATCTTCTAATTAACCTATGATTTCCCTCCATACAAGCACACAGGGATGTATTTTTCACGAAGCCAGCGTGAGGAGAGCTGCTAAAGAGCCCAGGGTAAGAAGAAACTACTTTCCTGAACACAAAGATCTATTTTCTCGCTTCTTCCCAGCTCTCACAGATCACGTTGAAAAAGGGTTTTCTAAATGATTTGCACCCTTACATTTCACCATCTAAGTAAAGACCAAGCTTATTTGGGAAGCCTAGAGCTTACACATTTGTTTGCTTACATCAGAAGTCCATGAAGACTGGAATGTACATTTGCCTTTGCTCATTTTCTCTAGTTCTATTAAACCACAATCCAGAGCTCTCTCACAGCAGGAGTTATGTGAAGCAGTTCTGAAGTCTACAGTGCAAGAGCTGCTCAGCCTCACTGGCATTTCCCACACACACACTCAATAGGCTGATCCAGAGATCAGAAGAAAGGTACTAGAAACATGGTTTTCAACAAGCTATCATGCTTCCCACTACACAGAAAATGCAGTTTTGAACAGTTTTAGTCTGCATAAAACAATCTTTGCATTTTCACGACTTGCAGGCATTTTCACAGTATTCATAAGCAGGTAAGAAACAGAACATTTAGCTTCCAGAAAGAGCAGTAATTAAGAATTCATGTTTCACAACAATGATTTTTGAGAAAGTCTACTGGCACGTAGTCTTTCTCCTCAACAATTCATCTTTCAGGCACGATTCCACATCTACTAAATAGTACTTCAATGAGCACCAAGCAATAGAAAAATCTGAAAAGCGGCACCCAGGCATTGTAGCTTGAATGAATCACAGGGCAGAGCAAGAGGAAATATATAGAGCAGGATTGCTTGGGGACTGTTATAAAGTAGAACCACCAGTGTATCACAAACTAATTGCAAAACTATGAGAACCCAGACAGTTAGGGCAGTTCTTTCACATGGATATGTAGTTAAGAGTTTTGCACTATGACTGATCAGATACAAGATAAAGGGTGGGGGACACACACACCCACACATCATAGACTTAAAGCAGTTTGTTTCACTTTGACTTTCTTCTACTAAGTTTTAATTTTTAAAGTTTTCTTTTCCTATGCCAAGGAAAGTACTGCAAAAAATGCTAAGTTTTGGAAAAGATACTTGCATAAACAAATGCTGTTTCACAGAAAAAGCTTCAGCACATCTTCCATATTTTTCTGGGCTTCTGTTAGGCTTAACTTCAGTGTTGGTTAATGCTGAACCATTAGCATATGTGATTTTTCTCCTTGGGTTTTCCAAATGAGTATAGAAAAAAAATGTATCTTTAGATCTAAAAAGCAGATACTAAGCCTAATTCCTGCCCTAACATTCTTCAGATTTTTGAAGATTTGTAGATATACGAGTACTCAGAGCATAATGCAAATTTCATTAATAAAGGTTTTATTGCAAATGTTTCTGAATGCAACAGCAAAAAAGATAACCTGTCTATGCTGCAATAGTCGTAATGAACTTTCCAAAGACTGTTTCCCTTTGAGAATGTACTGATGAATAAAAGAATGCTGACGTTTCTGGTCCATGCAAAGACAATAATATTAAATCATGACCAAGCAGTGTGCACTTGCAGCCCAGAAAGCCAATCACATCCTGGGCTGCATCAAAAGAAACGTGACCAAGAGGCTGAGGGAGGTCATTCTCCTCCTCTACTCTGCTCTGGTGAAGCCCCACTTGGAGTGTTGTGTTCTGCCCTGTGGCCACCAACATAATAAGGATGTGAACCTGCTCAAGCAAGTCTAGAGGTGGGCATGAAGATGATCAGAGGGCTGCAGCACCTTTCCTGTGAAGACAGACTGAGAGAGTTGGGCTTATTTAGCCAGAAGAGAAACTTCAGGGAGACCTTGGAACATTCTTCCAGTACCTAAAGACAGCCTACAAAAATGCTGGAGAGGGACTTTTTACAAGGGCACGAGGTGATAGGACATGGGGTAACGGCTTTAAGCTGAAAGGGGGTAGATTTAGATTAGAAATTAGGAAGAAATTCTTCACTGTGAAGGTAGTGGGGCACTGGCATGGGTTGCCCAGAGGAACTGTGGCTGCTCATAGAATCATAGAATAGTTAGGGTTAGAAAGGACCTTAAGATCATCAAGTTCCGACCCCCCTGCCATGGGCAGGGACACCTCGCTCTAAACCATATCACCCAAGGCCTTGTCCAACCTGGCCTTGAACACTGACAGGGATGGAGCATTCACAACCTCCCTGGGCAACCTATTCCAGTGCCTCCCCACCCTAACAGGAAAGAATTTCCTCCTTATATCCAATCTAAACTTCCCCTGTTTAAGTTTTAACCCATTACCCCTTGTCCTATCACTACAGTCCCTAATGAAGAGTCCCCAGCATCCCTATAGGCCCCCTTCAGGTACTGGAAGGCTACTATGAGGTCATCCCTGGCAGTGTCCAAAGTCAGGTTGGATGGGGCCTGGAGGAACCTGGTCTAGTGGAAGATGTCCGTGTCCATGGAAGGGGGTTTAGAACTAGACAACTTTTAAGGTCCCTTCCAACTCAAACCATTCCGTATGGCTTCTTGTATGATTTTGTAATCATGGAAATAGAAGAATTTCTTAATAATGTACAATTTCTTAATAGTGGAAATAGAAGAATAGGGTTGGTTTGGGGGTTGTTTGGTTTTTTGTTGTTGTTTTTTAAACAGTAAAAATAAACAATTAGCAGTACCTCAGATCCAGTAGTTCTTGACCTCTTTGCAGGAATCTCTTTATCCTATACAGAAAGAATGAAGTAAAGAAGCATATAAAGAACATTAGAGCACAATTCTGTATTCCCATAAATACAGACAATGGTAGTTTTCAATGCAACTGAAACATCCCTTTGTGAGCGTAAAGACACAAACTGTAAATTTTAAAAGTACTCAGCTCTGTTTTATTGTGAAATTATAACCTTCCAGATGTTAACAGAGGAAGACGGAAGCGTACAAGGACACATCCATTTCTCCCAACTACTAAAAAAATTAAACGGCAATTTAGGCCTGTCCTCAACTGAACAAAAACACAGTCATACAGCTGGTTGAAAGGGATAAAGAAACTAAAGAAGCAAACAAGAAGTCCACAAACTCATAAAAGTCCACAAAGCTTAGACCAGGGTAGGGAGAAAACATAACAAACAACTCCGTAAGTGATCCTTTTGTGAAGAAGGCAAAATTAACACAGATCTTCATAATGACTCCCTTTCTTGCTCTCTGCTTGCTCACACACCTAAATGAAAGCCTCTCCACATTGACCAGACATTGCTGTACTGTAATTTAGTCTACAGAAAAATCACATATTATAATCCAAGCCTCCAAAGCTTAAACTCTAGATGAAGGGACAGTAAGGCACCCAGGGAACATGTGATGACAATGCAGATTACTTTTATAGCAACAGCGCCCACTTAACAGAGTATCTTAGTGATGACTCTGACTGAAATTTACCTCTTTGTTGACTAGCATGCTCAGGGGCTGCCAATGAAAAAGTTTAATGGCTATTTTTAATCTCTCGGTTTAAATAATTCAAGAGATTGGTTCACTAGTTCAGAAGTCTCAATCTGAACATGTTACAACTGCTGACCTTCCTCACCATTTGTATCATCCACAGAAATCCAGCAACAAATCAAGAAAACGGCCAAAACTCTCCCAACCTGTTTGTGTAACAAGCATACCATAATAAGCAAACCTAAGTCTAAACCAAAGACAGGCAGTTCCCACTGGTGACACACAAACCAGGCATTTCATTATTGGTATAATGAAACTCTAGGGAGTGTGGCTAACAAGACGTGAAAGTGCTCAGCTACACCTCAAGCCTTGTAATTCTCCAAAGGTGCGATTACCACCGTTCTCTTGGGCGTTACTGTTAGCTTCCAATTATAATGCTTCTTTTGGGAACTACAGAAATACACTGTAAGTTACGTAAGCACATGCTGTACATCTCCTCCTGGAAGGAAATGTACTTTCAATTGCAGATGTAGGAATATGCCACCCTGACATCTGTTGGAATGACTGTACAGCCCGACACAAGCAATCCAGGAGGTTCCTCGATTGTGTGGAAGACAACTTCCTTCTGCAAGTAATAGAGGAGCCGACAAGGAGAGGCGCCATGCTTGACCTCGTGCTCACCAACAGGGAAGGGCTCATCGGAAATGTGACGCTCCAAGGAGAGCCTTGGATGCAGCGACCACGAGATGGTTGAATTTGAGATCCTTAGGCCAGTGAGAAGAGAGTGCAGCAAGCTCACTGCCCTGGACTCCAAAAGAGCAGACTATGGCCACTTCAGGAACCTGCTTAGTAAGGTGCCATGGGATATAGCCCTAGAGGTCAGGGGGGCCCAAGACTCTTGGTTGATATTCAAGGCTCACCTGCTACAAGCTCAGGAGTGTTGCCTCCCAATTAGATGGAAGCGCAGCAGGAGGGCCAGGAGACCTCCTTGGATGGATAAGGAGCTGCTGAGGAAACTTTGAAGGAAAAAAAGAGGCTTATAAAAGGTGGAAGCAAGGACAGGCAACCTGGGAAGAGTACAGGGATGTTGTCTGGGAAGCTAGGGACCAGGTTAGAAAAGCTAAGGCCCAATTAGAATTAAACTTGGTTAGGGATGTGAAACATAACAGGAAGGGATTCTACAGATACATAGCAAAGAAATGACAGACTAGGCCCTCTCTGGAAGCTATCATGAAAACTGGCTACCCTGGATTTGGAGAACACTGAGGTTCTTAATGACTTCATTGGCAAATGCTCTGACCACACCACCCAAGTCTTGGAAGGCAGACGCAGGGACTGCGAGAACGAAGACCTTGGGCCCACTGTAAGAGAGGATCTGGTTCGAGACCATCTTAAGAACCTGAACATACACAAGTCCATGGGACCTGATGAAATCCATCTGCAGGTCCTGAAGGAGCTGGCGAATGAAGTTGCTAAGCCACTGGCCATCATATTTGAAAAATCATGGCAGTCAGCTGAAGTTCCCGACACCTGGAAAATGGGAAAATATAACCCCCATTTTCAAGAAGTGGAAAATGGATGACCCAGGGAATTACAGACCAGTCAGTCTCACCTCTGTGCCTGGCAAAATCTTGGAGCAGATTCTCCTGGAAGGCATGCTAAGGCACATGAAAAACAACAAGGTGCTTGGTGACAGCCAGCATGGCTTCACTAAAGGCAAATCCTGCCTCACCAATTTGGTGACCTTCTATGATGGGACTACAGAACTGATGGACAGGGGTAGAGCAGCTGATGTCATCTAACTGGACTTGTGTAAAACGTTCGACACTGTGCCACACAACATCCTTGTCTCTAGATTGGAGAGACATCAATTTGATGAATGGACCACTCGGTGGATAAAGAACTGGCTGGATGGCCATACACAAAGAGTTGCAGTCAGTGGCTCAATGTCCAGCTGGAGACCAGTAACGAGTGGTGTCCCTCAGGGATCAGTGTTGGGACCAGTCTTGTTTAACATCTTCGTCACTGACATGGACAGTGGGATTGAGCGCGCCCTCAGCAAGTTTGCCGATGACACCAAGCTGTGTGGTTCGGTTGATACACTGGAGGGAAGGAATGGGATCCAGAGGGGCCTTGACATGCTTGTGAGGTGGGCTTGATGCCAACCTCATAAAGTTTAACCATGCCAAGTGCAAGGTCCTACACCTGGGTCAGAGCAATCCCAGGCACAGTTACAGGTTGGGCAGAGAAGAGATTCAGAGCAGCCCAAGGAGAAGGACTTGGGGGTGCTGGTTAATGAGAAAATGAACATGAGCTGGCTTCAGTGTGCGCTTGCAGCCCAGAAAGCCAACCGTATCCTGGGCTGCATCAAAGGAGAGTGACCAGCAGTTCGAAGGAGGTGATCCTGCCCCTTTACTTTGCTTTTGTGTGACCTCACTTGGAGTATTGTGTGCAGTTCTGGTGTTCTCAACATAAAAAGGACATGGAACAAGTCCAGAGGAGGGCCACGAGAATGATCAGGGGACTGGAGCACCTTGCATACGAAGATCGCCTGAGAAAGTTGGGGCTGTTCAGCCTGGAGAAGAGAAGGCTGCGTGGAGACCTCATAGCAGCCTTCCAGTATCTGAAGGGGGCCTATAGGGATGCTGGAGAAGGACTCTTCATTAGGGACTGTAGTGATAGGACAAGGGGTAACAGGTTAAAACTTAACCAGGGGAAGTTTAGATTGGATATAAGAAGAAAATTCTTTCCTGTTAGGGTGGTAAGGCAATGGAATAGGTTGCCCAAGGAGGTTGTTAATGCTCCATCCCTGGCAATATTTAAGACCAGGTTGGACGAAGCCTTTAGGTGATATGGTATAGTGTGAGGTGTCCCTGCCCATGGCAGGGGGGTTGGAACTTGATGATCTTAAGGTCCTTTCCAACCCTAACTATTGTATGATTCCATAATAGTAGGAAATGAATTCAAGAGCACATAAACGTAAACCTTAAAACACAGAGGAGAATTAACACAAGAACAGTGAGGTTTTCCCCCAACCTGCAGTCACTAGGAGACTTCATCAGACACCCAGGCTTTTCTACACCTTTCTGTTTCACTGCAAGTTACTGAACTCAGCAGGAAAATTTGGTGTAGTTACTCTGCCTATATTACATAAGGAATCAGCCTCGGTTAAAGTTGTCATTTCTGGTGTTATACATTTGTCTGCTAACCGCTTAAAAAAAAGCTTCTACAAAACTGCATTTTTCCCTAAAGCACGCCAACAAAACCATTGTTATTTTTAAACTAATCGTGTTTCAAGGCATAAATACATACCTCTTTAGATTCAGCAAACAGTGGAATGTCATGAAATGGGGAAATGTATTTACCATCTGCATTCTCTGAAAAAAAAAAAAAAAAACAAAAACGAAAAAGTAGCATTACAAATCTAAAGATATGACATGTTAGTATTGCTAACTGTTCTGCATTACAGAAATATATGATATGCCACAATTATGCACCAGATGAACTTTTCCTGAAGTTTAATTCCAAGGACTAAAAAAAAACAACCTACATTCAGGACTAGGATTTTGACTGGTTAGAATTCATCAGAATCAAAATTATTGCTTTACTATACAACACTTCTCTTCTGACTACTTGGCAATACAAGCTATGTGAAGATGAGATGCTTTCATTCTCTTTCCTCCTTTCCCCCACAAATAAAAAAACATTAAAAGAAAAACAACAAAAAACCAACCAACCAAAACAAAACAAAACAAGTAAACAACACAACAACAACAAAAAAAAACACCACAGCAAGGGAACTTTATTTCCATAAGCAATTGGATAATTTATCTGGGTTTCTAGCAATGCTGCCCTTGTGACTTCTCATTTCTAATAAACTGAGTTTCACAACCACAAAGAGAATCATAGAATCGTAGAATAGTTTGGGTTGGAAAGAACCTTAAGATCATCTAATTCCAATCCCCCTGACATGGGCAGGAATGCCTCATACTAGACCATGTCGCCCAAGGCTCGGTGCAACCTGGGTTTGAACACTGACAGGGATGGAGCATTCACAGCCTCCCTGGGCAACCTGTTCCAGTGCCTCACCACCCTAACAGGAAAGAATTTCCTCCTTATATCCAATCTAAACTTTCCCTGTTTAAGTTTTAATCCGTTACCCCTTGTTCTATCACTACAGTCCCTAATGAAGAGTCCTTCTCCAGCATCCCTATAGGCCCCCTTCAGATACTGGAAGGCTGCTATGAGGTCTGTCTCCAAGCAGCCTTTTATTCTCCAGGCTGCACAGCTCTATCTTTCCCAACCTGTCTTCATACAGAAGGTGCTCCAGCCCCCAAAGACTGACCAAAAGAATTAAGTGAGGGATGGGATAATTGCTCAGGCCCTAGACATGAAACACCACACCTGAAAACCAGTTGTCATTAAACTCAATGGTGACCAAATCTGCACCTCAGCCTTGCTTACACTGTAGAAAAAAAGAAAATTCACTCGAGTGGATGCTCGAGCTTTTCCATCTACTCAGAATTTTTTCAACACACTAAAAACCTAAGCAGTGCATCAGAATAGAAATATCAACAACAATCCAAGGTGGTAACACAACTCCCAGGGAAGTTATCTGGTAGCACCCTTATTCACAGTAAAGGGAAAAGCAGAGGAAGGACTTCACTTAGCTTTGGACTGTACTTGGACCATTTCAGAAAAGGGGAGTAAATGGTAGTTGGTTTTGCAACTCCTGGAAGCCTCCCAGATGCTCCTCCCAAATAAAACAAAGTTTAGCGGTAGGCTACTTATTCCCACTAACTAAAGGAAGTTTCTCTAGAGGAGCTCCTGCACTGGCAGCCCCTGGGGACTGAGCACAAGGGAGCTCTGGCAGGGTACTGCTGACAGGGCACGCTACGCCTCCGCTTCTCTCACACCAGCAGACATTAGAATTAACTGCTTGTAACTCAATGGACCAAAACCATACAACACCACTGCTGGAGAAGCGGCAGACAAATATACAATACTGTTATGAAAACATGTAACACCAAGACTGCATACTGCCAGCTCTCACTGGGTTTTGCTGGAGCACTCTTGGGAGCACTGCCCACACCCTCCCACTGCCACTTAGTGTGCTGGCCCCACAGGCACCATGTCTGGATGACAGCCACCCCTCACTGTGAGGTTTGTGGCCGGAGGGCTGGCCTCGTCACTGGGGACAGCCAATGCTACCACCGGGCTGTCACACTGAAAAGGTGAGATAAGGCAAGGCCAGGCGACGCTCCGGTGGCCAAAGCCATCCTTAGGATACCAAAGCACGCCATGGCCTTCCTGCGCAGATTACTGCAACACTGCACCACGGCTGTGCTTCACCCCAGCCTTCTCAGCACCTCTACAGGGGCCTTCGCAGGGCTGGGAAGGGTACGGCTGTGCCATGCACACCAGCCCCACCACTGAGCAGGCCCCGCATCCACTCCAAATGCGGATCTGCCAGGAAACCCTCACCCCACTCTCCACGCGAACCTGCCTCCCGGGACTGGGAGAAGGGGGAGGCTCAGGGGCGGACGGCTCGAAAGGCCTCGGCAGTAGCGGGGAGCCGTCGTTCTCCTCGCCGTGCACCCTGGCAGGCGGGGAAGGAAGGGATTCATACAGCCCAGGGGCTGCTACTTACTAAAGTAGAGGCGGTAATCGGCAGAGTTGGACCGGCCCCGCTGCTCCGTAACGTACCGGGACATGGCGCCGAGGCAGCGGCGCGGCGCTCGCCCCCAACCCCGCGCCGCCAGCAGCCGCACCAGCCCCGGCGGCGCACGCATGATGGCGACGGCGGCCGCCTTCCCTCCCCTTCCTGCGGCTGCCGGGCCTGCGCTGCGCTGCTCCGCTCCACTCCGCGCCAGCCCCGCCTGGCCCCGCCGGGAAACCTCGCATGGCGGCGAGAGGTGCTGCCGGCTTCGGGGAGTGCTGCCCGTCGCGTCCTGCCTCACCGGTGCGGACAGCGAGCCGCGGCTGCCCCCTGAGCAAGGGCACGACCGCTATGCTCCAGAAGCCTAAAATGGCGGTATCGGCCTTGTTTATCCCTAGGGGTCCAGAGGTCACTGCTTCCACTCCTGAGGCCACGGTCAGCATCGTGGAGGAAGAGTTGCTGTAGGTTTCCCAGGCAGCCCCTGCCTTAAGAGAGGGGTCCACGGAGTTTAAAATAATAAAACAAGCATTTTTGAAGTGGTGTTCCCAAGCAGGAGCCAGGTGAGCCTGGGCAGCCAGTACCTCAGCTGTACCCACGCTGAGGTGCTTCCAGGCCACCAGCACTGCTAAAAGAGTGGTTGCAAGGTTCGGGGTGATGGTGGCAGGGTTGTTATGCACACCCAAGACACGTGTTGGTATGGAGACACCACCCTGCTGCATGGCTCCAGCCACCCTGTGGCTGCACAGCTTACAGGTGCACTATTTGAATGGGTTCCCAATGGTGGATGCATTTTTGTATTGAGCCCTGCTGATATTTCAGTTCAATTCTCACCTGTATTCAGGTGGTGCTGCTTTAAAGTTTACTACCCCTGTGTATGATCTGATTCCTTTGAATTTTCTTCATTGATTCTTGAGGAGTACTTCAGATTAATTTCATCTGTTGATACAGGTGGTAGTTTGGAGGAGTACTTCTTATTCATGGATCTTTCAAAACTACTGAAAAGGGGCACATACCACTATTTGCATTTTACTGACAGAAAAACTGAGGCAGAACAACTTTCGTTGCTGTCGTCACTCTTAAATCCCAACCCAATCATCCTGTGTATTCACCTCTAAGGTGGTAATATTAGCTTTGAATTTTAGCTCTGATTTGAATTACCCTGACCGACTTCTGCAGGGTAACTCCATGTTACCCTGATTATTTTATACAGTATTTTAAATGTTATTGGGAATGATTGTTTACAACAGAAAGGATAAGTCAATCTCTTCTGACAGATCAGAAAGAGTAGAGAAATTATTTATGTTATAAAAAAAAAATCTATTGTGTTCCACCCTTTCCTAGAGTAGGCCTGCTGCTGAAAGAGGCAAGGTTAAGAAAGATATAAGGAAGAAATTTTGGGTATAAGGAAAAAGTTCTTTACTGTAAGGGTGGGGAGGCACTGGAATGGGTTGCCCAAGGAGGTTGTGAATGCTCCATCCCTGGCAGTGTTCAAGGCCAGGTTGGACAGAGTCTTGGGTGACATGGTTTAGTGTGAGGTGTCCCTGCCCATGGCAGGGAGGGTTGGAACTTGATGATCTTAAGGTCCTTTCCAACCCTAACTCTTCTATGATTCTGTAAGAGCAAACATGTGCCATAAGCCTAGCCTTCCACCTGTGCTTAGTTTTGAGGAATCTGGATTTTATTTATGGAAGGTCAGAGCCTTTGGAAATCACTTACTGAGCACACACACAATGTTTTTACACTTTGCAAAGTTGGCAGTTAGGTTTAAGTTTATTCTAGAAGGAGTCCAATCTATATCTATTTCCCTGTGCAAGCTGGGAAGTGAAATACACTGCTGTGGCCAGGAGGACATGTAAGATGCACAAAGTGAGCACAGAGTTCTCCAATGCCTTGTGTTGTGAACATGGTCTGATCTAAAGCTTTCTCACCTGTAGTGAGAAATCAGCTGTGATACACTTGGAATTTATGAAATATAAACAAGTTTCTGTGCAGATTCCTTTTAGATGTGTAAATAGATGCCACTCTGTTACCTAGCAAGGGCAGATGATGTAGCAGAGAAAATGGGTTAATGCTACCATAGCAGAGAGCATGATGTTTTAGTACTCTAAGGTATCCAAAATCCTGTTAGTACTACAGAAATAATAATAAAGTTTTAAATAGATTTTACAATAATATGCATTATATTACACAGAATATGCAGAAGTATGCACAACAATCCTCAAGTGAGATTTGGGTAAAACGAGCTTCCTGGTTAGGATAAATTTACCTAGCATTCTTGAATCTTTGAAACAAATGGATGTTTTGGTCCCAGTATCTACTTTAGCAAATTCTCCAGAATTACCAAGGCTTTTACTACCAGGGTATTATTTCACCTCTTTTTATTCCCAAGCATTTACATCCAGCTCCTTGAGGCATCACTTTAATAGGGCCAACAAAAGGCATGTATAGGTCTGATCCCATTTATTGACCTTGAAACAGCTCCCACTGAAAGGCAATGAAAATATTGCTATTTATTTCAATGGAATTAGAACCAGGTCCTTAAGACTTAAGTAGGACTTACATGGTACTTAGGTTTTATGCTTGCCCTTTGCACAGAGGTCAATCTCATTCCAGCAGAATGCCACTGGAGTATAGCAAAAACTCAGCAGCAGTATAATCACCTAAGCCTGAAGGACATCTCTACTTTAAAAGTTTGTACTCTGCAGTGTACATTTACTTTTATTTTATATATATTTATACACACATATATATATTATTTTCCTATGAAAATGCTGTGAAAATTAAATGCAGAAAACATACTATAATTAAAAACAAATGAAAAAAAAGTATCCCTTCCTCCTGGATGAAAATCATTTTTATCTTTTCAGCTAATAAGGCTTTGAAGAATTTCATTAGTACCACTATGTGCTATTTTAGTGCATTTGCTCTTGACTGGTGATCACATCAGTATCATTAAATTTTGCTGTAATATAACTTTTATTTCCATGGTTTATAAGGCCATTAATCTGAAGGAATCAATTCTTGCCACCCTTCTGTTTTGCTGCTACCTGTGTGCAAAGTTCTAGTAGTCACAGGATGGCTGTCCTCCCTGTCCAGCCACCTCAGTGGAAAAGGTCACTGCCTGTGCTTGCTTAACCGTGCTCACTCGCTCAGCCATCACCATCTCATCAGCATGCCGATGGATCAGCTCCTGTCAGTGCTTCCTACTTCAGACCTAGCCAAGCAAGGCTAGCTGAGGCAGTTCAGGGGTGTTAGGCTGTTAGTCAGGCTGCTTATCAGCTGAAACAAGTTAAGGAGCATGGGCAAGTCCTTCTGCAGATCCTTGCACTGACAGTCTGCAGAGGAGGATGATGAGTCATTAGAGTCAATAACCTCTTTCATTGGCACAGCTGGGTTTGGGAGAGGATGTCTACACACAACATACTCACATGTATTTGCATTTTACGCACTGATGAATGCCTAATGGCAGTAAAAGGCTACATCATCTAACTAAAAGGAACAAATTATGTATTCCAGTAACTAGAACTAGGTTTATCAGGTTATGTTACTGTGAATAAAGACAGAGGCTCCTGTCCCAAAGTACGTTAGGTCAGACTGTAAAGCTTTTTTTGCATTGCTGAGCTCACTTCAGTAACTTTATTGCTTTAAAAAGACTGATCCTCTGTAGTTATGCAAAATTCAGTTTTAGTTGCAATATTCACTCTCACATATAGGACGATGTCAAGTTTACAGCCTGGTTGTTGGTTTTTTGTTTTCTGAATAAATTATTTATCTGAGCTGTTAGTTTCAGTTTTAACCATGCTTTTCATTAGGCTCCCTGTAATGTATGTTAGGATTCACTTGTCTGATGAACTTCTCTAGACCCTTGCCTAGAAAGTGATTTGCCTAGTAAGAAACACTGTGACTGAGTCAAGCTTTATAGGTTGTGCCCATTTCTTCCCTCCTATCTCTACGGAGTTCATTTTAAGCCCTGTGAACCAACCATAAGTCCCACCAAAACTTGGTTGTATGAGCTAAAACTTATTTTTTCTAGATTCTTATCTTTGTTACTCCAAAGCAACTTCCCATTACAAACCAGAACTTACCCAACAGTCGTCTTTCCTGTTCATTCATTCTTTTATTTATTCTTGCACATACATGACGTACACAAAAAGAGAGAAAAAAGGGTTCCAGTTCAGCTACAAAAAACACTGTCTGAAAGCATGAACTTTTAGTGCAAAGTTGCAAATATGTAATTGTTCTGAATAGGGATCTAGAAGGAAAATATTGCCTATTCCTCATGATGGTCTTTTTTAGGCTTCATTCCCCTCTTGATTTGTGAATTGCCAGACAAAAGGTTCCAAAGAATCCCACAGAAAACATTTCCTCTGGTAATTTCTACACCCCCCTATTTTACATTGAAACATAATAATAACGAAGATTCATCTCTCCCTCTTTTTTATCTGTGCCTCACTCGCTTGCTTGTCTTTTCTCATTAGCTTTGATATCACAGTGCCATCTACTTGATCAACAGAGTCAGGTTATTTTCCTTAGAAAATAACTGCTCTGCTGTAACCCTGAAGAAATCAAAGGGCTGCTCGCTTTCTTAGTGAGCTCCCCTCTCCTCTGCACCTCCAAGCTCTTTCAAGGCAGCACTGCACTTAGATGTGTGCCTTTGGCAGCTGGATGGGTTCTGAGGCTGTTTTCACAGTCCGACACAAAGCCATGGCTGGACAGTGGCAGATCCACTGGCACTGCAAGGCCAGTTCAGGCGCTGCTGACTCTCTCTCAGCATCCCCTCTCCTCTCCAGCGGGTGTTTCATTTGAGAGCCAGTCCCTCTCTGTAGGCAGAAAATATGTCAGCCTTTTGTATGTGTAAACTAGGGCAGGGGTTTTGTTCAGAGTAAGAAAGCAATACAGCAGCCAGACAAGATGTATTGCATAGCCTGACAGGTTGAACCATCCCTTCTTACAAAAATCCACAGCCTTGCCTGGGCCCCAGCAGTCATATGCTTTATTAATTTTGCCTACAAATATTTAGACAAGGAACACTATAGACACAGCTAAAAGAAATTATCACTCTACACTTACTTCTAAAGACCTGCTTCTCTACAGGAATCACCAGTCTGGCAAGATCAAGAGTAGGAGTGAAGGTGACACTGCCACACTAAGTAACTTTTCACCTGTAAGACAGGCTTTTTTCTTTTTTGCTATGGAAAGGTGTTTGAAGTTTTTTTTTCTATGTATATTTCAAAGTAGTTTTCATTCATTCATTGTAAAAAATCAACTTGTAGGCTCCAGTTTTACCTGTCCTTAAGTCTTCCCTTTTTATTGCTTTTATCCTCACCCATCACTTTGTTCTTATCTTACCAGTATAGCTGCAAACAGGTAGGGTGTACATACTAGCAGCTTTCCAGTGCTCAAAGTCCTTGGTGGGCCTTATGTATGATTGTTCTTATGAAAGCTTCAACTGTTTGTCCCTCAGAAGACATCTTTGCTGTGACTCATGCATACGGGCAGAGTGACAAGAGATACTGGCTTACTATTACACGTACCTGGTCTTCCTTGTATGGAGGTGGGGGGCTGTAGAGACATCTACATTTGCTGTCATGCTTCACCTGTGAATAGGGTAGGACAGCTTTCTGTAGGAGTACCATGGCACCTTTCTGCCTCTCCACTGCCTGTCAAGTGTAATTGCTTTACGTGGCCAAAATCAGCGCTGTCACTCTGCAGTGTGTTTTGAGACTCTCTTTTAGACGAGACAGAAGACCCCTGGCAGTGTTCAAGGCCAGGCCGGACAGGGCTTTGAGCAATCTGGTCTCATGGAAGGTGTCCCTGCCCATAGCAGAAGGGTTGGAATTGGGTGATACTCAAGGTTTCTTACAACCCAAACCATTCTGTGATTCTATGATTGTTTTCCCTCTGTGGTAGTGTTGACCATTGCAGTGAACAAACTCGAAAATGGCAGTGTGGTGTCATTGCCACAGGACTCCAGCCTTCACTCAAAAGGAGCACGCAGAGAAGTCAACCCACATCAGTATTTTTCATATATGCTCTGGGATACTAAGTTACAAAGAAATCTTCTGTAACAGCTGTGAGGTATTATAAGGAAGCAAATAACTGTTTGCTTACTTAATGGCCACCAGTCTTGATGGCGCTCCTGGTTCGTTTATGGCTGGGGACCGAGATAAAGGTTAGCATCGACTGTAAAACAATAAGCTCTTATATATGTCTAATACAGTTGCTTGGGAACACAATGCCAGTATTTTCCATGTTGACACCAGCACCTGTTCTGTCTCTTAAGCAGGGTGGCTTCCATGCAAATAACTCTTATGTCAGTGCTCACATCAACTGGATTCCAGTTAGCTTTGTAGAATTAAATGAGAACAACATAGAGTGGTTAAAGAGATTTTCACATTAATTGTAAAAAGAGCATTTTGTACACATAGATGCCAAATATTCCCTCTTGTCTTATGGATTAGTGACCTTGATACCACTTGACTGTCAGTTGTTACCGGGGTAGAAGGCAGCAGGAATAATTTGGAAATTGAAAGAAGGCTGCTGGTACAACAGCAAGGGGCAGCTGAACTCAAGTACTTTGCGTGCCGTTTTGACTGTGCTCTCTGTGACATTTGCTAGAGTCAAGGAGCCCATTAATAAGAGTTCATAGGGGTATGTCACTCAGATACTCATCTGATTGTTTTTACCTGCTTCTCCTACTGACTGCAGTGGCACAGCCCGCTAGTGTAAAATAATCACTGGATTTAACTTGATGGTGGATAAACCAGGATGTGGCTCAAACCTCCCTACCTCCAGAGGGGATAGGGAGGCTGCTGGTCCTACATGTGTCCCCCTCACTTGGAGTATTACAGAAGACGTGCTATTTTTAGCCTCTTCCATGCTGGGTGGCACAAAGGAGAAACTTTAAGGTTTCAGAAAGTACCCGTGTACATTTCCAAACTGCAGTGTCTCTGGGCTTCTGGCTGCCTCAGGAATAGTGCTGCCAGCTGAAGCCAGGTAAACCATAGCAAGTACAAAGGCAGCAGCAAACCGCAGTCAGCTTTGCCTGCAACTGTTCCCTTGCTGAACTAACACATACCTTTTCACACCCTGTGACCGAGCTGAGGAGGAAAAGGAAGACAAATTTTGCATGTGGGTAGATTGCTGTCGTAATAAACACCTGAGCAAACTCTACAACATCCTATCATGGCTGTAACTCTGCATATGTGGCTGAGTGCCTACAAAGCCAAGAGTTTCATGAAGTTTGTTCGTCCACCTCCAAAATATATTCTCCAGTTCTCCCCCAAACCAAAATATAATGAAATCTCGTACAAATGATGGGACCTGTGTCTTCTGAAAAGCACAACACAGTAAAATCCTAGTTGGTGTACACTTTCCCTGTGTTACACTTTTCCTGGCTTAAGCAACCACCAGCTTTACCCTCAGCTGCTTACATCTGCCCCTGCATCATAGAATCAGAATTAACTAGGTTGGAAAAGACCTTTAAGATCATCAAGTCCAAAAAGTCTATCATCCCCTGCCTCATGCTGCCACAACTGCTTGCGTAGCTGGAGGATGAACTAAATAGGAGCACAGATCCAGATGGAAAATAGCCCAGGGGGAAAGGGGGGAGGGAGGGATTTTCCAGCCAGATCAGTTCCTCCATCTCTTCTCAAATGCGGGTGTTTACACCCTGCAGCAATAGTGGGAACAAACTTATCTGGGGAAGGGGGGCAGTCAGGGCGGTGACTGTTTAAACCAGTTTTACCACGCTCACTGAATGCCAAGCCACTGCTTCGGAAAAATAAAAAAACAACGCCAAACCCCTCAGGAAGTCCCCAGTGTAAGGAAATGGTGTGGCTCATTTCCCTCAACTCCCACCTTCATCTGTGTCGTTGTTGCTGGGGCTTTGATGCTTGTCATAAGGCCATCACTGCGTCTGTCCCTGCCTCCGCCTCTCCCTGCTGTCACCACTGCTCTGTCTTTCAAAGAACTTCTGTGGTCTGACTTGCAAAAGAAAGGGTTTCTTAGGGAATATCAAAGAGGAGGCAAGACACAACACATGAATTGCCTACGTAATATGTGACTTCTCTGTGCGAGCACAAAGTCTTCCCAGTGTTCCCTTCTCCACTTTATTCCTCTGCCAGGCTGTGTTTGGGCTGGACACTTTGTGCAGCACTGGCATGGTGCTGCAGTTTGACCTCGTAAATTGCTAAACAGTTTCGTAACCTTTTCCTTTCACTGCTGGGTAGAAATGATGGGCTTTGATCAGGAGCTTGCATCACAGGGAAAATGAAAGTTGGAAACAAGTTTGTGCTACTACGTTGCATCCCCGTTTGTTGTTTTTTACTACACGTCCTTCAGGGACAGCGCGTGGGGACGCTGAAGCAATACGCTCCGCCAGCGTATGTCAGAGGAACATTAGCTGTGTCCCCTGGCAGATGCTGTGGCAATGAGCGTGCATGAGGCTGACACCGATTAGGCTGCGCCATGGGGCTCCCGCCAGGCGTTTCCTAAGGCAGGGAGGGCCACAGCGGGTGCGTATCACAGCCGTGGCAGTGATTGCTACTGATGGCTGCTGGGGCTCTTCCCAGGATAAGTCCTGTCCAAGCTTAGATGCCAGCAGCTCCTGCTGTTTTAACATGAGTTTGATTACACCGGCGCTACGGAGGATCACTAGACAGTGCCTGCGTGCCAGAGGCCCTTGCTAGCAGACAGGATAATGAGATCTCTTCCAGGGGCTGATCCAGAGGTATTATGAACAGGTGTTTTGGTGTCCACTTCCTCAGCCATCAGAGTGTGGTAATTTGTTCCAACAGCCTCCACAGGTTCTTGGCAGGCTTTCATGTTGCTTCTGTGTGTGTAGTGTAAAGCAGGACAGAGCCTGGCTTGAGACAAGCTGCAGCTCCACACTGCTTCCTGTCTCCTGGAGGGGCTTTCATCTCCTTCTCAGCCCTTTTCTTCATTGTCCTGGGGTTTCCCTTCAAACCTGTAGATCAGGAGTTAATCTACAAGTTGTAACCTAGAGGTGGGGTGGGAGTCTGGCAGGTGCAATTCCATATGTGAGGAGTTGGAGTCCTGACCAGGCTGCTGGTTAGGCACTAGCCTTTGGGAAGGACAGAGTGTCAGTCAAGGGGGTGGCTGGCCTCCCCTTCCCATTTGTTTTGCCGTCTGCTTCTCCACTGCCCCGACAGTGCAGAGAGAGGTGGTGTCCAAAAGGGAAGGCATCAGGTGATAGCAAGCATGGCATTGCCCTGCCGCACTCGGGCATCTCCCTCCCAGAGCACGGCCCAGGCAAAGCCGGGAGGATGCCTCTCCGCTTCAGGGTGCCGGTACGCACGGCCCCAGCGGCGGGGTGAGAAGCGTACCCTGGAGCAGGGAAAGGGGCCGTGAATGGCTGCGGTCTGGGGCTGGCTCTGAAACCGGCCCCGCCAGGCGTCCTTGCACACAAGGCAGGTGAATGCAAACACCGCCCGGGGCGTCAGCTTCCCGGAGGTGGAGCTGCTCTGCACAGGTGGCAGGGTTGAGCCCGGAGCCCTGCGGAGCCTGGGCAGCCCTGCTCTAAAACCAAGCCCAGAGCAGCCAGCCTTCAGCTGGGCAGCGCGTTCACCAGGTCAAGCTGTTGACCCCCTGCCACCACCACCACCCCCATCACCCCCAAGCAAGGCTGGCCATAGCGAGCATGAACTGTCCAGACAAGGAAGGTGCAGGGAGCCGGAAGAGGAATTTGGCCCTGCTGAGGAATAAGCTGTACATGTGGGAGAGGAGAAGGACGGAACCTGTGGTGGAGAGCACAGCCGGCACTGGGGACCATGGCACCTTGAGGAGGAGTCAGTCTGACAGGACAGAGTACAGCCAGAAATTACAAGGTACCAGGGAAGCATGCTTGGTGCCTGGTTACAAGGGATGCTCTGGGCTGGGGTGGTACCTCAGGGATGCTCTGGGCTGGGGTATCTTGATGATCTCCGGGCTACAGCCTCCAGTTAAAGAAGGGAACGGCAGTCTCTGCTCCCATACACTCACAGTGACAAATCGTCCCCTCTCACCCTTGCCCCCTATTTCCAGGGTGGAAATGTCTCCCCTATTTTTTCTAAATAATGTTGAGTAAACAGGATGTAAAATGCAATGGAAGGGTTCGGGGTCTTACTGCAAAATGTGCATGCAACCGGGGTCTTTCTCGTTCGTCATCAGAACGCATTTGCAACGCTAACAGTAACATGGAAATACGGTGGCTCTATCCTATCTGTCTTTTTTTGGCTGTCGTATCAAGTGGGGTATATGCAAAGTAATTAGAAGCACTGAGGGAAGTTTTTCTTTCAGTTAAAAATACCACGATCTATAATACGTTTATCATTGCTCAGATTGTGCAAGCCTAAACTGAACTGTGTCCAAATACATGTTTTGATGGATATGCTGATTGAAATTATACCACTATGGAGAGGGTTTCTTTCCAAATAATCAAATTGCATCTGGACCCCAAATTGGTAAAGTATGTCAGTACTGGGCCTGCCAGTCAAAATTTAAATGCAATGCCACAAATTGAGGAAAAACATGAGAAGTGTGTATGGCTATTTCTGGGAGTGCTCTGGAACACAAACTGACAAGTTTCTGTGGGCTCCCAAGGTCTGGAACAACAGGGCCCCATCACAAATGGGGGGTTTGAGTACTGCTGTATTATAAGTATTTACTAATAGTGATGTAACTGCCTCGTGACAATCACTCTTGTGGCAATAATCATTTATGGGGAGATAAAACAGGAAGATACTTTGGGTTTCTGTATTATGGTTTTGACACACTTAATTAGGAAGTAGCATTCCCTCAGAGAGACAATAAAAGCAGAAAATGAAATAATAAACCTGAAAGTAATGGGATTTCTGTGGGGGCTGAGAACAACAGAGTGGCCCATTGATTATGCTGTTCCCTCCTGTGATAGCTAATCAATGAGAAGGGAAAAAATTTTAGTTAAGTCAGGCACTCGCTGCAGGGATCGGCGGGGTGCTTCAGGGTACAAACACAGATTGCTATGGCTGGTCAGGCAAGCTCCTGGCACATGCCCCACCAAAACAGCAGTTCTTTACTTGTGAAGGTGGTTGCCCAGGTGAGGTCAAGGTTATCAGAGCTGTATCCAACAAAAAAGACAGGTTTTCTGTCCTGTGTCAGCTGTATTCATGCCATTAACATCTCCTGTTTAAAATCTGGAGCAAAGGAGGTGGGGAAGCCTAGGCAGTCATGGCAGAGCATGAGGTTATGTTTATGGCAGCAATCCAAGGAGACAGTAAATCCGGCTTTACAACTCCTGCCACCAGCTGAGGCTGCCGTGGCCACCTATTGCAAAACACGGGTCTGGTATCAGCTTGCTCTGCTTGCTCACGTTTGCTTAACACAAATGGTGATGGGTTAACAAGGTACCTGCAGGCTTTATATTGGATTAGAAGTTGCCTGTCCTCAGAGCGAAAAACAAAGTCAGTAGAAATTCCTGTGAAGTGTATTTACAGTCACAATGGAAAGAAATGTGGTTGTGTGCCAAGGCCTGATCTGAATCAAGTTTTGGATGATGGATCCCAGACCTAATGTAAGCAGTTTATGATGTACTATGGTTCTATGCCTTTATGTTCTTCGTTTTTTCAGTAGCACTTGGATGTGAAGCAGCTGACTCCAAGGTGAGGGAAGTGGTTTTGTTGGCACAAAGCTTTTGAGTTCTCCATTCTTGGTAAGAAAATCCCAACTGCTCTGTTGGTGACATAAACAGTCCTGCCAGGTTAGGACTCCCTGATTACCCTGGAATGGTAAATGCTTTGCAAAAAGATACACATGGTAATAATCTACACTTGCTTCCCATATGAATTGAAGGGAAAGCTCTGTGTTTAGTTTCCCCTCCATTCTTTAGGCCCCTGTTCATATGTTTTCTAACACACAGGCCACAGAGCTGTGGTAAGCATTAGCACAGGCATGGATATGTAAGCCAAGGAGGTGCAACAAGAGCAAACTCCACCAAGGGGAATCTCCCGTGTGTGGGGCAGGTTTCCACACCAAGAGTCAGAGGCTGCAGGACCTCTATCCCTGGTAATGGCAAGCAATCCAGGCTGAGCATGGGAAAGAAGGTGTCTTTATGCCCCAGTGCCTGTGTCAGCATTGCAGCATGTTTGTGCAAGGTGAAGCACGGTCCAAACATCTCTTGAGGGCCTTCCAGCCCTTTGTGTGCTTTAAAAGTTCCCTAAGTAGCAACCAGGCTATTTCTGCCCTGCCCCCCCAGCCTACAAACATGACCACAATAGCATTGTCAAAGGTGCAAACTTCTGTGACTGCTTTTCACTTTAAAATTAAGGATTCATTAAAAACACAAGAAAGCATTTTCATGGTTACTTACTATACCAGACACATCTATTCAATACCTTATCTGGTGTGAATGGTCATGCAACACCTCCTGGCTTTACTCTTTTGGAAAAGGAAATAAGATGTAAAGTAACCATTATATTCTCAGAGAGCTTGGCAAGCATTAGTTCATCTATTTCAACTCATCCTGTGAGATAACCAATTGCCTGCAGCCCCGTTTTAGGTAGGGGAAAAATAAGGTGATTGCTATCAACTGACAGGTTTGTGATACAACCACGCAGTCATCTACAGCTCAGGTTGTAATTGCAATCCTGGATGAGTCCAGGAATACCTTGATCAAACCATACATATATATTTTTCTTTCATAGTTCTCCCATCAACTGGACAGAAGCATCACTTTTCTAAAGAGGGAAGAATGGGGTTAAGGGAGATACATTGATTAGCATTTGTGGTGGGTGCAGAAAGAACATTAAGGGTCATTATAAGAGCTAAGACAGAGTTTCTGTGATATTTCTATGCAGTGCTCTGCTCTACATTTACTAGGAAATCCTGCACATACATCCTTTCAAGAAGAATGAATAACTTGCTACTATCCTTAAGCAATGGCATAAAATGGTATTTAGCAGGTCTGCTTTCTGAAGCTGTTTAGCTGGTAGGAATCGCTCTCTTTTCTACAGTGAAAATCCATCAGTAGCAGCTGTAAAAGTAACTATAGTAATATCTACATATTACATTAATGTTGGGATCAGTCTTTGAATTAACCTAAAGCTGCCATGCTGTGAATACCTATAAATTTTATTAAGAGTTGCTTGATGTCATTATTTGCACACAGATGTTTGCAAGATCAGGGCATATTAAGATACAATGTTTCATGGGGATAGGTGTTGTCAACCAAAAAGGGCAGATCATAGTTCACAGGGACAGGTTGTTGCTATTTTCCGATATAAGAAGGATGTGGACCTTTTGGAGCAAGTCCAGAGGATGCTGTGATGGCTGGAGCTCCTCTCCTATGAGGACAGGGTGAGAAGACAGCTTGGAGAAGAGAAAGCTCTGAGGAGACCTTAGAGCATCCTTGCAGGATGTAAAGAGGGCTCACAAGAATGTTGGAGAGGGACATTTTAGAAGGGCATGAAGTGATAGGACAAGGGGTAATGGCTTTAAATAGAAAGAGGGTAGATTTAGATTAGATATAAGGAAGAAGTTCTTCCCTGTGAGGGTGGTGAGGCACTGTCACAGGTTGATCAGAGAAGCTCTGGCTGCCCACTCCTGACAGTGTTCAAGGCCAGGTTGGATGGGGCTTTGAGCAACCCGGTCTAGGGGAAGGTGTTCCTGCCCATGGCAGGGGGATTGGAACTTGATGAGTTTTAAGGTCCTTTTGAAGCCAAACCATTCTGTAATGCTATAATTCTATGAGTTTTTAATAATCATATACCAAACTCGTGCTTGCTGTAAAAAATGAGCTACAGAAAATGGTGGGTTTCCAGAGGCATCAGAGATCCCATTTGCAGTGTTGAGACCATGCATACTTTGAAAATACTCCTTGTTTTACAAATCATATTGACTCCCTTATAACTTTAACTCTGAATGGGCCAACTGTGCTGTTAAATGACTTGCATATGCTTCAATTTAAAATACATCAGTGACATACCTGTAATAGACAGTGATTCATATCACACAGCTACCACAATATGTTGACTCAGAGCTTGTATCTGAACCTCAGATTTCACATTCTGCTTGTGTCTAATGTAGTTACAAGAAATAACCAACACCAAAAATGACACAAAACCCTGCAAGCTTATACAAATTCCTGGAAAGCTGCTATCCATTGGTATACTAAAGCCCAGTCAGAAGCAGCTCATCCCCCTTCAGTCCATCACAAGCAGGGCACCTTCCTTTATCCTCTCCTCCTCCCTGCCCGCAGAGTACACCGCTTTTCTTGCATGGACTGCCAATGCACACAGCTCCTTGGCATCTCCCATCAGAAGTAGAGATCCTCCACACCTCTTCCCAGTTCCTTATTTGCTTTGTGCTGTACTTACTGATTAACTTTCTATGGACCACAATGCAGAGAGTATCCTATTTCACTGCAAAATGTATTGATCTTTGGAGCAGTTGATTTGCTGAAGTACAGTGGAGAGCAAAAGTCCAGATTATTTCCTGAAGTGCAGGAGATGGCTTGATGAAAATAGCTGCGTGTCCTGTGATGAGAAATCACAACCTAACCAATACCTTTTTCTCCTGTGCAAATCTAATTCTGTTAACTTGCACAACACTAAAGCTGCAGTTACTCATTGAACTTACTGCAGTGGCAGCCAGTCTGGGAAGCAAGCTCATCTTTTCAGAGCAGAATCCATTTTGTGCTGCTGTATTTGCACAATGCTTAGCACAACCAAGTCCTTAGGTTTAGGGCTCTCAGGAGCTACTACAGCATAACTAATAATAGCAACTGAGTAAAAGAGTGAAGACTAGGACCCATGGAGCTTTACAGAGCCTTCTCTGATCGTATTAGCAAACATGTTATTAATTTGGATGCTTTGCGTTGTGCCAAATTCTGAGGTGCATGTGTCCCAGGGGAAGTGGTTCAGATGCAGCCGTTCCTCAGTTCTTCATTAACATAAGCTCAATGCCACAGGAGTGGTATAGTTATACCAGTATATAACACACTGGAAAGGTTTATTTGTAAGTACTGGCACTAACAATAAGGGCATTCTTCTGTCACCAGATGATAAGCTTTCTTCCTTTCCAGTGCGGTCACATGGGATCTCTCTGTAGTCCTGTCAGCACACATATAATTAAAGTGGTCTGCTGTCAAGGAATTGAAAACAGAACTTGTGCGTTGAATGTAAATATTTTCTGTACCTTATGGAACAGAGAAATGATCAAAGATTGAATGACCTAATTGCAAAGAAGTCTCTGATGCAGGTTTTACAAGCGAACCTGTGGCCTAGGAAGACTGGTGCAAGGTCAGTCTGGTCCTGCAGTGTTCTCCTCCTGTGATCAAAAAAGAGGTTTCTTGCATGTGGAACTCGCAGCCCCTGTGCAACAAACTCACTCCTGAACAATGCTGCTGTTACGTGCAGCTCTGAGTAAAAGGGAAAACTGTATTTTCCACAACCCTCTCACAATCCTTTTGTATTTCAGTGCCCAACTTGGAATACAGTAGATCTGATTTGCACCATGTTTGCACCATATTGTTGTACTCTAACAACTCTGGTGTAAAACCATAACAACACTCCTGTGAAGTGGTCCCTCACAAGGGGAGTGGGATCTGGAGTAAAATTCCTTGTGTATTAACTCATGTGATAAACTTCTCCCACACAGAGCGGGACACTCCATCCTTTCCCACTGCTTGTCCCATTTCCATGTCTCTTACTTCCAAGGATCGCAGTGTCCCTGTGCCCCGCTGCCTTCCTGAAAGCCACAGTGGAAGCAGGAGTGTTAAGGGGCAGAGCTGGGGACATGGTACAAGCAGACGTGCGGAAGGAGAGGGAAGCTGCCACAGCAGCAGCCTCTTAACTTGGCTGCCTGTGTTTCCCAAATGCAGCTGATAAAAGCCAGTGTATATTCCCATGTGTAATAGCTAGGTTATCTGAGGGTACAGGCTATCTGAGGACTTGCTTTCACAGAGGAGTAATTTTATCCAGGGCGGTATGAGGCTCAGGTTTCACACATGAAAACAGTAATGCTGTGATTTGTTTGTTATACCTTGATAACTTGTGCCTTCACGGCTCTCTCTTGTGTCAGGCAAAATCCCTGTGTCCACACAGCGCAAGTGTAGAACTTGGTGTTTCTTTGGTGTCCTCCAAATGCTGCCTCAGTCGCGAAAAGGCCTGTTATTCACTCCATGCACTGACATCACTGTACTTGTTGCTATATTCTGCACCAGTATCTTCACTTCCAGAGGGAAACCATTGGATGGGGAGAGACCTGGGTCCCATCCCCAGGGGTAAACGTAATGTCTAACCTGAACGTTTTACCTGGGAGGATGGATAGAGCAGACCTCTGAGAGCTGCTCACTCTCTAGGTGGGAAAGTCAGGTAAATATGCACACATTGATCTTGCACATCTGCTATGGCTGCTCATCTGGCCACTTGCAGTGGATCCCCCAAGAGCCTAGAAGAGAGCTGCTGCACTTGCACTGGGCAAGCTCTTTCTTATTTTGCATTGCTGGATGTCTCCATCTGGGGGATGTTTTTAGACTTCACACTTGCAAGAAACTGTTTTGTTAAGACATGTGGCTGCTTTGTCCATGTCATCACATAGTGAACCTCTTGTTGAATGCAACTAGAGCTGTGCACTTCAATACACAGCTAGAAAGCCAGTCATCACCTTCCTCTCCAAAGCAAAGTCCTCCAGAGAGGCAACTCCTGCAGGTAACTGACATTACGAAGCAACAATTGCAAACATTACCTTCTAAATGACATTTTTATACCCACTAAAAGTACCAATTAGTTTTCTGTAAACTGGCCTTAAGAAACAGCTATCTAATAAACCATTCAGCAGTTTTTCTTTTTCCTAGACCTGGTATCTCTGAGGATGAATGAGTCAAATTCTAACCATAACAGTTAATCCTCAGCAATGTCTCTTCCTGCTAATCCTCTCTCTGAAACCGTTCTGGAGCTGGTACATATTACCAGGTAGAAACGAATCTGCTTATATTCCAGATAAGCACTTGCTGTTTGTACATTCATTAAACTTTCACTTATTCCACAAGGATTTCTGCAGCTACTAATGTTCTCAAACTGGTCAAAAGCAATCAGCTGAACATGAAATCACAGATTTTGGCTGTAATCATCACTCCATGTTCTTGGTGTTGCATTCTATAGAGACAGACATGCCTGAAATGAAAAAGTGAACATATTGAGTGAAAATGGAAAATTATATTACTTTTAACAAAAGGATACATTTATTAAAAAACATGATTTCTAGAAGGAAACAGCATCTACCTGGTATTTCTCACAGTTATTTTTTCCTGTTGAGAATAGTTTTTCTTTCCTGGCATTATTATCTATCATACAATAAGGATAATAGATGAACCCTGACATAATTCAGGAATCAGATTTGATCAGGGTGATCTAATGACATAAACTGAAAGAACAGCCTCTCGAGGGATTGTGACTTCAAGCCTGAAGTGGGATAGAGTAGCTTTATTTTGCTCATATAATGCCCCCCCCCCCCTGCCAGCAGTATAAAACATTACAAAGTTCTTTTGCACATCATCTTGTGTTTACCTTAGAATTCCATCTGATATTGTAACAGTGCTGCATCTGAGATGAAATGACAGTTCTGAGGTCTTCCAGGATGTCTGGTCCTCTGCACTTTCTCAGGAGTCACCATGAACTCTCACAGTCACACACACACAAACATTTTCACACCCGATCTTGAGAAAAATGCTGATTTTGGCACAGAACTGGAATGGAAATGCATTGTTCATGTTGTTCTTTGTGAATTTATAAGTGTGGTTACATACTGTAAGTTTCTAGAGGAATAAGTACTTGCCATTTTAGCATGTAAGCAGCAGGCAAGTTGGTCTCATTCCTCAGCCCTAGCAAAAATTGCTCAGAAGGAGCTGTGGAATGATACTGGTACCAGTTTTGCTCCGCTTCTGACTAAAGGACAGAGTCTGATTTGTCTGGCACACTGCACCTTTGGTGCATGAGTTCTGCAGGAGTGAGCTCCTGTGCATTATGTGCACTCACACCAGCACAGACTCGCTAGGACAAGATTCAGTTTAAAATTCATTTGATAGCTCAAGCTTTGCAGAGGGGAGATGTTTTCATTTTATTGTCTGTGTACAAACTTGAGGACAAAATGTTCCCAGTGTTATACACAGACTTCAAGGCTAAAATGGTAAAAAGTACATCTAAATACAAAAAAGGCTGCAAAAACAGCCCCTCTCCCCCCCCTTTGTTTGGGCTTCTTGTCCTCGCTGTTTAAAACTATCAGTAAAGAGGCAGAGGTGCGGCTCCAAAAGCTGCTATTTAAAACAATAACTGCGGTCACATCAGTCTCACCAGAAAAACTGAAGGAGAAGCATTAATAACAAAACTGTCCTTTCTGAATATCAGCAGTCAGCACAGCTGTAGAAGGAATTGGGATGACAATACGCTGGATTTATAACATTTTACACCTCTTAGCTAAAGACGTCCCAGAGCTGTCTATCTCCTGAAAGGTGCTTGGTTTTCCCACAGGTCCAGCTCCAGGTTATCGTTTACAGCCTTGGCCGGTGTTTCTGGGTGAGCTGCACACTGTTCTATGCTCACTTGAGTGCTCCTGACTTCACCCTTGACAATCAGTTCAAACAACTACAGTATATTCAGTATTGGCTATCAGTGAGCAAAGCATCAGATACAACTTGCTATTGCCCCATTATACAGTGTGCTCCCTGCAAGAAGTTCACATGAAGGCATAGCTGTCTGATCCTCAGCAGAGATTCCCATCCTTTGCCGCTAA